>NC_086454.1:95536433-96237683 GCF_028390025.1 Pseudophryne corroboree
AACTCATGCTAACACAATTCATAATTGAACTACTTTCTATTAGAATACACAAAGCAATTAGAATAATATGAGGCCCGTAATTAAAACAATTAAGGCTGTAATTTATTCATTTACATAAAAAATGCAATTTGAGGGACACAAAATTGTGTTCTTACCTTCATATTTAGAGTTTTTCAAATTTGTGCAGCTAAATGTACAGTGTATAAATGCAGCCTCATCAAAATAGGATTTTAGAAGATGATTGGTGTTTAAAGTGTGAAACCCAAAAAAATATTAAAAATAAAAAAGTACGCCGCAGCAGCTCTCCTAACTAACTACTCCCCACACACCCACTCCCATCCGAGAAAATCAGTTCTGTTCTGACTAGCGTTGGGGCTCATCCAACCTAACTGGTGAAAGTTGGGGTAATAAATTAAAGGATTAAAGGAATTAGTTATATGAATGGAACCACAAGTACCAGTAAATCCCATGGCATAGCAGTAAACAAAGATAAGAACACCATTGGGACTGTTGCTACATAAACAGTCCCTAATTCCCGATTTACCATCTTTATTGCCATATTTAATCCCCAGGGATCTTCTTTTAATCTTTCTTGAAGCAATAAAGGATTAATAAATAAATGAAAGCTGCTCTGCCAGGACAAAATGAATACAAAGGAGCCTGTCCGCATGTAGCTAATAATACCCCTTCCAGACTTAAAGCCAGGAATTTGCCAGGTCTAAAAGCTGGCAAATTCCCAGGTCTCAGCCCCAATCCTGGTAAAAAAGCAGGTCGTTTTTCTTACATACCTACTAAAATCCTGGGTTGATGCACCTTCACGTGAAAATGCCTGGATTTTAGGTGCTAGTGTGAAAGGAATGTAAGAGCAGCTTGCCTCCGATTGGCTGGAGCGTAAACAAACTCCTGTCATTGGCTACTCGTATATACAGAGACTCCTTGTTCACTATGCATAAACATTTCTATAGTGCAGTGTCGCTAATACCTAACTGGCTTCCTTTAACCCTTGAATTATTACAAAAGAGATAAATCCCAAGAAAAACACAATCCAGGAATGATAAAGATAAAAAAATTAGGAGTGTTTGTTTCAAATAAAGTATTTAAAGGCACAAAAATTAATTTATTACAAAATATTGAATAGTTTTTAGGTTTTTCTTTACGGAATTATTTTAAATAATTGTTAACGTCCCCTTTAACGTGAAATGGCGTCCTATGCAAATGAATGGGAAGCGACAAATTTAGCACGTATTTATTTGTATACAAACAAAGATCGCTCCTGTTTAATTTAAGTACTGGGGTAGGGTTCAATGGGTGTAGTATGGTATGCCGGCGGCCGGGCTCCCGGCGACCAGCATACCGGCGCCGGGAGCCCGACCGCCGGCATACCGACAGTGTGGCGAGCGCAAATGAGCCCCTTGCGGGCTCACCACGCTGCAGGCACGGTGGCGCGCTACGCGTGCCACGCTATTTTATTCTCCCTCCAGGGGGGTGGTGGACCCCCACTAGGGAGAATATATGCCGGGTGTCGGGATTCCAGCGCTGGTATACTGTGCGCCGGGATCCCGACATTCGGCATAGTGAAGACCACCCGGGTTCAATAGATCTACGTGAAAAAGGTCGACAATATTTTTTTTTTATTTTTTTTTTTCCACCACTTTTTTTCAAAAAAGCCTTTTTAGTGTTCCGCTTCGCTTACCACACTTTCGGAGGTTACTATTCCCAATTGTAGTCCATGTGGATGTTTAAGAATGAAAAAGTTGAAAAAAAAAAAAATTATTTGTCGACCATTGTTATGTCGACCTTTTGAACCAGTCAACATTTTGTACTGTCTACCTTTAACATGTTGACCTTGCCCATGTCAACCATTTAGGGTTGACCAATTGACTGTAGACCTTTTAGATCTACCAATCGGATACCTAACTATTAGGATAGGAAATGAAAGGGTCTTTACAAAAGTTATTTTACTGCATTTAATGTACCTATAAGAATTATGTGGGGGACAACCATGTACTTATAAGAAATACCCGACAATCAACTCTTTTATTATGTGCTTTTTATAAGTTGTGATGGGACCACATGTACAATACATCACCTAAACAAGGTGATCTAGGACCACAAAATCCCCTCCTCCCACCTGTACCTCCCAAACCCCCAAACTGCATGGGATTTCAGTCTCCAACCGCAATCGTCGCTTGGGCGGCTTGTCGCAGCAACATCTTCTTTATTCCCCCCACGAAGCATCTCTGGTGGAGCCTCAGTATGTTGCAGGTTCATGGGACCTACTAGAAGGCACGGCAGGAGGTCTGTATGTTTCCCATGTACCCTAGTCCCTGCTGTGTGCCAAGGCACTAAACTCAGCGTGGAATTGCAAATAGAATTTTTGAAATAGGGAATTAATTATGGATGTGTAAGGCGGTTTTTGTGGACTTGTATTAAAACATGTAAAAATTAGTTACCTGTCATTACTATATATGTGAATACAAAATTCCCCAAACACTGAAACCCTTAGGCATTGGCCATTAGCTGCTCCAGATCGGTCAATGTCTCTGTACAATGAGCAAAGTATTTTCTCTAGAAGGTTAGGGTTGGATCCCTGTAGATCCAGCTGTATCGAGCCTCTAGATTTCTGCTGCACAGGATGTAGTTTCTAGTTCCTCTTTAGATATTTTTCACCCCAGCACCTAAAAGTTGAACTTCTCCTGCATTGCATCCCAGTAGCGAGAAAGTCCATTCTTCCCTTGTGGCTGTGCAACATGTCCCCTAATCACACTGTCCCACAATTCCCTTTGTTAACATGAAGTTCACAGCTCTGTAATTTTCACAAGCAACCACATGGTCAGACCAAAACACACAAGTTGAACAGGACAACTTCCTTAGCAGGATACGAGTGCCTCAGCCTGGTGGCGTGTCTTTTTCTAGGCCTTGTCACATCTGCTCCCATCCACTGGTCACACTGCTCCGTTCTCCTGCCGTGGTTTGTGAACGGCGGATTGGGAAGCACTGAGAGATGGCGCCAAGGTGCAGAGGAATCCAGAGAGGAGGGTGAGTCCTAGCCCCCCCCAGGCACAGAACATTGACCAGCCATACCCGTGGCTGATGTCTTCTGGTAAACCATATACAGAGCGTGGGTACCGAGAGAGCTCGAAATTTATGCCGGCAACGCAGGTGCAGAGCGAGATAATGCAGCAGGTTCCTGCGGGGAGACAGAAAAGAGTGAATGTATGTATGAATATATTCCTGCTATAGGAAGTATGCCCCTATAGCACAGATTACAAGATTGGGGCATAGCTATAAAAGGGGGCAAATGTTTTTTTTTCCCCAGACAAGGACAGGACCTTATTCGCTTCAGTCTATAGGGAAAGAAAGGGATACTCAAATATCGGGGATATACTGCACCCATCACTGATAATTACAGTAACCCAACATGGCAGATTGTGTTTTGCTCCTTTATGGCATGCAAGGAAAAATCTGTGATCTTGGGAGGGTGCATGTTGTAACATAGAAACAAGAGAGCAGGTGCACCATACAACCATTGGAATTTTAATAAACCATAAATCATATCCAAAGTTCTTGGCATAAGATTGGCCAACATCATGAGCCTGCCCACCATTTGTCAAGGTGACCTCATTGGGCAGGTCCTAACATTATAGGGGTTTGCTTCTGGGGCGCAGGGCACCCCCACACCACTCCAGCCAAACCCCTCCAGGGCACTACAAAAAATAAGAATTTACTCACCGGTTATTCTATTTCTTGTAGTCCGTAGTGGATGCTGGGGACTCCGTAAGGACCATGGGGAATAGACGGGCTCCGCAGGAGACTGGGCACTCTAAGAAAGATTAAGTACTACTGGTGTGCATTGGCTCCTCCCTCTATGCCCCTCCTCCAGACCTCAGTTAAGGAAACTGTGCCCGGAAGAGCTGACATTACAAGGAAAGGATTTTGGAATCCAGGGTAAGACTCATACCAGCCACACCAATCACACCGTATAACTTGTGATAACATACCCAGTTAACAGTATGAACAACAACAAAGCATCAACCACGGATGCCAACATAACATAACCCTTTATTAAGCAATAACTATATACACGTATTGCAGAAAGTCCGCACTTGGGACGGGCGCCCAGCATCCACTACGGACTACGAGAAATATAATTACCGGTGAGTAAATTCTTATTTTCTCTAACGTCCTAGTGGATGCTGGGGACTCCGTAAGGACCATGGGGATTATACCAAAGCTTCCAAACGGGCGGGAGAGTGCGGATGACTCTGCAGCACCGAATGGGCAAACACCAGGTCCTCCTCAGCCAGGGTATCAAACTTGTAGAACTTTGCAAATGTGTTTGAACCCGACCAAGTAGCAGCTCGGCAAAGCTGTAATGCCGAGACCCCTCGGGCAGCCGCCCAAGAAGAGCCCACCTTCCTTGTGGAATGGGCTTTCACTGATTTTGGATGCGGCAATCCAGCCGCAGAATGAGCCTGCTGAATCGTGTTACAGATCCAGCGAGCAATGGTTTGCTTTGAAGCAGGAGCACCCAGCTTGTTGGATGCATACAGGATAAACAGCGAGTCAGTTTTCCTGACTCCAGCCGTCCTGGCAACATAGATCTTCAAAGCCCTGACTACATCAAGCAACTTGGAATCCTCCAAGTCACGAGTAGCCGCAGGCACCACAATGGGTTGGTTCAAATGAAAAGATGACACCACCTTTGGCAGAAACTGCGGACGAGTTCGCAATTCTGCCCTATCCATATGGAAAACCAGATAGGGGCTTTTACATGACAAAGCCGCCAAATCTGACACACGCCTAGCTGAGGCTAGGGCCAACAGCATGACCACTTTCCACGTGAGATACTTTAGCTCCACTGTCTTAAGTGGCTCAAACCAGTGGGATTTCAGGAAAGCCAAGACCACGTTAAGATCCCAAGGTGCCACTGGTGGCACAAAAGGAGGCTGAATATGCAGCACTCCCTTAACAAACGTCTGAACCTCAGGCAGTGAAGCCAGTTCTTTTTGAAAGAAAATGGATAGGGCCGAAATCTGGACCTTTATGGACCCTAATTTTAGGCCCATAGTCACACCTGACTGTAGGAAGTGCAGGAATCGACCCAGCTGGAATTCCTCTGTAGGGGCCTTCCTGGCCTCACACCAAGCAACATATTTTTGCCATATACTGTGATAATGTTTTGCTGTCACGTCCTTCCTAGCCTTTATCAGCGTAGGAATAACTGCGTCCGGAATGCCCTTTTCTGCTAGGATCCTGCGTTCAACCACCATGCCGTCAAACGCAGCCGCGGTAAGTCTTGGAACAGACAGGGCCCCTGTTGCAACAGGTCCTGTCTGAGAGGCAGAGGCCATGGGTCCTCTGTGAGCATTTCTTGCAGTTCCGGGTACCAAGTCCTTCTTGGCCAATCCGGAACAATGAGTATTGTTCTCACTCCTCTTTTTCTTACGATTCTCAGTACCCTGGGTATGAGAGGAAGAGGAGGAAACACATAGACCGACTGGAATACCCACGGTGTCACCAGTGCGTCCACAGCTATCGCCTGAGGGTCCCTTGACCTGGCGCAATACCTCTTTAATTTTTTGTTGAGGCGGGACGCCATCATGTCCACCTGTGGCAGTTCCCATCGATTTACAATCTGCGTGAAGACTTCTTGATGAAGTCCCCACTCTCCCGGGTGGAGGTCGTGTCTGCTGAGGAAGTCTGCTTCCCAGTTGTCCACTCCCGGAATGAACACTGCTGACAGTGCTTGCACATGATTCTCCGCCCAACGAAGAATCCTGGTGGCTTCCGCCATTGCCACCCTGCTTCTTGTGCCGCCCTGGCGGTTTACATGAGCGACTGCAGTGATGTTGTCGGACTGAATCAGCACTGGTTGGTCTCGAAGCAGAGGCTCCGCTTGACTCAGGGCATTGTATATGGCCCGTAGCTCCAGGATATTTATGTGCAGACAAGTCTCCTGACTTGACCACAGCCCTTGGAAGTTTCTTCCTTGAGTGACTGCCCCCCACCCTCGGAGGCTTGCATCCGTGGTCACCAGGACCCAGTCCTGTATGCCGAATCTGCGGCCCTCGAGGAGGTGAGCACCTTGTAGCCACCACAGAAGAGACACCCTGGCCCTGGGGGACAGGGTGATCATCCGATGCATCTGAAGATGCGATCCGGACCACTTGTCCAGCAGATCCCACTGAAAGATCCTCGCATGGAACCTGCCGAAGGGAATGGCTTCGTATGACGCCACCATCTTTCCCAGGACTCGTGTGCAGTGATGCACCGACACCTGTTTTGGCTTTAGGAGGTCTCTGACCAGAGTCACGAGCTCCTGAGCCTTCTCCTCCGGGAGAAACACCTTCTTCTGGTCTGTGTCCAGAATCATGCCCAGGAAGGGCAGACGCGTCGCAGGAATCAGCTGCGACTTTGGAATGTTCAGAATCCAGCCGTGCTGACGCAACACTTCCTGAGAGCGTGCTACGCTGATCAGCAACTGCTCCCTGGACCTCGCCTTTATGAGGAGATCGTCCAAGTATGGGATAATTGTAACCCCTTGCTTCCGAAGGAGCACCATCATTTCCGCCATCACCTTGGTAAAAACTCTCGGAGCCGTGGACAGGCCAAACGGCAACGTCTGGAATTGGTAATGACAGTCCCGTACCACAAACCTGAGGTACTCCTGATGAGGCGGATAAATGGGGACATGCAAGTAAGCATCCTTGATGTCCAGAGACACCATAAAATCCCCCTCTTCCAGGCTTGCAATGACCGCTCTGAGCGATTCCATTTTGAACTTGAATTTCTTCAGATAAATGTTCAGGGATTTTAAATTTAAAATGGGCCTGACCGAACCGTCCGGTTTCGGTACCACAAACATAGTAGAATTGTAGCCCCTTCCCCGTTGAAGGGGGGGAACCTCTACCACCACCTGCTGGAGAAAAAGTTTGTGAATTGCCGCCAACACTATCTCCCTTACCATGGGGGAAGTTGGTAAGGCCGATTTTAGGTAACGGTGAGGGGGCGTCACCTCGAATTCCAGCTTGTATCCCTGAGACACAACTTGTATAGCCCAAGGATCCACCTGTGAGCGAACCCACTGGTGGCTGAAATGTCGGAGACGCGCCCCCACGGCTCCGCCTGTGGAGCCCCAGCGTCATGCGGTGGATTTAGTGGAAGCCGGGGAAGACTTTTGTTCATGGGAACTAGCTGTATGGTGCAGCTTTTTTCCTCTACCCCTGCCTCTGGCAAGAAAGGACGCACCTCTGACCTTCTTGCTCTTCTGAGAACGAAAGGACTGCATTTGGTAATACGGTGCTTTCTTAGGCTGTGGAGGGACATAAGGCAAGAAATTTGACTTCCCAGCCGTAGCTGTGGAAACTAGGTCCGAGAGACCGTCCCCAAACAATTCCTCACCCTTATAAGGTAAAACCTCCATGTGTTTTTTAGAGTCGGTATGTATAAACAGACTTCAGAATATCTTCCTGCTTTCTATCCGCAGGATCCTTTAGGGCGGCCGTATCCTGAGACGGCAGGGCCACCTTCTTAGACAAGCGTGTCAACGCCTTGTCTACCCTAGGGGAGGATTCCCAGCGTAACCTGTCCGTTGGCGGGAAAGGATACGCCATAAGTAATCTCTTGGAAATTATCACCTTCCTGTCAGGGGAATCCCACGCTTTTTCACATAATTCATTTAATTCATGTGAAGGGGGGGAAAGTCACTTCATGCTTTTTCTCCCCATACATATAAATCCTCTTGTCAGGGACAGGATTTTCCTCAGAAATGTGTAATACATCCTTCATTGCTACAATCATGTAGCGGATGGCTTTAGTCATTTTAGGCTGCAACTTTGCCTCATCGTCATCGACACTGGAGTCCGATTCCGTGTCGACATCTGTGTCAACTATCTGTGATAGTGTGCGCTTTTGAGACCCTGACGGCCTCTGCGCTGTAGGATCAGGCAAGGGTTGAGACCCTGACTGTCCCAAGGTTACAGTTTTATCCAATCTGTTATGCAAGGAGTTTACATTATCATTTAACACCTTCCACATATCCATCCAATCAGGTGTCGGCACCGTCGGCGGCGACACCACACTCAGCTGCACTTGTTCTACCTCCACGTATCCTTCCTCATCAAACATGTCGACACAGGCGTACCGACACACAGCACACACACAGGGAATGCTCTGACTGAGGACAGGACCCCACAAAGGCTTTTGGGGAGACAGAGAGAGAGTATGCCAGCACACACCCCAGCGCTATATAACCCAGGGATTACACTGTACCTTAGTGTTTACCCCGTAGCGGCTGTTAAATATATTTCTGCGCCTAAATTTATGTGCCCCCCCTCTCTTTTTTACCCTCTATTGCACCTGTATACTGCAGGTGAGAGCCTGGGGAGCGTCCTTCCAGCGGAGCTGTGAAGAGAAAATGGCGCTGGTGTGCTGAGGAAGAAGGCCCCGCCCCCTCAGCGGCGGGCTTCTGTCCCGCTTTAATGTGTAAAAAATGGCGGGGGCTCGGGCATATATACAGTCCCAGACTGTATATATGTCTATTTTTGCCAAAAAGGTAATTTATTGCTGCCCAGGGCGCCCCCCCCTGCGCCCTGCACCCTACAGTGACCGGAGTGTGCGGTGTGCTGTGGGAGCAATGGCGCACAGCTGCAGTGCTGTGCGCTACCTTAAGTGAAGACAGGAGTCTTCAGCCGCCGATTTCGATGTCTTCATGCTTCTGCTGCTTCTGTTCTTCTGGCTCTGCGAGGGGGACGGCGGCGCGGCTCCGGGAACTGACGATCAAGGTTAGGTACCTGTGTTCGATCCCTCTGGAGCTAATGGTGTCCAGTAGCCTAAGAAGCGCTACCTAGCTGCCGTGAGTAGGTTTGCTTCTCTCCCCTCAGTCCCTTGTAGCAGAGAGTCTGTTGCCAGCAGAAGCTCTCTGAAAATAAAAAGCCTGACAAAATACTTTTTTTTCTAGCAAGCTCAGGAGAGCCCACTAGGAGCACCCAGCTCTGGCCAGGCACAGATTCTAACTGAGGTCTGGAGGAGGGGCATAGAGGGAGGAGCCAGTGCACACCAGTAGTACTAAATCTTTCTTAGAGTGCCCAGTCTCCTGCGGAGCCCGTCTATTCCCCATGGTCCTTACGGAGTCCCCAGCATCCACTAGGACGTTAGAGAAATAAAGGATAATAGTGAAAAATCAACTGTTAGGTAAGTGAAAGTAGCTGCTATTAGAAAGAGGACAGCAGTAAAGTGTCAGAGTGTTTAAAAGGTGAGATTAGCTAATCATTGTTAAAAAGGGTACAAAAAGTGAAAGATGTGTGAAAAATGTTACATAAATAAAAAAACAAACACAGAGGTAAATAAATGTAAGAGGTTGCATGGTGCCAGGGAAATGGTGGTAACACCACTTCCTTGCGTCCATCACCAATAATTGAATGCCCGCCAATACGTATACTGTGGGAAGTGTGTGGCCTGATTGGTGCCCTTACTTGTTCAAATTAACGCCTTTGGCCCAATTGATGAACACCCCAGCTGGACACATATATTGTGGTATATGGGGGGTCATTCCGAGTTGTTCGCTCGTTATTTTTTTCTCGCAACGGAGCGATTAGTCGCTAATGCGCATGCGCAATGTCCGTAGTGCGACTGCGCCAAGTAAATTTGCTATGCAGTTAGGTATTTTACTCACGGCATTACAAGGTTTTTTCTTTGTTCTGGTGATCGTAGTGTGATTGACAGGAAGTGGGTGTTTCTGGGCGGAAACTGGCCGTTTTATGGGTGTGTGTGAAAAAACGCTACCGTTTCTGGGAAAAACGCGGGAGTGGCTGGAGAAACGGAGGAGTGTCTGGGCGAACGCTGGGTGTGTTTGTGACGTCAAACCAGGAACGACACTGACTGAACTGATCGCAGATGCCGAGTAAGTCTGGAGCTACTCAGAAACTGCTAAGAAGTGTCTATTCGCAATTCTGCTAATCTTACGTTCGCAATTTTGATAAGCTAAGATTCACTCCCAGTAGGCGGCGGCTTAGCGTGTGCAAAGCTGCTAAAAGCAGCTTGCGAGCGAACAACTCGGAATGACCCCCATGATGTGCCTCAAGGCCGATCATCAGGATATAAGGTGTAGTGGAACGCCTCCAATTCAGTTACACAATAAACGCCACAGGTATGATTTTGCTAATCAAAAGTAATAATCTGGTTATTTACATACAGATAATATTAGTGTTTATAAAGGAAACTTCTACTTATCTTCATCTAAATACTTCATTTAAAGTGTGTCCCTGTTTGCAACTGCAGTCAGTGACTATTATCAACCTGTGATACAGACAAGTCCTCATAAACCTATCCTTGCACCATATAGCGCAACTAAGGGCTGGATTTTATTAGCTACGGGCTAACTGATCTGCCAGGGCTATTCAATTACAGCTTGCAGGCTGCACTCAATGCGTCGTTCTGTTCGAATCTGAAGGAGGTTCTGACAGAAATTTGCGGTAAGTGCTCTTATCGCGGGTGCTGCGAATGCATTAAACCATAGCTCCGAATACTTTTCCCGGAATCTATGGGTTAACACGTGTCAGCTGCAAAATTACCGCACAAGAACAGGTGCTGTAATTGAGTAACCTCAGGAGTTAAAGCCCAAGGCTACCACCCTTTTCTCCGCACGGTAAATTACATCTGCTAATTGAATCCTGCCCTTGGATGCTCCGTCGCAGCTAGAGATTCCCATGATGGAGAACTTTCTGTTAATTCGTTAAATGGGTAGTAATTACTGTATTTTGGATTACCATTTTTTGTAGCAAACTAATTGGTATATGGTAGCATAATAATGCATAGTCTGCGTTGTGCCAAATGGGGCTATAAGCCGCAATTTTAGGATATCGAGTATGGGGGTTATTCAGAGTTGTTAGCGAACCAAAAAAGTTAGAAAATGGGCAAAACCATGTTGCACTGCATGTGGGGCAGATGTAACATGTGCAGAGAGATTTACATTTGGGTTTTGTCCAATTACAAATTTTTGGGGTTTGCCAACAACTCTGAATTACCCCGTATGTGGACACATTTGTACAGTCTTCAGTATTAAAAATAACAAATGTATTGATTTTGTAATGGGAAAATAAGCAACAAATGCTACAATAGGAAAAACAAGATTCTACCTCTGTGTTCACCTTCAAATAAAAATAATGTGTTTCTTAAAGCGATAATGAGATTATAACTAGTGTAACAAGGACATTTTTGAGGATGGTCCTACAATGGCTGTGGTTGTAGTTGAGCAAGAACATCCGCCCCCCCCCCCCCCCCCCCCCATCCCCATCCCCATCCCCCAACGTCCTCAGCCTGCCATCAATCTATGATCTCTTTGTTAACAGACAAGTCAATAGCTGATAATTAGCTTATACCGGCCAACCTGGAGTGGAGTGAAAAGTCTCCTCACCTCCCATGAGAAATAGCAGCCCAGCCACATATTGCATTAGGTCATGCTGCTTACAGCAGCCCAGCACGCCTATCAGCCACCCAAAGAGAATGATAGAGATTGCCATTCCTATGAAACCAGCAGTCATCCGGCGCAGATCTGGGAGAAGGAAAAACAAGACAATATAATGTTTGTCAATTGGAATGAAAGTATCAGTCGGTGTATACGAATACGGGGTTAGACCTGGGGCATTAGATAATCCCTCATACATTACTACAGAGACTTAAGCTAACAATGTGATAATGATCTGTAGCTTGTCTAATTGCTAACATAATGTGGTTGCTGACATACAAAACAGACAGGGACATACTTAGTACATGGAGTGCAGATAATGTGACAGAGATGACTTAGAGGGAGATAGATCAAACCTTGATGAAAGTTAAAGTACCAGCCAATCAGCTTCTAACTTGCCATTTTACAGGCTGCGTTTAAAAATGACAGTTAAATGCTGATTGGTTAGTATATCTTCAAGGGTTGATACATCTCCAAGTGTTGCAATTTTAAGTAGAAGTATTGAATACAACTGCACATATCTGATCCTTGAGTTACTCAAGTGTAACCTTATGTCTATTCCAACTGTGCTTAAATCCCCCCATTGTACTAGTATTTACCACCTGGGAGGCTATCCTACCTGTTCCCTACCCTTTGGTGAACTATCGGTTTCTATAGTTTCACCTAAACATGCTACCCTACAGTTTTAGTAAGTGCATGTCCTCTTCTTCAGTTACCTTTATAGAACGATTTCTTCTTCTATATTTAACCATTTGTATCATACACCTCCACACTCCTCTTTTTACCCTCTTCTACCTCCATGTGGAGACACAGTATGGCCTCTAGTCCTGAACACAGTAATCCAGGTGGGATATCAACAGCCACTTACATAGTGGCACCACCTCCTCTTCTCTTTCTGCTAATAAAGCTGGCTAAACGTTGGACGTTAATTGTACAGATCAGCCGATGAAACAACTGTTCTAAACTATAATTATCATTCAGGGTATGGACATGGATCATAATCGGCCGAAAATGGGTGGGATACTTTGATTTGATCATCAAACCTGTCCAATCCTCCTAACCCTCGTTTAGACTATTCCATGCTAGAATATAGATGGCCTCTATATATCTTGCAGTCTATGGGGGCGCACAGATTATGGTCCTGTCCCTTCTCCCCATGTCCATTAGCTCTGGTTGTCTGTAGTATTATGCAGTCTATGGCCAACATACTGTAGTTCCTGTCTCTAGAAGACCTTGCATCCAACTGAACTTCTCCATTGCTTTGCTGCATTGTTTGCAGAACTTTAAAGCTGGTTACATACCATGCATGGGTGCGACCCAGCAATGCGATAACAATACATCGTATCTATCGTACACACTAAATGATCCGCTGTATGACTGCAAGATGTATCGTTATATGCTGCATGTAACTACACCGAGGTTGACCGTGGAATAGTCACACTGGACGTGCAGCTCATCAAATGGGACGATTCAATAAACATCAGCCGAGTATGACAGATGGAGGGTACACATTATACAATGTGTACGATATATTATTCTGATCCGCGTCTAAATGATATATAGCTTGATATATCTTATAGTGTGTGCCCAGCTTAAGTCTCCTGAAATATGTACTTCTAGATCCTCCTTCTGCTCAGACTTTCGGATTTGAAGACCCAAGTGCAAAATCTGGCATGTTTTGTTGTTAAACTGTATTTGCCTGTTTCTTAACCACCAACATCTAATATACAAAGACCATCAATCATTCGGTTTACACCTTCACACCCCTGGCTGGTCTAACTTACTGTATATCTTAGTGACATCTGCAAAAAGCAGACCTTCCCGTCAATACCATTAGCAACCTCACCAATATAGAGCACTGGTCCAAGATTTTGAGATACAGGGGATATCCAATTAGCCCCGGTAAAATATTGGGTGCGAAAAATGAATGTTTTCCGTGATTTTCCCCGATGTTGCACTGATTTTTTTTTACAGGCTATCTTATCCTATTAGATCGCCTATAAAAAAAAAATGCCCTTTCTGCTGAAAACACACAGGTTCAGTGAAACCTGTGTATTTTCGTGAGAAACTGCCCTGTTTTCGGGGATTTGGTTTCGCCTCCCTCACAAAATCTATGATAACCGTGGTGACCTGCAGTGTACCTTGTCCGCCACAGCAGCGGCAGGCTGGGGCTGCATGGAGGGCACCACGGACCAGGAGTTGGCACTTGGTGCTTAACCCCGCCAGGATGCCACGAACCGAATCCCCCATCTTCCTCTGCCGCCGGTCACATGAGGAGTGGTCATCTGACCAGAGGGATCCGGAACTGCAGCGCTGCAGAGGGAGCTGTCAGAAGCCAGCACCGGTGCAGGATCAGGTAACCCCCGATAAACCGCAGCTTGTGCCGGCTTATTGGGGCTAATAGGATAGCCCCCGGTGGGACAATTAGCCCCAGTAAATTACGGGGGCTAATTGGATATCCCCCACAGTACTTGAGGTACTCTCTCCTGTGAATGTACTCTATTTCTACAACTCTCCATTGCCAGTGCTTCAGACAATATCTTATCCATTCTACCAGTTTGGAATCCAACCCCAAAAATTCCACTTTAACAATCTTCTTCGTGAGACAGTGTCCAGGGTCTTAGTAAAAGCAAGACAAGCTACGATCACTGCTCTACCTTAGTCTTTTACCTTAGTCACCCAGTCCAGAAACTGAATGGGGTTGGTTTGGTCACCCCCAGTAGATTCTAAAATGATCGACTTCTTGCTAATTGCTGGGTGATAATCTACAATTTTTCTTTCATTTGTGTTTCCATTGTTTTTCCACACTCGGGCTTGTTTTAACCAGCAGGATTTCACATACTCTTTTCCAGACCTCTGGAACGTCCTCTGGTAACTGGCTGAATTATTTGGTTAATGATGTTGTCCAAAGTACTTTATATTGTAAAATGTGACAATTGTCTCCTTCAGCAACATCATCTCACTCTGGGCAGGATGCATGATGGATCGCACTTTAAATGCGAGGCATCCCACCACTCAACGCATGCATATCTGCGTTTATTAATGCTGTATGAGTGAAAATTTAGCAAATGACAGCTCTCCTGATGAGAGCTGTCAGTAGCAGTGTGGGGACCACTGGGTTTAGGACCCGGGAGCTCTTCTGCGCATGCGTCAAGTAATGCACGCTCTGCCAGGGTGGAGATCCGCCAACTAGATCCCTCTCAGGGAAAACACGAATAGAAACCCATAGGCTTCTACCCACTGGGTCCATTCCTGCATAAGCAGTAAGTGGCCAAACCTAAGAAAACAGCATTTTTGGAGGTTTAAATAAAAATAAACTAATTTCAAATGTCCCTTATCCTGAGGTGTTAGCCTAAATCACCTGCATTGGATATTTTTCTACACTTGGAACCCTATGGACACTGGAAAATAGCGCTATTTACACCCTAAATCCACGAACAAGGACCGAACCCGAAAGACGGCTACGCAATACTGGTGAGGACTTCCCCGTTGTACTGCTTATATCACTGGGACAGATAATCCTCCAGCGTTGTCTTCAACTTAAAATTCGGCCAGGGGACTGTGCTACAACCCCAGGATAAGGGACATTTGAAATGTGCGGATCCTACAGGGACATTCCAATAAGCAACCTACAAATCACAATCCATGCATGGTGACTATGAATGTATCAAAGCAGTGAGATATTAATCATTTTTGATATATGTTTTTTTAAAGATTTATTAAATATATTTTAATTTTACAATTCATTTCAGTCAGCGCTGTCTTATCTTTGATTAGTTTATTTTTATTTATGTACTGTTATAGGTGTGACTGTCCTATACAGACAGCTGCTATATACAAATTGGAGCCATAACTTAAAGCGCCCCTTCCAAATTAATTTTTGGTTATTTCAATTTTTGGAGGTTTGCCCGCAAACTACTGACTGATGCCTCTCGCCCTATGACTTTAGTCTTACTATTGCCCTTTTGTCTAGATAGCTATTAGGTGGGAGATTTATCAAATCTAGGAGAGAGATAAAGTGGAGAAGTTGCCCATAGCAACAAGCTTCTGTAATTTTTCTAACAAAACCTGTAAAAAGAAAGAGTTATGGTAAAACTTACCTATGTTAACTCTTTTTCTTCGATGTCCATGAGATCCACAGGGATAACATTGGATATGGCTGGTGAAGACCAGGACTGGCACCGAACAGCATAAGCTTGCGGGCCTCCCAGGATGCATTAGGCTCCTCTCCCCTAAGACCGCGCCCCTATGCTCAGGTAGTTCAGTTTTAGTTAACAAGCAGAAGTTGGAGAGAGGAGAGAAGGAAGAATGGTAGAAACAGGAAAACACACTCTCATAGAGAAGGGAACTGGTGACCAGAAAGGCAACCCATTAAAGCTAGGTGTGTCAGGGTGGGCACCCTAGGGTTCCCATGGACCTCAAAGAGAAAGAGTTAACAAAAGGTAAGTAGTACCATAACTCTTTTCTTCTTCGGAGTCCATGGTCTCCACAGGGATACCATTGGAATGTCCCAAAGCAGTTGTAATAGGGAGGGAACACTCCTAAGCTGAAAGTAGGACATTGCGGCCAAAGTTTGCATCCTGAGAGGCAAACATATGAAAGGCATAGAACCTAAGAAACATGTGGGCAGAAGTTTGAACCATCGCCCCAGAAAAGCCTTTGTCCCTTAGGAGGGATGTTTCAAGCCACGCCATCACAGACAAACTAGGCAGGTTTGGATGTAGACAGAGTCCCTGAGAGAGCAGGTCTGGACGGAGATGCAGAGGGAAGGGCTTGTCTATAGAGAGATATATTGAAGATCTGTGAACTAATGGCATCTGGGCCATGCCGGAGCCACGAGGATGAGCGTGCCGCCGTCCTCCTTGAACTGGCGAAGTACTCTGAGAAGGAGAGACACTGGGGGGAAGAGATATGCCAGACAAAAGGTCCATGGGACTGTGAGAGCCATCACGAAGCTCGCTCCCGGATCTCTTGTCCTGGCCCCAAACACTGGAACTTTGTGGTTGTGTCTGGAGGCCATGAGATCCACGTCTTGAAGACCCCATTTGTGCACTAAAAGTTGAAAGATGTCTGGATGAAGAGCTCACTCTCCGGCGTGAACATCCTGACGACTGAGAAAATGTGCTTCCCAGTTGAGGACTGCTCGGAATGAATATTGCGGAGACAAACGCAATATGGAGTTCCGCCCAGGCGAGAATCCAAGTTACTTCCTGCATCGATGCTGCACTGCGAGTGCCTCCCTGTCGATTTGGAGTTATACAGGAGAACCCTGTAGAAGTTCCTGAGCCATTTGAAGGGCCCGGTACAGTGCCCGAAGTTCCAGGACGTTGATCAGGAGTTCTCTTTCCATCAGAGACCAGCGACCCTGAAAGGAGTGACTGCCCGTGACAGCTCCCCAACCCCAGAGACTGGCGTCTGTGGTGAGAAGCATTCAGTGAGGGACCCAGAATGGCCGCCCCTTGTCCAGGTTGGATGTCAGTAGCCACCATGAGAGGGACGCCTGAACCTCCAGCAGCAGAATCAGTGTCTGAGATTTGGGCGGTAATTCAGAGTTGATCGCAGCAGCAAATTTGTTAGCAGTTGGGCAAAACCATGTGCACTGCAGAGGGGTGGGGGGGGGGGGGTGAGATATAGTGTGCAGAGAGAGTTAGATTTGGGTGGGGTGTGTTCAAATTGAAATCTAAATTGCAGTGTAAAAATAAAGCAGCCAGTATTTACCCTGCACAGAAACCAAATAACCCACCCAAACCTAACTCTCTTTGCAAATGTTATATCTGCCCCCCCTGCAGTGCACATGGTTTCGCCCAACTGCTAACAAATTTGCTGCTGCAATCAACTCTGAATTATCCCCACGATCTGTTGCAGTAGACTATTCCATCTGGAGAGTATCAGGTGCTGTAGAGGCCTGGAGTGAAATTGGGCGTATTCCACCATATCGAAAGTGGATACCATGGAACCTAGGGTCTGCATTGCCGAATTGATTGAGACCCTTTGCCTGTGAAGTAGACTGCGGATGCGCAACTGTACTGCTCTCACCTTGTCCAGATGAAGGAAGATGCATTGTACGTCGGCATCCAGTAGTGCACTGAGGTGAAGCATCCTCTGCAGCAACGACATTGTCACCTGTAGGTGATGGTACAGTACCTCCAGAGACTGTACCTCCAGAGAAGGAAGAGGTCGTCTAAGTAAGGGAGTATTCGAATTCCCTGTCGCTGGAGGTGAGCCGCCATCACCGCCATGAGCTTGGTGAACACCCTGAGGGGCAAGGCCTGGAATTGGAAATGCTGCCGTAGGACAGCAAAGCTGAGATATTGTTGATGACAGGGTGCTATAGGTACATGGAGATACGCATCCTGTATATTCAGGGAGACCATGTAATCAACAGGTTGCATAGACAGGACAATGGAATGGAGAGTCTCCATACGGAAATTTGGGTACCTTGAGTTATTTGTTGAGTAACTTCAGATTCAGAATGGGACGGTATGACCCATTAAGTTTCTGAACCAAAAAGAGTGTTGTAGAATCCCTGGCCCTGTTGCGATCATGGAACAGGGATAATGACACATGACTGTAGCAAGGAGAGAATGACTCCCTTCAGCGCCTGAGCTTTGCCAAGGTCTGTCGATGGAGTGGTAGGAAAGTACTGTCTGGGAGGACTCTTCAGAAAGCATACCGGTGAGAGACCACTTCTTGTACCCAGGCATCTGTAGTTATTTGACACCATGCATGGGTGAATTGAAGAAGTCGGCCTCCCCCAGGTGAGGCCGGTTCCGTCAGACTGGCAGTTTATCCTCCGGCTTGGTAATTGTACATCAAGCAGCCCAGGCCCACTTGGTTTTGGGTTTGGACGCCTTGACTACGTGAGATAGTCTTGGAAAGGTCTGACCCTTGGCCTTGCGTTGTGGATGGAAAGGACGAAGTCTGATGCAGCACTGAAGAAGCCGAGGGTAGGCAAGCTGTTTTGGTGGTTGCCAGTTTCTCAACAATTTTGTCCAGTTCCAGTCCAAATAGGAAATTGCCCGAGTATGGCAGAGCTTCCAGGGCCTTCTTGGCGTCCAAATCCACTTTCCAGGAATGGAGCCAAACTATGCAGCGTGCTGCAGTGGAAGCAGCAGAAGCTTTGGAGGATAACAGAACCGAATCCAAAGTAGCTTCATCAGTGTAATATGCCGCATACCTAACACTGGCAATAAGAGACAATTGTTCTGTGGTAGGCTCAGATGGGAAACTGTGTTCATGGTTGTCAGCCCAGGTTTCTATGGCTTTAGCCACCCAGGCTGTAGCCATAATCAGTCTGGCTGTGGCTCCTGTAAGGCAGTACAAATATTTAAGACACGCATCCAGTAGTCTATTCAGTAGAGAGAACAGTCGGGATAGGGAGGATGGAACTTTTAATTAATGTGTCACATGAGCATCTACCGAAGGTGGATTTTCCCATTTTGCACAATCAGTTGCGGGTAACGGGTAAAAGGAGCTGATAGGGGCTGGTTCAGTGTCTTTTAGCTGAAGTGAGAATTTAACCACCCTAATTAATGCAGCCAGATGAAGTTTGGGGTTTACCTCCTCATCCCCTGAGGGGGACTCTGCATCAGAAATCTCAGCTTGATCTGCAGGAGCAGATGAGTCTTCAGAATCAAAGAGTGGCATAGACTGTGAGGAAGGCACAGTATGCTTAGTGGCAGTAGGTGCAGGCAGTGCTACCTGGCCCTGTACTAAGTGCTGAAATGCAGCAGAGGAAGCAGCCAGACTCTGGGGGTAATACAGACTGGATCGCTGCAGCGGCAGCAATCGCATTCTGAATTTCTTTGTGGAGTGCTCAAGCGCACCCCGGGAGCCCAGTGAGATGCTAAAAGCATCTCTGGGCTGCGATCGCCTATGCCTGATTGACAGACAGAGGCGGTCACGGGGCAGGAGGGGTCGCGCCGTCGTTAGAACGCTGATTGTGGGGCGCGTTACGGACAACGCAGGCGTGTCCAGACCGTTGCAGGGGAGGGCCGCGGTGGCTGCGTAACATCACATGCAGCCGCTGTGACCCAGGACGCGGCTGGTAGTTCCCTGCCGGCGTGCAGGAGCTATGCAGGCAGGGGGTGGCAGAGCCAGACATGCGGGGCGGACTAGCCCTATACTGGGCGTCCCCCCGTACGTCTGAGTAAATGATCGTAGATGTGCTAAATTTAGCACATCTACGATCAGATCTGAATTAGGCCCTCTGTACAGAGTTAGAGAAGGGGTCCAACCATAGGGAGGGATGGGTGGGGCTGCAATAGCCTGATAAACAGGCTGTAATGGCTGCTGGAAGCCCATGGGGCGGGGGGGCATTGTGGGTTGTGTTGGATGTGGTAGACCCATAGGGAGAGCCACAGGTGGGGTAGCAATATAGTCAGCAATATTTGCCAGTAGAGAAGATTAAAAAAAACATGGAGGCTCTTGTACTGGAACTGGGGGGGCTGACGTGCTCGGAGGCACCAGACCATCCTGTGATAAATCCTGTGGTAAAACCTCCATGTTGCAGGTATTACATGCTACCAATGTAGGTGCCCCAGTCTGCATCGCCTTGCTTTTGCTAGACATGGCTGTAAGGAGTGTACACATACAATATGGTAATGTGCAGTGTGTAACTGGATCAGTATGTGACAAAAAGCCTTCACAAATACAATGCAATGTGGGGCAGAGTAAATCCAAACCACACCAGTATTCACAGGTCACTTAATAAGAGTGAAAGTACAGGGAAAGCAATTATCATGTACAGTAAGAAAAGACAAAAGTACAAGCAGCAGCACTAGCATAAGTCACATACAATGCAGAAATACAATCTTAACTGCAATGAGCACTGAGATCAACCATTCAGCCATGTGGCAGGATGCAGGTTGTATACAACCTGACAGTGAGGAGAGGTATACAGGGAAACTCAATGCTATTGGAGACCTGCAGAGCTCAGCTATGGCTGCCTAGCATCTTTGTGTAGGAGGATGAGGGATGAGCAGCCCAGGGTGGGGAGACCACAGTGGAATGGCGACCTGGGCTGGGAAGTGCTGACCTCCCCTTTGCTGATTTCCACCACCGGTACTCCTGGCCTGTAATGACGATCCCCAGCACCAGTAATCATAAAGCCTTAGTGGTCTAGTGCGTCCGTAGTCTAAGAGCAACGGGGCCAGCGGCATAGGACTGCACAATGCGCGGGTCCCGCAAGTGGGAACCCACTTTACCTGTCCACCATTTGTGTCCTGTGCAGTCCTGGGTGACCCCTGTGCCTCCATAGTAGAAGTGTTCCAGTGGGTCCCGCCGAAATTACTGACCCACTTGTGGTGTGGCGGCCCGGTTGGGGTGTAGGAGCATCAACGCTGGCATCCCCTGGACTACTAGGCGCTGAATGATCATCAATGAGCATCCTGGTCTCCACTACCCATATCCAAGGTTATCCCTGTAGATACCATGAACCCCGAAAAAGAAATTACAATTAGAAGCTGATATTGGTTGGTACTTTAGCTATCTCCAGGATTTGATACATGCCCCCCCTTTTCCTACTGTCTGGGTTACAACATTTTCTCTTTAGCTTTTGTGCATGTAAAGGCCCAGATTAAGCCCTCCTCCCTCCCCCCCACAGAAAGGCCCCTGCAAAGGATCAGTCTGACCCTGCACTTGCCAAGAACAGGTGCTCAGCGTGGACGGGGGTTGCCAGCCTGCCACAGTTCAGCGTTCTGCATGCACAGACTGCATACAGAACAGAGTTGCTCCCTACTTCCTATTCTCTCCAGCGTCACGTGACACATCATGTGTGTGTCACTGATGAAGGGACTCAGGAGGCGCCCTGCTCTGTGCAGTCTGTGCATATAGGTACAGAACACATAGCCAAGCCATGGGAGGTCTGTACAGGGGGGCATATTGGGGAGGGGGGGCATTGTGGCCATATTTTTTTTTTTTGTGTGAGGGCAATTTTATAGGAGGGGCCCTCACAATTTAGTAGCTTTGGGCACACATCTAGCCTTAATCTGGTTCTGTGCACGCGATTGCTTTCTTGGTCTTTTAAATATATTTGTATTCATTCTTATATTCCCTGAAGGCCAACTTTCTGAAGGAGGAGACACAAAAAGATCTGTGGCTTCTAGGGGTCTATTCATGAAGCAGTGAAAAGTGTGGAGAAGTGAGTCGGTGGAGAAATTGCCCATGGCAACCAATAAGCACTGAAGTAACATTTAGAATTTGCATACTATACAATTGTACGGAGCAGCTGATTGGTTGCCATGAGCAACTTCTCCACAGGCTCACTTCTTCACTCTTTTTACTGCTTCATGAATAAACCCCTTAGTATTGTGTTTCACCACTAACCCTCAACTTCTCTCAAGTGTTTAACCTTGGTTCAAAAAAAAATACAACGCACATACATTTTCCTCCCATCTCATAAAGTCAGCCTCCTAAAGTCAAACACTTTATTTTCTGTATGGTTTGAATTCAGCCTGTCACTGGGTGTGGATCATTAGATCGACAGTGTCTAGGTCGACAATATTTAGGTCGACCACTATAGGTTGACAGTCACTAGGTCGACAGGGTCAGAAGGTCGACAGGTCAAAAGGTCGACATGAGGTTTTTTTTATGTTTTTTTGGTGTCGTTTTCTTCGTAGAGTGACCGGGAACCCCAAGGGTTAGGATATTTCTGCTTCTGCTGATTATTTTTACTACGAGTTATTTATTTATTTATAGTGCACACATATGCCAGAGCCCTCTGCAAAGAATATTTCAGTCATTCACATCAGTCCCGGCCCCAGTGGAGCTTAAAACCTATATGGCCTATCACGTGGACGGGATCCGGTCTGAAGATCGACACTGTCTAGGTCGACAATGTTTAGGTCGACCACTATAGGTCGACAGTCACTAGGTCGACATGGATGGAAGGTCGACAGGGTTTCTAGGTCGACATGTGCTAGGTCGACAGGTCTGAAGGTCGACATGAGTTTTTCACTTTTTTTTTATTTTTTCATACTTAACGATCCACGTGGACTACGATTGGAACGGTAATCTGTGCCGAGCGAAGCGAAGGCACCATGCCCGAAGCATGGCGAGCGAAGCAAGCCATGCGAGGGGACGCGGTGCACTAATTTGGGATCCCGGTCACTCTACGAAGAAAACGACACCAAAAAATAAATAAATCCTCATGTCGACCTTTAGACCTGTCGACCTAGCACATGTCGACCTAGAAACCCTGTTGACCTTCCATCCATGTCGACATAGTGACTGTCGACCTATAGTGGTCGACCTAAACATTGTCGATTTGATGAACCACACCCCACGTGGACACACATATACATTATGGCTAGGTTTTTTTTTGTCAGAAACCAACCAGTATTTTTTTGCTTTCTTTTTTGTGCCAGGAGGAGGAAATCCACGCAAACTCCACACATATAGGGGCATATTTTAAATTACACATGCGCAGCAGCCGGCGGTGACTGACGGCTGAACTGGGCGGGCGCATGTTAGTATGCACAACACACTGCCCGATCCAGCTATAGATATATCTGCAGATTCATTGATCGGCAGATATATCTACGGGCAGTACGGATGGTGTAATGGTTAGCACTACTGCCTCACAGCACTGAGATTATGTGTTAGATTCCCACTATGGCTCTCTAACAGTGTGGAGTTTGTATGTTCTCCCCGTACTTGAATGGTTTTCCTCCGGGTACTCCGGCTTCCTCCCACAATCCAAAAGTATACTGGTAGGTTAATTGAATCGTAACAAAATTAACCCTAGCGTAAATGTGTGTACATGTGGTAGGGAATATAGATTGTAAGCTCCACTGGGGCAGAGACTGATGTGAATGGCTAAATATTTTCTGTTAAGCGCTGCGGAATATGTGTGCGCTATATAAATAACTGGTAATAATATCTACAAGTGTGCACCCAGCTTATGTCCCATTCAATGGTTCTGTAATGGTCCCAACATCCAGGTTATAAATTCTAATAACTGCAGTCAGTTCTGGGATGTAATCCATCAAGCTACAAGCATTCATGCACAAAACTAAGAGGTGAATTCAATTACCCGTGATCCCGTTTTTGCAGTAAATACCCAATTTTTTATAGGTAATTCAATTAACCCGTGTTTTTCCTGGCAGTTTTTGTACAAAAACACAGGGATCCAGGAACTTATCCCAAATCCATGTGTTTATCGCGATCGCAGCCGCAAAGAAACGGCAGTTATCTGGGATTTTGTTTCTCCTGCTTCCAAGCCGATGAAACAAATCCCCCGATAGTGTCAGCTATCGGGGGTAACTGAATTACCCCACATGGATTAAATTGGCCGTGTTAATTTGCCGCAGCTAATTGAATTCCCCCCTAACACATTTGTGAGTGATTCTTATATTCCATATCACTTCTTTCTTTCTGACCCCCACCAAATAAACGGAAAAGGAGACAAACAAAAGTGGCATGAGGCCATTCCTATGCTACCCAGTGCTTCCCTAGGCTGGAGCTTAGTTTGCAAACACTGATTGGTGTACAGAGATGGGAAAGTAGACAGGACATGGGAGTGTGTGGAACTTACGCAGAGCGTGCCACTCATCCTGGCGGATGGTCTTGGTGACATTGATTGGAAGGTTTGGTGGCAGAGAGGACGATGTGTAGTGATATCGAACCGGAATGCAGCGTATAACGATTCCTGAAATGGAAGATACATGTCAGAAACATAAAAGAACAAACATCTAGAGCAGCCACAAGACTTACCTCTATTTATTCTCTCCTCGCAGTGGTGGGGTTTCTCCGTGTAATGTACAATATTTTGTGATGAAGCAGTATGTACAGTGCGAAAGCCTTCAGTATTTATTCTAGTTTATGATGTACAGTACAATTTGCTTCCAAATGTCAGTATCTCTACAGGATTAGTATCTGTGATCCAGATGGAGATGTAAGCGTTTGGGCTGTGATCTGCTGAGTGTTCCTACTGGGGGCGCTCTTAAGCCAGTTACAAACTGGAACGATATCTACACCAAAATGCCACTTTGGTGCCATATATCGTTTACATCACGCAGTGTGTACCCAGAACTGCGCACTCCCACAGTCACATGCGACAGGCGCTTAGTTTGATGTGCTGCACATCCAACCAAGCGCTAGCGTCCTGTGTTATGTTAATGAAGAATGGAACATGGTCGTTCGGTCCTTCATTAACATCGCCCCAGTGTGTATGGGCATTCTGGGCTGACGGGGATTCACGCCAGTGTGTACCCAGCCTTACAGTAACCTACGTCTGTATCATAATAATAATATTATTGTTTTGTTGCTCAGCTCCGGCCCCGATCTGCCCATTCTGATCGCACTGTAGGAGTAAGTCCTGGGCTACACACAGACTGCACACACTGGTAAAAACCATTCACTGGTGAGTGAGGTGCAAACGGATTTGCATCTGTCTGCTGACTGGGGAGTGTTAGCTGCTCGGCGCACACATGCGATTGCACACTTGCACGGCGAATATACACTCCCCTTGGGCGTCAACTATCTGATCGCAGGACAACAATTTTATCAGCCTAGCAATCAGGTCTGAATTAGGCCTAGAGTTAGATTTGGGTGGGTTATATTGTTTCTGTGCAGGGTAAATACTGACTGATTTATTTTTACACTGCAATTTAGATTTCAGTTTGAACACACCCCATCAAAATCTAACTCTCTCTGCACATGTTACATCTCCCCCCCCCCCCTGCAGTGCAGCATGATTTTGACCATTAGTGTGCTTTTTTGGTTTGCTAACAAAACTGAATAAACTGCAGGCAATAATTATTCTGTCATACTTCCAGAATTATGACGTCCTACTTCTGGGGCTTACAAATTGACACTTAAATTACACACGCTTAGGTTTAACTAGATCAACCAGACTGGTTAATCTAGACACATATGTATTTCACATGCTACATACTAAGGTGCATGTTGCATGCCTACAGTTAACACTTTACAGTATGCATGTAACTTAATGCTGCCTGTCTAGGCTGTATACATAAGTCATGCCATGCTGCATTGCGATTAAATGAGATTCCGCTTCTGTGCAGCTTACACCTGAAATAACGGCCATGCAGCATGTGTTCCAGATATCTCTGCTGAACGGCTGAACTGGCAACCATTCATGAATATTCTGAACCCAAGCCTGAAACATTTCAGCACCACGGGAGACCCGGCTCTGCCCTGTCTGGAGTACAGCCAACATCTCTCTGCCTGATGTGTGTGTTCCTTCCAAATAGCTATTCTTACTGTGACTTCTGGAAACAGCAGTGCCATCTTACATCACCGACCAAGCTAAAGGAAATACTGACCCTAAGCTTCAACAATGTAACTTGCTGACTTCATCCTACAACAGTCATCTAAATATTTAATCAGACCGCAGAAAAAAAATGCATTCGTCTCCAGATGGGTCATTAGCCAAACTTCAGGCAATCTTATTAAAGGGAAATTTCCCCACAAATAATACATAGTTCCATCACCTTTAAGAAATGTTTTTTTTTTAATGTTACCTGGTAACGGTGGACCAGTGGAGAGGTTTTCAATAGTAACCAATCAGTATTTATCAAGTACATTGTGGCAAAATGGGACATTTCCTTGCATCCAGCAATGTAAGACTTATATGTAATGTTTAAATGTCTAATGTAATGGAGTCTGTGATACAACATGTATGCCAGCGTGCCCTCAAGTGAACTCATAGCTACACAGATATGGGAGTAGAGGACACTTGATGTATAGTGCGGAGTCAGAGGTTAGTTTATATCCCTTACCTTATCTAAGAAGCTATAAACTATAGTTAGAGGAAACATCACAGGAAAGCCAGGCCAGGTCAAGAAACCTAACCTCTTGAAACTTAAAAAAAGACAGCTGTTGAAAAAGTACATCTGGTTTCTCACTGCCCAGGTACACAGCATTGAGAGAGTTAAGGAAAGAGAGGGGGGCTGCAGCTGTGAGGAGGCTATATCTGCCTCCTCTCAAACATACTGTGTTGTTCAATCTGATGGAAGTGACTGCCAATGCCTGCATGGATGTCTACTTTCGTGTGAAGCTTCCTCACACAGGACTTAGTGCACTACGTAAGAGTAATTAGGTTCTGATTTTCTTTATTCTCTTTGTGTTTATTGAGACTGCTAGTAACCTGTATATCTTTTCAAAAACTCCTTATATTCTTTGTAATTTTTTAATCCTTGTAAACCCGAAGATATTTCTTAATTATAATAAAAATATAATTTTACTGCTGACTGCTGTGTTCTTGACCCCTACACCAAGCGAAGTCCATGTTACCTATTTTTTCATGAGATATTGAGATTTGTGGTTACAGAAAAAGCTAAATATGCCTGCAACGTCTGTAGTACATTGAAAAGTCTTTGCTTGTGGCGGCGTTAATTCACACGGCACTGGTGCAACTCTTGGATTGGTGTATCCGGAGAGTGGGTCGGCCGGGGTCTGTGACATACATTCTATAAAATGATAGGTAGCAGCTGAATGGTTGCCATGGGCAACTTCTCCACTGCTTACATCCCCTAAATGCAATAGATGCAAACTCTTCCTAACTATAAGCAAGAATTTTATATCTCTCTCATTATATATACCTATATCTACTGTATATATATCTATATATATATCTACTGTATATATATATATATATATATATATATATATATATATATATATATATACACTGCTCAAAAAAATAAAGGGAACACAAACAACACAATGTAACTCCAAGTCAATCACACTTCTGTGAAATCAAACTGTCCACTTAGGAAGCAACACTGATTGACAATCAATTTCACATGCTGTTGTGCAAATGGAATAGACAACAGGTGGAAATTATAGGCAATTAGCAAGACACCGCCAATAAAGGAGTTGTTCTGCAGGTGGTGACCACAGACCACTTCTCAGCTCCTATGCTTTCTGGCTGATGTTTTGGTCACTTTTGAAAGCTGGCGGTGCTTTCACTCTAGTGGTAGCATGAGACGGAGTCTACAACCCACACAAGTGGCTCAGGTAGTGCAGCTCATCCAGGATGGCACCTCAATGCGAGCTGTAGCAAGGTTTGCTGTGTCTGTCAGCGTAGTGTCCAGAGCATTGAGGCGCTACCAGGAGACAGGTCAGTACATCAGGAGATGTGGAGGCCGTCGTAGGAGGGCAACAACCCAGCAGCAGGACCGCTACCTCCGCCTTTGTGCACAGAGGAACAGGAGGAGCACTGCCAGAGCCCTGCAAAATGACCTCCAGCAAGCCACAAATGTGCATGTGTCTACTCAAATTATCAGAAACAGACTCCATGAGGGTGGTATGAGGGCCCGACGTCCACAGGTGGGGGTTGTGCTTACAGCCCAACACCGTGCAGGACGTTTGGCATTTGCCAGAGAACACCAAGATTGGCAAATTCACCACTGGCGCCCTGTGCTCTTCACAGATGAAAGCAGGTTCTCACTGAGCACATGTGACAGACGTGACAGAGTCTGGAGACGCCAAGGAGAACGTTCTGCTGCCTGCAACATCCTCCAGCATGACCGGTTTGGCAGTGGGTCAGTAATAGTGTGGGGTGGCATTTCTTTGGGGGGCCGCACAGCCCTCCATGTGCTCGCCAGAGGTAGCCTGACTGCCATTAGGTACCGAGATGAGATCCTCAGACCCCTTGTGAGACCATATGCTGGTGCGGTTGGCCCTGGGTTCCTCCTAATGCAAGACAATGGTAGACCTCATGTGGCTGGAGTGTGTCAGAAGTTCCTGCAAGACGAAGGCATGGATGCTATGGACTGGCCCGCCCGTTCCCCAGACCTGAATCCAATTGAGCACATCTGGGACATCATGTCTCGCTCCATGCACCACAGACTATCCAGGAGTTGGCGGATGCTTTAGTCCAGGTCTGGGAAGAGACCCCTTTAGGAGACCATCCGCCACCTCATCAGGAGCATGCCAGGCGTTGTAGGGAGGTCATAAAGGCACGTGGAGGCCACACACACTACTGAGCCTCATTTTGACTTGTGTTAAGGACATTACATCAAAGTTGGATCAGCCTGTAGTGTGTTTTTCCACTTTAATTTTGAGTGTGACTCCAAATCCAGACCTCCATGGGTGCAACATCCATGTATTTGTCCAGCAGAGGCAGCTATTACTCCTGTCCCGTATCTTCCTATAAATTATGTCCATCTAGAACCCCAACCCTATTAAACTTTAATACAGTGATTTTGAGACACATCCAACAATTCCATCTATGGGGGTAATTCAGACCTGATCGTAGCAGCAAATTTGTTAGCATGTGCACTGCAGGTGTGGCAGATATAACATTTGCAGAGAGAGATTTGGGTGGGTTATTTTGTTTCTGTGCAGAGTAAATACTGCCTGCTTTATCTTTACACTGCAAATTAGATTTCAGTTTGAACACACCCCACCCAAATCTAACTCTCTCTGCACATGTTATATCTGCCCCCCCCCCCACCATTGTATTGCACATGGGGGGTGATTCCGAGTTGTTCGCTCGCTAGCTGCTTTTAGCAGCATTGCACACGCTATGCTGCCGCCCTCTGGGAGTGTATCTTAGCTTAGCAGAATTGCGAACGAAAGATTAGCAGAATTGCAAATAGAAAATTTTTAGCAGTTTCTGAGTAGCTCGAGACTTACTCACAAATAGCGATCAGTTCAGTCAGTTTCGTTCCTGGTTTGACGTCATACACACGCCCAGCGTTCGGTCAGCCACTCCCCCGTTTCTCCAGACACTCCCACGTTTTTCCCTGGCACGCCTGCGTTTTTCCGCACACTCACAGAAAATGGCCAGTTTCCGCCCAGAAACACCCACTTCCTGTCAATCACACTACGATCACTTCAACGATGAAAAATCTTCGTTCGGGCGTGAGTAAATCTACTAAGTTTTGTGTTAAAGTACTAACCGCATGCGCACTGCGTACCATGCGCATGCGCATTTTTGCCTTAATCGCTCCGTTGCGAAAATCGGCAACGAGCGAACAACTCGGAATGACCCCCATGGTTTTGCCCAATTGCTAACAAATTTGCTGCTATGATCAGCTCTGAATTACCCCCTACATACTTTAAAAAAAAAAAAAACAATAAGCCTGTTATCTACACCAGGGAAGGGGAACCTTTGGCCCTCCAGCTGTTGTTGAACTACACATCCCAGCATGCCTTGCAACAGTTTTAGCATGGCCAAGTAGCAAAATTGTAGCAGAGCATGCTGGTATGTGTAGTTTAACAACAGCTGGAGGGCCAAAGGTTCCCCATCCCTGATCTACACAGAGAGTGTCAACAAAAAGTAGTTTCCCAAAGAACTGGTCTGCATTGGAACATTGACATGGTTCAAAATGTCGATATGTGCGATGTCGACACCCTCAAACTGTCGACAGGTACACAATGTTGCGTGTGAAATGTCGGCAGTTTCAGGATGCCGACGGTTAGGGTCAGGTTGCCTTTCTGGGCCTTTGGCACGCCCAGGGTTCTGATTTTAATATCACAGTTGGGGGATCTGCCTCAACAGTGTAATAAAAGGAATTGTAACTTATAAGCATGCCTCCCAACTGTGGTCAAGACAATCCCACTTAGCTGACCACCAAAGGGGCGGGGCTTACACAAAGTGGGCGGATTTGGGTGGTGATTGGGAATCCCAGGGAGGGACTTATTTTGCACCAGTTTCCCATGTCTAAGTGTCAGAAGGAACGCTTACTGGTCAGGTGCCACCAAGGCTCATATTGTCATTTAGGGTAGGCCACTATGTATAAACACCATGTGTTCTGGTGCAGCATTGAATGCAAATCAGCTGTAGCTGATACCACATTACGTGCACGGAAATTAATGTGCATACTCGCGAACATGCACAGTTGCATCAGACACTTATTGTGTGCTCGGTTTGCTACTCATCATCAATGTGGCCTTGTACCAGCCTATACTTGGTGCAAATGACATGCCTGGAGCATTTACACTTCTGCCCAACTCTGCAAAACCTGTAGTTGCATCCACAAATACGCTTTCCTCTGTCGTAAGCAATGTGTATGACTTGGCATGGCGCAAATTTGTGTACACTTGGTTCCAGAGCATGCACAATGAAAAACACGTTCAACACAACATCAGGCCCCAAATGCTCATCAAATGCAATGTTGTGTAACTGTGGATCCACCGTGTGCCGTGACGTCTGTCGGGGTGCACATGGTGTTACAAAGTAAGATGGCGATGTTTATGGGAGCAGACGCAGAGGGCGGAGTGAAGGCATCACTTGCTAGTTATGGAGAAGGTGCTCCGGAGCACCAGCTTGTGGGGAGCAACACTGGTGAAATTACTACTGTAGTGTGGTTCAGGTTGCTGGCAGCTGGCGTAATATCTCCAGTCACTAGTTCATCAATAAGCTCTTCACTTCCACTGTGTCTCCTCGTCCCAACCAGACCTTCGGATCCCTCTCCTGTAAACGACCGCGATGTGTAGCCCAATAGCTGAATATGGAGCTACATGTCAGGGCCACATTTGCAATCCAGACCTTGGTAAATATCATATTCTAGCGGCTCCCTAGAAACTTATGGGGGCTGCTTTTGCAACCGAAAAATGGAGAAACAGATATCAGCCCCCTAGGCATAATTTGGTTTTGTGGTTATCCATCCCAAACATCTGTGGGGGATTTGCTACAAAGTTGGTTTGGTACATATGCCAAAGTGCAGTATCATATAATGTGACTTTAAGGGATAAAAAAATTATGATAATAATAATAATACATAGGTAGGGAGACTTTCATGTACACGGTCGAGTCACTTTATTATGACCACCTCCTACATTTGACGTCGGCAGCACGTAGCCCATGAAGTACGTCACATGTCGTGTGCTGGCTTGGTGTCATGGGTAAAAGGGGCGATTTATCCAAGTTGCAAAAAGGAATGATTATCGTCTTTCGGGCCAAGGGTGGCGGTATTTCTGACACAGCGTAGCTTGTGAACTGTTGGCGTGCTGCTGTGGTGAAGATGTATTGTGACTGGACAATGGCACCATTGCGAATAACCGACGTGGAAACTGCGGAGCACCACATTCCATTGATGTGAGAGGTGAATATCAGCTACGAAGGTGCGTGAGGGACAACCAACGAGCTGCAGTGGAGCAGCTCACCGTCAGAATGAACCTGGGGGCTACGAGACGTGTCTAAAATAACAGTTCAGCCCATCTAGCTGCTGTCCATGCTGCACACGCCGGTTACTCCGGCTATTAGCTGAGGGTCATAATAATGTGACTCGACTGTGTATTTGTTAGTAATATATATTAGAAAACAAAACTAATTTAAAAGGAAAACATTAGATAATTTTAATTGCACAAACCAGCTGCACAGAAGACCCAGACTAAACCGCTCTCGTCCTAGAAATCGATGAAGGATCTCTGATTGAATATATCCACCTGTGCTCCTGTGTCACATTGCTGGTAAGAGCTTTTGGAACAGGTGTGGGGATCAATGCTCTGAACTGCTCCCCAGGGTATTCTGTACTCTATTTGCAGGGTCAGCTCTTTAACAAGACTGCACAAAGCAAAGCGGAGACAAAGTGGGCGGGAGAGTCAGAAAGTGAGCCTGGATTCCGGACCACGGGGGAGGGGGCTTTAAAAATGACGCTGATTTAATAAGCCTCTGATTAGGCAAAGGGTGAAACACCTGTTCTTTGTTTTCTGGCAGAAATTAGTGTACGTGCTTAATCATGGGATGTAATCCTAATGACGACACCACTGATCTCTGAATTTGTAGAATGTCAACATGTAAAATGTCGGAGAGTTAGAGTTAGGCTATGGGAGGGTTAGAAAAACTCACCGCCAGCAGCACCGCAAGATCTGCCGGAAGTCACCCATGGAAGCCTCCGTACCAGGAAGGTCACCAGTAGACCAGCAGGGATGTTCAACATTCTAATATCCACGGTTAATAAGTGTCGGCATTACAACCGTGTTGACATTATGTCAAAATGTACCGCACCCCTTAATTATAAGTGTGTCTTTAAATGTGTTCTAAAATGGCATTAAGAAGAATGTGATGTACAGATGAAACAGGGAAAAAATTTGGCATCCTTACAAATTATATTTATCCCACAACCTGAGTAAAGGGACAGTCGTTAGAGGATTATGTGGGATTAAAGGCTCTGTTCATTGGTAGGAAATCTACGCGGGTATATATTTGATTGCTTCAGTGAACACAATGATGAATCTGCTTCTAAAAGAATTAACTAAAATATATTGTTTAAACAAAGCATTATTAAACACAGAAATAACACAGAAAATGGATAGCGGCAGCTAAATAGCACAAACGTACAGGATCGCATGTGTCGGTAATAATCATCTGACCAAATCTTGCCTAGGGCATCAGATTGATCAGGGCCAGCTCTGAGTAAAATATCCAGCAATTAGATTCAGGATTTCTACTGTATAACTGGTATACCTGTCTATAAACAAATCTGTGCATGGAATATTCATTTTAAACTGGCTACATTACTGGAACCCCCTATTGTACCGTGATCTGCCGCTGCATGATAGTTTGTCCTCTGAAGTTTACAGACCAGCAAATGGCTTGCTCCAGGTAGCGTCTATTTCAGTACGTCTCAATAAAAGGTAACTGCAAATGACTGCTATTTTCTATTCAATTTCCAAACTTCTTCAAAACTTAATAATAATAATAATAATAATAATAATAATGTGGCAAGACAGCTATTTTTAAAAACAATATATTCTTGTGTTTATAGGTTACTTTGGGCTATTAGTAGACCCAGAGGCTTAGCGAGAACTTTGTGGGCCCCAAATCAACATTTTGAAGGGGCTCCTGTCTCAATGCTTCTAGAGAGAAACATGCCCCATAGTAGTGCCCTAGTTCATGTCATGTCACATTGTAGGGCTGCCAGTACGCATTATGTAACACAGTACAATTCACATTATGCCACATTACAAAGATCATATTATGTCACACTATAGTGCCTCCACTTCATATTATGCCACACTATAGTGCCTCCACTTCATATCATGCCACACTATAGTGCCTCCACTTCATATTATGCCACACTATAGTGCTTCCACTTCATATTATGCCACACTATAGTGCCTCCACTTTATATTATGCCACACTATAGTGCCTCCACTTCATATTATGCCACACTATAGTGCATCCACTTCATATTATGCCACTCTATAGTGCCTCCACTTCATATCATGCCACACTATAGTGCCTCCACTTCATATTATGCCACACTATAGTGCCTCCACTTCATATTATGCCACACTATAGTGCCTCCACTTCATATTATGCCACACTATAGTGCCTCCACTTCATATTATGCAACACTATAGTGCCTCCACTTCATATTATGCCACACTATAGTGCCTCCACTTCATATTATGTCACACTATAGTGCCTCCACTTCATATAATGCCACACTATAGTGCCTCCACTTCATATCATGCCACACTATAGTGCCTCCACTTCATATTATGCCACACTATAGTGCCTCCACTTCATATTATGCCACACTATAGTGCCTCCACTTTATATTATGCCACACTATAGTGCCTCCACTTCATATTATGCCACACTATAGTGCCTCCACTTCATATTATGCCACACTATAGTGCCTCCACTTCATATTATGCCACACTATAGTGCCTCCACTTCATAGTATGCCACATTACAGTGCCCCCAGTTCATATTATGCCACACTATAGTGCCTCCACTTCATATTATGCCACACTATAGTGCCTCCACTTCATATTATGCCACACTATAGTGCCTCCACTTCATATTATGCCACACTATAGTGCCTCCACTTCATATTATGCCACATTACAGTGCCCCCAGTTCATATTATGCCACACTATAGTGCCTGATAATATGAAACATTATAATGTCCTCCAGCTCATTTTATGCCATATTACAATAAGCAGGTTCAGAAGCATATCTAGATATATCATAGGTCACAAGGCAAAAGTTTGTAAGGGCCCCTGTGTACCACCCAATGGTGACAAATGTATATAACACATGTAACTGTGACAGGGAAGGTGGGCCCCACTCAGCTCTGGGCCCCATAGCGGCTGCACTCCCTGCACCTATAGTAGCTACACCCCTTGTATATAACACATGTAACTGTGACAAGGAAGGTGTCCCCTCTCAGCTCTGGGCCCATAACAGCTGCACTCCCTGCACCTATAGTAGCTACACCCCTTGTATATAACACATGTAACTGTGACAGGTAAGGTGGCCCCACTCAGCTCTGGGCCCCATAGCAGCTGCTCTTCCTGCACCTATGGTAGCTACGCCCCTGTATATAAGACATGTGACATGGAAAGTGGCCCCTCTCAGCTCTGGGCCCCATAGCAGCTGCACTCCCTGCACCTATGGTAGCTACGCCCTTGTATATAACACATGTAACTGTGAGAGGGAAGGTGTCCCCTCTCAGCTCTGAGCTCCATAACAGCTGCACTCCCTGCACTTATGGTAGCTACACCCTTGTATATAACACATGTAACTGTGACAGGTAAGGTGGCCCCACTCAGCTCTGGGCCCCATAGCAGCTGCACTCCCTGCACCTCTAATATGTACTTAATACTAATATGTATTAATAGGGAGATGTTTCAAACCTCTGTGAGAGATAACATAGAGAGGCTGCTTACAGCATTATGTATAGAAATAAATGTAGCCCAAAACGTACAGAAATGGTCCTGCTAACATGATGTAAGCATCCACCTTATGAATAGGGGACAGGGCTCCATGAGGTTAATATGCAGTGATCTGGAAAAATGCACGTGCACCTGAATCCGGTGTTCACGTATTGACAGCCATATACATAACCCACTTCCAAGCCTCTGTGGAGTTTTGTGTTCACGCTGCGAATGCTTGCAGTTCACATTCAGCAACCATGGACAGCGCTGGGCAGCAGTACAGCCTAGTGCCAGAGGCAGTCCCCCCCCCCCCCCCTCAGCAGTATGCTGCAGTTCATCCTGTGATAATCTACCACTGCTAAATAAATGGTGAATTCATTTGCACTGTCAAAACAATGCACTTCTTCAGACAAGAGGCGACACGAGGAGAGATGCAATTAAAGTTGAAAGTGATTAAATAATATGTTTATAAAGCAGCCATTCTGCAGAGAGCCTCTTACTGTACCCCTGCAGTAATGTTCGCTGTGGAGTTAACCCTGATCCCCCTTAATCGGTTTTGTAAACCGCTTTAAGGTTAACATAGAATCAGAATAGTAAGAGTGATTTATTTATACAGCGCATAATAAGAGAGAGGCTCTATCACCTACATTCCTGCAGTCGTCTTCCCACTGTTTACTGTCTCTGATCTCACATGGCGCGGTGACAAAAATATCAGCCGCTACTGGGTAATTTTAGAGTACTCAGTGATTAGCTCATTATCTAACCATTGCCTCTTAATGATAGTTGTATTTACTGTAGTGTGAAAAAAATGGTGCATGTTCCTCTCTCTGGTCCTAATCTGCATCATTCTCAGTGTGTCTGCTTCTCCTAAAATAACGGCTCATTAAAGTGGCAGAGAAATGTATGTCACTCTGTGAATGTGTCACTGTGATAGCGGGCTGTGCTGGCTTCCGGTTGCCTTCCATAGAAATATGAGTGGATGATAAGGCTGGAGGTGGAATAAGGAGTTGGTGGTACTGGAATATAACAGTTGTCAGCTCTCAAAAATAGTGGATTCACTTGTAGTATGGGCATAACCTAATATATATATATATATACATATACACTCCAGGCTGTGCTCTCTTCACCCCTACTTTGGGAATTTATCAACCGATAATCTTTATAACACATATATACAGAATAGCAGTATAGTAAAGTCCAACAGAATATACAGACATTAGTCAAGCATTATGTGTATATATATATGTATATATATATATATATATATATATATATATATATATATATATATATATATATATATATATGCGCACTCACATATACATATATACACAAACACAATTTATACTGTAATTGTTTATGATGCACTGATGTACAATGCAGACACAATGATTATTCCTTCAGTGAGTGGATTTCTCAGGAGACCCTCTTCAAAAACAACAATTTACATTTGCCATGTTAGGCCCTATTACATCAGGCCTGCCATCCATCTCCCGTGCCCATTAATTCCTCATTAATAGCCCTGCACACATTACAAGCCCCAGTGACAGCTCCTCCCCTCCATTATTGTAACACAATAACCCACCTTAGTATACCCTAATATTATGATTGCAGTACACACATACATATTTCTCCATCCCATTATTATTATTCACCCCCTCCCCCTCTATAGGTGTTATTAGCCATGAGCTACCTATGCCACCAGCCCTGTACAGTACAACACAGTCACAGCCTGAGCCAAACACTACATGTGTCCCATTATGGCCACAGGACCAGGTTAGATAGATTGTATCACTGATCAGCCCTGACCTGTGCCATATTGTAGCCTCAGCCCTAGCCTTGTGCTGTTTTTGGAGATCCTCTGCTATCGTACCCCACACCCCAATACAGTCAGACCAGGGAGGCAGGGAATAGGTACCCCAATACTGCCATGCCAGGGAACAGGTGATAGGTACCCCAATATTGCCATGCCAGGGAACAGGTGATAGGTACCCCAATACAGTCAGACCAGGGAGGCAGGGAATAGGTATCATAATGTTGTCAGACTGGGGTGGGGGTATGCGGGTGATATGTACCCCAAAACTGTAAGACCAGGGGGGGGGGGCAGGGAATAGGTACCCCATTACAGTCAGACCAGGGAGGCAGGGAATAGGTATCATAATGTTGTCAGACTGGGGTGGGGGTATGCGGGTGATATGTACCCCAAAACTGTAAGACCAGAGGGGGTGGGGGGGGCGGGCAGGGAATAGGTACCCCAATAATGTAAGACCATGCAGGTGATAGGCACCCTAATATTAGGGGGAGAGGGAGATAGGTACCCCAATATTTCCAGCGGGTAGGTGCCCCAGTATTGGCAGGGGGTAGAAGTTAGGTACCCCAATATTGTTGCATGATAAACCCCCCCCCCCCTATCCTTGACCAGGATTCTGTGCTAGACCCTCCCTCCCCCATTACCTTTTAATATCAGATCCTCCGTGTCCTTGTCGAATCCCTCCCGGTGGCATTTCCTCCAGAGCCCGGAGACGGTGGAGTTGAAGCGGCGGCTGCACTGTGAATCCACAGCCAGGTAAGGGCGTGGGGCGGGGGCATCCCGGGCCGCGGTGGGTCGCTCCTCTACGCGGCTCACCGGCGGGTCCCCCACTCTGGAGATGAAGCGGACTCCCCTGGGCAGCAGCGGCGGTTCCCCCCCGCGGGCGGCCCTGCTCCGGAGCTGCCCCCCACGGAGAGGCAGCTGCTGGCCTGGGGTGTACATGTAGCCGGGGTCGTTCCGTTTGCCCCCCGGTTTCCTGCAGCGGTCCCGGTGCCTCCGCGCGTCCGTCTCGTACCAGTGATCGGTGCACAGAGCCACGGCCAGGAGGGCGAGGGCGGCCAGGGCGAGGCACAGACCGGCACCGGCCAGCAGCCTCATAGCGGGAGCACCGGGGAGGGGGGGGTCACACCCCGGGCGCCGCTCTCAGCATCAGCCGCAGATCCGCTGCTCTCTCTGGATGGGGAGAAATGAGAGAGGCCGGGAGGGAGGGAGGAGACTGACAGCTGATTATACCCCTGTATTCCCCGGGAGGGGGCGCTGTGTGTGCACCTCTGCCTGGCCGCACAGCTACCTGGCTGCTGTCCTCAGCACCACCGTGCACCGGTAATCCTCCCAGCAGCCTGGTGCTCACAGTATACAGCCCTGTGCTTACATGCATCCTATCTATCTATCTATCTATCTATCTATCTATCTATCTATCTATCTATCTATCTATCTATCTATCTATCTATCTAATACAGCCCTGTGCTCACATACATCCTATCTATCTATCTATCTATCTATCTATCTATTTTATACAGCCCTGTGCTCACATGCATCCTGTAATCTCTATATACTGTTGTATACAGCCCTGTGCTCACATGCATCCTCTGATCTCTATATATTACAGCCCTGTGCTCACATGCATCCTATCTATCTATCTATCTATCTATCTATCTATCTATCTATCTATCTATCTATCTATCTATCTATCTATTTTATACAGCCCTGTGCTCACATGCATCCTGTAATCTCTATATACTGTTGTATACAGCCCTGTGCTCACATGCATCCTCTGATCTCTATATATTACAGCCCTGTGCTCACATGCATCCTATCTATCTATCTATCTATCTATCTATCTATCTATCTATCTATCTATCCTGTGCTCACATGCATCCTCTAATCTCTATATAGTATACAGGCCTGTGGTCACATGCATCCTCTAATCTCTATATAGCATACAGCCCTGTGCTCACATGCATTCTCTAATCTCTATATTGTATACAGCCCTGTGCTCACATGCATCCTCTAATCTCTATATAGTATATAGCCCTGTGCTCATATGCATCCTCTAATCTCTATATAGTATACAGGCCTGTGGGCACATGCATCCTCTAATCTCTATATAGTATACAGCCCTGTGCTCACATGCATCCTCTAATCTCTATATAGTATACAGCCCTGTGCTCACATGCATCCTCTAATCTCTATATAGTATACAGCCCTGTGCTCAGATATACCAGAGAGAGAGAGAGAGTATATCCTCAGATACATCCTCTATATATTATAAAGGCTGGTCCTCAGATATAACCCCTCTATATTATACAGCCCTCTGCTCAGATACACCCTCTATATATTATACAGCCCTGTGCACAGATACACCCTCTATATATTATACATCCTGTGCTCAGATACACCCACTATATATTATACAGCCCTGTGCACAGATACACCCTCCATATATTATACAGCCCTGTGCTCAGATGCATACTCTATATATTATACAGCCTGGTCCTCAGATACACCTTCTATATATTCTACAGCATTGTGCTCAGATACACCCTCTATATATTATACAGCCCTGTGCTTAGATGCATATTCTATATATTATACAGCCTGGTCCTCCAATACACCTTCTATATATTATACAGCATTGTGCTCAGGTGCATACTCTATATATTATACAGGCTGGTCCTCAGATATACCCACTCTATATTATACAGTCCTGTGCTCAGATGCATACTCTATATATTATACAGCCTGGTCCTCAGATACACCTTCTATATATTCTACAGCATTGTGCTCAGATACACCCTCTATCAGTGGTTCAAGTAGAAAAAAATTCTTAGTGGTACTGTGTGCACGCCCCCCTCCCCCCCACACACACAAAATGGGCGTGGCAACATGCCACATGGGGTGTGGCCAATGAAAGTGGGGGCGTGATACACATATGACCCCAATAGTGCAGTGCCAGATACACATATGCCCACAGTAGTGCCAGATTATTATTATTACCAGTTATTTATAAAGCGCACACCTATTCTGCAGTGTTGTACAGAGAATATTTGCCCATTCACATCAGTCCCTGCCCCAGTGGAGTTTACAATCTATAATCACATCACATGTAAACACAGACACATTCACGCTAATTTTGTTGGGAGCCAATTAACCTACCAGAATATTTTTGGATTGTGGGAGGAAACCGGAGTACTTGGAGGAAACCCACGTAAGTACAGGGAGAATATACCAACTCCGCACAGTTAGGGTCATGGTGGGAATCAAACCCATGACCTCAATGCTGTGAGGCAGTAATGCTAACCATTACACCATCCGTACTGCCAGATACACATATGCCCGCAGTGCCAGATACACATGCCCCCACAGTGCTAGATATGCCCGCACAGTGCCAGTTACACATATGCCCCCACAGTGCCAGATATGCCCCAGATGCACATGCCCCCACAGAGCCAGATGTGCCCCACAGTGCCAGATATGCCCTTACAGTGCCAGATACACATGCCCCCATGGTGCCAGATATGCCCCCACAGTGCTAGATACACATATGCCCCCACAGTGCCAGATACACATATGCCCCCACGGTGCCAGGTACACATGCCTCCATGGTGCCAGATATGTCCCCACAGTGCCAGATACACATTCCCCCATGGTGCCAGATATGCCCCCACAGTGCTAGAAACACATATGCCCCCATAGTGCCAGATATGCCCCCACAGTGCCAGATATGCCCAAGCAGTGCCAGCTATGCCTCCACATTGCCAGATACAAATGCCCTCACCAGAGCCGCATAGGCAAACTAGGCAAATGCCCAGAGCATTTGGTATGCCATAGGGCACAAGCAGCTTCTGCTGATTAAAATGATATGCGGCATGCCTATATTCTGTGTGTAACTGTGGCTTAATCTGCATATGAAAATGCTACGTTGCAGTGTATTCCTGGAAGTCACTGTAATGTAGCATTTCATATGCAGATACAGTCGCACACAGAATATAGGCATGCCGCATATAATTTTAACCAGCAGAACCTGCTTGTGCATCCTAGTCACATAGTAATGCAAATAAGACGCATTTTCGTCAAAAAAGGCGCCCGATGTTAGCAGAGCTACCAGCTGACTCAGGCCAGGCATCTCCTGCTACATGGCGTATTGAGGAAAGATGTATGAGGACACATCTGTATCCAAGCAAAGGCAGAGGTCACAGTGTTAGCGGCCATGTGAGTGCTGTGTGTGGATGGGTTGGTTGTACAGTAGTGTTCGGCATATGTGTAAGGGGCATTGCGTGTGTCATGTGTATAAATGCATTAATAATGTGTGGCATATGTGTAAGGGGCACTATGTGTTTCATTATAAGTGCATTAATAATGGGGGTAATTCCAAGTTGATCGCAGCAGGATTTTTGTTAGCAATTGGGCAAAACCATGTGCACTGCAGGGGAGGCAGATATAACATGTGCAGAGAGAGTTAGATTTGGGTGGGGTGTGTTCAATCTGCAATCTAATTTGCAGTGTAAAAATAAAGCAGCCAGTATTTACCCTGCACAGAAACAAAATAACCCACCCAAATCTAACTCTTTCTGCACATGTTATATCTGCCTCCCCTGCAGTGCACATGGTTTTGCCCAATTGCTATCAAAAATCCTGCTGCGATCAACTTGGAATTACCCCCAATGTGCGGCATACATGTAAGGGATATTATGTGTATAAGGGCATTAATAAAGGTTGGCATAATGTGTAAGGCGCATTATATTTATAAGGACATCAATAATGTGTGTCATGTGTAAGGGGCATTATTGTGTGGTATGTGTATAAATGCATTACTAATGTGTGGCATTATGTGTATAAGGTGTTCTACTGTGCGGTCTAATGTGAATAAAGAGCAATATGGTGTGGTGTAATGTGAATAAGGGGCACTACTGTGAGGAGTAACGTATATAAGGTGAAGTGGTACTACTGTGTGATGTAACGTGAATAAGGGACACTCTCGCATGATAAAATGTGAATAAAGTTGCATTACTGTGTGGCGTAATTTTAATTGGGGGTACTATTGTGTGGCCATGCCCCTTCCCAGCAAGAGCACACCCCTTTTTGGGCTGTGTGCTGAATGTGCGAACTGTCCTTAATTTAACATATAGGGGGTAAGAGCACCAAAAGGAAGACTGCTATGGGTGAAGGCTGATGGTGCTGGGAACGGGGTGCAGGGTCAGAGGCGGAATTAGCGGCGGTGCTAGGGGGCACCAGCTAAAATCTTGCCTAGGGCATCATATTGGTTAGGGCCAGCTCTGGCCCTCATGGTGCCAGATCTGCCCCCACAGTACCAGATATGCCCCCAGCAGTGCAACTCACGATTGTTGCTGCTGCTGCCTGGGGCCGGCACTGTCTGCTGCTGCTGCTGTCGGGGAGTAGGGAGAGGAAAGCGCAGCATGCGCTTCTCCTGCATCTCTCTTGCCCTCAGTCCGGTCTCCTCCTGCAACGGCGGCGGCCTGTATCTCACTGGGATCTGGAGCTGGTCTGCAAGTCAATCAGAGCTCGCGGTCTGGCAGCAGCGGCTCCTGATAGGCTGCTGGTCCACGAGCTCTGATTGGCTCACGAACTGGCGTTTGTGTACAGACTTGGAGAGAAGCCGCCGGAGTGTGGCACCGCTGTCTGCAAGGTGGCGGCCCAGCGGTACTGCGTACCGGCTGGGTATTTTTCACCGGTACGCTGTACCGCCCCGTACCGCCATACTTGCAGCACTGCCCTCCATATAGTATACAGCCTGGTCCTCAGATACACCCTCTATATATTATACGCCAAGTGCTCAGATACATAGTCTATATATTATACAGACTCGTCTTCAGATACACCCTCTCTATATTTTACAACCCTGTGCTCAGATACACCCTCTATATATTTTACAGCCCTGTGCTCAGATACACCCTCTATATATTATACAGCCCTGTGCTCAGATACACCCTCTATATATTATACAGCCCTGTGCTCAGATACACCCTCTATATATTATACAGCCCTGTGCTCAGATACACCCTCTATATATTATACAGCCCTGTGCTCAGATACACCCTCTATATATTATACAGCCCTGTGCTCAGATACACCCTCTATATATTATACAGCCCTGTGCTCAGATTCATACTCTATATATTATACAGCCTGGTTCTCAGATACACCCTCTATATATTATACAGCCCTGTGCTCAGATACACCCTCTATATATTATACAACCCTGTGCTCAGATACACCCTCTATATATTATACAGCCCCGTGCTCAGATTCATACTCTATATATTATACAGCCTGGTCCTCAGATACACATTCCGATATATATTATACAGCACTGTGCTCAGATATACCCTCTATATATTATATAGCCCTGTGTTCAGATACACCATCTATATATTATACAGCACTGTGCTCAGATACACCCTTTATATATTATACAGCCCTGTGCTCAGATACACCCTCTATATATCAGTGACGTGCGGTGGGGTGAGGCAGGTGAGGCAGAGCCTTTCCTGTGATACTTACATTTGTACCAGAGTTTTGACTGTATAAAGTATATGAAACATACAAAGAATATGTTTGAAATGTCTTCTTTGCATTATTCTAATCATTTTCATAGCCAAAACTCTGTAGTAAAAAGTCTATGGCAGGTGAGGGTTCCGGTATGAATGGTCGACCATGTTATGGTCGACAGTCATTAGGTCGACCACTATTGGTCGACATTGACATGGTCGACATGGACCCATGGTCGACACATGAAAATGGTCGACACATGAAAAGGTCGACATGAGTTTTTTAACTTTTTTTGTGTAGTTTTTTGCATAAAGTGACTGGGAACCGCTACCGTTTCGCTCGGCACAGATTACCGTTCCAATCGTAGTCCACGTGGATCGTAAAGTATGGAAAAGTTCCCCAAAAGGAAAAAAAGTTAAAAAACGCATGTCGACCTTTTCATGTGTCGACCTTTCATATGTCGACCATTTTCATGTGTCGACCATGTGTCCATGTCGACCATGTCAATGTCGCCCAATAGTGGTCAACCTAATGACTGTCGACCATAACATGGTCGACCATGTGAACGGATACCGCAGGTGAGGCAGTGCCCGCTTCTGCCTATCTTTTCCACACATCTCAGCTCAAAACTCACCAAATTTCCAGGAGTTTATACTGCTGCGCCTGTGTATAATGCCCAGATGTACCCTTTGGCTCATATTTTGTGTGTAAATCTGGCTCTGGTGCTAGCTAGTGCCTCCTTAGCCTTTTAGCTCACTGCACGTCCCTGCTATATATTATACAGCCCTGTGCACAGATACACCCTTTATATATTATACAGCCCTGTGCTCAGATGCGTACTCTATATATTATACAGCCCTGTTCTCAGATGCGTACTCTATATATTATACAGCCTGGTCCTCAGATATACCCTCTATATATTATACAGCACTGTGCTCAGATATACCCTCTATATATTATACAGCACTGTGCTCAGATACACCATCTATATATTATACAGCCCTGTGCTCAGATGCACCCTCTATATATTATACAGCCCTGTGCTCAGATGCACCCTCTATATATTATACAGCCCTGTGCACAGATACACCATCTATATATTATACAGCCCTGTGCTCAGATGCGTACTCTATATATTATACAGCCTGGTCCTCAGATATACCCTCTATATATTATACAGCACTGTGCTCAGATACACCATCTATATATTATACAGCCCTGTGCTCAGATGCGTACTCTATATATTATACAGGCCTGTGCTCAGATGCATACTCTATATATTATACAGCCTGGTCCTCAGATATACCCTCTATATATTATACAGCACTGTGCTCAGATACACCATCTATATATTATACAGCCCTGTGCTCAGATGCACCCTCTATATATTATACAGCCCTGTGCACAGATACACCCTCCATATATTATACAGCCCTGTGCTCAGATGCGTACTCTATATATTATACAGCCTGGTCCTCAGATACACCCTCTATATATTCTACAGCATTGTGCTCAGATACACCCTCTATATATTATACAGCCCTGTGCTTAGATGCATATTCTATATATTATACAGCCTGGTCCTCCAATACACCTTCTATATATTATACAGCATTGTGCTCAGGTGCATACTCTATATATTATACAGGCTGGTCCTCAGATATACCCACTCTATATTATACAGCCCTGTGCTCAGATGCATACTCTATATATTATACAGCCTGGTCCTCAGATACACCTTCTATATATTCTACAGCATTGTGCTCAGATACACCCTCTATATATTATACAGCCCTGTGCTTAGATGCATATTCTATATATTATACAGCCTGGTCCTCCAATACACCTTCTATATATTATACAGCATTGTGCTCAGGTGCATACTCTATATATTATACAGCCCTGTGCTCAGATACACCCTCCATATATTATACAGCCCTGTGCTCAGATACACCCTCCATATATTATACAGCCCTGTGCTCAGATACACCCTCTATATATTATACAGCCCTGTGCTCAGATACTCACTATATATTATACAGCCCTGTGCTCAGATACTCGCTATATAGTATACAGCCTGGTCCTCAGATACACCCTTTATATATTATACAGCCCTCTGCTCAGATACTCGCTATATAGTATACAGCCTGGTCCTCAGATACACCCTCTATATATTATACAGCCCTCTGCTCAGATACACCCTTTATATATTATACAGCCCTCTGCTCAGATACACCCTTTATATATTATACAGCCCTCTGCTCAGATACACCCTTTATATATTATACAGCCCTGTGCACAGATACACCTCCTATATATTATAGGGTTCACTACGATATGCCGGCGCCGGGAGCCCGACCGCCGGCTTACCGACAGTGTGGCGAGCGCAAATGAGCCCCTTGCAGGCTCGCTGCGCTCGCCACGCTAGGGGCACGGTGCACACTATTTTATTCTCCCGCCAGGGGGGTCGTGGACCCCCACGAGGAAGAATAAGTGTCGGTATGCCGGCTGTCGGGCTCCCGGCGCCGGTATGCTGGTCGCCGGGAGCCCGACCGCCGGCATACTGAAGACCACCCTTATTATACAGCACTGTGCTCAGATACTCACTATATATTATACAGCCCTGTGCTCAGATACACCCTCTATATATTATACAGCCCTGTGCACAGATACACACTCCATATATTATACATCCTGTGCTCAGATACACCCACTATATATTATACAGCCCTGTGCACAGATACACCCTCCATATATTATACAGCACTGTGCTCAGATACTCACTATATATTATACAACCCTGTGCTCAGATACACCCTCTATATATTATACAGCACTGTGCACAGATACACTCTATATCAGGGACGTGCGGTGAGCTAAATAGCTCAGGAGGCACTGGCTAGCACCAGAGCCAGATTTACATGCAATATATGAGCCAAAACGTACATCTGGGCATTATACACAGGTGCAGCAGTATAAACTCCTGGAAATTTGGTGAGTTTTGGTCAGAAATGAGCGGAAAGGTTAGCCAGGTGAGGCACTGCCTCACCTGCCATAGACTTTTTACTCCAGAGTTTTAGCTATAAAAATTATTAGAATAATGCAAAGAAGATATTTCAAACATATTCTTTGTTTTTTTCATATACTTATACAGTAAAAACTCTGGCACAAACGTTAGTATGACAGGAAAGGCTCTGCCTCACCTGCCTCACCCCACCTCACGTCACTGCTCTATATATTATACAGCCCTGTGCTCAGATACACTCTATATATTATACAGCCCTCTGCTCAGATACACCCTTTATATATTATACAGCCCTGTGCACATATACACCTCCTATATATTATACAGCACTGTGCTCAGATACTCACTATATATTATACAGCACTGTGCTCAGATACACCCTCTATATATTATACAGCCCTGTGCTCAGATACACTCTATATATTATACAGCCCTCTGCTCAGATACACCCTTTATATATTATACAGCCCTCTGCTCAGATACACCCTTTATATATTATACAGCCCTCTGCTCAGATACACCCGCTATATATTATACAGCACTGTGCTCAGATACACCCACTATATATTATACAGCCCTGTGCTCAGATACTCACTATATATTATACAGCCCTGTGCTCAGATACACCCTCTATATATTCTACAGCACTGTGCTCAGATATACTCTATATATTATACAGCCCTGTGCTCAGATACACTCTATATATTATACAGACCTGTGCACAGATACCCCTCCTATATATTATACAGCACTGTGCTCAGATACTCACTATATATTATACAGCCCTGTGCTCAGATACACCCTCTATATATTATACAGCACTGTGCTCAGATACACTCTATATATTATACAGCCCTGTGCTCAGATACACTCTATATATTATACAGCCCTCTGCTCAGATACACCCTTTATATATTATACAGCCCTGTGCACAGATATACCCTCTATATATTATACAGCCCTGTGCTCAGATACACTCTATATATTATACAGCACTGTGCTCAGATACTCACTATATATTATACAGCCCTGTGCTCAGATACACCCTTTATATATTATACAGCCCTGTGCTCAGATACACTCTATATATTATACAGCCCTATGCTCAGATATACCCTCTATATATTATACAGCCCTGTGCTCAGATACAATCTATATATTATACAGCACTGTGCTCAGATATACCCTCTATATATTATACAGCCCTGTGCTCAGATACAATCTATATATTATACAGCACTGTGCTCAGATATACCCTCTATATATTATACGGGATCCAGTCTGAAGATCGACAGTGTCTAGGTCGGCAATGTTTAGGTCGACCACTATAGGTCGACAGTCACTAGGTCGACATGGATGGAAGGTCGACAGGGTTTCTAGGTCGACATGTGCTAGGTCGACAGGTCTAAAGGTCGACATGAGTTTTTCACATTTTTTATTTTTTTTTATTTTTTCATACTTAACGATCCACGTGGACTACGATTGGAACGGTAAAGTGTGCCGAGCGAAGCGGTAGCGGAGCGAAGGCACCATGCCCGAAGCATGGCGAGCGAAGCGAGCCATGCGAGGGGCCGCGGTGCACTAATTTGGGATCCCGGTCACTTTACGAAGAAAACCACACCAAAAAAAAAAATCCTCATGTCGACCTTTAGACCTGTCGACCTAGCACATGTCGACCTAGAAACCCTGTCGACCTTCCATCCATGTCGACCTAGTGACTGTCGACCTATAGTGGTCGACCTAAACATTGTCGACCTAGACACTGTCGATAAAACGAACCACACCCATATTATACAGCCCTGTGCTCAGATACAATCTATATATTATACAGCACTGTGCTCAGATATACCCTCTATATATTATACAGCCCTGTGCTCAGATACACCTTCTATATATTATACATCCTGATCCTCAGATACACCCCCTATATATTATACTGCCTTGTGCTCAGATACATCCTGTAATCTCTATATCAGCCTGATCCTCAGATATACCCTTATATAATACTCCTTTCACAATTCCAGCAATATATCAGGTTATTTGATGTGAACATGCAGCAACCCGGGATATTGTGTAGTGTAAAAGCACAAAGTTGAAACAAACCCGAGTCAAGTGACCCAGCATTTCAGCCCAGATAACCTGCAGGGTTGAACACATACAGCCATGTGCCCAGATACATCCTCCATATATTATATTGCCTTGTGTTCAGATGCTTTCTTTGTCGACTCTGTCGACCTAATGCATGTCTACCCTTAGTGGTTGACCTATTGACTGTAGACCTTTTTAGTGTAGATCTATAGGGCGGGATTCAAATCTTCTGTCCCCCCTCTCGCTCCCATCGCGCCCGCTGGCAGTATTCAAATGTTGCTGCCGATGGGTGCGATATTAGCAATTCAGCTCACCACCCTGGGGGTGGTGAGCTGAAATGCTGAAGAGCTGAAACGGGACTTTTCACGATTGCGCCCATATTTTTAGTCGGGTTTAGCTGCTTTACGTGGCTAAACCCGTCTCTTAAGGGCGCAATCAGCGCGATAACGGGAGTCATTAGAATATCGCCCGCGATCTGCCGTCACTTTAGACGGGATATCGGGGGCAATAAAACATTTGAATCCCGCCCATAGACTGAATACTGTACACCCTTACCCTGTAATTGTCAATCTGTAATACACATCTATGTACAAATACACACCCTATAATGCCCTGTCAGTCTCTGTAGTATACAGCCATGCACAGATACATCCTCTGTAATGCTGTCAGTCTGTATTATACAGTCATGCATAGATATACAGCTATAATGTAGCCTTACTCCAGCCCCCTTCATCCCATCCTGTGCTTCACTGCACTATCCTCAAACACCCACCTGCCTCTCCCCCAAATTTGGATTCCTGACTTAACAGGAAGCCTGTGGCTGGGGGGCAGCAGTCTACAGCCCACCCGCCCCCAGTCATTGTACTAGTCCCCACATCAAGAGGCGGATATGCCAGAGTGCCATCTGTCCCCAGAACTGAGCCCAGGATAGTGGGGGTGGGGAGGGAGGGGGGGGGGGGGGGGGCTGTGTGTTGCAGGTTTGTGACACAGTATCAGCCCTGGATTGTGGTGTGTTCAGCTGCTGGAGTTTAAGCTGTCAGCAAAGCGACAGCAGCTCTGGAGATTTGTTCAGGGTGTTGCGTCTATGTATTGTCACATTGTGACAAGCCTGAAGTTATCCGGAGGTTGCCGTCATTTAACCCTTGATGGCTCTATACCACTGACTGCAGAGATCTACCTAATGGCACTTCCCTGTGCCAAGCATCCTGCAGCTAAATGGGGGGGCTCGGGTGATGTCATCCTGGCACACATGACATGGATGACAATAAGAGGCTTGTCAGGGAGATTGACATGCTTTGTGTGTGCAATGTATTATCATTTCCATAGAAAACAGAAAATAAACCGTTGTAATAAAAATAGCACGTTCATTGCCCCGCTTGCACCTGTTTTAAAAATATATAAATACACGGGCCTTGCAGGCCTCCACCTGCAGAGGTATTTTATTTATCTAGCATTTTGTGTGTGTGTGTGCGTGTCTGCATGTGTATGTGTGCCAGAAATTGAGGGTGGTTTGTTAAATGCTTTGCTTTGGTCGCTGTGGTAACCAAGCCTGCAATAAAGGAATATAGAAAGTGATGGGGAAATTGCAAGCTGGCTGTATAAAGGAATTTGGGACGTAGCCGTCCTTTGGCGTGTAGGAGAGCGCAGGCAAAATAAATATATGTATTTACTGCCACAAAAAAGGTCATTTATTACACGGTGTGCATATCAAACATTATCAGTACCACAGGGCAACAGCAAGGACTGACATTCTCCATCCTGCTCTGGAATTGATTTCCAAGGTATGAGGAGCATGTAAGACTATAGGCAAGGTTGTTGTGGATCTGAAGACACTGAGACAAATTGCACCAGATAGGGACGCAGCGTCTCAGTGGGTTACGTTTAAAGTGTTTGCTTGTAGTAACAGTATTATCTCAGGGACCTAACGCAACGTTACAGTACTGCACTGTGGGCGGCTAGATGTCTGGTGATTGTAGCAGTCATGGAGGCTGATGCTACATGTAACAAGTTCACCTATCAGGATGCTGTTATGTGACCGGCAGTCGGGAGACCGCCTGTCACAATACTGACACCGGGATCCCACACACTCAATAGTCCGCCGGTCGGCATGCCATATAGTGGGAATAGAACATGTGGTGAGCGCAGCGAGCCACCAAGCCCGTTGCGTGATGAGCCCGCTGCGTGGCTTTGTTGAGCTCACCCGTCGCTCCCCTCCGGTCATCTCAAAGCTGGGATCCCGGCGTCGGTATGGTGACCGGCGTTCTCCTGACCGCTGGTCACACAAACCCAACCCCACCTATCTACGCATGCAGTGTACAGTACTTCCTACAGTCTATGATCTGCCACCTGTTTCTCCAGTGATGTATAAACTCACATTCATAAAAGAAAGCTGTCCGCATGCTAATCTATCATGGGAATTATTTTCATTGTTCGCATTAAATTTGTATTGAGTAAATAACATTAAGAAGGGCAGAGCCAGATTAACAATGGGGCGGATGGAGCTACAGCTCCAGGCCTCCACATAAAAATAGGCCCATCATGCTAGCAGCAGGATGGTGACCAGGCACACAGCTGGCCAAACAATCATAAATTATAAGTATTAAAATAGTTTTTTTAGTTTTCTCACAAAATTATGCGTATTTTCTATATTTATGTATTTAGGAAGTAACTAGGGTTCATAGTGTATAGGGTGTACACACCCATATGGCTCTGGCCACACCCACATAGCACTAGTCACAGCTCCTCCCCTTCTCAGTATAGGCTTTGGAAATTTTCAGCTCCAGTCCCATGTGGCCCTTAATCCGGCCCTGAAGAAGGGGCCCAGAAGAAGAGGATTTGGGTGGGAAAAGGGGGTGAAAAGATCACGCACATTATAGCATTGAAGAAAGGATTTACAACTACCATGATGGAAGCCATATCACATATCTAATATATCCCTTTCACACCGGTATGCCGGGTCGCACCCAAGATTTTGTACACGGTTCCAACCCAGGTGCAACCTGGCTGAGACCCCTTTCAGACTGGCGGCCCGACCTAGCTTTTTGCTGGGTTGATGACGTCACCGCCAACACAACCCAAGTTGGCGCTTGGAGACCAGATCATCGCTTCTTCCTATGGCGTGACAGGACCTGGGCCGAATAGCACACTGGAAATGCACCGTGAGCTGGGTTGAACCTGGGATATTGTGCAGTGTGAAAGCACCCTGTTCAAACTACCCAGGTCCAGCGACCCAACATTTTAACCCGGGTAATGAGCAGGGTTGAACACGGATTCAACCTGGCTCACTGTCTCTCTGTCCCAACCGCTGGCCGCAGTATCCCGCAGGTGGGCGGGAGGCTGGGAGACTTTTTGTCACAAAGCTGCTCTAGCTGCAGAGCAGTGGTGAGAAGTGGAGAATGGATGCCGCTTCCATTCACTCAGTGTCAGGAGGAGGCTGGGAGTATTCCAGTAGCAGCTGAAGTGTCAGACAAAAAAAAAAAAAAAGGCACACTTTGGGGGCGGGGTCTAATGGAAATGAGGTCACACCCCATTCATAAAAGACCCCACCCCTTTTTTGGTTGCACACATCTGGCGTGTGCAGTATCCCGATTCCCCCATTCTACAAAGTTGGGAGTTATGCTTATCTCTCTCCACTTTATCTCTCTCCAAGCTTTGTGAAATCTCCCCAGTAGGCTTCCATCCTACACAGTATGGAGCTCAGAGGCTCAGGGCACTGGCATATTTATAATGGGTGCAGTGTGTGCTGTGCACAGGAGCCTCTGATTCCCGGGGAGGGGAGAGGGGGGGGGGGGGGGTGAAACCACACATGTTGCAACCAGTTTTTGAATACTCACTCCTCCGGAGTCCCGCGCTAATGCAGCGGTGCAGTGGCCACGTTCACAGAGTTCTGCGCATGTGCAGTAGAGAAACCACTGGAAAAATGGCCACCGCACCATTTTACCGGAGCTCTGTACATGCGGAGTAGAGTTTGAGCCCTTTAGTGCTCACACTCTAAGCGCTGCCGGCAGAAACATAGGGACCCAAGCTTTCTTAAAGTGCCCCTTGCTCAGGGGTTTCTACTCCCCTGTCTGTGATCACATTAGCCCTTCTACAGGTGTTTATGATGCCTTCTAAAACACATGAACTAATTTTTACGCTTTAGACAAATCAGAAGTAAAAAAACCTATTCAAAATGTAGCCCCTCTTTCAGTGACCATTAGTAGGACAGAGAACTCACAGCTTTTGAGAAAAATCAATAAATAAAGACCAGAATAAGGCCCAGATTTATCAAGCCTTGGACATAAATAGCACAGTGATAAAGTACCAACCAATCATCTCCTAACTTCCATGTTACAGGCTTTTAGGGTCATTTATCAATGAGTGATAAATTTCAGTGTGTGTGATAAATTGCACTAGCCAACTAGCTCCTAACTGTAATTTTTCAAACCCAACCTGTGATATGAAAGTTTATCACTCATTGATAAATAAGGTCAACAGCCTGTAACGTGGAAGTTAGGAGCTGATTGGTTGATCACGTGCTATTTATCACTCTCCAAAGCTTGATAAATGGGGGCCTAAAAATGAAAGAAAATAACAGCATATCAAACACCTGAGTGCATTAATATATAATTTTTTGTTTTACTACTAAAAACACTAATAACAAAGCTCACCATAAATTAATAATGAATACCTGATGTCAATAGAATGTCTTCTAATAGTTACAGAGGATTTCTTACTCTGATCCTGATTCAGAGATATTCGCAAACCCATTTTTTAAGTATATGGCGCATGTGTCTAGGTCACACTGTGTCTGTGCCGCAATGGTCTTGCGACGGAGGTTGCAGTGAGGATTTATTTTCAAAATGACTGACAGAGACCACTTGGGGGGTTAACGGGGGAGTTGCGGCAAAAAATTCAGCCGTGTTGCGACCATTTGTGGGTAGTGTCACAATTTGTGCCTGCGATTCAGTATGCAGTTACAATGACTCCGGCGTTTTACTTCCAGCGGCCATGCTGCAGAACATTAGGGTTATTCAGATGATTAGTGTGTCCGATCGCTGCGTCTTTGTACGCAGGTGGTGGATCAGAGATGCAGACTATGGGCGTCTCTATAACACTTCCAGCCACTGTGACATTACCATATTTCTGCACAGTACAAATTCTCAGCTGCAAATGTGATTGCCTACATCTCTGTCCCTATAATCCCAAAGTCATATACGCTGCTAATTTCATACTGCTAAAAGTGTCTGCTTATAAAACTATGGGATGATTATAGAACGTGGTTCAATGTGAACTGGGGTCACTGTAATGTGGCATAATATGAACTTAAGGCACTACAATGTGGCATAATATGAACTGGGGGCACTGTAATGTGGCATCCTGTAATATGGAATTGGGGGCTACTACAATGTGGTACAGGTTGAGTATCCCTTATCCAAAATTCAAAATCCCACATTTTTGGTTCCCCTACTGAGATGATGACATATATATTATATATTATGTGTATCTGTATTATATATGGGGCAGATGTACGAAACCTTGCAGAGTGAGAAAGTGGAGAGAGATAAAGTAACGGCTACTCAGCTCCTAGCTGCCATGTTACAGGCTGTATTTGTGCGGATCATGTGCGAATCTTAGCGTTGTCCTGGATGGTGGCTTGACACTTAAACATCAGATATCAGCCACAATCAAATCCTCATTCTTTCACCTGAGGAACATAGCCAGAATCAAGCACTTAATTCCCTCAGATAATCTGCCAAAAGTCATCCAAGCATTTGTATCATCGCGTTTAGACTACTGTAATGCCCTCTACCTTGGTCTCCCAGCATAAGGATTGCACCGCTTACAGCTGATGCAAAACACAGATGCCAGGCTATTAACCAACCAGCCCCGTCCTAGCCACATAACACCCATACTCTACTCCCTTCACTGGCTGCCTGAAAGATGGCGAATCATCTTCAAGATTGGCTTACTGAGTTTCAAAGCACTACATGACCAGGGCCCAAGGTACCTGAAGCAGCTACTGACCCCATACTGCCCCACTCGATTACTGCGATCTGTAGATGAAGGACTTTTAGAAGTACCTAGAATCTCCTGTAATTCATCTGGGGGTCCAGGTTTTAGTCATGCGGCTCCGACTCTATGGAACTCACTTCCCCGCACAGTGCGAGAGGCCCCAACTATAGAATCCTTCAAAAGTAGAGTCAAGACTTTCCTGTTTACTCAAGCATTTCCATATTGTCCCTTTAGTATCTACATGCTTCTGTATTTTAGGAAAAGCTGTTCTGTACTTCTTTCTTTTCTGTACTATATTATGCTACGTATCTGTTAAGCGCCTTGAGTTCTATTGGAGAAAGAGCGCTATATAAATAAAATTATTATTATTATTATTATTATTATTATTATTATTATTTGAAAAATAACAGGAGCTGATTGGCCAGTACTTTGGGCCTAATTCAGACCTGATCGCTAGGCTGCATTTTCTCACAACCTGCAATCAGATCTGAACTGCGCATGCGTATGCACCGCAATGCGCACGCACGTCGGACAACAACAATGTGGATCGCTGGTCAGTGATGGGTTTGTGTGAAGGATCCATTCGCACGGGCGAACGCAAGGAGATTGACATGTAGAGGGCGTTTGTGGGTGGAAACTGAGCGTTTTCAGGGTGTGTCAGGAAAAACGCAGGCGTGTCCAACCGTTGGGAGGGTGTCTGACGTCAAATCCGGTTCCGGACAGGCTGATGTGATCGCAGCGGCTGAGTAAGTCCTGGGCTGTGCAGAGAGTGCACAAAATCAGTTTGTGCTGCTCTGCTACACATGCGCAGCTAAAATACACTCCAACTGTAGGCGGTGACTGAATTAGGCCCTTTATCTCGTACCACTTTATCACTCTTCAAGGCTTAGTACATCTGCCCATTAATGTGATTGTGGACACTTCACTGTAGCTTAATTGGAACTGGGGAACTGTGTGGCATTAACTAGGGCAGTACTATGGGGCATAAAATGAACAACGTTGCTCCCATATGGTGGGCACAGATTGACCCAAATTAATGTAATCCTTTTTTTATGTGTGTGTTTTTGATGGGTTTTTTTTTTTTTGATGAAGGGCCTCAAATCAGTATTTTGCCCAGGACCACGAGATATCTAATTCAGACCCTGATTTGATCTATTACACAAAGCTCAGGGCAGGGGAGTCTTCAGAGAAGAGAAGAGGAGGCCCATTTGCAGTCTCCTTCTGGGCCCCCTACTCTCTAGCCAGTAGTGCTCTTGACTCTGGGCACTAGGGTCACATATGCGCAACTTTCCGGGAAAATGGCGCGGCAGCCATTTTCCCAGTGATTTCCCTACTGCGCATGCACAAAACACAGAGAAATGTCTGCCACTTCATTTTACCAGTGATTTCTGCAGTGCTGCTGCAACACTGGACTCCGGAAGGTAAAGCTATGTACACATCAGTGCGATATCCGCATGATGCGACATCGCCTGCGATGGGGTTCCAACATCGGAAAGTACATACACACTTGCCGATGTCAGCTGCGACGGGAAGGGGGGGGGGGGGAGCAGGGCCCTGCTGCATTCAAATACCAAATGCCCTCGTAAAAAATATTACATGTCAGGTCCGACGTGCGATGCTGGATACGAGCCACGGGAGCTTGCATCATGTCCTGTATTGTGCATACACACTATACAATATCGCCACAAACCGGCCGATATCAGCCGGATCATATGCAATATTGCATAGTGTGTAAGCACCCTTAGTATTGAAAAAATGGTGCAGGGGGCTCATGTGCACCGTACACAATCCACCTATTATAAATACGCCAGTACCTCACGCTGATAGTCTCCATTTCTCGGACCAGTAGGATCTTAACAGCAATTCTAAGCCTGAGCTATAGTTACTCTTGTTGCTATGAGAATGTGTTGAATAACATTTATTATGATGCGTTATATGTGGAGGAGACTGATGAGCAGAGCAGTCTATATGGAAAGGCAATGCAAGATTCGATCAGTGTGATTACCAGTTACACAGGGGCCTTAATAATGGGAAAGACACAAAAAATATGGAAAGTATCACCTTTGCCAACAAAATTTGGATACACTGGGGGACAGGCTATGAATTTACTTTCTCTTCCCTCCAGAAGAGTTCCCCGGATTAGGCTGCGATTCTCAGAAAATCACATTATTATGGCCCTGCCCCCATGATGTAAAGCTGTAAACTGAGGCATCATACGGATGGACTCGGCAGTCTCTGATGTCACTGGAAGTGAGCGGGAAGCAGGATGTCCCCAAAATGCAGGAGTGTCCCGGACCCTCTGGGGGTGTAGGCAGGTATGATTTGGAGTAGAGATGTGCGCAGACCCCCGTGTGTTTTTTTTTGATTGGTTAATCATTGATAAAAGCAGCTAAAATTTAATTTTTGCAATCCAAAACCCAAAAGCGGGAAGATCTGAACCAGACTCAGTTCAGATCGGACCTCCTTGGGAGATCCGGACTGGGTTTTGGTTCGATTCGGATCCACAAAATTCGGATGGATTTGGATTTCTGGAGAAACGAACCATATATCACTAATTTGGAGATGCTTTGCAAATTGGTAAATATAATTTCTTATTCTTGTTCGTAGAGTCTAAGCCACAGTTCCCTTTCCCAGTCATCTATCACTATTAGGCGTTAAATTCAAGCATGGCCGGATTAAGGCATGGGCGTCAGGTGCGGTCGTCCTGGGGCTCCCACACATCGTTGGTCTGCTGAGAGCTGCTTCTGAATGCACGCTGCATACAGCGCAGCAGTATGTATTCAGAAGCAGTGGAGTTGCTGGGAGTGGAAGGAGTAGGAAGGACCCTGCAGTGACTGGGAGCAGCGCAGGCGGCCACTGAGAGAACCCCCCCCCCCCAGTGAGAACCCTGCTGGGAGAGCTCAATTCTGAGGACCGGCAGAGCGCCCTGGTAGTGCTGAAGAGGAGCCGCTGGTGATACTGCTGTGGGTAAAACCCCTAGTTAAGTGTGTGTGCGCATGTGTGCAAGAGTTTTGTCAATTTTTTTGGGTGGGGGCCCCCACAACTTTGTTACTCCAGGGCCCCACAACCCTTAATCCGGCCCTGAGTTCAAGTACCAAAATTTTATACCTTTACAGGTGGCAGACCTGGACAGTACATTTATGGGCCTCAAATGAAAGTCTCAAATATGCCTCATGTCAACCAGCTGTTTGGCAGATGATGACTGGCCATTTCTACCGTAGCAAGCAAACCCACCGGGACAGAATAAGGGGCGGGATATAAATGGAACAGATGTGATTTTTTACGGCCAATGAACTGTATGAAAAAATGTAATCTAAAAGTATATCTAGTATTCAGCACAGGTACAAACCTAACTCAGTGACTAATATACAATGATACAGTATTTTAGTGACCATAATGTAATAGAGTGTAGGGGGAACTCCCTGCATTCTGATTGATGAATGGCCAGCACTATCCACCAAACAGTGTACTCCATTATAGCAGTCTATTGGGTGCAATGGCCATTGTTCTGCCCAACAACTGAACAGTCAAAGAGTTTAAGCTCCCCAACATTTCCCATTTAATCTACAGTGGCCATGGCTATGAACAGTGCAGCCACAATAGAAGAGAAGGGGAAAAAACTCAAATAGTATAATTAGGTGCAAAGATAAGTATAAAAAAACTATCAATTAATAATTCAGTGATCACTTGTGAAAATCTCATTAGAGCATGCTTCTCCCTAACAACAACTCTGAATTGTTTTTAGAAAAGTAGATACTGTACATATAATGATATAATATTTATTAAAAGGGAGCGCATAAACAAAAATATATCAATTTATTTAATATACTCATTAAAAATGTAAAATTGATAAGTAAATACAATAAATGGATGACACCCTTCAAGATCCACAGAAATCCAAAAAGTAGATATTGGCTAATCAGAACTAAGAACAGTTCCACTCCAATAGAAGAGTCTTTAGTAATGCTGGAGGTTATAGTTCCTCAGTTCAGTATCAACATTAAGTTGAGCTGTAAAAGGAAATTATAACGTTACCCAAGTGTGTAAAGGCCAGTACACACTAGTCGATCCCTGCAGCGCGGGGACCTGGCAGGGTGCTGGCATCGGCAAGTGCATACACACTTGACGATGCCGGCGGGGAGGAACGACGGCCATACTGCATCTGCAGCATGGCTGTCGTTAACGAGAACCTACCTCGTCTGTACATGTTCAGACGAGGGAGGGGGTCATTAGCTATGTGCGGGAGCGCGCACTGTTAACCACATTGAGTGTACACACTAGACGAGATTGTGAAAGATCTCGCTCAGATTGGACCTTCTGAGCGAGTTCTTTCACTTTCTCATCTAGTGTGTATGGGGCTTTATGGGCCCTACACATTGCGCGATCCGCCGTCGAGCTGCCCGACGGCGGATACGGCCAACGGGCGACCCGATGGCGGGGGGCAGTGATGGGGGGAGTGAACTTTCACTCCCCCCGTCACCCGGCTCCATAGCAGTGCAGGCAAATATGGACAAGATCGTCCATATTGGCCTGCATGCACTAGTGACAGGGCACCAACGATGAACGAGCGTGGGGCCACGCATCGTTCATTGCTGGTGCCTCCACACTCAAAGAAATGAATGGTATCTTGTTCATTAATGAACAAGATCGTTCATATCTTTGAGTATTATCGCCCAGTGTGTAGGGCCCATAAGCCTGCTGATTGGTATTGCCAGATGACGCCCAGTGTAATAATGCAGTCACTTAACAGTACTTTTGTGAGATCGACCACCCCTGCTAGCAGATGTAACCCACGGGAAAGACAGCTGGCTGTTCTCTTACCCCGGCCGGAGTCCGGTTCTGTGGTATGGATGTTCCACGTGATGATGGCAGGCAGGGAGAGCGCAGCCGTTTAAGTGATCCAGCAGGTGGGCAAATACACTCTGTAACAGGCAATCTCCAAAAGCAGGGTTCCAGAGGGATCATCCACAAGTGCCCTTACGCGTTTCTCAGCCATTTCTTCAGAGGGATTTTTTAAAGTGCTGCCTACTATATTTTCAGAGCAGGTATTTAAACCTCCAGCAACCAGTCATATTGTTTTGCACAAATCAATCATATTAAAAGCACCTGTGCACAGGTCATTCAAGAAATACAAATACAATCTCAAGTGATCATCAGCGCTTCATCAATAAGAATATGCTCGTACCAAAGGCTGGATACCACAAGGCTCATACATATGTTACCAGGCAAAACTTGGTCCACCGTCTGACATCCACCGGGAGTCACAACCTCAAACTGCTGACCAGCATGGAAGCTGCGGCATGCCGAAAACCAGGCCGGAAACAGACGCAGGAGGAGGAAGCTAGACACTTCAAAGCGAGCATCACTAAGCCATGCACTAACGCGTTTCATCACCCAGATGCATTAGGTCAGTGGTTATACACACAGGTCCATGGTGTTCAATATGAGCCGGTTACCTGAGGTTCCTTATGGAAATTATTCACAGATTATTCAAAGCAGATTCTACATTACATATAGGTTATGATCCACTACTCATACAGTCTAGCTGTCAGCCCAAGTTATAAGGCTAACCATACTTGAGCACAGATAACTTGATCTCCTGTGTTAAAGCATGACTAGGGAAACCCTGGTCTAGTTGAACAGCAAGCTCTGTGGTCGTTTATGGTATGACATGTTTGCAGTCAACATGTTGACAGTAAAATGTTGGCATGGTCTTGCATATCGGCATTCGTTATGTCGACATGCCACCATTCACACGTTTCGACACTGTCATGCCGGCATATTCGTTAGGACAACATTATGAATTTCAACAGTCATAATGTAGATACTCCTACGCTGATTGCAGCCTAACCTTAACCCTAATTGCAATCTTCCTGTAACCCTAAACTCAGCCTAACCATAACTGCAGCCTTTCCCTAACCCTAATAGCAGTTTGAGCAAGTCGACATAATGTTGACATTTTTACTACATCCCCTGTGGTCACATAATCATGAAGACAGTAGAACGCTTGCATGGCTTTGAAGCAAAGCATCTCTCTAATACAGAATATACAGAATTGTTTTTAACATGCAAATACCTAAAATATAGTTTTTTTGTTATAATATCTCTTTATTGAGCTACATACTGCCAGGTGTATTTTATATACTGTTCAGTACTCTTTGCATTTCAGTCTCAGGGCGGAATGTATTAAAATACATCGCCGCCCCTCGCTACCTACCGCAGCGATGTTGATCGCATATGTACTAACATATGCATCAATATCACAATGTGGTGACGGAGGCCCCCCGCGATACCTGTGAGGTGGTGTGAGGTGGTGTGCGGGGGGTCTCTGTCACCTCCCAGGGGTCTCCACACTGCCCGCACGTCGGGAAGCAGCAGCAGGCTGCCCCCGGCGCCTCCTCCTCCACCCTGGACCCGGAAGGACCTCTGGTTGCGTTGCTAGGGGGAGGAGGAGATTACCTTCCGGGACCAGGGTTGCCTGGAGGAAGGTATGCTGGGGGGGGAGGCGTCTGCGGCGGGGGCAGCGATAAGAAGCCCATAGGCTTCTACAGGGTATCGCCATCCAGAGATGGCGATACCCTGGGCGGCGAAAAACTGGCAGTGGGGTCATTTGAAAATGCGGTAAACCCCCCCCCCCCCTCGAAAACAGGGGTTTTACCGCATTTTTCCCTTAGTACATCCTGCCCTCAATCTTAAGTCAATGGTGATGGCTCACATACAAAATTCTGTTTCCCAAAATTATTCTATTGTTCCCCAAATTAATCACCCAGAGCAAAATGGTTTCCTCCTGAGCTTCCTGCTTGTTTTCCCACGGCAACGACCTTAAAATAAGTGTTCCACCCAAGACTAGAGATATAATGTTATTTCTGTGTAGTCTATTAATGAATAATAGATGTGTTCTTTTTTTCACTCATTTAAAAATCAGTGAACTCGGTTGACTTTAATAGGAAAATAAGTGGGAAAGTCAGGAACAGAGGTTTTAGTACCAGGTAAAATAAGTCATTTTTGGAGGGTCAGGGAGTACTTCAGTAAGCAGAAGGGTCCCACATACAGTCATCATTGCTTATGGGACTCATAGATTCGTCTGTGTCTGTCAATGAAGTCATATATTCCCTTCCCTGGACAGATGGAGTCATATTCAGCATTTGTCTCCCCCTGACAGCAGCTGGGATTCCCTGAGCCTCATTACAAGGTAATCAAGCTGAATCCGTCTCGGGAGACACAGACTGGGTGCAGAATTCAAATCAAGAGGCGTCTGCTCTGCAAGGCCCTAATTTCTAAAGCAGAAAACAGTAAATATCTGTGATATGTATGACCAGCTGCGAGCTGTTTAATCCATATATTATCGTTAAAGGGCCACTATCACACAATGCAAAAAAAATAAATATAGTAACAATTTATATTACAGCAAAATATGACTTTCTACCCATCCTCTGGTTCTTACCTTCTTGATCTATTTTACAATGACCACGTTGAAAATAATAAGAATTTACTTACCGATAATTCTATTTCTCGTAGTCCGTAGTGGATGCTGGGGACTCCGTCAGGACCATGGGGATAGCGGCTCCGCAGGAGACAGGGCACAAAATTTAAAAGTTTGACCACTAGGTGGTGTGCACTGGCTCCTCCCCCTATGACCCTCCTCCAAGCCTCAGTTAGGATACTGTGCCCGGACGAGCGTACACAATAAGGAAGGATTTTGAATCCCGGGTAAGACTCATACCAGCCACACCAATCACACTGTACAACTTGAGATCTGAACCCAGTTAACAGCATGATAACAGAGGAGCCTCTGAAAAGATGGCTTCCAACAATAATAACCCGATTTTTGTAACAATAACTATGTACAAGTATTGCAGACAATCCGCACTTGGGATGGGCGCCCAGCATCCACTACGGACTACGAGAAATAGAATTATCGGTAAGTAAATTCTTATTTTCTCTGACGTCCTAAGTGGATGCTGGGACTCCGTCAGGACCATGGGGATTATACCAAAGCTCCCAAACGGGCGGGAGAGTGCGGATGACTCTGCAGCACCGAATGAGAGAACTCCAGGTCCTCCTTAGCCAGGGTATCAAATTTGTAGAATTTTACAAACGTGTTCTCCCCTGACCACGTAGCTGCTCGGCAGCGTTGTAATGCCGAGACCCCTCGGGCAGCCGCCCAAGGTGAGCCCACCTTCCTTGTGGAGTGGGCATTTACAGATTTTGGCTGTGGCAGGCCTGCCACAGAATGCGCAAGTTGAATTGTGCTACAAATCCAACGAGCAATCGTCTGCTTAGACGCAGGAACACCCAGCTTGTTGGGTGCATACAGTATAAACAGCGAGTCAGACTTTCTGACTCCAGCCGTCCTTGAAATATATATATATATTTTTAAGGCTCTGACAACGTCGAACAACTTGGAGTCCTCCAAGTCGCTAGAAGCCGCAGGCACCACAATAGGTTGGTTCAGGTGAAACGCTGATACCACCTTAGGGAGAAACTGAGGACGCGTCCGCAGTTCTGCCCTGTCCCAATGGAAAATCAGATATGGCTTTTGTACGAAAAAGCCGCCAATTCTGACACTCTCCTGGCCGAAGCCAGGGCCAGTAGCATGGTCACTTTCCATGTAAGATATTTCAAATCCACCGATTTGAGTGGCTCAAACCAATGGGATTTGAGGAATCCCAAAACTACATTGAGATCCCACAGTGCCACTGGAGGCACAACCGGGGCTGTATATGTAGTACTCCTTTGACAAAAGCTTGGACTTCAGGAACTGAAGCCAATTCTTTCTGGAAGAAAATCGACAGGGCCGAAATTTGAACCTTAATGGACCCCAATTTGAGGCCCATAGACAATCCTGTTTGCAGGAAATGTAGGAATCGACCCAGTTGAAATTCCTCCGTCGGAGCCCTCTCCTTCAGGATCCGGCGTTCAACCGCCATGCCGTCAAACGCAGCCGCGGTAAGTCTAGAGGTAGAGTGCACGGATCCTCCGTGCGCATCTCTTGATGTTCCGGGTACCAAGTCTTTCTTGGCAAATCCGGAGCCACGAGTATCATTCTTACTCCCCTTCGCCTTATAATTCTCAGTACCTTGGGTATGAGAGGCAGAGGGGGGAACACATACATTGACTGGTACCCCCATGGTGTTACCAACGCGTCCACAGCTATTGCCTGAGGGTCTCTTGACCTGGCGCAATACCTGTCCAGTTTTTTGTTGAGGCGGGACGCCATCATGTCCACCTTTGGTTTTTCCCAACGGTTCACAATCAAGTGGAAGACTTCTGGATGAAGTCCCCACTCTCCCGGGTGGTGATCGTGTCTGCTGAGGAAGTCTGCTTCCCAGTTGTCCACTCCCGGAATGAACACTGCTGACAGTGCTATCACATGATCTTCCGCCCAGTGAAAAATCCTTGCAGCTTCTGCCATTGCCCTCCTGCTTCTTGTGTCGCCCTGTCTGTTTACGTGGGCGACTGCCGTGGTGTTGCCCTACTGGATCAACACCGGCTGACCCTGAAGCAGAGGTCTTGCCAGGCTTAGAGCATTGTAAATTGCCCTTAGCTCCAGTATATTTATGTGAAGTGAAGTCTCCAGGCTTGACCACACTCCCTGGAAATTTCTTCCCTGTGTGACTGCTCCCCAGCCTCTCAGGCTGGCATTCGTGGTCACCAGGACCCAGTCCTGAATGCCGAATCTGCGGCCCTCCAAAAAGGTGAGCACTCTGCAACCACCACAGAAGAGACCCCCTTGTCCTTGGAGACGGGGCTATCCGCTGATGCATCTGAAGATGCGATCCGGACCATTTGTCCAGCAGATCCCACTGAAAGGTTCTTGCGTGGAATCTGCCGAATGGAATCGCTTCGTAAGAAGCCACCATTTACCCAGGACTCTTGTGCATTGATGCACTGACACTTTTCCTGGTTTTAGGAGGTTCCTGACTAGCTCGGATAACTCCCTGGCTTTCTCCTCCGGGAGAAAAACCTTTTTCTGAACTGTGTCCAGAATCATCCCTAGGAACAGCAGACGTGTCGTCGGGCTCAGCTGGGATTTTGGAAAATTTAGAATCCACCCGTGCTGTTGCAGCACTACTTGGGTTAGTGCTACACCGGCCTCTAACTGTTCTCTGGATCTTGCCCTTATCAGGAGATCGTCCAAGTAAGGGATAATTAATACGCCTTTTCTTCGAAGAAGAATCATCATTTCGGCCATTACCTTGGTAAAGACCCGGGGTGCCGTTGTCAATCCAAACGGCAACGTCTGAAACTGATAGTGACAGTTTTGTACCACGAACCTGAGGTACCCTTGGTTTGAAGGGCAAATTGGGACATGGAGGTAAGCATCCTTGATGTCCAAGGACACCATAAAGTCCCCTTCTTCCAGATTCGCTATCACTGCTCTGAGTGATTTCATCTTGAACTTGAACCTTTGTATGTAAGTGTTCAAAAGATTTCAGACTTAGAATAGGTCTCACCTAGCCGTCCGGCTTCGGTACCACAAACAGCGTGGAATAATACCCCTTTCCTTGTTGTAGTAGGGGTACCTTGACTATTACTTGCTGGGAATACAGCTTGTGAATAGCTTCCAACACCGTCTCCCTGTCGGAGGGAGATGTTGGTAAAGCAGACTTCAGGAATCTGCGAGGAAGAGACATCTCGAATTCCAATCTGTACCCCTGTGATACTACCTGCAGGATCCAGGGGTCGACTTGCGAGTGAGCCCACTGCGCGCTGAAATTCTTGAGACGACCCCCCCACCGGACCTGAGTCCGCTTGTAAGGCCCCAGCGACATGCTGAAGACTTTTCAGAAGCGGGGGAGTGCTTCTGCTCCTGGGAAAGAGCTGCTTGCTGCAGTCTCTTACCCTTTCCTTTGCCTCAGGCAGATATGAATGGCCTTTTGCCCGCTTGTTCTTATGAGAACGAAAGGACTGAGGCTGAAAAGACGGTGTCTTTTTCTGTTGGGAGGTGACCTGAGGTAAAAAAGGTGGATTTTCCGGCTGTTGCCGTGGCCACCAAGTCCGATAGACCGACCCCAAATAATTCCTCCCCTTTATACGGCAAACTTCCATATGCCGCTTGGAATCCGCATCACCTGACCACTGTCGCGTCCATAAACTTCTTCTGGCAGAAATGGACAGCGCACTTACCCTTGATGCCAGAGTGCAAATATCCCTCTGTGCATCTCGCATATAAAGAAAATGCATCCTTTAAATGCTCTATAGTCAATAAAATATTGTCGCTATTCAGGGTATCAATATTTCCAGTCAGAGATTCCGACCAAACCCCCCCAGCACTGCACATCCATGCTGGGGCGATTGCTGGTCGCAGTATAACATCAGTATGTGTGTATATACTTTTTAGAGTATTTTTCAGCCTCCTATCAGCTGGATCTTTGAGGGCGGCCGTATCAGGAGACGGTAACGCCACTTGTTTTGATAAGCGTGTGAGCGCCTTATCTACCCTAGAGGGTGTTTCCCAGCACGCCCTAACCTCTGTCGGGAAAGGGTATAATGCCAATAACTTCTCTGAAATTAGCAACTTCCTATCGGGGGTAACCCACGCTTCATCACACACTTCAATCAATTCATCTGATTCAGGAAAAACTACAGGTAGTTTTTTCACACCCCACATAATACCCATTTTTGTGGTACTTGTAGTATCAGAAATATGTAACGCCTCCTTCATTGCCGTGATTATGTAACGTGTGGCCCTACTGGAAAATACGTTTGTTTCTTCACCGTCGACACTGGAGTCAGTGTCCGTGTCTGTGTCTGTCGACCGACTGAGGTAATGGGCGTTTTAAAGCCCCTGACGGTGTTTGAGACGCCTGGACAGGTACTAATTGGTTTGCCGGCCGTCTCATATCGTCAACCGACCTTGTAGCGTGTTGACACTATCACGTAATTCCATAAATAAAGCCATCCATTCCGGTGTCGACTCCCTAGGGGGTGACATCCCATTACAGGCAATTGCTCCGCCTCCACACCAACATCGTCCTCATACCTGTCGACACACACGTACCGACACACAGCACACACACAGGGAATGCTCTGATAGAGGACAGGACCCCACTAGCCCTTTGGGGAGACAGAGGGAGAGTTTGCCAGCACACACCAAAGCGCTATAATTATACAGGGACAACCTTATAGTAAGTGTTTTCCCTTATAGCAGCTTAATATATAATAATATCGCCAAAAAATGCCCCCCCTCTCTGTTTTAACCCTGTTTCTGTAGTGCAGTGCAGGGGAGAGCCTGGGAGCCTTCCCACCAGCGGATCTGTGTGGGAAAAATGGCGCTGTGTGCTGAGGAGATAGGCCCCGCCCCCTTCACGGCGGGCTCTTCTCCCGGTTTTTTCTGTAATCCTGGCAGGGGTTAAATACATCCATATAGCCCAGGGGCTATATGTGATGTATTTTTAGCCAGTAAAGGTAATTACATTGCTGCCCAGGACGCCCCCCCCCAGCGCCCTGCACCCTCAGTGACCGCGGTGTGAAGTGTGCTGAGAGCAATGGCGCACAGCTGCAGTGCTGTGCGCTACCTTAAGAAGACTGGGAAGTCTTCAGCCGCCGATTTCTGGACCTCTTCTCTCTTCAGCATCTGTAAGGGGGCCGGCGGCGCGGCTCCGGTGACCCATCCAGGCTGTACCTGTGATCGTCCCTCTGGAGCTAGTGTCCAGTAGCCTAAGAAGCCAATCCATCCTGCACGCAGGTGAGTTCGCTTCTTCTCCCCTTAGTCCCGCGTTGCAGTGAGCCTGTTGCCAGCAGGACTCACTGAAAATAAAAAACCTAACAAACTTTTATTCTAAGCAGCTCTTTAGGAGAGCCACCTAGATTGCACCCTTCTCGGCCGGGCACAAAAACCTAACTGAGGCTTGGAGGAGGGTCATAGGGGGAGGAGCCAGTGCACACCACCTAGTGGTCAAACTTTTAAATTTTGTGCCCTGTCTCCTGCGGAGCCGCTATCCCCATGGTCCTGACGGAGTCCCCAGCATCCACTTAGGACGTCAGAGAAAATATATTAATACGCTGTTGAGGCAATACTGTAGGTGCTCTTTAAGAGGTTAATTGGTTTATGCAGCATGATTAGAAACAGTGATACTATGGACTAACTGCCAGAATATACCATAATCTATAAAAACCTTTCCATGATGACAGAATGTTTGTCTTTGGTTTAATTGGGGAAAATATATGTGTTATACATTGTTTCTAAAAGGCAGCTTATATAGCAGTGCCCAGGTTGTGAGATAGCCTTTCACAGAAATCTGGCAGTGAGTTTCAAAGCAGTCAGCTGTCCTAATGTACAGGGCTGCAAATACAGGGGGTGCGAACGGTGCCCCGCACAGGGCTCAAAGCTGAAGGAGCGGTACCATCACTACCCCAGTGGCACTGGCAAATGGCTTGTGGGGGTCTGGAATGGAATACTGTAGTGTGGGGAGCCAGCCAACGTGTTCCTAGGGGTGGTCTTCAGGTTGCCGAATGTCGGGATACCGGCGCACAGTATACCGGCGCAGGAATCCCGACACCCGGCATACCGACAGATATTCTCCCTCGTCGGTGTCCACGACCCCCCAGGAGGGAGAATAAATAGCGTGGCATGCGTATCGCGTCACCGTGCCCGCAGCGTGGCGAGCGCAGCGAGCCTGCAAGGGGCTCATTTGCGCTCACCATGCTGTCGGTATGCCGGCGGTCGGGCTCCCGGCGCCGGTATGCTGGTCGCCGGGAGCCCGGCCGCCGGCATACCATACTACACCCGTTCCTACCACATGCCCAGCGCTCAGCTTCCTGGTCTGTACAACATATATGAGGGGGGGAGAGGGAGGTGGAGGACTGACTCAGGACGCATTATTTTCCAACTAAAACAAAGTTCCCTGGGGGTAGATATATTAAGCCTGCAGAAGTGATAAAGCAGTGATAAATGCACCAGTCAAGTCAGGTGGTGACTGCGTTGTGCGTTTCGCCAATCAAAAAAGTCTTTGCTGGGACAGAAAGCTATTGGAGGAGTTGTCCCGACACCTCTTCTTTAATACATTCTGGCAGTGCAGCTTACAGCGCGGGTTGTGAACTGCTGCAATCTTACGTGGTAATCAATGCAAAATAAATGTGAGATTTAAGACTTATGCCCCGTTGTGAGTTGCTACCTCCTGATTTGTGTTAGTGATCGGATTCAGTTTTTCAATTTTGACATTGTTAACGTGGAAATAGCCAAACTTATGTATAAAGATCAAAAATGCAAATTTGAATAATGATAAAAAAAACATATTATTTTATTAATTTACAGACATGCGTCGCCATGTAAACAGCATTCAGATAATTGTTTTCAGATTTATGCTTTCAGAATAAATTGTATCTAATGCTTTCTGCGTTCTTGAAAAACCCATAAACATTCCAAGAAAATAAGGAAAATCATCCAGACTCAAGAGGAAATAATAATTGCAATAATTTATGTATTCTATTGTCTGTATACAGACTATGCATTATACACAAGGATGTTTTTTCCTCTGTTGATCTTTTTGCTTTGTTTTCATATTGCGCATATTTTATTATTTCCTATCAAGAGCCAAACCCCACAGCAATCTGGATTTCTTGTAATTTTATGTTTGGGATTCTCTTGTGGTTTCTATCTGAGTATCCCAAGGATCCAAATGGGCTTTGTGAAAATAATAGAGAAAAATCAAGGACAAGCAGACAAGCAAAATAAAGAAGCAGAATAGGGAAAAAACAACTGAGCGAATAGTAATACAATATATAAGTAGCTAGCCGCAACGGTATGAAACCACTGATGGTCATTCTTGCGTTATTACTCACAAGACAGCAGGCCAATCAGACGTAGAGATTTGCAGGTCACGTCAGGGGGAGAGGCTAGCAGTGGCGTAACTACCATGGGTGCAGGGGATGCAGCTGCCATGGGGCCCGCGCTGCCTCCAGGGCCCACAGCTCCCCCTGCACCAGGTTACACAAGGATTTGGCTACTGGGAACAAGGGAAGGGACACTTGTTGGCATGGCCTCCAGCTAACAAAACATACAAGAACCGAACACCCCACTTCTACAGCCTAACCCTAACCGTCTCATCCCCGCAACCTTACCCCATTTGATGATGCAAACAATGGGAAGGGTGGGGGACCACAAAATTCAGGATTTTGCTATGTGGCCTACAAAATTCTAATTACGCCCTTGGAGGCTAGGCTCTGTGTCATGGCACCAAGGAGAAAAATAACCCACCAGGGGGCTTTGTGCCGTTGATTCTATAGATGGCAAAACCATATACTGTACCTGGTTCATGGCAATCCCTAATCCAGGATGCTATTTGTGTCATCATAACCCTGCCCTCCTGCTACAAAATGCTGCACTGGTGAAGAAGTTGGGTTGCATGATCCGGGAAGGTGGTCAAGAGATAAACTACTCTTTGATTTGGTGATGGGCTGGACTGAAATCAGAAGACTTCAAACCGCAGATTATTACTATATTGGTGTCCTCTTCTGTCTATCAGAGGCAAATCATTAACAACAGATAATATGATGGCTGAAACTACATCCACATTGCAAATAAATGGAACATTAAAGTGACAGCTTCCGATGGTGCCGCATCCTGCTCTCTCCTGCTGTTATGGGGCAGTTGTAACAGAATCTGTGAGCTCCGTCTGCCAATAAATAAATATATTCTGCTAGAAATTAAAAGGAATGTTTTTGATGCTGGCAGACGTGTCCCAAAACACTACTGTCCCCAGTGCTCACAAGTAGGCAGAGAGACATGTAAAATGCCTAAGAAAAAAAATAAAACCAAATGATAATGACTCATAAACCAATTGTATAAACTGTAAAACACACACACGCACCCCCCCCCCCTGATATTGCTTTTATAGCAACATCGCCTTCTACTGTCCACAACGTTTTTCTTCATTCCCCAACAGTTTTTCTTCATTCCCTAACGTTTTTCTTCATTCCCTAAATACAGTTTTATTGCTGGGTTTAGGATTGAGATGAATGATTAGCTGTCCACAACGTTTAACGTAATGATTAACTGTCCACAACGTTTTTCTTCATTCCCTAACAGTTTTACTTCATTCCCTAACGTTTTTCTTCATTCCCTAAATACAGTTTTATTGCTGGATTTAGAGTTGAGATGAATGATTAGCTTTCTGTGTAAAGCACTGCATAATATGTTGTTGCTATGAAAATAAAGTATAATAATATTTGTGGCATAGATAGATTCAGGGGTATAAGTAGAACTTTGTGGGCCCCATAGCAACATTTTGTAGTGAGATACCTCTCAATTTGTATTCCCCATAGTAGTGCCCTGGTTCATTTTATGCCCCATAGTAATGCGTTCGTTCTTGTTGTGCCATACAGTACCATCAATTCACATGTAAAGCCCCTACTTCACATTATGCCACATTTTAGTGCCCCCAGTTCAGGGCCGGATTAAGCCTTGGGGGTGCCCATGGCACTTAAGACAGGGATGCACGGGGGAAAGGGGTGCTTTATAATACATGATGCATACCTCCCAAATTGACCCATTGCAGGAAGGACAAAATGCTCTCTACCTGGACTTCCCTCTTAATATATGACTGGCGTCACCTGTGTTGAACTATTTAATTGACAAGTAAGCTATTTCAACATAGGTGACTGCAATCATAAATTACAGTAAGAGGAAAGTCCGGATGGAGAGGGTCATGTTGGGATGTATGGATTGTGTGTATTAAATTTAAACCAATGGTGTATTTTAGATGTAAACTAATAGTTTAATATTGACTAGGTACTGTTTATAGCTTCACCTAATGGAGAGAAAACTATTTTATAAAGTTTTCCTGTAGAGGAACACAGACAACTTAACCTTAAAATACACATAGAAAAAAAAAAGATCTATAATTTATCTTGGAAAAATGCAATATCAGCAGCATCTGTGCTACCTACACACCGGGGCAGGACTCAAGACGAGAGTGTGTGTGTGTGTGTGTGTGTGTGTGTGTGTGTGTGTGTGTGTGTGTGTGTGTGTGTGTCTCTCTCTCTAGACCCCAATGCTCTCATTAGATAGCAGCTTACACAGGACCCAGGCTCCCAGGTGGGAAGGAGGAAAAGCTGGGATCACTGTGTCACTTACAGGTCTCTCCCCCCTTATCTCTCATCTGGTTGGGAAGCTCTGTAAGGGCTGTAACACACTGGCCGGTTTCTCCCGGATGGCAAAAAGCCGGACAAAGTTTGTCCGGCTTTTTGCCATCCGGGAGAAACCGGCAGAGTCTCGCACACAGGACGGCTTTGAGCCGTGTGTGATGCTGTGCGCATGCGCAGCATCAGACACGGCTTCCGTAAAAAAACGTTGTGTGTGAAAGCTCCCCTTCACACACACGGTTCACTGGCTGCAAAGACGTCCCGGCGGCCGCCCGGCCGCCGGACCTTCCAGTGGTGAGACCTGGCTGCAACCCGGCAGCCGGGCCGGGACCGTGCAGTGTGAAGGGACCCTACCCCTCACACTGTTAACTACAATGCCGGCACGGGAAAAAGCCGTCCGGCTTTTTCCCGGCCGGCAAATGCCGGGTAGTGTGTTTTAGCCCTAAGTATCACATGAAACCTGATACTCCTGTGTCTCTGCCTGTACTGCACACTGTCCTGCTCACATTCTGGCTACCTGGTTCTGCTGCATCAGGGAGAACTAGTGATGTTAGCATACTCCAGCTGGGGGGCCCCCGGACAGAGGGGGGCCCGGGGTACAGTATGCCCTTCGCCAACCCCCCTTGCTTCCCACACACACACCTTAATCTGGCTATGCCTCAGTTTACATTATGCCACATAGTGCCGCCGGTTTACATTATGCCATATAGTGGCCAAATTCAACTTACTCTGTGGTAATGAGCTGTGAGTCTATTTGCTGAAGAGATTTACCCTGTTTTTAATAGAGTGCATCTTAAAGTAGTTAGAATGTCAGTAATAAATACATGTGGGTAGTGAAGATCCAGTGGGATTTATTTATAAAGCATGGGGTCATAGAACCCGGTGCTTCTGATCGCATGCATGCCCAAAATTTAAGAAGGCAATCATTTTACTAGTCGTGTTAAGCTACTAGTAAAATCATTGCCCTTTTAAATTTTGGAAATAAATCCCAATGTGTTTTTGCTGTCACACTGTGGTCACACAACCCTCTTTCACTTCATTTTTCACTCATTATGTACGTGGGGTACAGATCAATACTATACAATATTATATTTAGTGTATAACTGGCCCAAAGGGGAAGACTTTGGTGTGAGCTGATCACCTTAACATTTATTGCAATATATGGAACTAACATTCTTTGTTTTTTTTTGTTATAAAAATGTATCTGGTGAGTGCAGAGGATCAATGGGCCTAATTCAGACCTGATCATAGCAGCAAATTTGTTAGCAGATGGGCAAAACCATGTGCACTGCAGGGGGGCAGTTATAACATGTGCAGAGAGAGTTAGATTTGGGTGGGTTATATGGTTTCCGTGCAGGGTAAATAAATACTGGCTGCTTTATTTTTACACTGCAATTTAGATTGCAGTTTGAACACACCCCACCCAAATCTAACTCTCTCTGCACATGTTATATCTGCCCCCCCCCCCCCCTTGCAGTGCACATGGTTTTGCCCAACTGCTAACAGATTTGCTGCTACGATCAGGTCTGAATTAGGCTCAATGTTTTTAACTACTTGTCGTACTGAACAATACTAAATTCTAACCTTTTTGTGTGTTAAGTTTGGCCAGTGTGATATAGTGACATGCCCCGCCTTTTGTTGGTGTAACTCCGCCTTCCATTATTTGTTCTTCAGTCTTGCCTATTACCACTGTCTCCAGGTACAGTGAAATTTTCCCAGGCCCACTTTTAGTTCCCAATTTGCCCCTGGCTACAGTTATACATAGGACTCAGGAATTGGAGGACAACAAAATGAATACAGAGATATTTATAAAATCCTGCCTATAGACAATCAGATTTATTACCATACATCTCCGAGAGAGAGCAGCCAGGTCAGCACAGTGAGGGGCTGTGCGGGGTTGTGATGCATCACAGGAGGCGGGGTGTAGGTGTGGCAATACAAAGAGGGTGGTATGTGACCGCGATAACTTAATTGTAGCCACACCCTGGCATTATATAGCAGGGGGTGTGACCACGATGGTGTAAGTGTGGCAATACAAAGGAAGCATCACGGGGGCATGGTGGCCACGATCACTTAATTGTAGCCACGCCTTAGCATTATATAGCAGGAGGTGTGGCTAAGATGACACGATTTAATGAGTATCGCATCATCAGCCGAATGGACCGTCCACTTCACTCGCTAAGTGGGCGGCCGGGGAGTTGGTGGTGGTGTGTGTGTGTGTGTGTGTGTGTGTGTGTGTGTGTGTGTGTGTGTGTGTGTGTCTCGGAGAGTAGGTAAGTATGCCCTACATTTGAACGTTTTTAGAATAAACATGCATAATATGGGCAAAATAAATGAAATATAGAATACGTTGAATGATGTAAAATATTCATTTTAAATAATGCAGTAGAACAGAAGAAAAGAAGATTATTTATCATCTGTGACAGTAAAGGCTGAAACGGATACCGCAGAAAGAGGAGGGGGCTTCATACATATGTATCTATACTTGAGGGCAATTTAAAGCTTCAAATGGTTGTTTATTACTTGCCAAGAGCCACGTTAGGAGCTGACCATTGAGGCAGACATTCAGAAAATATAGGAATAATAGATACCTGCCTTTAGGTGGATATTTTAAACAAGAATATATCTGGAATGACCATTTTTATAGGCAATCTTTGTTTTTGCTGCATGACTTAGTAAAGCATAAAGCATGTTACAAATTCACAAAATCACAGAGAAACCTCTAGAAACACCACAGAGCTTGCTGTGCTAGACTGAATAAATATGGTAGTCTCTATGCAGTATGTTTGTTTTGCCTTTAAATTGATTTTCTACTTCTATATGATTATTACTTATGGAATATATACATTGACATGCTCTCCAGCAAGTTTTGCTAAACACGTATTTATTATCTAATTTGCTTTGTTCAGTGTTTTTTTTCCCCATGTATGTGTATCTGGTGTGTCCATGTATGTGTATCTGGTGTGTGGGGTGAGATAATAGCGCCCTCTAGTGTGATAACTACACAATTCAAATGCTTAAATACAGGTCAAACAGAGTGATTCTTCTATGAATGCCATCTTACCAGAAGCAGGATCCTTCTTGTGGACACGTACCCAAGGACTGACGTGTTTCTTGTAGCCAAATGGGTTTTACAATGAACCCCTAACTCCTGTATTCTCCCTATCTCCTCTTCCCATTAGACCCCAATGTTTAGGCCATGGCTCACCCAAGAGGTTGCTAATCCCACTAGGCAATAAAGGATTACTCAAGGTCCAAGAGGCCCTAAGGGACTCCGTGATGTTTAAGCTTTTCTCCACAGCTAGCACCGCCAGTTCCAACCATTGGTGCTCTTTGACAGCTGTTTTCATGGCACAGGAATAAAAGTAGGAGGAGAGAGAGAGAGAGAGAGAGAGAGAGAGAACATAGAGAAAAACATTGCCAGCCTAGAGGCCTTGAATGCGTACCTGTCCAACCCCACCACATCCACTGTACTGACCTCCCTAACTATGGCCTATATCCATGTCACACATTGAGCAAGCGGTGATTAGACTCCATAATAGTTTCCAGTCTGAAGCAGCCTATACACTTGTATATTGGTCAGCTGATCAGTGGTCGGATCTCCCGACCAGGCGACCAGGATTGGGTGAAACAGTCAGTCGTGGGAGGGTATGCACTTGTCCAATGTCGGACAAACTGATCGGTCTTTGGACGTGTCTCCTGGGGATTGGACAAGTGTTTAGCCAGCTTCAGAGCAGTCAAATACCAGTAACAAAGTAGAATCCATAAAATAACCAATGAACAAGACAAAAAAATCCATATAGTCCCTATGACATAGCAAACGCCTAGCAGCTGACTATGCCAATATTAGACACAGAGCCGGCCTTAGGCATAGGCAAACTAGGCAAATGCCTAGGGCATTTGGTTTGCTTAGGAGCACCAGCAGCTCCTGCTGAGTAAAATGATATGTGGCATGCCTATATTCTGTATGTGACTGCGGCTGTATCTGCATACGAAATGCTACGTTGCATGTATTCCTGGAAAACACTGTAATGTAGCATTTCGTATGCAGATACAGCTGCAATCGCACACAGAATATAGGCATGCTGCATATCATTTTAATCAGCAGAAGCTGCTTGTGCATCCTAGCCATATAGTAATGCAAACAATAGGCATTTTCATAAACAAAAGGTGCCCGACGTTAGCGGAGCTGCCAGCTGACTCATGCCAGGCATCTCCTGCAGAAGTAGCGGCGGTGCTAGGGGGCACTTGCCAAAATCTTGCCTAGGGCATCATATTGGTTAGGGCCGGCTCTGATTAGACATGATCCTATGGGTTGAGCTACCATGGATAGATTGTGTATATTCACAAGACAATATCCTGCACCTAGTTATCCCTTTCATGATACAGGCCACCACAGTGGACAGTTAGTCATTATCTACTATAGAAACTATATTTTGACATCACTAGTGCATGGTGTCCTCTTCTTTTGACCTCCACCCCACTTAGAAAGTATGACATCTACTGGCAATTTTTAATTTCTACAGATACAAAATGGTCAGAATAAAATGGCTGAGAAAAGTTCACCAGCATCAAGCACAAAAATATTTTTCTCAAAGATAGCAGAGCAGTAAAAAAATAAAAAAATAAATTCAAGGAAAGTAACGTTTTCGGCATAATATGGTGGGTGTTTTGATCAAATACTCTACTTTTTTTTTTACAGTTGATGTAAAATCATATGTCCACTTCAGTGGACATCATGCAATACAAAGATCCATAGTGAATGGCATATATGCCTAACCTAAATATTTTCCATGTATAATAGCCATATATTGCAGTTTTGACAGCTGATAGCCTTATATGTATATGTAAATATGTTATTGTTAACTTTTTTAAACTGTGAATTATTTAAAATTATTAGTAGCAGTAGCTGTGGCCAGAGGCGGAGCTTCCATTGCCGCAGCAGGTGCATTGCATCAGGACCCATGAGGACTAAGGGGCCTACTGCTGCCAAGACTAGCAATGAGCTATCTCCTGGCCCCACAAACCATTTAAGCAATGTCAGATGAATGGCGCAGTGCAGAGAGGATAGGCCCACTACCTGAGGGACCTGCCCCTTACCTAAGGGAGGCAAGGCTGGCCCTGTGTATTCCAGACTGATAGAGGAGTCCTGCCACCTATCAGCGCTGATGATCAGAGCCAGTGGCAAATTTCCCATAAGGTACATGAGGCACCTGCCTAGGGCCAGCACTTGTTTGGGGGCATCACTTGGATGCTTGTGTTGGTACTGTTAGCCTGAAATGTTCCAGTAACTGCACAATAGTTCCACTGTACTGTACCATATGCCATCTTGATTGGAGTGTAAATGGGTAGGACATGCACATACTGCCTCTGTAAGCTGTCCTACTTAGTAAATATGTATATGTTAGGGTCTCCTGCCCTGTGCTGCCACGTCGTCATGGCAACCGGGAGACAAGTGCTAGCGGAGTAACCTGAGCGCAGCTGATACTCCGGTTCGGGTCTTTTGCTGTGCAGTGGTTATAGGCTCTGTGCATGGCAGGGGATCCGGTGCTGGTTTTTGTGCTCACAGTCTGTGAGGTCTGAGTGGGGCGTGGACAGCACCTGCTTTATAAGGCCTCTTTTCAGGGTAAGCAGATGCTGCTGAATCTTTGTTGGTTAGTCAGTTTCTGAAAGTTAGCCAGTACTGTGTAGCTTTGTATTTGTTTGTTGCTTACTGCAAATAGGCCTGGGGATTTGGTATTACACTCTGCCAATCCAGACCTAGCAGTAAGACTGGAGTCAGTCGTTTAGCTTGCTGGGGTTCTGTTACTACTCTGTGAACTTAGCAAGTTTGCGGCTGTATTCTAAGACTTGCCTGTCTAATCCTGTCTCACTGTGCTAGGTGTCAGGGGTCAGTTTAGTGGCAGTAAACCGAACTTGTGCACTGCAAGTGAGAATTAGGATTGTGGAGAATCTCCTTGTGTCTATCATTCCATCTCTGACCAAGGAGTTTACTGCCACACCCGTTGGTAACCCTTTAGGGTTTTGCTGTTGCCCTTAGCAACAGCATTTCGGGTTTTCTATGTATTAAAACACAACATCTTGCTTTTCACATCTGAGCAGTTCTAATACAAGGGAGATACCCAGTTCCTTAGCCTCTGGGCTTCTCTGTTCACGTTGTGTGTATTTTGTTACCCTACCACCTTCTGTGTACGTTATGTCATATTCCCTAGTCTGTCTGTGAGTCCATTTGTTTTGCATAACAGTTCAAACACCAGTACATTCCTGCAGGCACTGGAGTGCATAACAGTCCTGACACCAGTACTTTCCTGCAGGCACTGGTGTGCATAACATATTCAGCAGCCCAATACTCCTGTTGAAATTTTGTGGGAATATGGAGCATACCCCTCAAAATACGTTGCAACAGGTGGTTGATCAGGTGCAGGTCCTGACTCAAAAATGTAATGATTTGTCCATTAAAATGCACACCTCCCAGGCTGCTGGCGGAGCTCCCGCAGCAGCAGCACCTGCAGGGGTTAAGGAGCCGAAAGTAAATCTCCCGGATCGTTTTTCTGGAGATCGCTCGCAGTTCTTTTGTTTCAAGGAGAGCTGCAAGCTATACTTCCGGCTTAGGCCTCAGTCTTCTGGGTCGGAGATTCAGCGGGTGGGCATAGTGATTTCCTTGCTACAAGGAGACCCACAGGTCTGGGCATATGGATTGCAGCCTGACTGTCCGTCGCTTAAAAGTGTTGATGCTTTTTTTACGGCACTGGGCATGTTGTATGATGACCCTGACAAGACGGCCTCAGCCGAGGCTCAGATTTCGATCCTTAAGCAAGGGAGAAGGCCAGTTGAGGTTTACTGTACGGAGTTTCGGAGGTTGGCCCATGATACCCAGTGGAATGACCCAGCCCTGAGACACCAGTACCGAAGAGGTCTTTCTAACCAGATAAAGGACCAACTGGTACAACATCCCTTGCCTGATAGCTTGGATCAGCTCATGCAGTTATCCATCCGGGTGGATAGACGGCTGAGAGAGCGTAGGCTTGAAAGGGAGACTGAGATTTCCTTCCTTCCCAAGGGAACCTCAGACTCTGAGGAATTTTCCGAGGAGCCTATGCAGATTGGGGCTACCCGCCTCTCCTCGCGTGAGAAGATGCGGAGGAGACAGCAGGGGTTGTGTTTGTACTGTGGGAATAAAGGTCATGTGGTAGTATCATGCCCAGAAAAGCCGGAAAACTTCAGGGCCTGAGGGTGATGGGAAATATCCTGTCAGGCCAGAAGTCAGAATTTCCCAAGAAGACTTTTATCATTCCGGTGACTTTGAAGATCCTCGGTCAAACTGTCAAGACTGAGGCCTTTGTGGACAGTGGGGCCGACGGGGTTTTTATGGACCGCCAATTCGCCCTGAAACACTCTGTTCCCTTAGTACCCTTGGCATCGGAAATTGAGATTTGTGGGTTAAACGGGGAACCATTATCCCAAGGTAAAATTACCTCTTGCACTAGCCAGATTTCTTTGTTTATTGGAGCCACACACTCTGAAAAATTGTCCTTTTATGTGACTGTCTGTACTTTTGCCCCATTGGTGTTGGGGTTACCCTGGTTAAGGGCCCACAATCCTCAATTTGACTGGGTCTCTGGGGAGATTCTTAGTTGGAGTACTGATTGTTTCAGGAGTTGCTTGAGCCTTCCAGTCAGGTTCTCGCAGCTAAGTTTGCCAGGATTGCCAGGGTGTTATGCAGATTTTGCGGACGTGTTCTCCAAAAAAGTTGCAGAGGTACTACCTCCCCATCGCTCCTATGACTGTGCCATTGATTTGTTGCCAAATGCTAAGCTTCCCAAGAGCAGGTTGTACTCCCTGTCACGTCCTGAGACTCAGGCTATGGCAGAGTACATTCAGGAGAACTTGGCTAAGGGATTTATCAGACCTTCACAGTCTCCAGTTGGGTCGGGGTTCTTCTTCGTGGGTAAAAAGGACGGTTCGTTGCGACCCTGCATCGACTTCAGGGAATTGAACCGTATCACGATTAAAAACTCATACCCACTGCCTCTCATTTCGGTCTTGTTTGACCAGCTTCGTACTGCCACCATTTTTTCTAAGATTGACCTACGCGGTGCGTACAATCTAATCCGAATAAGAGAGGGGGATGAATGGAAGACTGCCTTTAATACCCACTCGGGGCATTATGAATATTTGGTGATGCCTTTTGGGCTCTGTAATGCCCCGGCAGTCTTCCAGGATTTCATGAATGATGTGCTCAGGGAATATTTGGATAGATTCTTAGTTGTATACTTAGATGACATCCTAATCTTCTCCCATTCCCTGGAGGAACATCGGAAGCATGTACGCTTAGTCCTCCAGAAACTCAGAGACCACCGGCTTGGGGCGAAGCTGGAGAAGTGCGAATTTGAAGTTCAGCAAATCGCATTTCTAGGATATATTATCTCCCCAGAAGGTTTCCAAATGGAGGGTTCCAAGGTACAGGCAGTCCTGGATTGGGTGCAGCCCACTAGTTTGAAGGCGCTTCAGCGTTTCCTGGGCTTTGCGAATTTTTATAGACGATTTATCGCTGGATTTTCGTCTATAGTGGCGCCCTTGGTGGCACTCACTAAGAAAGGGGCGGATGTTGCTCACTGGTCTTGTGAGGCTAAAGCGGCTTTTGCCCGTCTCAAAAGGGCATTTGTTTCGGCCAAGGTGCTGCGACACCCAGATCCAGAGCGTCCTTTTGTGGTGGAGGTGGATGCCTCTGAGATGGGTATTGGGGCAGTGCTTTCTCAGATGGGAGTGTCAGATAATCGCCTTCATCCCTGTGCTTACTTTTCCCGTAAATTTTCGCCTGCCGAGATGAATTATGACGTGGGTAACCGGGAATTGTTGGCTATTAAGGATGCACTCGAGGAGTGGAGACACTGGCTTGAGGGGGCTAAGTTTGTGGTCTCAATTCTCACTGACCATAAGAATCTGGCATATTTAGAGTCAGCGAAGCGTCTCAATGCCAGGCAGGCACGATGGGCTTTGTTTTTTGCTCGCTTTAATTTTTTGATAACATATCGCCCTGGGTCAAAAAACATCAAGGCTGATGCGCTCTCGCGGAGTTTTGCTCCAATCCAGGAGACCACCGAGGAGCCGTTGCCCATTGTTTCCCCATCATGTATTAAAGTGGGCATTACCCAGGACCTCTTATCATTAGTCCTTAGAGCACAGGAGCAGGCTCCTCCAGACCTTCCGGTAGGTCTTTTGTTTGTGCCTCCTAGGTTAAGACAGCGAGTGTTCCTGGAATTCCATGCCAAGAAGTCTGCAGGTCACCCGGGTATTGCCAGAACTCGGGAGTTGCTATCTAGGGCGGTGTGGTGGCCCTCGGTGGCTAAGGATGTGGATCAGTGGGTTCGGGCATGTGACATCTGTGCCCGAAATAAGACTCCTAGAGGGGTTCCTGTTGGCCCACTACATCCACTCTCTATCCCATCTAAGCCATGGACCCACATTTCAATGGATTTTGTGGTGGACTTGCCCAAATCCTCGGGGATGACAGCCATCTGGGTTGTCGTTGACAGGTTTTCGAAGATGGCGCACTTCGTTCCACTGGTTGGGCTGCCATCGGCCAGACGCCTGTCTGAATTATTTATGCTGCATGTTGTGCGTCTCCACGGGTTGCCACTTGATGTGGTCTCTGACCGCGGATCCCAGTTTGTGGCCAAATTCTGGAGGGCATTTTGTTCCGATCTCCAGATTTCTGTCAGCTTGTCGTCGGGCTACCATCCGCAGTCTAATGGGCAGACTGAAAGGGTGAACCAGTCCTTGGAGCAGTTCCTCAGGTGTTATGTCTCCAAGTGTCAGACTGACTGGGTTACTCATCTGTCCATGGCGGAGTTTGCCTATAACAACGCGGCTCACTCTGCTACAGGGATCTCTCCCTTCCTTTGTGTGTATGGGCATCATCCTAAGGCCAATTCTTTTGACCCCCTGGACTCCACGCCTGGTGGTTCCTCTGTGGTTTCGGTCCTTAGAGGTATTTGGCGGAAAGTGAAGAAAGCCCTTGTGTCTGTGTCATTAGTGACCAAAAGGGTTTTTGATAAGCGGAAAAGACCCTGCAGCTTCAAATTAGGAGACTTCGTCTGGTTGTCTACCAAGAATTTGAAGTTGAGACAGCCATCTCATAAGTAAGGCCCCCGGTTCATCGGCCCTTATAAGATCACCAGGGTTATCAATCCGGTGGCATTTCAGTTAGATCTGCCCCGTTCTTTGGGTATCAATAAAACATTTCATTGTTCCCTTTTAAAACGGGCGATTAGTAATCCTTCTTCCAGTGGAAGACCTTCCCCTCTTCTGATACGTGGCCAGAGGGAGTTTGTTGTTGAAAGGATTCTTGACTCCAAGGTGGTTCGGGGTCGGCTGTCATTTTTGGTGCACTGGAAGGGGTATGGCCCGGAGGAGCGGTCGTGGGTGCGCAGTTGTGATCTTCATGCCCCCAGACTGATACGCTCTTTCTTCTCGCAGTTCCCCGATAAACCCGGTGGTAGGGGTTCTTTGACCCCTCGTCAGAGGGGGGGTACTGTTAGGGTCTCCTGCCCTGTGCTGCCACGTCGTCATGGCAACCGGGAGACAAGTGCTAGCGGAGTAACCTGAGCGCAGCTGATACTCCGGTTCGGGTCTTTTGCTGTGCAGTGGTTATAGGCTCTGTGCATGGCAGGGGATCCGGTGCTGGTTTTTGTGCTCACAGTCTGTGAGGTCTGAGTGGGGCGTGGACAGCACCTGCTTTATAAGGCCTCTTTTCAGGGTAAGCAGATGCTGCTGAATCTTTGTTGGTTAGTCAGTTTCTGAAAGTTAGCCAGTACTGTGTAGCTTTGTATTTGTTTGTTGCTTACTGCAAATAGGCCTGGGGATTTGGTATTACACTCTGCCAATCCAGACCTAGCAGTAAGACTGGAGTCAGTCGTTTAGCTTGCTGGGGTTCTGTTACTACTCTGTGAACTTAGCAAGTTTGCGGCTGTATTCTAAGACTTGCCTGTCTAATCCTGTCTCACTGTGCTAGGTGTCAGGGGTCAGTTTAGTGGCAGTAAACCGAACCTGTGCACTGCAAGTGAGAATTAGGATTGTGGAGAATCTCCTTGTGTCTATCATTCCATCTCTGACCAAGGAGTTTACTGCCACACCCGTTGGTAACCCTTTAGGGTTTTGCTGTTGCCCTTAGCAACAGCATTTCGGGTTTTCTATGTATTAAAACACAACATCTTGCTTTTCACATCTGAGCAGTTCTAATACAAGGGAGATACCCAGTTCCTTAGCCTCTGGGCTTCTCTGTTCACGTTGTGTGTATTTTGTTACCCTACCACCTTCTGTGTACGTTATGTCATATTCCCTAGTCTGTCTGTGAGTCCATTTGTTTTGCATAACAGTTCAAACACCAGTACATTCCTGCAGGCACTGGAGTGCATAACAGTCCTGACACCAGTACTTTCCTGCAGGCACTGGTGTGCATAACAGTATACATACAGTAATTTAGAAAAATATTTTACATAGTGGCTTTTTTATTATTCTATTAATCTATCATCACATGAGAGCTTATGACCCATCAACGAAAATAATAAAATTAAGCAAGGGGGGCGTTACTGTTGTGTTTAGGGGCGCCCTCATCCCTAGATCTGGCCCCATCACAGTTACATACTGCCTCTAATTAACAGACAACTGTATATATTTTCTGATTCACTGCTGTGATTTAAATGCAGCTCACAACTAGTGTAACTGGCACTGTCAAGAGTTTGCCTGACCATTCTGAGGAAGGCACAAGGGATCCGAGTCCCTGTCAAGGACAGAGCAGAGGCCGCTGTGTTCTTGTCCCCACCAAGGTACAAGCCCTCTGCTCCCCACACCACACAGGACATTGTGCTTGTACCTCTGTCACCCACACTCTCTCCTTGCCACCCACTGCCTCCCTGTGTCACCTACTGTCTCCCACTGCATTCCCCTGTCATCCTCAGCCACCACATTGCATTCTGCTGTCACCCTCTGCCTCGCCCTGCCTTACGCTGTCACCCTCTGACTCTCTTTTTCACCCAATGCCATGTGACATATTGTGAACTTAGGTTGGGATGGAGGAGTGGGGGCCTGAATTATATTTTTGCTCCTAGGCCCACCACTCACAAGTTCTGCCACTGGCTGTTGTAGTGGTGGCAGATGCTTTATTAGTATTTTATTTTCTCAAGACATCAAGAGCATCTAGCAATAGGATTACGTGGATCTCATGGATCAGACTGTGGTGATGTAACCACATAGACAAAAAAACAGGAGATGGTACACTTTCTTGATGTGACTTGTTTAAATGCATGTCTACTGTATCAAGTATCTGGATTCAATGACAAGAACAAATTGGATTTCAAAGCTACATTGATCAATGCTGGCTATATGTAGCAACGTCAAAGAGGAAGACAATTGAGACACCATCTGCACTGAAGCACAGGTTAAGTGTGGGAAATCACTGGTAAAAGCTTATATGCGCTGTATGATAGATCCCACCCATAGTACCTATCTGAGTTTTATTTTATTTTTATGGTGTACACAAAGACGTAAATACCTTAGACTTCACAACATCCATCATTCTGATAAAAGAACACAGTGTTGAAGAACCCGGTACTTATTCTGATTACGGTAACCACTAAGGGCCACAGCCAGGAGGCGAAATGCGTTTCAAGCAGCTCTTACCCAGCAAACAACTACAGGTTGAGTATCCCTTATCCAAAATGCTTGGGACCAGAGGTATTTTGGATAACGGATTTTTCCGTATTTTGGAATAATTGCATACCATAATGAGATATCATGGTGATGGGACCTAAGTCTAAGCACAGAATTTATTTATGTTTCATATACACCTTATACACACAGCCGGAAGGTAATTTTAGCCAATATTTTTAATAACTTTGTGTATTAAACAAAGTGTGTGTACATTCACACAATTCATTTATGTTTCATATACACCTTATACACACAGCCTAAAGGTCATTTAATACAATATTTTTAATAACTTTGTGTATTAAACAAAGTTTGTGTACATTGAGCCATCAAAAAACAAAGGTTTCATTATTTCACTCTCACTCAAAAAAGTCCGTATTTCGGAATATTCCGTATTTCGGAATATTTGGATATGGGATACTCAACCTGTACTTCAATATCCTGTACCACTCCTATATCTATTTATCTATTTACCTGTATATTTCATTATTCATTTTCATTGTGTATTTTTCCCTACCTCTTTGCACAATTTCATTATTTAATTAATCATTTACATATTTACTTAATTATACATTTTTATTATTTTGTTTCTTCAATATTACAATATATGCATATCTAATACCAAGAAACCCATTATTGTGTAGTTGGCACATTTTAGCATAATTAGATTAACATATTTTGCATTTCCTTTTCATTTAATTTTCATTACTATACATTTATACACTTTTATCCATTATCTGCAATGTGGGAAAACTGTCACATTGAACATAACTATAATTAACATACAGTATTTCATTGTTTTCATTTTTTTTTGTGCAACAATTTGTTTTGTTTTTTTAAACATTTTCAATATTTTAAATGGAGGAGGGAGGGAAAGATGCAAAAAGGGCGAGGAGGATGAGGGGGTGGGGGGGGGGGGGGGGAAATAACAATGCAACATGGTCAAACAGTTCATATACACAGTTAATTAGGAGTCAATGCAACAAAACATCATTGTAATAACGCAAGTAACACATATGAATAGTGACGACAGTCAATCACACACAAGAGCACATGCAGCTGCTGAGAGAGCCCCCCAGGAGATCACTAAGCTGAGGCCCAATATCATGGTGGAGGTGCATTATGACAGGACAATCAGAGAGACCTGGTGGTGAGACAAGGCGTGGCTTTATTACCAACTATACTAGAAATATGTTCCATCTGATAAGTAATACATATTGTTTCAGTGATAGAAGTTCAAGAAGGGGTTAATTTGATTTCCAGTGGAACATTTAAGACATGCCACGTCAGCTTTTGGGTGAATTTAGGGACCCCGGGAATAGATCTGGGTAAATGAGAATAAGTTGGTGAAAGCAGGTATGGTAACATTTGTAATCTGAAATATGAGCTGATGCACTCTTGACCAAATGGGAACCAATTTCAGACAAGACCAAAAAGAGCGGAGCAGAGTGCCCTCCTCGCCACATCCCCGCTACCATAGCCCAGTAGAAGCAGTCATTGTGGAACCATTTACTAACATAGGTTTATTTTCAAAGAATTTTCATGGTTGAGACTGACAACGCAGATGAGACTAAATTAGATTTAATCTGTTCCCAAATATCCGCTCCTATATTATCCCCAGTATCTTGCTCCCACAACACATCATAAGCTCTAAAAGACAATAATAGTCTATAGATAGCAGACAACAGTATTATGGAACTCCAGCCGATTGGGTAAGACCCCTAGAGCCAACTAGAGGGTCTTCTGCCTATAACAGTTACCCATTGTTCCCTTAGAGTTAGATGCACATATTAGTACTTAGGATGGCACCAGGACTTAAACCTCAGCAGATGCTTACCCAATTGGTTGGAGATCACATGGTATTGGCTGGCATAATATACAATAAGGTAATAGAGTACTGGAGCCTGAAGGATAACCGGCAGGTACGGAACTGGCTTACAGCTACAGTGAGAAACACTGTGAGATTGTATGCAGGAGGTTCAGCTACACTGCGAGAAGATATGGACAGCACAGTGTGGAGGTTTCTGCTGGCAGGCTGGACTCAGGGACATAGTAGTAGTTAACCCGGCAAAGGTAGGTAGACAAGAGTGGCAGGATACAGAAACGAAAGACACATACTGCCATTATGACAGGACATTCCCTTTCTCAGGCACTGTCCCACCTATAGGCCGCAGTGTTCCACGGTGGTGGGGGGGAACAGTTGGGAGACCCTCCTGTCACTTGCTGCTCTACTTAGCAGAGCAGTGGTGAATACATGTTGTGCGCTTACACACAGCGTCTATTCACCGGCAGAAAGGGACAGAGGGCAAGTCCAGTGGCTCACAGAGTGCTGGGCATGTCCCCACAATGATAAAAATGGGGTGTCACATACGATTGCGGCACTTTCCATGAGGCCATCCCCCTAATTTTGGACGCAGGTGTCCCTCTCCACGGCTGGCAGAAGTTGGGAGGGATGCAGACAGGTGAGGAATAAAACAGGCAGAGTATCAACAGGAACTTGACAGAGAATCCCCTGTATGGGCAGTGTATCCACAGGAACCTGGGACAGAGACCAGTGACTTACACACAAGTATAAGCTATAACCAGTAGAGGTCAGGTGGGGTGGCTGCCTTATAACTAGAGATGTGCGGCGGGCATTTTTCATGTTTTGGTTTTGGATCTGGATCCTTGTTCGTGTTTTGGATCTGGATTGGTTTTGCCAAAACCACCCTTTCACAAAACACAAAAACAGCTAAAATCACAGACTTTAGGGGTAATTTTGATCCTACGGTATTAATAACCTCAATAACATTAATTTCCACTCATTTCCAGTCTATACTGAACTCCTCACACCTCACAATATTGTTTTTAGACCAAAAGGTTGCACCGAGGTCGCTGGATGCCTAAACTAAGCGACCAAAGTGGGTGGCACAAACACCTGGCTCATCTAGGAGTGGCACTGCAGTGTCAGACAGGATGGCAGTTTTAAAAACTAGGCCCCAAAGAGCACATAATGCAAAGAAGAAAAGAGGTGCATCGAGTTAGCTGGATGGCCAAGCTAAGCGACACAAGTGTGCGGCACAAACACCTGGACCATCTAGGAGTGGCACTGCAGTGTCAGACAGGATGGCACTTTTAAAAACTAGGCTCCAAACAGCACATCATGCAAAGATGAAAAAGAGGTGCAATGAGGTAGCTGGATTGCTAAGCAACACAAGTGTGAGGCAGAAACACCTGGCCCATCTAGGAGTGGCACTGCAGTGGCAAACAGGATGGCACTTTTAAAAACTAGGCCCCAAACAGCACATCATGCAAAGAAGAAAAAGAGGTGCAATGAGGTAGCTGGATGGCTAATCTAAGCGACATAAGTGTGCGGCACAAACACCTGGCCCATCTAGGAATGGTACGCAGTGGCTGAATGTTGAAAGTGGCCTGCAATGTTTCGGGCCACCGACAGCATCTCCTGCACGCCCATGTAATTTAAAAAAAAATTTGCACCACCAAATTAATTGTATGTACAAAACATGGTTAATGCTAGAATTTACCCAGAGCTAATGTACGCACAATGGTGGTTGTTCGCTCGCAAGCTGCTTTTAGCAGCTTTGCACACGCTAAGCCGCCGCCTACTGGGAGTGAATCTTAGCATAGTAAAATTGCGAACGAAAGATTAGCAGAATTGCGAATAGACACTTCTTAGCAGTTTCTGAGTAGCTCCACACTTACTCGGCAACTGCGATCAGTTCAGTCAGTTTCGTTCCTGGTTTGACGTCACAAACACTCCCAGCGTTCGCCCAGACACTCCCCTGTTTCTTCAGACACTCCCGCGTTTTTCCCAAAAACGGCAGCGTTTTTTCACACACACCCATAAAGCGGCCAGTTTCCGCCCAGAAACACCCACTTCCTGTCAATCACATTACGATCACCAGAACGAAGAAATAACCTCGTAATGCCGTGAGTAAAATTCCTAACTGCATAGCAAATTTACTTGGCGCAGTCGCAGTGCGAACATTGCGCATGCGCAATTAGCGGAAAATCGCTGCGATGCGAAGAAAATTACAGAGCGAACAACTCGGAATGAGGGCCAATATTGGTGAACTTATATGCCAGTACCCCAGAACTTATACGGCAGTACCCCTGGACTTATACGTCTGCACCACTGGACTTGTACGGCAGTACCACTGGACTTGTACGGCAGTTCCCCTGGACTTGTACGGCAGTTCCCCTGGACTTATACGGCAGTACCACGGGACTTATACGGCAGAACCCCTGGACTTATATGGCTGCACCACTGAACTTATACGGCAGCACCACTGAACTTATATGGCAGTACCACTGGACTTATACGGCACTTCCATTGGACTTATACGGCAGTACCACTGGACTTATACGGCAGTACTCCTGAACTTATACAGCAGTGCCCCTGGACTTATATGGCTGCACCACTGGACTGGACTTATACGGCAGTACCCCTAACCTTATACGGCTGCACCACTGGACTGGACTTATACGGCAGTACCCCTGCACTTATATGGCAGTACCCCTGGACTTATACGGCTGCACCACTGGACTGGCCTTATACGGCAGTACCACATGACTTATACGGCAGTACCCCTGGACTTATATGGCAGCACCACTGGACTTATGGCAGCACAGGACACCACCACTGGACTGATGCAGCACAACACAGCACCACTGCACTGGACTTATACAGCAGCGGCACTGGACTTATGGCAGCACAGGACACCACCACTAGACTTATGGCAGCACAGGACACCACCACTGTACTGCTGCAGCACTACACAGCACCACTGCACTCAGGGCCGGTGCTAGGGTGTTCGGCGCCCTCCTGCAAACTATACATTTTGAGCCTTTCTACAAACACAGATGTGGCTGATCTCATCCTACCCGCAAGTGACCACATTGCGCTTATGACTAGCTGTGGCCAGTTTGTGGGAGCGTACACACCATGCAATTGTATGGATGGCAGGTGCATGCACACTCAAGCATACCCATGGGCAAGCTTATCATGGCAAACAAATCCTGTTTGCTGAGATAGCAGAGGGTGAAAAGAGAGGATGTCAGGTAGAGGGTAAGAGTCAGAAGGAGGTGACGGGGAAAGGGTGAGAATCACTGGGTGACAGGGAGAGGGTGGCAGGGGAGAGAGGTGATGGGGAGAGTAGTGGGAAACAGGCAGGGCCGGCCCAAGCTTATATTTTTAGTAAGCAAAAATCAATTTTGGCGCCCCTTGATGGCGGCGTGCACCACAAAATGGGTGTTGTCTTACAAGAAGGGGTGTGGCTACATAATTGTACCCCCAAGGGTACAGGGCCGGGGTGACAGGGAAATAGTGAGTGACTGAGGCAGGGGTGACATGGACATAACGGGTGACTGAGGCAGGGGTGGCAGGGATATAGCGGATGACTGAGGCAGGGTCGACAGGGAGATAGCGGATGACGGAGATAGCAGGTGACTGAGGCATGGGTGACAGGGAGGTAGTGGGTAACTGAGGCAGGGGTGACAGGGAGATATTGAGAGGGAGCATGGGCACACTGACACACACACATTGTGCATGGAAAGCTGGCAGCCATGCAGAGGTACATACCTTTTCACCTCTGTCATGGGCCTGCTACAGCTCCCTGCTGTCACCACATGTTGCACTGTTCCCTCTCCCTGTATCCGGGCATCAGAGGAGGGCTGGGTGCCGGGAGAGGGCTGCGGTGCAGGGAGAACCGTGTCCAGAAAGGGCGGGCGTCCACGGCGTTGTAGAGAGTGAGTCACGATGACTCACTGTCTGCTGCAGCACCCTCTACTGTCTGGCGCTCTATGCGGCTGCGTAACCCGCGTATGCGTCAGGACGGCCCTAGTGACAGGGAGAGAGTGACGAGAGAGGATGAGAGTGAGTGGATGACCAGAGAGAGAGGTGATTGCCAGGGAGAGACAGCAGGTGATAGGCACCCCCCAATGACTAATTAAGCAATGTTCCAATTAGCTTAGTCTTTAATTACTTACCTTCCGCAGCACTGCGTCTCCTCCGATTCTATTTTTCTTCTCCAGCGTCACAGAGAGATCTTCCAGGGACCGGCTGGGCACAGGACAGGTACATACTACCCCTGCACCCCCTCCCCCCATTGCCCTGAAGCCCCCTCCCCACACACTACACTATCGCCGCTACCCTGCACCCCACACACTACATTGCGGCTACCCTGCACCTCTCTCCCTACACAAACTACACTCCACTTGCCTTCTCTGGCTGGCTTCTTTCTTCATGCAGGAGTTGGTCCAACGGTCAGAGGATGCAGCAGCCGGGAACATATAACAGCGGACCGCCGGCGCAGGTGAGTATTCCCTTTGTTATTTTTTTTGTTTGCACCACTGGGTTTTCAAAGCAGAATAGCCAGCGTGCAAAAAACATATTTTTAATATGTGCCACGTACCCTCCCTCCCCAGTACACATTGTTTATATGCCACTTTCACCCCTCCACAGCACACATCAATATGACACCCCCCCTTCCCATAACACATTAACATGCCCCATCTCCCCAGCACTCATTAATATGACACTTCCCCCCCTTCCTCAGCACACATGAAAATTACACGCCCCTCCCCATAACACATCGACATGTCCCCCCTCTCCAGCACACATTAATATTACACCTTACATCCTTCCCCTCTCCTCAACACACATTAATATGACCCCCCCTCCCCAGCCAGCACACATTAATATGACCCCCCCTCCCCAGCCAGCACACATTAATATGACCCCCCCTCCCCAGCCAGCACACATAAATATGACCTTCCCCCTCCCCAGCCAGCATACATTAATATGACTCCCTCCTCCCCAGCCAGCACACATTATGACCCTCCCCCTCCCCAGCCAGCACACATTATTGTGACCCCCCCACCTCCGAAGCCAGCACACATTAATATGACCTCCCCAGCCAGCATACATTAATATGACCCCCCTCCCCAGCCAGCACACATTAATATGACCACCCCTCCCCAGCCAGCACACATTATTGTGCCCCCCCCCCACCTCCGAAGCCAGCACACATTAATATGACCTCCCCCTCCCCAGCCAGCACACATTAATATGATCCCCCCCCCCCTCCCCAGTCAGCACACATTAATATGGCCTCCCCAGCCAGCACACATTAATATGACCCCCCCAGCCAGCACACATTATTGTGACCCCCCCCACCGCCCTAGCCATCACACATTAATATGACCTCCCCCCTCCCCAGCCAGCACACATTAATATGACCTCCCCCCTCCCCAGCCAGCACACATTAATATGATCCCCCCCCCTCCCCAGTCAGCACACATTAATATGGCCTCCCCAGCCAGCACACATTAATATGACCCCCCCCAGCCAGCACACATTATTGTGACCCCCCCCACCGCCCTAGCCATCGCACATTAATATGACCTCCCCCCTCCCCAGCCAGCACACATTATTGTGACCCCCCCACCTCCGAAGCCAGCACACATTAATATGACCTCCCCCCTCCCCAGCCAGCATACATTAATATGACCCCCCTCCCCAGCCAGCACACATTAATATGACCACCCCTCCCCAGCCAGCACACATTATTGTGCCCCCCCACCTCCGAAGCCAGCACACATTAATATGACCTCCCCCCTCCCCAGCCAGCACACATTAATATGATCCCCCCCCTCCCCAGTCAGCACACATTAATATTGCCTCCCCAGCCAGCACACATTAATATGACCCCCCCCAGCCAGCACACATTATTGTGACCCCCCCCACCGCCCTAGCCATCACGCATTAATATGACCTCCCCCCTCCCCAGCCAGCACACATTAATATGATCCCCCCATCCCCAGTCAGCACACATTATTATGCCCTCCCCAGCCAGCACACATTAATAGGACCTTCCCCCTCCCCAGCCAGCACACATTAATATGACCTCCCCCCTCCCCAGCCAGCACACATAAATATGACCTTCCCCCTCCCCAGCCAGCATACATTAATATGACTCCCCCCTCCCCAGCCAGCACACATTATGACCCTCCCCCTCCCCAGCCAGCACACATTATTGTGACCCCCCCACCTCCGAAGCCAGCACACATTAATATGGCCTCCCCCCTCCCCAGCCAGCATTCATTAATATGACCCCCCTCCCCAGCCAGCACACATTTATATGACCCCCCTCCCCAGCCAGCATACATTAATATGACCTTCCTCCTCCCCAGCCAGCATACATTAATATGACTCCCCCCCTCCCCAGCCAGCACACAATAATATGACCACCCCTCCCCAGCTAGCACACATTATTGTGCCCCCCCCACCTCCGAAGCCAGCACACATTAATATGACCTCCCCCCTCCCCAGCCAGCACACATTAATATGATCCCCCCCCTCCCCAGTCAGCACACATTAATATGGCCTCCCCAGCCAGCACACATTAATAAGACCCCCCCCAGCCAGCACACATTATTGTGACCCCCCCCCACCGCCCTAGCCATCACACATTAATATGACCTCCCCCCTCCCCAGCCAGCACACATTAATATGATCCCCCCATCCCCAGTCAGCACACATTATTATGCCCTCCCCAGCCAGCACACATTAATAGGACCTTCCCCCTCCCCAGCCAGCACACATTAATATGACCTCCCCCCTCCCCAGCCAGCACACATAAATATGACCTTCCCCCTCCCCAGCCAGCATACATTAATATGACTCCCCCCTCCCCAGCCAGCACACATTATGACCCTCCCCCTCCCCAGCCAGCACACATTATTGTGACCCCCCCACCTCCGAAGCCAGCACACATTAATATGGCCTCCCCCCTCCCCAGCCAGCATACATTAATATGACCCCCCTCCCCAGCCAGCACACATTTATATGACCCCCCTCCCCAGCCAGCATACATTAATATGACCTTCCTCCTCCCCAGCCAGCACACATTAATATGACTCCCCCCCCTCCCCAGCCAGCACACATTAATATGACCACCCCTCCCCAGCTAGCACACATTATTGTGCCCCCCCCACCTCCGAAGCCAGCACACATTAATATGACCTCCCCCCTCCCCAGCCAGCACACATTAATATGATCCCCCCCCCCCCTCCCCAGTCAGCACACATTAATATGGCCTCCCCAGCCAGCACACATTAATATGACCCCCCCCCAGCCAGCACACATTATTGTGACCCCCCCCACCGCCCTAGCCATCACACATTAATATGACCTCCCCCCTCCCCAGCCAGCACACATTAATATGATCGCCCCATCCCCAGTCAGCACACATTAATATGCCCTCCCCAGCCAGCACACATTAATAGGACCTTCCCCCTCCCCAGCCAGCACACATTAAAAGGACCTTCCCCCTCCCCAGCCAGCATACATTAAAATGACCACCCCCTCCCCAGCCAGCACACATTAATATGACCCCCCCCCCCCTCCCCAGCCAGCACACATTAATGTGATCCCCCCACCCCAGCCAGCACACATTAATATGACCCCCCCCCAGCCAGCACACATTAATATGACCCCCCCCCCAGCCAGCACACATTGATATGACCCCCCCAGCCAGCACACGTTAATATGACCCCCCCCCAGCCAGCACACATTAATATGACCCCCCCTCCCCAGCCAGCACACATTAATATGACCCCCCCTCAGCCAGCACACATTAATATGACCCCCCCTCCCCAGCCAGCACACATTAATATGACCCCCCCTCAGCCAGCACACATTAATATGACCCCCCCCCAGCCAGCACACATTAATATGACCCCCCCCCCAGCCAGCACACATTAATATGACCCCCCCCCCAGCCAGCACACATTAATATGACCCCCCCTCCCCAGCCAGCACACATTAATATGACCCCCCCCTCAGCCAGCACACATTAATATGACCCCCCCTCCCCAGCCAGCACACATTAACATGACAGTTTTTCTCCCTCCCTCCCCCCTCTCATCTGCAGCAAATTGTACCTGAGCCTCTGTGTGCCGCCCTGTGGTGTGTGGCTGCTCCTCTACTCACGTGCAGGCTCCTTCACCACTGCGCACAGGAAAGTGCACCACGTGACTTCCTGTGTTTTGGTGAATCCACAGAGGGGATGGGTCTGAAGACTGCTGTCTGTGTCTTCAGAGTCAGGGGGCGGGAACATGGGTGGACAGGGACGCTGCTGTCTGTCTCCAGCTCGATGTGCAGCGGGAGGAGCAAGGAGGAGAGGGAAGGGCCCTGACACAGGAAATCCTCACACTGAAGAGCTGCTGCCGGCGCTGCTGCTGCTGCCTGTCAGTGTGACAGCACTGCGCATCAGCAAGTCTGCAGAGCGGGGAGAGCGCCTCTCTAGACCAGCGCCTCCCTGCTTTGCAGACCTTGCTGAGCGGGCAGTGCCGGCACTGACTGCACTGGACTTATACAGCAGCAGCTCTGGACTTATGGCAGCACAGGACACCACCACTGTGACTGGACTGATGCAGCACAAGACACCACCACTGGACTGATGCAGCACAACACAGCACCACTGCACTGGACTTATACAGCAGCAGCACTGGATTTATGGCAGCACAGGACACCACCACTGAACTTATGGCAGCACAGGACACCACCATTGAACTTATGGCAGTACAGGACACCACCACTGGAATGATGCATCACAACACAGCACCACTGCACTGGACTGGACTTAAACAGCAGCAGCACTGGACTTATGGCAGCACAGGACACCACCACTGAACTTATGGCAGCACAGGACACCACCACTGAACTTATGGCAGCACAGGACACCACCACTGAACTTATGGCAGCACAGGACACCACCACTGAACTTATGGCAGCACAGGACACCACCACTGAACTTATGGCAGCACAGGACACCACCACTGAACTTATGGCAGCACAGGACACCACCACTGCACTGGACTGGACTTATACAGCAGCAGCACTGGACTTATGGCAGCACAGGACACCACCACTGGGACCGGACTGATGCAGCACAAGACACCACCACTGGACTGATGCAGCACAAGACACCACCACTGGACTGATGCAGCACAAGACAGCACTGGAATGACATATAAGAGCAGGTCGCCACACCACGCGCCACACCACTTTCCCGCACAGACACTGAGAAGTGAAAATGGCGGCGACACACAGCTCCTTACATGGGATCCAAAACCCGCAAGAATCCGACAGCGGGATGATGACATTTTTGCCTCATTCTGGTTTCCGAGTCTGGCGGGAAGTCTCGAGCTGGACTCGTATCCGGGCTCGGGACGTGATGTTCGGTAGGGTTCGGTTCTCAGGGAACCGAACCCACTCATCCCTACTTATAACAGGGAGAGGACCCAATCAGAATTGCAGGAACAGACAGCCCAAGTGGTTAGTAATTCTCTGCAGCTGCATTGCATCATGTATTCTTGACTTCCAGATTCGCTAGGCAACCAGAGACGCAGTAGCTGTCCGGCGTCCCGCTTGCCCAGTAACCAGCTGACACCGTCGGCCCTTGCAGCCGGAAGACATGATGTCCCGGTTGCCTGGCATCAAGCCTGACCTGTCACGGATACAAGCTACATGACTGCTTGTAACATTACAGTCACTTAGCTAGAGAGCGCAGGAAACATAAAGGTTCTATAGTCGTTCATGAAGCAGCCCTACCTGAAGTCAAACTAGAGGTGTAAATACTACGCAATTGTAAATACTGATAGAAGCTTCGGGAAGGGAGGAGGAACTGATCATGAACGTCTGTAAAAGATGGGAAAGAAAGCATCAGACAAAAACAGGAGCCCACGACTAATCCAGGAGTAATATTCCCTATTGTTATAGCCAGGAGTAGGGAAGCCAATCCCGGGGCATTTTTTCAATCCCGGGCATCGGGATTGAAAAATGGCCAATCCTGGGACACCCAGGATTGGCTTTTAACTGTGTGGCCGCCCCCTCGCCCCACCCCGCCCCGCACAGATTATTAACCGTATACCGAGGGTGAGCGGATAGGGATCTCTACCTGCACTCAGTGCACGGCTGACGGCGCAGCGTCACCTCACGTTGCACTTGGGGAGCCGGAAGGAGGAAGCCGGGCAGTGTCTGAGCGTCCTGTGGACGCTCATAGAAACATAGAATTTGACGGCAGATAAGAACGACTTGGCCCATCTAGTCTGCCCCTTTTTTTTATCCTTTAGGTAATCTCAACCCTTTTTGAACCTTAATTCTTTGTAAGGATATTCATATGCCTACCCCAAGCATGTTTAAATTGCTCTACAGTCTTAGCCTCTACCACCTCTGATGGGAGGCTATTCCACTTATCCACTACCCTTTCTGTGAAATAATTTTTCCTTAAATTTCCCCTGAACCTTCCTCCCTCCAGTTTCAGTGTATGTCCTCGAGTTCTAATACTTCTCTTCCTTTGAAGAATGTTTCCCTCCTGAACTTTGTTAAAACCTTTGGTATATTTGAAAGTTTCTATCATGTCTCCCCTTTCCCTTCTCTCCTCCATACAATACATGTTAAGATCTTTTAGCCTTTCCGGGTAAGTTTTGAGATGTAGGCCATGCATCATTTTAGTTGCCCTTCTTTGTACACTCTCTAATGTATTTATATCCTTCTGGAGATATGGTCTCCAGAACTGGACACAGTATTCCAGATGAGGCCGCACCAATGACCTATACAGTGGCATTATTACTTCTCTTTTCCTGCTACTGATTCCTCTTCCTATGCAACCAAGCATCTGACTTGCCTTTCTCATTGCTTTGTTGCATTGCTTTCCTGCCTTTAAGTCACTTGAAATAGTGACTCCTAAATCCCTTTCCTCCTCAGTAGTTTCCATTATAGTACCCTTGATACTATATTTAGCCTTTGGGTTTTTGAGACCCAAGTGCATGATTTAGCATTTTTTAGCATTAAACTGTAGTTGCCATGTTCTTGACCATTTCTCAAGTCTAGCTAGGTCATCAATCATTTGTTTTACCCCTCCTGGTGTGTCTACCCTGTTGCATATCTTTGTATCATCTGCAAAAAGGCATACTTTCCCTTCAATACCATTTGCAATGTCACCAACAAAGATATTAAAGAGAACTGGTTTGAGTACAGATCCCTGGGGTACTCCATTGGTAACATTTCCCTCCATAGATTGCACTCCATTTACTACAACTGTTTCCTATCCTGCAACCAGTTTCTTATCCATTTAACTATTTTATAATCCACCCCCACGCTTTCAAGTTTATTTATTAGTCTGCGATGTGGGACAGTGTCAAATGCCTTACTAAAGTCTAGATATGCTACATCTACAGCTCCCCCTTGATCTATTATTTTCATCACAGAGTCAAAAAAGTCAATAAGATTTGTTTGGCATGATCTCCCACCAGTAAATCCATGCTGTTTTGGATCCTGTAAATTGTTTGATTTAAGATATTCCACAACTCTTTCTTTTAGTAGTTTTTCCATTACTTTCCCTACTACTGATATAAGGCTTACTGGTCTGTAGTTACTTGCTTCTTCCTTGCTTCCACTTTTGTACAGTGGAACTACATTTGCTCTTTTCCAGTCCTCTGGAATGGCACCTGTATTTAGTGACTGGTTAAATAATTCTGTTAATGGTGCCACCAGCACATCTTTTAGCTCTTTTAGTATCCTTGGGTGTATTCTATCTGGCCCCATTGATTTATCCACGCTGATCCCTCAATCCCCGGGATTGGACCTTCCAATCCCGGGATTGAATCCCGGCCGTTTTTGGCCCTAAATCCCGGGATCCCGCTGATCCCGGGATTGGCCACCATAGCCAGTAGGCAAGCCTGGGTTACCCCACAATGGGTGGAGGGCAGGGGGAGAAGACAAAAGGAAAAACACTTTAATTGTCCAATCCCACATTGTGGCCGTAAAAAGGTTGTGGTTTGGAAATCTATCAGAAATGTTCCTGTGAGAGCGAAGGATCCATAATATAGTGGAAACGGAAACAAACTGCTGCAATTCAGACTCCAGTTGGACTCATCTTCGAGAAGAAGGGTCTGAGTGCCATAGCACTTCATGTGCGAGGTGACAAGTGTAAAAATGACATTTTAGATTGGGGACAACTAAACCACCTTCCCTTGCCTATTTAAGTAGAGTGCACATTTTTACCCTAGGTCGTATATTTACTAAAGTGTTGGGTTTTTAGAAGTGGAGATGTTGCCCATAGCAACTAAAGATGTGCGGCTGGCACTTTTCGTGTTTTGGTTTTGGTTCTAATTCCACTTTCGTGTTTTGGTTTTGGCTTGGTTTTCCCAAAACCACACTTTCGTGTTTTGGTTTTGGATGATTTTTGCAAAAAAACATAAAAACAGCTAAAATCACAGAATTTGGGGGTAATTTTGCTCCTACGGTATTATTAACCTCAATAACATTCATTTTCACTCATTTCCAGTCTATTCTGAACACCTCATACCTCACAATATTCTTTTTATGCCTAAAAGTTGCACCGAGGTGGCTGTATGACTAAGCTAAGTGACACAAGTATGCAGCACAAACACCTGGCCCATCTAGGAGTGGCAGTGCAGTGTCAGACAGGATGGCACCTTTTTTAAAAACTAGGCCCCAAACAGCACCTCATGCAAAGATGTAGAAGAGATGTAATGAGGTAGCTGTATGACTAAGCCAAGCGACACAAACAATTGGCCCATCTAGGAGTGGCACTGCAGTTGCAGACAGGAGGGCAGATATCAAAAAAAGGCCCCAAACAGCACATGAAAAAAAGGTGCACCGAGGTTGCTATATGACTAAGCTAAGCGACACAACCACCTGGCCCATCTAGTAGTGTCACGCAGTGGCTGAATGTCGAGAGTTAGCCGCAAATGTTCGGTCCACCGACAGCATCTCCAGCACGCCCCTGTCATTTAAAAAAAATTCTGCAATTGGTGGACTTATACGGCAGTACCCCAGGACTAATACAGCAGTACCCCTGGACTCATACGGCAGTGTCAGACAGGATAGCACTTTTCAAAAACTAGGCCCCAAACAGCACCTCATGCAAAGATGTCGAAGAGGTGCAATGAGGTAGCTGTATGACTAAGCCAAGCGACACAAACAATTCCCACTGGATTTATACATCCAAATCACTGGAATTAAATGGCAAAATCACTGGAATTAAATGGCAAAATCACTGGAATTATACGTCCAAATCACTGGAATTAAATGGCAGTACCACTGGACATATACGGAAGTGTCAGACAGGATGGCACTTATAAAAAAATAGTCCCTAAACAGCACATGATGATAAGAAGAAAAAAAGGTGCAAGATGGAATTGTCCTTGTGCCCTCCCACCCACCCTTATGTTGTATAAACAGGACATGCACACTTTAACAAACCAATAATTTCAGCGACAGGGTCTGCCACACGACTGTGGCTGAAATTACTGGTTGGTTTGGGCCCCCACCAAAAAAAGAAGCAATCAATTTCTCCTTGCACAAACTGGCTCTACAGAGGCAAGATGTCGACCTCATCCTCCGATTCCTCACGCCTTTCACTGTGTACATCCTCCTCCTCACAGAGTATTAATTCGTCCCCACTGCAATCCACCATCCCAGGTCCCTCTGTACTTTCTGAAGGCAATTGCTGGTAAAGGTCTTCCCAGAGGAATTAATAAAATTCAGTTTGATGAACATCATCTTCTCCACATTTTGTGGAAGTAACCTCCTACGCCGATCGCTGACAAGGTTACCAGCTGCACTAAACACTCTTTCGGAGTACACACTAGAGGGGGTGCAACTTAGGTAAAATAAAGCCAGTTTGTGCAAGGGCATCCAAATTGCCTCTTTTCCCTGCCAGTAGACATACGGACTGTGTGACATGCCTACTTGGATGCTGTCACTCATATAATCCTCCACCATTCTTTCAATGGTGACAGAATCATATGCAGTGACAGTAGACATGTCAGTAATCGTTGGCAGGTCCTTCAGTCCGGACCAGATGTCAGCACTCGCTCCTTACTGCCCTGCATCACCGCCAGTGGGCTAGGAAATCTTATCCTTTTCTTTGCAGTCTCAGTGGCAGGAGAAATTGAAGGAGGAGCTGTTGATGGGTCACGTTCCGCTTGAGTGGACAATTTACTCACCAGCAGGTCTTTGCACCTCTGCAAACTTGTGTCTGCCGGAAAGAGAGATACAACGTAGGCTTTAAACCTAGGATTGACCACGGTGGCCAAAATGTAGTGCTCTGATTTCAACAGATTGACCACCCTTGAATCCTGGCAAAGCGAATGAAGGGCTCCATCCACAAGTCCCACATACTTTGCGGAATCGCTCCATCTTAGCTCCTCCTTTAATTTCTCCAGCTGCTTCTGCAAAAGCCTGATGAGGGGGATGACCTGACTCAAGCTGGCAGTGTCTGAACTGACTTCACGTGTGGCAAGTTCGAAGGGTTGGAGAACCTTGCACAAGACAGAAATCATTCTCCACAGTGCTTGAGTCAGGTGCATTCCCCCTCCTTTGCCTATATCGTAGGTGAATGGCCATTTGCTGTTCCTCCATCCTCTGAAGCATATAGAGTGTTGAATTCCACCTTGTTACCACCTCTTGCTTCAGTTGATGGCAGGGCAGGTTCAGGAGTGTTTGCTGGCGCTCCAGTCTTTGGCACGCGGTGGCAGAATGTAGAAAGTGGCCCGCAATTTTTCAGGCAACCGACAGCATCTCCTGTACACCCCTGTCATTTTAAAAAGAATTCTGCACCACCAAATGAATGGTATGGGCAAAACATGGGACGTGCTGGAATATGCCCAGATGTAATGCACGCAGAATATTGGTGGCGTTGTCCGATATCACAAATCCCCAGGAGAGTCTAATTGGGGTAAGCCATTCTGAGATGATGTCTCTCAGTTTCTGTAAGAGGTTGTCAGCTGTGTGCCTCTTATGGAAAGCTGTGATACATAGCCTGCCTAGGAACGAGTTGGCATTTGCGAGATGCTGCTACTGTTGCCGCTGCTGTTGTTGCTGCGGGAGGCCATACATCTACCCAGTGGGCTGTCACAGTCATATAGTCCTTAGTTTGCCCTGTTCCACTTGTCCACATGTCCGTGGTTAAGTGGACACTGGATACAACCGCATTTTGTAGGACACTGGTGTCTTTTTCTGACGTCTTTGTACATTCTCGGTATCGCCTGCCTAGTGAAGTGGAACCTAGATGGGATTTGGTACCGGGGACACAATACCTCCATCAATTATCTAAATCCCACTGCACAAATGGCGGATACCGGACGCATGTCTAAAACCAACATAAGTGTCAAGGCCTCAGTTATCCGCTTTGCAACAGGATGACTGCTGTCATATTTCATCTTCCTCACAAAGGACTGTTGGACAGTCAATTGCTTACTGGAAGTAGTACAAGTGGTCTTCCGACTTCCCCTCTGGGATGACGATCGACTCCCAGCAGCAACAACAGCAGCGGCAGCAACAGCAGGCGTACCACTCAAGGATCCTCCGGAGGAATCCCGGTTAGGAGCGGACTCCTCAGTCTTGACAGTGACATGGCCTGCAGGACTACTGACGTTCCTGACTAAGGAGGGAGTTGGTGGTGTGGCTTGCAGGAGCTTGGGTACAGGAGGAAGAAGGGATTTAGGTGTCAGTGGACTGCTTACGCTCTTACCCAAAGTTTCACAACTTGACACTGACTTATGATGAATGCGCTGCAGGTGACGTATAAGGGAGGATGTTCCTAGTTGGTTAACATCCTTACCCCTACTTATTACAGATTGATAGAGGCAACAGATGGCTTGACACCTGTTGTCCGGATTTGTGGAGAAATAATTCCACACTGAAGAGGTGGCTTTTTTGGTAGTTTGCCCAGGCATCACAATGGGCTTCTTCATCCCACGGACAACAGGTGTCTTCTCCCCTGGTGCCTGACTTAAACAAACCACATCACCATCAGAATCCTCATCGTCAACTTCCTCCTCAGCGCCAGCAACACCCATATCCTCATCCTGGTGTATTTCAACAGTGACCTCTTCAATTTTAATATCAGGAACTGGACTGTGGGTGCTCCTTCCAGCACTTGCAGGGGGAGTGCAAATGGTGGAAGGAGCCACCTCTTCCCGTCCAGTGTTGGGAAGGTCAGGCATCGCAACCGCCGACACACTTGGACTCTCCTTGGGGATTTGTGATACCATCTCAGAATGCACAGTTCTTATTTGTGCTTTTTCCAGCTTAACTCTTTTAATTTTCTAGCGGGAGGATGAGGGCTTCCATCGTCTCTGTGAAGCTGAACCACTAGTCATGAACATAGGCCAGGGCCACAGCCGTTCCTTGCCACTCCGTGTCGTAAATGGCATATTGGCAAGTTTACGTTTCTCCTCAGACCATGTAAATTTATTTTTTGGGGTCTTTTTACTGAACTTTGGCTTTTTGGATTTTACATGCCCTCTACTATCACATTTGGCATCGACCTAGGCAGACGACGTTGATGGCATTTCATCATCTATGTCATGGCTAGTGGCAGCAGCTTCAGCACTAGGAGGAAGTGGTTCTTGATCTTTCCCTATTTTATCCTCCAAATTTTTGTTCTCCATTATTTTTCTGGAGTTATATAACAGAATATGCAGCACACGAGAGCGTACCCCTACACCTCACAGGGCAAACCCTGTAAAAATGATTTGGATTAAATATTAATAACCCGACTTCCGGTTCCGGCTCCCATGTGATCGGGTGCCTGGTGTGACAGCTCCGCTGCTACCCCGGCCAGCGCAGCACGCAGCGCAGCATTCGCGGCAACAATCCCGGCGGTTCCCGCAGCCTCGGCGAGGGGAAGCTCTTCTCCACCTTATGGAGAAGTTTCTCACCTCTCCCATGCCGGCGAAGCAGCAAAGATCCCGCTCTGAGCGGCGCCGGGCGTAATCCAACATGGCCGCCTCACCGGACACACTGGAGGGCACGCAGCAGCTGGATGATGGATCTCAGCCTGCCTCTCCTGACCCTGCAGCTCCAGTCTCATATGAGGATGTAGTGAAAGCAATCCAGGTAACAATGGGGCCCCTCATGGACGCGCACGCTGCTAAGCTGACGCAGGTGGCACAGGACATCAAGTCTCAGATGAAACAGCTGTCCCAGAGGGTATTATCCTCTGAGCAAAGATTGGGGGAAGTATTCCAAGACGTGGCAGAATTAAAAACGAATACTGACACTATGCAGAAATCTTATTACCAAGTTATGAATAAATTAGACGACCTTGGAAAACAGGTCGAGGAGGAATAACCTCAGGATCATGGGCCTAGCAGAATCTCTTAAAGGGCCAGACCTGTATCGTTTTTTACAAGTGTCCCTCCCAGAGTTGTTGGAAATCCAGGATACATGTGCAGACATGGTAGTGGAAAGGGCCCACCAGTTAGGACCGCCCAGAACGGGTCAGAACGCGAGGCCACGTGTGGTGATTTTTTGCTGTTTAAACTTTCTTCATAAAGAAGCTATTTGGTCTGCTTCCAGGAGACACAGGACTCTTGCATGGGATGGTGGGGACATTCGTCTCTTTCAAGATTACTGTGCAGAAGTATCCCGAGCGCGCAAGGATTTTTCTCAGATTTGCTCTCGCCTGGTCCTGGAGGGCAGGAAGTTTGCACTGTTGTACCCTGCACGTTTACGGCTCTTTGAGGGGGACTCCTTTCGTGACTTTTCTAATGTAGTTGATGCAGCTGGTTATCTGTCTGAAGGAAGGAAATCGAGACATTCGTCTTCTCCTACTTCTCCACGTTCCACATCATAGGCCCTGAGTGGGGGGTTACATGCGTTACTTGATGGATGGCATGGGAGTTCCGGCCGGGACTGCTCATATGCTTGCTATTTGTATGGTACCCGTGAACGGGGAATAATTGCCTAAATGCTTTTCATCTAGTTTATAAGTACCAGACACCCTCTTTTCATTAGCCTCAGTTTAATCTGTTCAGTTGGGCTGGGTGGAGGCTGGGATTCTCATTTATCTTTTTGAATGTCGTTATTGGCCGGTGTGTGCTAGGGGTAAGCACGCCAAGTTTGGAGTTAGCTTTACGGATTTCTATATGGCTGGAAGTTCTTATTTCTTGGACGGTAGAGGCGAGTTAATGCCTCTTGTCCTGTTCTGTCTTTTTTTTCTCTCTATGTGTTGTTACCCTTTTTGTGTCCCGTCTTGTCCCCCCTGTATGTCTGCTCAAGTGTCGCGGTGGATGGAGCAGCGGTGGCTGGACCACCACTTCCTTTATGTACTCGTCATTACCTCATTGGGTTTCTTTAGATTAGTTACATGGCGTCCCTAGCAATTAGCACATGGAATGTGGGGGGTATAAAGTCCCCGGCTAAGAGGAAAAAATCCTTATGTATCTAAACAAGCTCCGCATGGATATAGCATTCTTGCAGGAAACGCACCTCCTCCCTCTAGAGGTAGCCAAACTTTACACACTTCGGTGGTCAGTATTGGCCTCAGCCCCATACTCCTCTAAGGCACGGGGAGTGGCCATACTGATAAGACAGTCCTTATCTCATACTGTTCATTCTATAAAGGCTGACCCGCAGGGTCGATACGTTATTGCAGACGTCACAGTAGATTGCACACGCTTATTGCTATGTAATATATATGCTCCGAATAACCGCCCTAAAGTGTTTTTTTTGGATATGTTAAACAAACTATATGGTCATATAGAGTCCAACATTGTGTTAGGGGGGGATTTCAATGTAGTTTCGTCTCATGTTATGGATAGGAATGTGGCTTCGAGTCGGGGGTATAGCACCCCGAAGGTGGGTGTTCAGTATCTAACACGCCGACTGCGGGTGGTGGATGTGTGGAGGGCGTGCTATCCGCTGGAACGGGATTATACTTGCTTGTCTGCTGCATATGGTACGCTCTCCCGCATTGACTACCTGTTGTTGTCAGAGCACATGTTCCCCAGGGTTATGGATGCTGGGATTGAAGCTATTAGTATTTCGGATCATGCCCTATGTTGGATTAAACTGTCGGTACACGTAGATAAGGGCCGGTGAGGCAGTAGCGGTTTCCGGCACATCTGGCTAATTCTTTGAAATTTCGTAATATGTTGGAAGCGGCATGGCTAGATTATAAGAGTAATAACACTGGTTGTGAGTCCGAGAAGCCTCTGATGTTCTGGCAGGCGTCTAAGCCCGTCATGAGAGGGGTTATTATGTCTTACTGTGCACACAGGGATAGGCAATTAGACGGCTCATACTTGGAAGCCCAGGCAAATTTGACGACTTCCTTTCAAAGGGTTAAGCAATCACCAACCCCAACTAATAGGGCTGATTATAATAATAAGAAGGCCGTTTTTGATAATATTCTGAATCACTTGGAAGCCAAGCACACTTTTTATAGGAATGCCTCCTTTCATAGATATGGTAATAAACCGGCTAAAATTAATGTCCTTCTTATTGAAGGGGCGCCACTCTTCTTCGGTAATTAAATCCCTCCACACTAGCGACGGCACTAGGGTCCGGACTAATGCCAAGATAACGGAGGTGCTGAGCTCTTTTTATTCCCAACTGTATTCTCAGCCTCCTAGTAATCTGCCCAATAAAGAGGCCTTTTGGGCTAATATGAGTTTACCTCAGATGTCTGGTAGCCAGGCCTCATCCCTTATGGCACCCATATCGGGGGAGGAGGTAGAAAGGGTGATTAAGGCATTGAAAACTGGAAAGGTGCCGGGACCGGACGGCCTCTCCAATGATTACTACAAAATCCTATTACCCCACATCCGGGACACATTGCAGGTATTTTTTAATGAATTACTCTTAGGTCAGGCCCTGCCTAGTTTCTTTAATTCAGCGTTCCTTAGGGTGTTGCCGAAGCCAGGTAGGGACCTGGAACTCCCGGAATCTTATAGGCCCATCTCCCTCCTTAATACGGACTATAAGTTGTTTACCAAGATATTAGCTGACAGGTTGAAACTTGTATTGCCCTCTATTATCCACCCAGATCAGTCGGGGTTCATTTGGGGCCGTCAGGCGGTTGTGAATATCAGAAAAGTTTTAACTGTAATGCAGAGGTTACAGGATTCCTCAGATACGGGCACCAATGTTATCCTATCACTGGGCGCCGAAAAGGCATTTGATATGGTGACTTGGGATCATTTATTTGATACACTACATAGGTTCGGGGCCCCGTCTGCCTTTGTAGAGGTGTTGGTCCGCTTGTACAAAGACCCTGCCACGCAGGTGTTAGGAAATGGCTATATTTCTTCCCCCTTCTGCATTCAGAGAGGCACCCGTCAGGGTTGCCCCTTATCCCCACTGCTGTTCGCTCTGGCCCTGGAGCCACTGGCGATAGCCCTCCGTGACGCGTCTTCCTTTAGAGGCATTTCTGTGGGCAAGCTGGAGGTTAAAATAGCACTGTTTGCTGACGATATGTTGCTGTTTATTGCTGACCCCAGCAGGTCAATAGGACCTATAGTTTCCATCATTGACAGCTTTGGATCCTTTGCGGGTTACAAGGTTAATCTTTCCAAATCGGAACTAATGCCTCTATCGGGAGATGCGTCTTTTTTCAGTAGGCACCCGGTTTTGTCCCAGTTCCCTAGGACCCAGAGGGCTCTTAAGTATTTGGGGATAATGATCCCCACATCACTGGAACTGTTATATGCAGTTAATGTAGCACCGGTCCTGACGGCTGTTCGGGTCCTCCTAGACGGGTGGGTTAATTTGCCTTTGTCCTTGATGGGTAGGGCCACGGTTCTTAAAAGCGTGGTGTTCCCGAAACTCTCATATGTTTTGCAGATGCTGCCATTTTGCCTTACAAAAACAGACTGTAAGTCGGTGAATTCCATGTTCTCTAAATTTTTATGGGGAGGGAAAAAACCTAGGATTTCTTATGCTAAACTTCAGTTGCCAAGGGCGGAGGGTGGCTGGGAATCCCAGACTTGGAAGCGTTTAGTAGAGCAGTGATGTTCCGTTATGTCACGGACTGGTTATGGCAGCGTTCCTGCTTTACCAATTATACATTGGAGGAGGAACTGTTTGCCCCCTTCTCTCCCAGCGCCCTCCTCCACACCCCAAAGAACAAACTGCCGGCAGTAGTTAAAATTAATATTATCCTTTCTGAGACCTATAGAGCCTGGCACTATTCCAATTCCAAATTGCATAGACACCCGACCTCCTCCCGATACACAACTTTCTGGGGGAACCCTTGCTTCAGCCCGGGGCTGGAAAATGCTAACTTTAACCAGTGGCGGGAGCGGGGAATTTCGTCTATTAGAGATGAATTTGACCTTGGGGGACGACATATGCTGTCCTTTGAGGAATTGAAGTCCAGATATGGTATAGCAAATTCTAATTTTTATATGTACCTGCAAGCCCGACATTTTGTCACTACTATGGCGGTCCCTATGCCCTCGCCAGACATACAGGATCCGATAGCCACTCTCCTCACTCTCACGAATGCCTCTACTTATCGTCTATCATATTATTATGATCATTTACGGGTGACGCAGGAGGGAAAGCTATGGAATCGTACGATTTCTAATTGGGCGAGGGATATACCAGATTTCCCGGCGCAATCAATCCTACTGAAATCCTGTCAATATACATTTAAATATTTACATTCGGCCCAGCTTCAGGAAGTGTATTTTAAGTTATTACACAGGGCTTATATAGCCCCAGCCCAAAGAACACATATGATCCCGGATGGGACAAGTGAATGCTTAAAATGTCACGTGTCAAGGGCCTCCTTTTTTCACTGCTTCTGGGCATGTAGGAAGATTGCTACGTTTTGGAACAAAGTTATTGTTTTCATTAACAGAACTCTCTCATTGGGGGTTGCCAGAGACCCCATAGCTTGTTTATGCAATTGTTTTGAGGGTTGGCCTCTTGACCCAGATAGGAAGCGAGTCACCCCCATTCTCACGGTCATTCTCACGGTGGCTAACAAAGTTATTCTGAATCATTGGACGAAAAAGTCGTCTCCCTCTTTAGGGGAATTAAAAAATGTGCTTTTACGGGTCCTCTATTTCGAGCGCCAAGCCACCTTGCCAGACATTGAGAGGGGGGTTGCTCGCTTTTATTCGAAATGGGAGCTTTACATTGACAGCCTAGACATTGCAACACAGGGCCATATTGAAAGGCTCTTTGAAAATACCTCCTGGATTCTCTATAAACGTGTGGATGCTAATTGATATAAGTGTATACTTTGCTGTTTTGAGGCTGATGAGTTCATAAATTGTTTGTACTGTATGTACTCCGCGCGACTACGGAGTGAATTGTCTTGTCTTGTCTCCCCCTTCCCCTTCTTGTTTTTCCCCTTATTATTATTTTATCATGTTTATAAGTGGGTGGTAATAGTTTACAGTTTAAAGTGTATGAATACAGGATATGCGGAAGTAGGTGGCACAAGATGCAAGGCACTGCGATACCCGCAGTTCTGCTATAGCGGGGATGTACGTCTGTATTTATGCCTTACTTATGACTTTTTATTATGAATCACCACTGTATGTAACTCTTTACATTCTGAAAATACGAAAATAAAAACAGTTTTACAAAAAAAAAATAAAAAAAAATAATAACCCCTTTATTTGGAGTAAATAATATATAGCACAGGACAGCACCACTGGACTGGATTTATACGGAATTATATGGATTTATATGGAATTATATGGCAGGATAACTGGAATTATACGGCAGTATCAGCGGAATTATATGGCAATATCACTGGAATTATACGGCAATATCACAGGAATTATACGCCAGTATCACAGGAATTATATGGCAGTATCACAAGAATTATACGCCAGTATTCCGAGAATTATATGGCAATGTCACAGGAATTATACGGCAACATCATAGGAATTATACGCCAGTATTTCGAGAATTATACGGCAATATCACAGGAATTATACGCCAGTATCGCGGGAATTATATGGCAATATCACTGGAATTATATGGCAATATCACTGGAATTATACAGCAATATCACAGGAATTATACGCCAGTATCACGGGAATTATACGGCAATATCTCGGGAATTATACAGCAATATCACTAGTATTATACTCCAGTAACACTGGATATATGGCAGCAGAGGACACCACCACTGTGACTGGTCACTGGACTGATGCTGTGTGAGAGGTGCGGTGCGTGTGGTGGTGCCTGCTGCCGTGCAGGTGTAGACTCTGTACTCACCAGGCGCCGCTCTCTCTCACCTTCAGGTACCGGAACCTTCAACGGACCTGGAATTCTTCAGTCGGATCCGGACACGGCGATTCCCTCTTGGAGCTGACCGTCGACCGAGCTGAGGAGAGAATGGTTTACATTAAAGGGGGTATCGACCCTTCTTCCAGTGGAACAGGGGATACCCCAGGGGTGGCTGCGACCTTCACCGGCTGGGTGAATGGTCATCACCGGCACAAAGCCTCAGCTACCCAGCTTTCACACACTCGCGCTTTCGCACGTAGTGTGATGAAAGGGATTCTCACGTCCGTGAGCAATCCTAACTCCGGCGCTCGGGGACAAACAAGGGACAGACGTACACGGATGCTACTCACCGTCACAAGTCTTGCACTCCGATCTTCTCCACTTACAGGTCCCTGTAAGGAGGCAAAGAGAAACAGCCGTGCAGGGCCTAACTCTACCCTAGTGTCACACCCTCCACTAAATACAACAGCCGAGCCCTCAAACTAGCTCTGTGGGTGTGGTGCAACACAACTAGGCACAACTTAAACACATACACTTTGCCCTGCACGGTAACATATATCACACTATCGGAGTTACAACATAAAACGGTGCTGTCCCTTTATCTACCCGACCCAGAACACCCAGTAGTGGGGACCGCACAGCTCACCCACCTACCGTACTCTCAGGGTGGCCTGAGCCTAGCGCCCAGCGCCACCTTTACTCACCTCAGGGAAACACTGCTTCGCTGGGCCTAGCGCCCCCTAACTGCCCACAGGCCGGAGGCCTGACTTTGCCCACGGGCCTAGCGCCCGCCTATCTTGCTGTCCGTTGGGTGACCTGGGCCTTGTGCCCAGGGTCACCTTAATGTATCCCTAATTTGGCCACAAATACCCTAGGGCCTAACGCCCTCTATTAGCCACAGGCCTAGTGCCTAGATTGTCCCCCGGGCCTAGTGCCCGCCTAACTGGTGCCGCATGGGTGGGGTGGCTTGGGCCTAATGCCCAAACCACCTCATCAATATTGGGGGCCCAAACTCCTAACTGTGCCCAGGCCTAGCGCCTGAATTGTGTCCTCGGGCCTAATGCCCGTCCCTGGTGGTCGAGGGAGGAAAAGGGGAGGGGGGGGGGAGGATGCCTCACTGAGGCCTTACCTAACCCGGGGGCCTCCACCGTCTTCTGCCGCTGACCCGTCCTGGCCAGCGGCGCCTCCGTCTTTTCCCTGCGTCCAGCCGCCGCTGGACATCTTCTTTCTGCAGGCCGACGTCTTCTGGCCTCTTCCGCGGCCTCAGGACCTCCTCTCCCCGCGGTCGTTGTCTTCTCCTCGGCGCCGGATCCTCTTCTGCGCTCCGGCGCGCCGACGACCTCCTCCGCTGCTTCCCGCCGTGACTTCTCTCCTCGCCGCTCTTCGGCGCGGCCTCCTGCTCTGCGTCCCGCCCGGCGTCTGACGTCAGACGCCGGAGGCGGGGCCTATGACGCGGCGAGCGCCGATTGGCTCGCCGCGTCTCTCCACGATTGGCTGCCGCTCCGGGAGCCGCGATTGGCTCACGGAGGGCGCCAAGATTCAAATGCCGCGGGCGGCGCTTCTGATTGGCGGCCCGAGCGGCGCCAAGTTCAAAGCGCCGCCGCGCCGCTCTCCGCAGTCTCTGGTCCGGTGCAGGGAAAAAGGTAATCCCTGCACCGGACACCCGCCGCCACGCACCAAGCATGGATGTGCCCACAGGGCACATCCTTACATTTCCCCCCCCTTTTTCCTTTGTAGTCCCTACAAAGTTCCTCACGACGTCCATCGTCCGCGGGTCAGGGAATTCCAAGGTCCTTCCGGCGAGGGTGCATTCGGGGGCCCAGCCTGGACCAGCTGTGACCCCACATCCTTCCTCCTCCAGCTCCGGGTTCCTCTTGCGTCCTGACCTCCATCGGCGGATCCTCTGGGGGAGTGCCATCTCTTCACGGCCACTCGACGTTGGCCACCAAGGGGAATCTTCCTCCACGGGGACAACAGTCACCCACTCTTGGCCTCCGATACCGTCTGTGGCTTCGTCCCTGTCGTCCGGGTGTGGTATCGACCACCACCCAACAGCGGAATCCTCCGGGGCATCCGTTTCCTCCCGGGCAACAGCCACCACATGTCGCATTTCCTCGTGGGGCATCTCCAAAGGTCCTATCTCTTCCTCTGGAACGGGTCCTCCCACGGCATCGCAGTCCTGTCCCCGTACGTCGGTCCCTTTCGGCACTCCTGGCAGGTATTCTTGCTCCAGGACTATCTCCTCCTCTTCACGGAGGGCATTCAACTGGGAGCATGACTCCACCCGCTCCTGCCAGTCACTCTCGTCGGCGCTTCCGATGCCAGAGTCGTCCTCCATCTGTTCTGGGAGGGATTCGTCGGCGGACAGCTCACCGTAGTCCGAGTCCTCCTCCGATATCCGGACTGGGGCATTACTTTCCTCCTCAGCGTACTTCTTCGCTTCCGCTGGCACCTCTGCTTCCTCAGCGTACTCTTGCGCTTCCGCTGGCATCGTTACTTCCTCAGCGTACTCCTTCGCTTCCGCTGGCATCTCTTGGTACCCAGGACACTCCTGTTCCGCACGTCCTGGTCGTGGACGGTTCCATCGCGGGGAGATTCCGGACGTCTCAGTCACTGGGTCTTCACGCTTTTCTTCACAGCGTGGTCTCTTCACCTCCCAGTCGTCCACCTCCGCTTCATGCGGGAAAGGATTCTGCCTTACTGGGGTCACTTTTTTGGGACAGAGTAGGTCCGCGGCATCTTCCCAAGGGCACTCACTGGCCGCATGTCCTGGTCGCCGACACTTCCAACAAGGGAGGGCCACTGCCACCTTCTCCAAGACGGGTTCCTGGTCCACCTCCTTCACTGGGGAATCTTCACCCGTTGGTTCCGGCTCAGAGGAAATGGGCACCTGCGAACTAACTTCAAGCAAGGCCTTCCGCTCCATTTCCCTGGTTTCCTCCTCCCATCTCTGGGCGCGACCATCCGCAATCATCCGGTCTTCGTTCCACGGACAATCGGGAAGCGCATGTCCTTTCGCCTCGCAGAGCGCACACACAGGCTCTGCAGCCACCCGGTCCCAAAGCTGCTGACGAGACTCCGTCATCTGCTTCACCGTGGCCTCGTAGTCCGTCCTGTCTTCCGTCCATGGACATTCCAGGAGCCGATGTCGGGGATCTCCACAGCTTTCACACCGGGAATCAACCTCGTCTTCGCTCAACTCTTCGTCCCAAGGACAACTGTTGTGCTCATGCCCGTAGTTTCCGCAGAGCAAACACCAGGACTCCTTCTTCGCTTGGCCCTTCTGACGTCTTCGGTCCGCTTCCTGGACCACCTTCTTTGGGGACGTCTCTCGCCAAGTACACTCGTCGGCAAAGTGACCTGTTTGCCGACATTTCTTGCAGGGCGTCACAGCGGCTTTCTTGCGCCCCTTCTCCCGGCGCTCTTCTTTTTCACGCTGGACCGACCGCTGCACCATCTTCAGGATGTCTGCCCCAGACACCGTCACCCAGTCGCTCTGGTCCGCACACATCCGGGGGTGAGTCTTCTCCGGAGCCGTCCGCAGGGAGGTCTTCTTGGTGGCGTTCCACATCGTGTCCGTGATCCGGTCTCTTTTATCCTGCCGACTACGCCAAGTGTGAGAGGTGCGGTGCGTGTGGTGGTGCCTGCTGCCGTGCAGGTGTAGACTCTGTACTCACCAGGCGCCGCTCTCTCTCACCTTCAGGTACCGGAACCTTCAACGGACCTGGAATTCTTCAGTCGGATCCGGACACGGCGATTCCCTCTTGGAGCTGACCGTCGACCGAGCTGAGGAGAGAATGGTTTACATTAAAGGGGGTATCGACCCTTCTTCCAGTGGAACAGGGGATACCCCAGGGGTGGCTGCGACCTTCACCGGCTGGGTGAATGGTCATCACCGGCACAAAGCCTCAGCTACCCAGCTTTCACACACTCGCGCTTTCGCACGTAGTGTGATGAAAGGGATTCTCACGTCCGTGAGCAATCCTAACTCCGGCGCTCGGGGACAAACAAGGGACAGACGTACACGGATGCTACTCACCGTCACAAGTCTTGCACTCCGATCTTCTCCACTTACAGGTCCCTGTAAGGAGGCAAAGAGAAACAGCCGTGCAGGGCCTAACTCTACCCTAGTGTCACACCCTCCACTAAATACAACAGCCGAGCCCTCAAACTAGCTCTGTGGGTGTGGTGCAACACAACTAGGCACAACTTAAACACATACACTTTGCCCTGCACGGTAACATATATCACACTATCGGAGTTACAACATAAAACGGTGCTGTCCCTTTATCTACCCGACCCAGAACACCCAGTAGTGGGGACCGCACAGCTCACCCACCTACCGTACTCTCAGGGTGGCCTGAGCCTAGCGCCCAGCGCCACCTTTACTCACCTCAGGGAAACACTGCTTCGCTGGGCCTAGCGCCCCCTAACTGCCCACAGGCCGGAGGCCTGACTTTGCCCACGGGCCTAGCGCCCGCCTACCTTGCTGTCCGTTGGGTGACCTGGGCCTTGTGCCCAGGGTCACCTTAATGTATCCCTAATTTGGCCACAAATACCCTAGGGCCTAACGCCCTCTATTAGCCACAGGCCTAGTGCCTAGATTGTCCCCCGGGCCTAGTGCCCGCCTAACTGGTGCCGCATGGGTGGGGTGGCTTGGGCCTAATGCCCAAACCACCTCATCAATATTGGGGGCCCAAACTCCTAACTGTGCCCAGGCCTAGCGCCTGAATTGTGTCCTCGGGCCTAATGCCCGTCCCTGGTGGTCGAGGGAGGAAAAGGGGAGGGGGGGGGGAAGGATGCCTCACTGAGGCCTTACCTAACCCGGGGGCCTCCACCGTCTTCTGCCGCTGACCCGTCCTGGCCAGCGGCGCCTCCGTCTTTTCCCTGCGTCCAGCCGCCGCTGGACATCTTCTTTCTGCAGGCCGACGTCTTCTGGCCTCTTCCGCGGCCTCAGGACCTCCTCTCCCCGCGGTCGTCGTCTTCTCCTCGGCGCCGGATCCTCTTCTGTGCTCCGGCGCGCCGACGACCTCCTCCGCTGCTTCCCGCCGTGACTTCTCTCCTCGCCGCTCTTCGGCGCGGCCTCCTGCTCTGCGTCCCGCCCGTCGTCTGACGTCAGACGCCGGAGGCGGGGCCTATGACGCGGCGAGCGCCGATTGGCTCGCCGCGTCTCTCCACGATTGGCTGCCGCTCCGGGAGCCGCGATTGGCTCACGGAGGGCGCCAAGATTCAAATGCCGCGGGCGGCGCTTCTGATTGGCGGCCCGAGCGGCGCCAAGTTCAAAGCGCCGCCGCGCCGCTCTCCGCAGTCTCTGGTCCGGTGCAGGGAAAAAGGTAATCCCTGCACCGGACACCCGCCGCCACGCACCAAGCATGGATGTGGCCACAGGGCACATCCTTACAGCTGCACAAGAGAGACACTACCCCTGGTCTGATGCAAGACAACACAGCAAGACAGCCAGCAGCACTGTGGACATATAGCAGCAGAGGACACCAACACTGTGACTGGCTGGACTGATGCAGCATAAGACACTGACTACACTGGACTGAGCAGCACAAGACAGCACTAGTATCGCCACCCCACTTTCCTGCCCCCACACAGACACTGAGGACGAAGACACGTCCTCTCACTACACTCTCCGAGACTGGAGTGAAAATGGCCGCGACGCACGGCTCCTCATATGGATTCCAAATCCCGTGAGAATCCGACAGCGGGATGATGACATTTTGCCTCGTTCTGGTTTCCAAGTCAGGCGGGAAAACCCGAGCCGGGCTCGGAACCGGACTCGAATGGTAAAGTCCGGTAGGATCCCTAATAGCAACCAAAGAGATTCTAGCTATTATCTTCTAGAATGTGCTAGATTAAAAACTAGAATCTGATTGGTTGCTGTGGGCAACATCTCCACTTCTAAAAAACTGCACTTTATTTCTTCAATCTCTTTGATTTTCAATACTTCTTTTTTGGTCTTAAGGCCCATACACACTGGGCAATTTTGAGCTGAAAGCAGCTCACTTTTGGTGTGTTAAGCTGCTTACAGCTCAAAATCGCCCAGTGTGTATGCCCCGGCGATGAGCAATGCATACCCTCCAACTGTACCTTTTTAATAGGTACAGTACCTTTTTTTTATGGCCTGTACCGATTTTTGGCTCTCCAAACTTCCATTAAAAGTATAGGAAAAGGTGCGTGTCCACGCCCCCTTTACCCATGACCATGCCCCCTTTTCTCATTTGTACCGATTTTTATGTTTAAAATGTTGGAAGGCAATGAACACTGATGCGCGTTCCCGCTTCATCGCCGGTGGCCGCTATTCATCTGCTGGTATCACCAGCAGACGAACGGCGGGGTGGATGGCTTTCCATTGCGTCCTGCTATGGAAAGCAGTTCACCCCCACTGACATCGCTGGGCAGGGGGGGAAATTGCTCAGTGTGTATGCACTGAGCGATTTTCAGCCCAGCAATGTCAGCAGTCATCGCTGTGCATACACACTGGGCAAAAACACCCAGTGTGTGTGCACCTTTACACAGGAGCAGATTAAGGGGGCCCATTTATTAACATTATTTTCACATTATTTTAGTATCACTGAATGTATTATAGGGCATTTGGAGCAGTTTTCATGAAAAACTGCTCCAAAACCTTTAATTGTCATTTTTGTAGTAATACACAATGCATTTCCCGAAACTTATAATGGGAAATGCGATGTGGGCGAATTTACTAAATTAGAAAAAAAAAAAAAAACACTGCAGTGAGCCCTGTGATAATCTCTCCAGCTCAGGCCGGCAAATTTACAGGGCAGCTCTGCGATCTGCAGCCTTTGCCCAGCTTTCTCTGGCAGGTCCCCCTGGCAGAGAAAGCTGTGCGGGGACCGGCCACTGGTGATCAGCTCTGTGTGGCCGATGGACACACAGGCTGATCACAGTGTAAAAAAAAAAAAAAGGAAGAAAAAAACAAAAACCAGCCGGTGATCGGTGCTCCTGTGCTGGCTGCCGGTCGCCAGGTCCTCCATGTGCTGCGATGTGACCCCTAGTGCAGTAAAGTGACGGGGGTCACAGCAGTGCACAGGATCTGGAGCTTGGCAGCCCTGCAGGAGCAGCGTGGACTGGGGATAGATTGACCTACAGGGGGGAGGGTGCGTGGCAAGCACGGGGTAGTCACGATGGGGGGTTGACCCCGCAGCAGTGTTAGCGGCGATGTTGGCGGTGGTGGCGCATGCGCAGCAGGACATCGGGGTATTTTTCCTGAAAAATACCCTGATGATGCTGCAGAGTGTCATCGCAGGGACAGAGCTTGCTCGCAAGCTCTGTCCATGCATGTGTGACACTCTGACATGGATATCCTATTAACTTTATGTGGATATATGTGGCTATATAGGTACCATCACGAATATACTGGAGACAACCCGGATGAGACACCTAAATTTTCCCTAAAAGGAACCCTCACTTCTCACTAGCTGACACAGTGCAGCTGAAAGGGTTAACAGCTTCCCCTTGCTTAGGTTGCTAGGCAACGGCAGCAACCAAAGGACAGCAACTTGTGGAGCGCTAGGACCCAGGTGCAGACCTGCAGAGCAGCAGGAATCAAAGCCGCTGATTGGGTGGTGCAGAGAGGGAAGAGCAGAAGGCGGAGTTACCTTCCAGTGTATGTGCTCTGAGGTAACAACGCAGAGAGCGAAGCTGTGCTGAGGTGATGCTGAGGAGACACGCTGTGGAGAGCGGAACCGCCGTTGAGGAGACAACTGTGAGAGCCGCCAGCCGCTGCAGTGACACCAGCCTGCCCAGTACTGAGAGAAGCTGCCAGGAAAGGTCTCAGGTGGTAGAGGGGAGTGGGTAATGCCGCTGATAGCAGGTACTGTACCTACCTCTGATGCACAGACACTCCAGCTAATGCCCTCAGTTAGAAAGCCAGAGTCACCCAGCTCCGCATACACAGCTGAATAGGGGTCAGATGAGAAAGAGAGAGAGAGAGAGACTCTCTTCCTTTTACTTGACAGACACAGCTATTAAGAGTGCTAGACAGTATCAAATATTGTACATCTCAACAGGGGAGTGTGAGGATACCGGGTGACCTGGGTATCCTGGGGTTCAGGGATCACACTGTGGAGCCGGTTATAATGAAAATCAAGGTGATCTTTATTCAGGGAGACCCAGAAATCCAGTGAACAGCAAGCAGGGTTATACTAATAATGTCCATTCAGAGTTCAGCAAAGTCCTTACCAGCTGCTGTATATCTCCTCCAGGCCTGGGCAGCAATGACAGCTGTAGCAGGGCACACAGAGTGGCTGGTCACTGATGACACTGAGAGGGGACGACACCCCAACCTCCAGTGAGTCTAGCTGTGCACCATCATCTCCACACACACACAGTCTCCTTCTCTCTCCTCCTTTCTGATTGGTGGATCATGCTGTCAGTCTTTCCAGAGGGGAAGGAGCAGGGCTTTTCTAAAAGGAACACTCCCCTGCTGTCTGCTTCTGGGATACTTCCTGTGTGTGACTTCTGCAGACTGAGGGCTTCAATTTAAGAACACAGAACTTGGACATAGGGTTAACTCTTTCCTTTTTAACATGAAAGCAAGTCCTAGACATCCCTTTCCCTGGACTCCTCACATACCTCCCCATTCTTAAATCGAGGAGGCAGGCATGATCCCAATGTTGGAGTCCTGACTGTTGTCTCGGCCCGAAGTCTGGCATTTGTTTCCTCACGTCTGGATAACCCGTCAGCATTGTGATGGTCTCGTCCCTTTTTGTGAGAAATAGAAAAGTTGAAACCTTGTAACGCCAAACTCCACCTCAACAACCTCCCATTTTCCCCTGAGGTTCTGTTTAGCCAATTTCACGGGTTATGGTCAGTAATAACAGTGAATTCTTTACCATAGAGATAAGGTTGCAGTTTCTTTAAGGCCCAGACTATGGCTAGACACTCCTTCTCAATAGTGGCATAGGCTATCTCTCGGTCAGCTAGTTTACGAGATAGATACACAATTGGGTGTTCCCTACCATCTTCTCCCACCTGGCACAACACTGCCCCAAGTCCACACCCCGAAGCGTCTGTCTGCACAATAAACTTTTTATCATAGTCAGGGGCAGCCAACACTGGGGCTCGAGTTAGCGTGTCTTTTAAGATGGTGAAGGCTTGCTCACACTCAACAGTCCATTCGATCTTCCGAGCATATCTCTTTTTGGTCAAGTCCGTTAGGGCCTTGGCCACGGTGCTGTAATGTGGTATGAATTTTCTGTAATAGCCAGCAACCCCAAGGAAGGCCCACACTTGCTTCTGGTTGACAGGTCAGGGCCAGTTGACAATAGCCTCCACCTTTGCCGGTTCTGGTCTAATAGATCCTCCTCCAACCCGATGTCCTAGGTACTGAACCTCAGCCATCCCCATCTGACATTTATCTGGGCGTATGGTGAGCCTGGCCTGTCTGATCCTTTTGAGCACTTCTGCCACATGAGTTAAATGGTCTGCCCAGGTATGGCTGAAGATGGTGATATCATCGAGGTAGGCTTGTGCAAAGTCTTGACATCCCTCCAGTAGGTCATTCATCATTCGCTGGAATGTGGCAGGGGCGTTCTTCATCCTGAAAGGCATGGTAGTACACTCAAAGAGTCCTATGGGCGTGATGAAGGCAGAACGCTCCTGGGCTTCTTTGGTAAGTGGGATTTGCCAGTAACCCTTGCTTAAGTCCAGCGTTGAGACGAACTTGGCCCCTCCAATCCGTTCCAGTAGCTCGTCGATACGGGGCATAGGGTAAGCATCAGTTATGGTTACTTCATTCAATTTGCGATAGTCCACGCAAAACCGTGTAGTCCCATATTTCTTGGGAACCAACACGACCCCAGCGGCCCATGGGCTTTTAGATGGCACAATGACCCCCAAAGCTAGCATCTCTTTGATCTCAGTCTTTACCTGTCTCATAACATCTGGGGTCATTCGGTAAGCGACTTGTCGGATGGGCTTACTGTTCCCAGTGTCCACATGGTGAGTGGTCAGGTGAGTTCGACCAGGTTGACATGAAAACTGGGCTTGTTCAGCCTCTAAGATCCTCTGCATCTCTTGCTGCTGTGCCGTATTCAATTGTGGTCCCACCTGGACTGATTCCACTCCCTTATTCTCTTTAGCAGCTCCCAAAAGGTCAGGCAATGGATCAGTTTCTGGTGTCTCCATCGGAGGGCAACATACCATCATGGCCGCTACTTGACGATCTCTATAAACTTTGATTCTATTTATATGGAAGGTGCATAGGCGCTTCCCTCCCTTATCCAGGACGATCACATAATTGACCGGTCCGGTGCGCCTTACCACTGTATACAGTCCATCCCAGGTGGCTTGCAGTTTGTTTCTACGCACTGGGATAAGCACCATGACCTTTTGCCCTGGATTCAACTCATGGTCTTGAGCGTGGGCATCGTACCATTCCCTTTGTTTCTCTTGTGATTCCCGGAGATGCTCTTGGGTTAACTGTAGCAATCTTCTCATCCGATTCCGCATGTTCTCTACATATTGTAAAATGGGCTGCTGGTGTTCTTGGAAAGTTCCCTCCCAACTCTCTTTGACCAGGTCTATGGGCCCCCGCACTTTCCGGCCGTACAGAAGTTCAAACGGGGAATATCCGGTAGATGCTTGTGGAACTTCCCGATAAGCAAATAGAAGCTGTTGCAGGGCTCTCTCTTAGTCCCTCCCCTCGGACTGTACGTAAGCTTGTAGGAGTCTTTTCAGCGTTCCATTGAATGGTTCACACAGTCCATTGGTCTGAAGATGATAAGGGGTGGTCCGAAGAGGCCGAACCCCCCACTTTTCCCACAGGGTTTGCATTAGTTCACCTTGGAATTGAGGCGCTTGGTCTGTGACGACTTCCTGTGGATATCCGACCCGACTGAATATGTCCGTCAGTGCTTGCGCAACATGTTCCGTGTCAATGGATGACAGGGCCACGGCTTCAGGGTAACGTGTTGTAAAGTCCACCAGTGTTAAGATGTACTTCTTGCCCGTGTGACTGGGAATAGCTAATGGTACAACTAGGTCTATGGCAACACGAGCAAAGGGCTCCCCTATAATAGGTAATAGGTGCAGAAAAGCTTTCTGTTGGGGCTTTCCCAGTCTCTGATAGGTATCACAGGTGTCCCGATACTGCTTAACGTCTCTAGAAATCCGTGACCAGAAGAAATTCCGCAACAGTCGGGCCAATGTTTTCCGGGTGCCAAAATGGCCAGCTGCAGGGATGTCATGGGCAAGAGCTAGTAATTGTGCTCTGTATTGTGTAGGTACCACCAACTGTTTAGTAGGCATGACTGCTTCCTGTCCGGGCCGAGGGATGACCACTCGGTACAGTAATTCCTCTTCCCACACTATCTTACTTCCATCAGCTGTTTCCAACCCCAGTTCGGCTGCGCTCCTCAATTTGCTCAGGGAGGGGTCAGTCCGTTGGGCCTGTCGGAACTCACTCCGGTCCACCTCCCCCAAGTCTACCTCTAAAGTACTGGACAATGAACTAGAGTCACTCACCATTGTCTGGGTAGGCTGGTTCTGGTCCATATCTGTAGCCTGGGTCACCTCTCTTCGTGTTTGGCGTGTGCGTGTGCAAAAGAGCCCCTTGTGGGCTCGCTGTGCTCGCCACGCTGCAGGCACAGTAGCACGCCACGCTATTTATTTTCCCACCAGAGGGGAAATAATTGTCGGAATGCTGAGCGCCAGGATCCCGACAGCTGGCATATCAAGTGCCACCCCTATCTAGTACTGGTTCCCCTTTCACATTATAGCACACAGTATGAGCCGAAATTCACATTATAACACACGGTATGAGCCGAAATTCACATTATAGCACATGGTATGAGCCGAAATTCACATTATAGCACACAGAATGAGCCGAAATTCACATTATAGCACACAGAATGACCCGAAATTCACATTATAGTACACAGAGTCGAAATTCACATTATGCCACATGGAATGAGGCAAAATACAGGGAGAGTGACAGAGCGACATAGGGACAGGGAAAGTGACAGCAGGGACATATGGATAGGGAGAGTGACAGAGCAGAGCCAGCCCTAACCAATATGATGCCCTAGGCAAGATTTTGGCTGGTGCCCCCTAGCACCGCCGCTAGTTCTGAAGGAGATGCCTGGCATGAGTCAGCTGGCAGCTCTGCTAACGTCGGGCGCCTTTTGTTTATGAAAATGCATCTTATTTGCATTACTATGTGGCTAGGATGCACAAGCAGCTTCTGCTGATTAAAATGATATGCAGCATGCCTATATACTGTGTACGACTGTGGCTGTATCTGCATACGAAATGCTACATTACAGTGATTTCCAGCAATACACTGCAACGTAGCATTTCTTATGCAGATACAGCCGCAGTCACACACAGAATATAGGCATGCCGCATATCATTTTAATCAGCAGAAGCTGCTGGTGCCCCTAAGCATACCAAATGCCCTAGGCATTTGCCTAGTTTGCCTATACCTAAGGCCGGCTCTGTGACAGAGGGACAGGGAAAGTTACAGCAGGGACATAGGGACAGGGAGAGTGACTGAGAGAGGGACAGCAAGCGCATACAGTAGGGACTAGGGAGAGAGAAAGGCAGCAGGGTAAGATTACCTATTTAGCAGCAGCGGTGCTGAGGATGCTGTGATCTGCAGTGTGGTGGATGAGGCTGTGGTCGGTGCGAGCGGAGGAGGCTGTGGGCCTCGAAGATGGTGTGAAGGAGGAGGCTGTGGGAGTTGGTGGAGGTACAGAGAAGGACTGAGGGTACAGGTCTATCGAGTTTAGCTCCTCACTGTACGCCCATGTAGAGCAAGGCAATCTATATATATATAGCAAAATAGAGAACCTGAGGGCGGCGCCGGTGCAGCGGAGGAGGAAGCAGATGGCGGAGGCGGTGCAACAGAGGATGAGGTGGCTGTGGTCGGCGGTCTTTGGTGTGGCACTGCAGTCAGGGCCAGACTAAGGCTAGTAGGGGCCTGGGCAACTAAGTTGTGGGGGGCCCCACCAATATAATTGTTTCTGCCACCCGCCACTGACACAAGGAAAGAGAGTGAAGGAAGAAAGAGACAGAAGGGGAGGGAGAGAGAGAGAGGAGAGAACGAAAGAGGGGCGGTGTCTGGGAGAGAAAAAGCGGGGGAGAGAGATAAAGAGGGGGACGAGAAAGAGAGAGGATGATAGGGAGAGAGAAAGGGAGAAGAGTAAGCGAGAAGGTGAGGATGTCAGAGAGAGTGTCATGGAGAAAGAGGGGGAGAGAAAGAGGGACAGAAGGGGAGAGAGAGGGGACAGTTAGAGAGAGGAGCAAAAGAGAGAGAGAATGTCAGAAAGGAAAGGGAAAGAGGGGTCAGAGAGAGGGTGTCAGGGAGAGAGAGGGGAGCAAGAGAGAGAGAGGGAGGGCAGTGAGTAGGACACAGAGGTGGTGTCAGGGAAAAAAAAAGAGAAAGAGAACGGGCAGCGAGCGAGACACACTACTCCTGTGTGCATCAGAGGCCTCAACTACAGTTCCCCCCCATTCTTCCACATCCATCCCTGGCTATGTTTTACAAGCTATGCTTGTAAGGTGGCAGGCTATCAATGACTTGAGCACTGCAGGGCGGACTCTCCGTGTCATCTACTGAATCTGAATCTACACACCTCCCGTGGCTGTTCGAGTTCACGTTCCTCTGCTGGTGTTTTGTGTTGTCCAGCCTTTTGCTCTCCACTTCGGAGTCCCGCCGATGTGCTGAACTGCAGAAGTCCCGGGCACCTCAATGAAAAAGGCCTTTCCCCCTTTCTAATATATCCGGGAATCGCAGTGTATTATGTCCGCGAGTGGGACGGTTTCAGAGCCGGCTAGGGAGGGTGCAGACAGACACTACAGAGTGGACCGGGTCGAGGCAATGTTTGCCAGCGTGGGGGTCCCTGGACGACCGCCCCGTATGCCCCGCCTATAAAGTGCGGCTCCTATGACCGTGGTGCTACTATTTCAAATCTGCCGCAGATTGGCAGCCAATCAGGAGCGGTTGCTCCTGATTGGCTGCCAGTCCGCTGTAAATTTGAAATAGTAGCACCGCGGGCAGCTCAATGCAGCGGTGGCCCGGTTGGGGACAGTGCTCGAAGAATTGCCATTATGCCATACCGTTGTATATTGGCCCACTTCGAGCACTGGGTCAAATATTAATAGTATGCTAAATGCCGCTGTTAAGTTCGTTTAACTTTCAGGAAAAAGCAGTACCTTATTACACAAGGGTTCGGGCCGCTGCGGCCACTAAATTTATGCGATAAACCTCTATGAAATATATGCACGTTGCGTAGGCACGCCGACACGCTGTGAGCACAATGTAGCTACATGTGTGGCTGAATACACTTTAAAACCTTAACAGGGATGGAATGCGACACCAATTGTATATGTTATGTTGTGGTCCAACGCAGCAACAAATATTTACTAAAAAGGGATACACACAGAAATACAACAATATTTCAAGAGAAGAGCTACAACCAATAGTACATACGTTTGTTCGCCTGCGCCAACCGGATCCGGCCCTCAGTCAGTCTAGCAAGATGACCTTCAGAGAATTAGACTGGGACCGGCCAGGAGGCCCTGCTTTTATACAATAGTCCAAAACATAATACAAAGGAAACTGTAGGCTCTTCATCCATAGGTCAAGGGGCAGGTCTTTTACAGTACATGAGGGGTCATAGGTTGGTTTGAATAGGTGGGCCATGCTTGGTCCAGGTGTACTTGCAGGTGTCCTCCACTGGGTTCCCGCCGAATATCACAAGTACAGTAATTACAGTATGATATGAATATTGTACTACTGCGCATATCTATGCACAGGAGCATGCTATAATCTACAAACTGCGATCGGAATGTAGCCCTTGAAATACTGTACATCTGGATACCAAACACTATGTCCTAACCTAATTCTGTCCCCTCACATCCTGTAAAGTTGAATATCTCTATTGTTCTATTTCTGAAGTAAATGTAACTTGCTGGTGTGGTGTGTGTAGACTATGGTGGTCATTCCGAGTTGTTCGCTCGCTAGCTGCTTTTAGCAGCATTGCAAACGCTAGGCCGCCGCCCTCTGGGAGTGTATCTTAGTTTAGCAGAATTGCGAACAAAAGATTTGCAGAATTGCTACTAAATAATTCCTTGCAGTTTCTGAGTATCTCCAGACCTACTCCTAGATTGCGATCACCTCAGTCCGTTTAGTTCCTGGTTTGACGTCACAAACACGCCCTGCGTTTGGCCAGCCACTCCCCCATTTCTCCAGCCACTCCTGCGTTTTTATCTGGCACGCCTGCGTTTTTTAGCACACTCCCTGAAAATGGTCAGTTTCCGCCCAGAAACACCCACTTCCTGTCAATCACACTACGATCCCTCCAGCGATGAAAAAACGTTGGTCGGCCTTGTGTAAATCTACTAAGTTTTGTGTGAAAGTACTTAGCGCATGCGCGCTGCGTACCATGCGCATGCGTATTTTCCACCTAATCGCTGCGTTGCGAAAAATGGCAACGAGCGAACAACTCGGAATGACCACCTATGTGTAAATTATGCACTATGGTCCTTATTCCGAGTTGTTCGCTAGCTAGCTGCTTTTAGCAGCATTGCAAACGCTAAGCCGCCACCCTCTGGGAGTGTATCTTAGGTTAGCAGAATAGCGAACAAAAGATTAGCAGAACTGCTACTAAATATTTTCTTGCAGTTTCTGAGTAGCTCCAGACCTACTCCTAGATTGCGATCAGCTCAGTCCGTTTAGTTCCTGGTTTGACGTCACAAACACGCCCTGCGTTCGGCCAGCCACTCCCTCGTTTCTCCAGACACTCCCGCGTTTTTCCCTGACACGTCTGTGTTTTTTAGCACACTCCCGGAAAACACTCAGTTACCCCCCGGAAACGCCCCTTTCCTGTCAATCACTCACCGATCAGCAGTGCGACTGAAAAGCGCCGCAGGAACACCAGCAAATCTACTAAGTTTTGTGTAAAATAACTTAGCGCATGTGCTCTGCGTACCATGCGCATTTAGCAACAAATCGCAGCATAGCGAAAATCGGCAACGAGCGAACAACTCGGAATGACCACCTATGTGGATAAAATATCAGATATGTCTTTGTGGCTTTTCTATGCAAATGCGTATGCTACCGTATTTACTCGTACCACGCGCAGGGATTCGTGAGCCAATGTACGCAACATGCGGGTATGCGCACGCACGGCAGACTCAGGCCACTCTGTGTGGTTTTTGCACGTGTTGGATGTGGGTATAATATTTTCGTCTTCGACACCGCCAATCTGCGTCATAGACTTTTATTACCTGTTCACGGTCCCCGCCAGTGTGAAACTGGCAAAGCTTGTGTAACTGCTGCCTGAAGATGTACAGGATCCCTGCCAGTATATAGCAGTGACCATAAAACAGAGCATATACAGGCAAGTGGAAGCTAATAGTGCAAAAACTTCTGATCTATAGTTTCCCATGAATATAGGATCAGAAAACAGCGCTAAGTACTGTTCATACAACTATTATTTACAGGAATGTATTTATCTATATATTAATGCTACTGGTGCAACAAGTGCCTTACTTCTGCTGCTGACAGTCTCATGCAGACCGGATTGTATTGGAAAATCAATCACAGTGATGAAATCTCTAATAGGGGCACTTAGGCTCCTGTAATCCAAATGGGTTCGCAATTAATGCCATTGACTGGATCAATTTACAATTACACAAACAGAAAGGCTAATGCTAAAATGTAAAAAAAAAACAACCAACTAAACCAGCAAAATGACAGCAAGGTAAGGCGGGATGCTGAGGAAGAGGAAGGTGACAACAAACTGGCAATTATCTTCATATACACTTATATGCATGTATTATGTGGCAGGGTGCCGGTGCTAGGTTTTGGGTAAAGTCAGAGCCGGCCCTAACCAATACGATGCCCTAGGCAAGATTTTGGTTGGTGCCCCCTAGCACCGCCGCTAGTTCTGCAGGAGATGCCTGGCATGAGTCAGCTGGCAGCTCTGCTAATGTTGGGCGCCTTTTGTTTATGAAAATGCATCTTATTTGCATTACTGTGTGGCTAGGATGCACAAGCAGCTTCCGCTGATTAAAATGATATGTTGCATGCCTATATTCTGTGTGCGATTGCGGCTGTATCTGCATACGAAATGCTACATTACAGTGATTTCCAGGAATACAGTGCAAGTTAGCATTTCGTATGCAGATACAGCCGCAGTCACACACAGAATATAGGCATGCCGCATATCATTTTAATCAGCAGAAGCTGCTGGTGCCCCTAAGCATACCAAATGCCCTAGGCATTCGCCTAGTTTGCCTATGCCTAAGGCCGGCTCTGGGTAAAGTAGCTGTATAATAAAAATAAGAAAACGCTAATTTTCTGTACAACCACAGCTACTCATAATGACGGATGTTGTGAAACTACAAGTCACAGCATAGGCTGCCAGCAATTATTAAGGCACTGTTCTCTGAAAGTGAATTAATCCAACCTACGTTGTCCAGGGGGGCAGTGTGACTGATATCAGCCCCTTGAAGGTCTGGATTGCATGAATGCTTGTAAAATACAAATCTTATGGGGAGATTTACTAATGCATGGAGAGAGATAAAGGGGGTAATTCCAAGTTGATCGCAGCAGGAATTTTGTTAGCAGTTGGGCAAAACCATGTGCACTGCAGGTGGGGCAGATGTAACATGTGCAGAGAGAGTTAGATTTGGGTGGGGTGTGTTCAATCTGCAATCTAATTTGCAGTGTAAAAATAAAGCAGCCAGTATTTACCCTGCACAGAAACAAAATAACCCACCCAAATCTAACTCTCTCTGCACATGTTACATCTGCCTCCCCTGCAGTGCACATGGTTATGCCCAACTGCTAACAAAGTTCCTGCTGCGATATACTCAGAATTACCCCCAAAGTGGAGAGAGATAAAGAGATAGCACTATTGGTGTTTATGCTGACATATGGCACTAGGAGGCGCCCTTGTTTTCTTGATGTGTCAGGATCTCAGACATTGCTGGCTGACATTCCACATATGTTGACCAGTAGCAGGCACCTTGGAGGTCATTCTAAGTCGTGACGCAATGACGATGTTCACATAGTTGGTATCTGTTTGTGGCGTCTCAATCCCTAAGAAGTTACGTGGCACATCATTCCCACTGTGTTAGGGCACAGGATTAGGCTCCTCGGACTGGGAGGTGACTATGCAGATGCACTCAGATACTCAACCTTATGGGCGTGTCATGAAAATCTCGCAGGAGTGCCTCAAGACTCAGTCGCTGAACAGCGTACATTGGAGGCCATACTCTGACGGAGATTCTGTACCCAGCATGGGGCCTGTACAAGTGCCAATGGTGCTGCAGTTGCTCAAAGTGGACGTCACAGCTGTTGGGGCATTCACGCGCACGTCTGTAATCAGAGGAAGGGCTGATACTAGCATTAGCATAAAGTCACAAGTCCGACTACAGCAAAAGATGCCCATGTGACGCACAATCAGCCCCTTTATATTGGAGAACCTTGTTTGTTTGTAAGTCTCCATGTATTGCACTGGATAGATGATAGATAGATAGATAGATAGATAGATAGATAGATAGATAGATAGATAGATAGATAGATAGATAGATAGATAGATAGATAGAATTTCCGCATGCAGAATCTTTTTAGTACTTTGATTAATTCTCCAAACAGGTTTCTCTTTATAACTTTGGCTGATGTACTAGACTGAGTGATGACACTGAGAATATGAGCCTTGCTATGCTAGAGAGTAAGGTTGGGTATGGGATAAAAAAAAGGGAAAGAACCTGAGGTGGAATCGGGCGCTTATGGGTGTGTTGTTCTAATGCAGCTGCTCAATGTAGGTTATAGTCAAACCTACTACCCACAACAGAATACACAAGAAAATAGCAGCGCTGAGTATACCTAAAATGGATGGATGAGTACACAACAATTAAAAATGTGAAAAGATTTAATGATAAAATTGTATATATAAAAACACTGAAAAGCTGCCAGGAACACCAATGGTGGAATCTACACCCTCCCCTCCTTTGTCAGGAGGAAGACACAAGCAATACAGGGACTTTTTGGGCACAGTCTTAACCGGACAGTTAATACACACGTTCACCGCTGGAGGTATAGCCAAAGATTAGTGGTGGAACCTCAGCAAGGTTTCTGAAAGTCCTCACCAGTCACACAGTGCTTTTCTATGGAAGTGGTAGTCTTGTCCTGATGTGCAGTGAAACGTCCCAATTAAAGTTCTTGAAATTTCTTTGTCCGATTAGGAGGGGGGTGGAGTGGCAAAAGGTGATCCAGGTGAAGGAGCAGGTCACACCAACACGTTTCGCTGCTCCTAGGCAGCTTTTTCAAGGTGACATAACAAGGAAACTGTTGCCCTATTTATACACTTAATGAGGGTCAATTAGGCAACACCTGTGCAACTCATCCATCCAATAAACTTAATAATGCATAAAACCTCATCATTTGAATATATATTATCTATTAGTGAGGCTCAGAGGCAAATCTTATTGTCAGTTTCTTATTATTATTTATCCATTCAGTAGAAAATGATCTAAAGTGTTTTAAACAAACCAAAATCATACATTTTGCATCATTTCCGGTGTTTGGAATGCATACGGGGCCACGTCACTTCCTGCACGTGGACCACATATGTCACCTCCTCCCGGAACCAGGAATTAATAAAGAAATAACAAGAGCTGGGTTGTTTTATATCTTATGCTAGTCAGTTTACAACCTTTTACGTTACTGATCATGCTCCGGCATTATAGGGGGATTGGGCGCCCCGTGTCGCCACCCTGCCGCAGCTGCACTTCTCTTAACCCCTAAAGCTCAGGATCAGAGGGGAAAAAGAGGCGGATGAACTTCATTCGGCGGTCACGTGACTTCCGGTCCGTGAACCGCAAGCTTGTAAATTCCCCTACTGCTGCACTTCCCTGACGCCGAGTCCGTGGACCACGGGGAAGCACTTTCACCACGGGCCATTAACTTCCGGTCAGTGGAACGCAGCAGGCCAGCTACTAATTGGGGAATCATAATAAAGTGATAGAAGTAAAAAATTAAAAAGTGTATTTGTTAGACAAATAGTCACCTAAAATCTTTCTCCTCTGAATGGATTGAATCATACAGACCATCATAGTGCAATGCTTCATTGGATTACTACATTAAGCTCCACCGATTCACTCAGACCCTCTGGAAAGATGCTGTTTAGTTTAAACAGCCCAAAAATGTCTTGTTTACAAAGGGCCCTATACCGATCACCCCCTCTAATAGTTCTAGGTAAAGACTCCAAACCCAACACTTTCAGGCACCTTGGATCTCCATTATGCTGATCAGCATAGTGTCTGGACACTATGGGGCAGATGTATTAACCTGGAGAAGACATAAGGAAGTGATAAACCAGTGATATGTGCAAGGTGACAAAGGCACCAGCCAATCAGCTCCTAACTGTTAATTTACATATTGGAGCTGATTGGCTGGTGCCTTTATCACCTTGCACATATCACTGGTTTATCACTTCCTTATGCCTTCTCCAGGTTAATACATCTGCCCCTTTGTTCACAATGTTCCTCCGATGCTCTAAGAACCTAACTTTAAGGGGACGAGTTGTCCTCCCCACATATTTTTTGTTGCATCCGCATGTTAATAGATAGATTACATAGACAGAGTCACAATTTATAAAACTCTTAATTTCTAGTGTTTGTTCAACATCTCCCAGAGGGATTTTTTTCCCGTTTGATGTTGTATATAGCTGCATGTCAAGTATCTGGTTTTACCGCATTTAAAACATCCCAATGGTCTCTGACTTTGTTGTTCAAGCCAATTTCTACCTCTCTTAGGCTCAGGGTCCTGAGCTCTAACATTCTTAATGGTACTTGGAGCTAAAATATTTTTTAATTACTTATTTTTTGCGAAAAATAAAATGCGGGGCTTGTGGAAGAGTTGTGGAGAGAATTCTATCTTGCTTAAGTATATTGTAGTTTCTTAACACAATATTCCTTATTTCAGAGTGGCAGCTATTAAACGTAGAGATAAAGGCTACCTCTCTTTTCTCCTGTCTATACATCTCAGTAGTATTACTATCTGGAACTTTCGACTTTAAGAGTGCTTCTCTATCTTTTATCTTAACCTCTTCATATGATTGCCGTACAATTTGTTCAGGATAACCCCTCATGAGAAATGCATCCCTCATGTTTTCTGCCTGTGTTTCGAATGTTTGAAGGTCGGAACAGTTCCTCCTCAAGCGGGTCAGTTGGCTTTTAGGGATGCTTTTCTTCCAAGGAAGATAGTGCGCACTTTTAAAGTGCAGATACGCATCCGTACCAACTTCTTTTATATAGTTGGAAGTAGTTACCCTGTCACCTTTTATCTCTACAGTGATATCCAGAAAATTCATGGTTAGAGGATGAAAGGAATGTGTAAAGTATAAATTATTTTGGGTATTTTGGGTATGGGATCCCAGCAGTCAGAATACAGACGCCGGGATCCTGGCCACCAGAATGTTGGCAGGGGCGAGCGCAAGGTTCTATTCCCACTCCATGGCTGTCGTGGACCCCCAGGAGTTGGAATAGCTGTAGCGGCGCTGCCGGCATTTTGGTGGCCTGGATCCCTGCGCCGGTATTCTGACTACATCACAAAGAGTAAGGCGGCTTAGTGAACAGGTTGTGTCATTCAGCACTTGCACAGCTGGTGCCGGTCCTGTTCAAATTCCAAAGTGGCTGTAATTTTACATCTTTGGCTCTTGCACCAGGGTTGTTAGTGATATTGAGAATAGTCTCATTGCTTGTTCCTAGGTATCAGTTGCCTCAGTGGGGTAGTAGCTGTGGTCTCCTCTGCTGGTGCATGGCAGAGGTCCTGGCTCAATTCCCCATGCAGCCTGCTTAAGTACTGTAACTTGTCTTTTGGGTCATTGATGACACTGAAAACAGTCATCCCTATTGCTTATGACTGAGGTTCTCAAACGCGGCCCTAAGGCACCCCAACGGTCCAGGTTTTAAGTTTATCCATCCTTGGCCATAGGTGACTTAATTAGCACCTTAGGCAATTTAATTTAACCATCTGTGCTGACCCATGGCTATACCTAAAACCTGGACCATTGGGGTGCCTTGAGGACCCTGTTTGAGAACCTCTGTCTCAGGAGCCAAACTTGGCTAGTACATTAATATACATGTGCTTTATGCACTGCAGTTGAGGAGTCTGGGGATAGCACTCCCAAACAGAGGTATTGGTTATTACTGTTGCATTAAACTGAGTGATGACATTGAGAAAACAGTGGAGTTGACCAAAATTTAAAAAGCAGGCTCAGTGTCCTAGTAGGGTTATTCTATGATGGCGGTCTTGGTTCAAGTTCTCAATCAGCCATAATTGATACTATATATTACACCCAGCTGATTTATGTTGATGAGAACAATCCCCCGCTTTTGCATAGTGAGCATGATGGCTCAGTATGCTGCACGTGTTTACTGAAAGCAATTAAGGTTGTCAATCCAATTACCCATAGTTGTGGCGAGTTGCCATAGTCATGGTGTAGAAACACTGGCAACCGCATTGCAATCCGCCCTCTTGCACCATCATTCTGCAATCTGCATGTGTATGGGATGGTGCAGAGCCAAAATGGCACAGATCACCACATTATGCCACAAGGGGGCAAGGTTCCGATTGTGTCCAATCAGGGGGAGAATTTATAGGAATTCAGCCCCCCCCTTGCATGTGCCACTGCAAAAGTTGATCTGTGCCTGAGTGCTGCTGTTTCTATCTTCCGTGAAAAGAAAAGCATATACGTATCTCAAAGCTGCTCTTACAAATATTTTACTGTTTGGACAGGCTTCTCCTCAGAAGGGTCTTTGCCCCATCTCATGATTTCAAGGCTGGCAGTGTGGAGATGTGTCCTGTACCCCGGGACACATCCCAGCAGCAGCACGCAGGGGATCTGTGTCCCCTGCGGGAGTGTGTGCATGGCAGCGCTGGGGCAGTTTGTCTGTCCCCAGCGCTTGTCCGTGGGCAGGAGCGGCGGGTGTCCGGTGCAGGGATTACCCTTTTCCCTGCACCGGACCGGAGGCTGCGGAGGAGTTCAAATGTTAGCACCCTCCGGGAGCCAATCGCGGCTCCCGGAGCGGCGGCCAATCAGAGAGGGGCGCTGCGAGCCAATCGGCGCTCGCCGCGTCATAGGCCCCGCCCTCGGCGTCTGACGTAAGACGCCGGGCGGGAGCTGAAGAGAAGAGGCGCGCGGAAGAGCGCAGGAGAAGACGCCGCGAGGAGGAAAAGACGGCCGTGTGAAGAAGAGCTCCGGTGGCCGCTGAAGAGGCCGGAAGACGTCGGCCTGCAGGAGGAAGATGTCCAGCGGCGGCTGGACGTGGAGAAGAGACGGCGGCGCCGCTGGCCAGGACGGGTCAGCGGCAGAAGAAAGTGCCGGAGACCCCCGGATCAGGTGAGGCCTCAGTGAGGCTACTCTCACCCACTCCCTTTTCCTCCCTAGACCATCAGGGACGGGCATTAGGCCCGGGGGCACAGTTCAGGCACTAGGCCTGCGGCGCAGCTAGGAATTTGGGGGTCACCGTTAGATTTGGTGGTTTGGGCGTTAGGCCCAAGCCACCTAAAACTGCGCAAGTTAGGCGGGCACTAGGCCCGTGGGCAATCCAGGCATTAGGCCTGTGGAGGCATTAGAGGGCCTCTTGAAGAAGCCGCCTGAGGTGCGGAGAAACGCGTTGAGGGTACAGAAGTAAGGGCCACACTTGACCATTAAGTGTCCCACGGAGCACGACATCCATCACTTTCAGCCGTTTGTTACAAGTTACCGGTGAATGATCCAGCCTGTGATTCAATCACTCCACTCTAACTCTCCTTGCATTTGGAACATTGTTACCTCCTGCCCGGCCGGGCGTCGCTCAGCAAGCTGGAGGATCTGTATGGTGATCTAATACAGGCAACTGGTGCTGCACAGAAAGAAGTGGCTTTCATCTGAATATACCGCTGACGGATGTCTCACCCATGCACAGGGTGATAACAAGCGGTTTCTTAACCATTTATCCCGTACAGCAAGAGATCATTACGTCTCAGTGAGTAACATTAATCGGCTGGTTTATTTTGCTCCAAGGAAACACTATTTAAATCTGGACACCTTTATGGTCACAAACGCTAATTACATCAGTTTACAGGACTTCCTTTTCATTTAAACTGTCTGATATGGAATTAATGTGAGAGATTAACCCTATCTTACAGAGACGGGTTCTCCTGCATATTAGTGTCCCTTTCACTTATTTATACACTTTATGTGTGAACTATAAGGTATAATACCTCAGTTATATGCTCTGTGTAGTGTTGTGTCTTTTAATCAGTTTGTTATTGGTTTTATGTTAATAAATTGTGTTTTTATCAACATCACTGGTACCGTGCGCCTACTTGGTGATTTTGTTTTAGTTGTTTCACTTTCAGGAGGCCGGCTACCTCCTTACCAAGTGGCTGCCATTACCAGTGCTATATTTGCACGACCCTGTTCAGCGCCTAAAAAACTTTTTTCTATTAGAGGGCATTAGGCCCTAGTTCAGTTTGGCGGCCACTATGTACATATAAGGTGACCCTGGGCACTAGGCCCAGGTCACCCAACGGGCAACAAGTTAGGCGGGCGCTAGGCCCGTGGGTGAAGTCAGGCCTCCGGCCTGTGTGCAGTCAGGGGGCGCTAGGCCCAGTGAATAAGTGCCCCCCCCCGAGGTGAATAAAGGTGGCACTGGGCACTAGGCCCGGGCCACCCTGAGGTGTTTAGGTGGGCAGGCTGTGTGGCGCCCAAACCCTTCCAGCGGTAGGTAGGGATTTAAAGGGACAGCACCGTGGGGTCTTGTAATCCGATACTGTGATGTATGTTGTTACCGTGCAGGGCAAAATGTCTGTTTGTTTTAAGTTTGTGCATAGTTGTGTTGCACCACCCACACAAGCTAGTTTGAGGGCTCTGTTTACGTAGCTAGTGTAGCGGACGCACACTAGGGTAGTTCTTGGCCCTGCACGGCTATTTTCTCTTTACCTCCTTACAGGGACCAGTAAGTGGAGAAGATCGGAGTGCAAGACTTGTAACGGTGAGTAGCATCTGTGTACCCTTGTCCCTTGTCTGTCCCCGAGCGCCGGAATAGGGATTGCTCACGGATGTGAGAACCCCTTCATCACACTACGCGCGAGAGTGCGAGTGTGTGAAATCTGGGTGGCTGAGGCTTTGTGCCAGTGATGACCTTTCACCCAACCGGTGAAGGTCGCCGTCACCCCTGGGGTATCCCCTTTTCCGGTGGAAGAAGGGTTGATACCCCCCTTAAGGTAGACTATTTTCTCCTCAGCTCGGTTGTCGGTCAGCTCCGAGAGGGAATCGCCGTGTCCGGATCCGACTGAAGATTGCCAGGTCCGTTGGAGGTTCCGGTACCTGAAGGCGAGAGAGAGCGGCGCCTGGTGAGTACCGAAACTACACCTGCACGGCAGCAGGCACCACCACACGCACCGCCGCACCTCTTACATTTTGGCGTAGTCGGCAGGATTCGAGGATACAGGATCACGGACACGATGTGGAACGCCACCAAGAAGACCTCCCTGCGGACGGCTCCGGAACAGACTCACCCCCGTACGTGTGCGGACCACAGCGACTGGGTGACGGTGTCTGGGGCAGACCTCCTGAAGATGGTGCAGCGGTCGGTCCAGCGTGAAAAGGAAGAGCGCCGGGAGAAGGGGCGCAAGAAGGCCGCTGTGACGCCCTACAAGAAATGTTGGCAAACGGGGCACTTTGCCGACAAGTGTACTTGGCGAGAGACGTCCCCAAAGAAGGTGGTTCAGGAAGCTGACCGAAGACGTCAGAAGGGCCAAGCGAAGAAGGAGTCCTGGTGTTTGCTCTGCGGAAACTACGGGCATGAGCATAACCGTTGTGCCTGGGATAAAGAGTGGAGTCAAGACGAGGTTGATTTCCAGTGTGAAAGCTGTGGAGATCCCCGACATAGACTCCCGGAGTGTCCATGGACTGAAGACAGGGCAGACTACAAGGCCACAGTGAAGCAGATGACGGAGTCTCGTCAGCAACTTCGGAACCGGGTGGCTGCAGAGCCCGTGTGTGCGCTCTGCGAGGCGAGAGGACATGCGCTTCCCGATTGTCCGTGGAATGAAGACTGGATGATTGCGGATGGTCGTGCCCAGAGATGGGAGGAGGAAACCAGGGATATGGAGCGGAAGACCCTGCTTGAAGTTAGTTCGCAGGTGCCCATTTCCTCTGAGCCGGAACCAACGGGTGAAGATTCCCCAGTGAAGGAGGTGGACAAGGAACCCGTCTTTGAGAAGGTGGCGGTGGCCCTCCCTTGTTGGAAGTGTCGGCGACCAGGACATGCGGCCAGTGAGTGCCCCTGGGAAGATGCCGCGGACCTACTCTGTCCCAAGAAAGCGACCCCAGTAACGAAGGATCCTTTTCCGCATCAGGCGGAGGTGGACGACTGGGAGGAGAAGAAACCACGTTGTGAAGAAAGGCGTGAAGACCCAGTGACGAGGATGTCCGGAATCTCCCCGCGTTGGGACCGTCCACGACCAAGACGTGCGGAACAGGTGTGTCCTGGGTACCTAGAGATACCAGCGGAAACGAAGGAGTACGCTGAGGAAGTAGAGATGCCAGCGGAAGAGAAGAAGTACGCTGAGGAATTACAGATGCCAGCGGAAGAGAAGTACGCTGAGGAATTAGAGGTGCCAGCGGAAGAGACTAAGTACGCTGAAGAGGAAAATAATCCCCTAGTCCAGGTATCGGTGGAGGAGGACTCGGACTACGGTGAGATGTCCACCGATGAATCCCTCCAAGAGCAGATGGAGCACGACTCGGGCATCGGAAGCGCCGACGAGAGCGACTGGCAGGATCGGGTGGAGTCGTGCTCCCAGTTGAATGCCCTCCGTGAAGAGGAGGAGATAGTCCTGGAGCAAGAATACCTGCCGGGAGTGCCAAAATGGACGGACGTACGGGGACAAGATCGTGATGCCGTGGGAGGACCCGTTCCAGAGGAAGACATAGGACCTTTGGAGATGCCCCACGAGGAAATGCGACATATGGTGGCTGTTGCCCGGGAGGAAACGGATGCCCCGGAGGATTCCGCTGTTGGGTGGTGGTCGGTACCACACCCTGAAGACAGGGACGATGTCCCAGACGATATGGAAGGCCAGGAGTGGGTGACTGTTGTCCCCGTGGAGGAAGATTCCCCTTGGTGGCCCATGTCGAGCGACCGTGAGGAGATGCCACTCCCCCAGAGGATCCACTGATGGAGGTCGGGAGGAACGAAGAGAAGGAATCCGGAACCAGTGGAGGAAGGATGTGGGGTCACAGCCTGTCCGGGCTGGGCCCTCGAATACAACCTCGCCGGAGGGACCTCGGAATTCCCTGAACCGCGGACGATGGACGTCGTCGAGACCTTTGTAGGGACTACAAAGGAAAAAGGAGGGGAAATGTGGAGATGTGTCCTGTACCCCGGGACACATCCCAGCAGCAGCACGCAGGGGATCTGTGTCCCCTGCGGGAGTGTGTGCATGGCAGCGCTGGGGCAGTTTGTCTGTCCCCAGCGCTTGTCCGTGGGCAGGAGCGGCGGGTGTCCGGTGCAGGGATTCCCCTTTTCCCTGCACCGGACCGGAGGCTGCGGAGGAGTTCAAATGTTGGCGCCCTCCGGGAGCCAATCGCGGCTCCCGGAGCGGCGGCCAATCAGAGAGGGGCGCGGCGAGCCAATTGGCGCTCGCTGCGTCATAGGCCACGCCCCCGGCGTATGACGTCAGACGCCGGGTGGGAGCCGAATAGAAGAGGCGCGCGGAAGAGCGCAGGAGAAGACGCCGCGAGGAGGAGAAGACGGCCGTGTGAAGAAGAGCTCCGGTGGCCGCTGAAGAGTCCGGAAGACGTCGGCCTGCAGGAGGATGATGTCCAGCGGCGGCTGGACGTGGAGAAGAGACGGCGGCGCCGCTGGCCAGGACGGGTCAGCGGCAGAAGAGAGTGCCGGAGACCCCCGGATCAGGTGAGGCCTCAGTGAGGCTACTCTCACCCCCTCCCCTATTCCTCCCTAGACCATCAGGGACGGGCATTAGGCCCGGGGGCACAGTTCAGGCACTAGGCCTGTGGCGCAGCTAGGAATATGGGGGTCACGGTTAGATTTGGTGGTTTGGGCGTTAGGCCCAAGCCACCTAAAACTGCGCAAGTTAGGCGGGCACTAGGCCCGTGGGCAATCCAGGCATTAGGCCTGTGAGGGCATTAGAGGGTATTAGGCCCTAGTTCAGTTTGGCGGCCGCTAGGTACATATAAGGTAAGGAGTAAGGAGCCATTATCATGTGACTCCTTGCTGGTTAATATTAGACCCAGATTGGGGTAATGGAGGTGTGAGGTGTGGTGCCTCTGGACTGGCTGAGCTGGATGGCTTTAGTGTGGCATACCTTTACATTCTATTAACACTTTTCACTTATTAATTTTCTAACACTATTTCTCTATTTTAATTACATTTCATGTTTGTATCACCCCCTCTATAGCTTCGGCTTCTTAAATACTAATTTATTAACACTATAGTTTTTTACACTGGTATGTCACGCTGTGCTTTCTGGTTCATTCTGGTGTTTTGGGGTGCCACACCCTGCACCTAGATATAGCGCTAGGGACCCCAAATATACAGAGAGGCCTTGATGCGGCTTTGGGGCTTAACCACACATTTGCGCAAATATGTGTAACGAAGATCTCTGAATTCTATTATCATGTGGGATTTATATCTGGTTACTGTTATCCATTCAGTGTGCTGGGGAAACAATTGCTTTTTTTCTTGTACATATAAGGTGACCCTGGGCACTAGGCCCAGGTCACCCAACGGGCAACAAGTTAGGCGGGCGATAGGCCCGTGGGTGAAGTCAGGCCTCCGGCCTGTGTGCAGTCAGGGGGTGCTAGGCCCAGTGAATACGTGCCCCCCCTCGAGGTGAATAAAGGTGGCACTGGGCACTAGGCCCGGGCCACCCTGAGGTGTTTAGGTGGACAGGCTGTGTGGCGCCCACCCCCTTCCAGCGGTAGGTAGGGATTTAAAGGGACAGCACCGTGGGGTCTTGTAATCCGATACTGTGATGTATGTTGTTACCGTGCAGGGCAAAAAGTCTGTTTGTTTTAAGTTTGTGCATAGTTGTGTTGCACCACCCACACGAGCTAGTTTGAAGGCTCTGTTTACGTAGCTAGTGTAGCGGACGCACACTAGGGTAGTTCTTGGCCCTGCACGGCTGTTTTCTCTTTACCTCCTTACAGGGACCTGTAAATGGAGAAGATCGGAGTGCAAGACTTGTAACGGTGAGTAGCATCTGTGTATCCTTGTCCCTTGTCTGTCCCCGAGCGCCGGAATAGGGATTGATCACGGACGTGAGAACCCCTACATCACACTACGTGCGAGTGTGTGAAATCTGGGTGGCTGAGGCTTTGTGCCAGTGATGACCTTTCACCCAACCGGTGAAGGTCGCCGTCACCCCTGGGGTATCCCCTTTTCCGGTGGAAGAAGGGTTGATACCCCCCTTAAGGTAGACTATTTTCTCCTCAGCTCGGTCGTCGGTCAGCTCCGAGAGGGAATCGCCGTGTCCGGATCCGACTGAAGATTGCCAGGTCCGTTGAAGGTTCCGGTACCTGAAGGTGAGAGAGAGCGGCGCCTGGTGAGTACCGAAACTACACCTGCACGGCAGCAGGCACCACCGCACGCACCGCCGCACCTCTTACAGCAGCACAGCAAAAAAACAAGGAGTAACCTAGCTCCTGGACAGGGGTGTATCCAGGGGTAAAGAGTACACTTGTTACCACAGAATATCCAGCAATATATATACACACAAATACCTGTGTGTTCCCCCGGGTAGTGCCTCGCCTGCAGTGACGTCCGGCAACAAGCTGCAGCCACTTCGTACCAGAGGCGTATCTAGCACGGGGCGAGCAGGGCACGTGCCCTGGGCGCCATGGCAGCCCCAACAGAGGGGGGCGCCACCGGCACCTGCACGGCCCACTCGCCCCATGCGTCAGGGATTCCGCCGACGCTACCCGCGGCACTTTCCCTGTCTCCCCGGCTGCTGTGCCTGTCACAATAGACAGGCAGCGGCAGCCAGGAGCCTCCCCCTACTCCCCCCCCTGCAAAGTACGCGATCGCGCGATCTCGACCGCGGAGGTGTGCGCGTGCGCGACCTCGGGGGGGGGGGGGTGCGCGGCCCCTGAACAGTGCAGCCTCAGGTGAGCGGGCCGGGGTAAACTTTATACTTTCCTGCAGTGTCGGGACAGGGGAGGGAAGGGGGTGCGGGACATTGTGTGTGTGTGTTAAGTGTGTGTATGTGGGACATTGTTCTTGTGGGACAGTGTGTGTGTGTGTTAATTGTGTGTGTGTGGGACAGTGTGCATGTGTGTTAATTGTGTGTGTGTGGGACAGTGTGAATGTGTTAATTGTGTGTGTGGGACAGTGTGAGTGTGTGTTAATTGTGTGTGTGGGACAGTGTGAGTGTGTTAATTGTGTGTGTGTGTGTGTGTGTGTGTGTGTGGGACAGTGTGAATGTGTGTTAATTGTGTGGGTGTGTTAATTGTGTGTGTGTGTGGGACAGTGTGAGTGTGTGTTAATTGTGTGTGTGTGGGATAGTGTGCGTGTGTGTTATTTGTGTGTGTGGGACAGTGTGCGTGCGTGTGTGTTAATTGTGTGTGTGTGATAATTGTGTGTGTGTGTGTTAATTGTCCCGGCGGTTATTGGCGTCTGTAGTGTGCGCCCCGTCCTCCTCCGCTGCCGCTGACAGGAGCGGCGGTGTGCGGCTCTCCCCCTCCTCCGCCGGCTCCGTCCTCCCGTCGTCGTCGTGGCCCTGCAGTGTGTGCCGGTCTCCCCAGCAGCAGCAGCAGGTTAGTCTCTCTCTCCCCCCCCCCCCCTCCTCCTCCTCCCCCCCCCTCTCTCTCTCTCTCTGTCTCTCTCTCTCTCCTCCTGTGGATTGAAGTTTGTAAGTATCATTTTCATTTTTACAGGTACCCCTATTGGATTCAACTGGACAAGTGGACGTGATCGGCGTGGGATGTAGGTAAGTAATCTGTCTCTCATTTTTACAGGTACCCCTATTGGATTCTACTGGACAAGTGGACGTGACCAGCGTGGGATGTAGGTAAGTAATCTGTCTCTCATTTTTACAGGTACCCCTATTGGATTCTACTGGACAAGTGGACGTGACCAGCGTGGGATGTAGGTAAGTAATCTGTCTCTCATTTTTACAGGTACCCCTATTGAATTCTACTGGACAAGTGGACGTGACCAGCGTGGGATGTAGGTAAGTAATCTGTCTCTCATTTTTACAGATTCCCCTACTGGATTCTACTGACAAGTGGACGTGATCGGCGTGGGATGTAGGTAAGTAATCTGTCTCTCAATTTTACAGGTACCCCTATTGAATTCTACTGGACAAGTGGACGTGATCGGCGTGGGATGTAGGTAAGTAATCTGTCTCTCATTTTTACAGGTACCCCTATTGGATTCTACTGGACAAGTGGACGTGATCGGCGTGGGATGTAGGTAAGTAATCTGTCTCTCATTTTTACAGGTACCCCTATTGAATTCTACTGGACAAGTGGACGTGACCAGCGTGGGATGTAGGTAAGTAATCTGTCTCTCATTTTTACAGATTCCCCTACTGGATTCTACTGACAAGTGGACGTGATCGGCGTGGGATGTAGGTAAGTAATCTGTCTCTCATTTTTACAGGTACCCCTATTGAATTCTACTGGACAAGTGGACGTGATCGGCGTGGGATGTAGGTAAGTAATCTGTCTCTCATTTTTACAGGTACCCCTATTGAATTCTACTGGACACGTGGACGTGACCAGCGTGGGATATAGGTAAGTAATCTGTCTCTCATTTTTACAGGTACCCCTATTGAATTCTACTGGACACGTGGACGTGACCAGCGTGGGATATAGGTAAGTAATCTGTCTCTCATTTTTACAGGTACCCCTATTGGATTCTACTGGACAAGTGGACGTGACCGGCGTGGGATGTAGGTAAGTAATCTGTCTCTCATTTTTACAGATTCCCCTACTGGATTCTACTGGACAAGTGGACGTGACCGGCGTGGGATGTAGGTAAGTAATGTGTCTCTCATTTTTACAGCTACCCCTATTGGATTCTACTGGACAAGTGGACGTGACCAGCGTGGGATGTAGGTAAGTAATCTGTCTCTCATTTTTACAGATTCCCCTACTGGATTCTACTGACAAGTGGACGTGATCGGCGTGGGATGTAGGTAAGTAATCTGTCTCTCATTTTGACAGGTACCCCTATTGAATTCTACTGGACAAGTGGACGTGATCGGCGTGGGATGTAGGTAAGTAATCTGTCTCTCATTTTTACAGGTACCCCTATTGAATTCTACTGGACACGTGGACGTGACCAGCGTGGGATATAGGTAAGTAATCTGTCTCTCATTTTTACAGGTACCCCTATTGAATTCTACTGGACACGTGGACGTGACCAGCGTGGGATATAGGTAAGTAATCTGTCTCTCATTTTTACAGATTCCCCTACTGGATTCTACTGGACAAGTGGACGTGACCGGCGTGGGATGTAGGTAAGTAATGTGTCTCTCATTTTTACAGCTACCCCTATTGGATTCTACTGGACAAGTGGACGTGACCGGCGTGGGATATAGGTAAGTATGTGTGAGTGTGTCAGTGTGTTTTAATAAATTTTTACTGTCACGGTGTGTGAGTTGTGTTTTTATTTGGGTATTTTTTCTGTTGTAGAACTACAGGTACCGGCGGGCCCGTTATTTCCCTGCATGTTGGTACTTGAGGTTCTCCAAGTACCAGCAAGCGGGGGAGGCTTTCTGGGCCTTGTAGTTCCACAACAAAAAACAATATTCTTTTTTTACTTACATGGCTATCAGCCTCCCATCCACAGCCCACGGATGGGGGGGACAGCCTCGGGCTTCACCCCTGGCCCTTGGGTGCCTGGAGGGGGGGTGACCCCTTGATTTAAGGGGTCCCCACTCCTCCAGGGAACCCCGGCCAGTGGTGACTAGTTGGGGGGGTAATGCCACGGCCGCAGGGACCTACATAAATGTGTCCCCCGGCTGTGGCATTATGTCCCTGGCTAGTGGAGCCTGGTGCTGGTTTTAAAAATACGGGGGGACCCCTACATCTTTTGTCCCCCGTATTTTTGGAACCAGGACCGGACTAAGAGCCCGATGCTGGTTGTCTAAATACAGGGAACCCCTGTCCAATTTTTCCCCAGTATTTAAACAACCAGGACCGGCTCAAAGAGCCCGAGGCTGGTTATACTTAGGAGGGGGGACCTCACTCAGTTTTTTTTTTACATTTTTAACCCATTCAGACCCTTCTCCATTAAGTTAATGGAAGCCCTGGACAACAAAATTGCATTCATGTCCTCCTCCCACTCCCTTCCCAGTCCCAAACACAAATTATTATTTTTTTTCTATAAAAATGTACAATATATCACAAGTATGATGAGCAGGCATGCAGCGGGCATTGGCGGCTTTGGACTGAGTTGCAAATTAGTGGCGGAGGGCTGGGTCAGTTGATGGTGGGCGAGTTTGTAAGCCATTGGTGGTGGCAGCGGGCATCGGCTCAGAGGCAGTGGCGGGCATTGGCTCGGTGGCGGTAGGGGTCATCGGCAGGATTCGGCAGACATTATGGCTGTAGTGCCTCACCGCACGCCACTGACCTCACCGCACGCCACTGGTGTGTGGGACAGTGTGCGTGTGTGTTAATTATGTGTGTGGGACAGTGTGAGTGTGTGTTAATTGTGTGTGTGTGGAACAGTGTCAGTGTGTGTAAATTTTTGCAGTCCAGTGTGTGTGTGGGGGAGAGGAAAGTAAGAGAATGTGTGTGTGTAGTCTGAGTGGGTGTGTGTAGGATTTGGGGGTGGCCAGTCTGTGTGTGTGTAATCAGTGTGTGTGGGATGTACTAATGGCCATTTACCGAAGAGAGATATGTATTAAACCACGGGCAATGAGATGCCCTTCTCACTCACCATCCAGCTGGGTGGGCGAGCCGGGCGGGTGGAAAGCCAGCAGCAGGGGCAGCATGCCGGATATCAGCAGCCGAGGGTAGGGGCTGTAATGCACGTGCGGAGCCCAAAGCCGGAGATCAGCAGCATGTTGACCGGCAATAAGCAGCTTCTGCTTCCGCGTTCAACATGCTGCTGATCTCCGGCTTTGGGCTACGCAGGGTTCGGGGGATGGGTGTCATCTGCCGGTGTACTGCAGCTCCGGGGGTGCGGGCTCTGGAGGCTTTCAGCACTGTTGAATATCCAGCTGCCTCAAGTATGTACAGCCCGCACCCTCTGCTGCTGATATCCGGCATGCTGCTGCTGGCTGTCCCCCCGCCCGGCTCAGCCACACAGCTGTATGGTGAGAAGGGCATCTCAGTTCCTGAGGTTTAACACATATGCCTCAGAAAATGGCCTCTGCGGTAAACGATACTAGTGCTTACCGTGATAGTAACAGCGGGGAGGAAGGCGCACATCGGGATCCTGCAGCATGAAACAAGAACCCCTTCGGAGCGCAGCAGACCACACTGAAAAGGGTGCATACCCGGTGCGGTGCTCTGCATCCCGGGTGGTGCCGAAGATGTGGAGTGTCGGAGGTGGCAGAAGCGCCGCAGCTTGGGGTGAGAAACCGCTGCAGCCCTTCCGCTGCTAAACTCTGCAATTAGTCTATTAAGGGGGTGGGCTCCCCTCATCATAGTGCCCCACAGGCCATGTTAATTCTGGGGGTAGGATCCCCTAACTCTATAATGGGAATTTTGGCTCATATCATGTGCTGTAACGTGAATTTTGGCTCATACCGTGTGCTATAATGTGAATTTCGGCTCATACTATGTGGGGTAATGTGAATTTTGGCTCATTCCGTGTGCTGTAATGTGAATTTCGGCTCATACCGTGTGCTGTAATGTGAATTTCGTCTCATACCATGTGGAGTAATGTGAATTTTGGCTCATACCGTGTGCTATAATGTGAATTTCGGCTCATACCGTGTGCTATAATGTGAATTTTGGCTCATACCATGTGGGGTAATGTGAATTTCGGCTCATACTGTGTGCTATAATGTGAATTTCGGCTCATGCCGTGTGGGGCAATGTGAATATCGGCTCATACTGTGTGCTATAATGTGAATTTCGGCTCATACCGTGTGCTATAATGTGAAAGGGGCACCAGTACTAGATAGTATAAGGGGTCCTACTACACTGAAGGACACGCCCCTTTTGAGTGACCACGCCCCTTTTCCGGCGCGCGCATAATTGCTATCTGCACTCTTTCATTCCACCTTCAAAAATTCAACTTCGACCACTGCACCTACATACACATACATACACACCCTGACATCTTTATATGCAGTGATACCGGTGGCGTCTGCACATACTTTCCTTTTGTATTTTTTTTTTTTATTATTATCATTTTATTAATTTATTACGTTCATAATTTTTTTTTTTTGGGGAGGGGGGGGGGGGGGGGGGGGGGGGGGGCATTATTGATCTTGCCCTGGGCAGCAAAAACCCTAGTTACGCCTCTGCTTCGTACCCTCCATTCACTGCCACTGGTTTCCGTACTTCACTGTACAAAGTGAAACTGTAAATAAACTACAACTCCCAGCAGCCATTGCTTCCAGAAGCTCATGGGGGCGCTGGGAGCTGTAGTTTATTTACAATCACTGCAGGCGAGGCACTACCCGGGGGAACACACAGGTACTGGCTGCCTCTACAAAGTTAATCTACCCACTGGCCGTGGGTGGCACCGCTAGGCGGTGCCACTCCACGGCTGACACCCCTGGCGAGTGCCATCCTGGCCAATGGGTAGATACACCCCTGCTCCTGGACAAACTATGCTGCACCACAATACATTTGTTTTTTGCATGTAATGTTAATACAGGTTGCTTTTGCATGTAGCCCATGAATGCTGGGCAACTTTATTACTGTGCATAATGCTAACATGTCAAAATATGTCAGTGTCATTACTGAATGTCAACATGCAGGGGTGTAGCGAGGGTGGCTCCGGTGGAGTGTGAGCTCCAGGCGCCAAAAAAGTTAGAGAGTGCACTGCCACCCGCATTCCCCCATCTTCCCGCGGGCCACTGTACTGGCAGCCACAGAGAAGGAGAAGCAGCTGGGGGCACACTGACTGGGATACTAGGAAGGGAACAGGGCAGGCCAGACTGGCAACAGCAGGAAACATTGCAGAAATGTAGCTCCGCCCCCCGCTAGTTAGTGCCTGTTTCCTCGACACTGGATAGCGGGGGTGAAGGGGGGGAGGCAGAGCCTCAATGATTTTTTCGTGCCACCACGCACCCTTACCACCATACACACACCTTGTTTGCCGACTAGGCTGCCTCCTCCCGGAAGAGGGGGCAGCAATGTCAGTAAGTATGTATTGGGGGGCTTATCAGGTCTGTAGGAGGTCACATTTGGGGCTTTATTTTCATTAAGGAATAGGGGGGTTGTTAAGTCAGGTTAGTTGGGGCAAATATAGGCCCTCTTTCCGAGTTGTTCGCTCGCAAGCTGCTTTTAGCAGCTTTGCACACGCTAAGCCGCCGCCTACTGGGAGTGAATCTTAGCATAGTAAAATTGCGAACGAAAGATTAGCAGAATTGCGAATAGACACTTCTTAGCAGTTTCTGAGTAGCTCCACACTTACTCGGCAACTACGATCAGTTCAGTCAGTTTCGTTCCTGGTTTGACGTCACAAACACTCCCAGCGTTCGCCCAGACACTCCCCCGTTTCTTCAGACACTCCCGCGTTTTTCCCAGAAACGGCAGCGTTTTTTCACACACACCCATAAAACGCCCAGTTTCCGCCCAGAAACACCCACTTCCTGTCAATCACATTACGATCACCAGAACGAAGAAAAAAACCTCGTAATGCCGTGAGTAAAATTCCTGACTGCACAGCAAATTTACTTGGCGCAGTCGCAGTGCGAACATTGCGCATGCGTAATTAGCGGAAAATCGCTGCGATGCGAAGAAAATTACCGAGCGAACAACTCGGAATGACCACCATAGTGTTTTTAATTTATTTGAATTAAACAAGTAAATTGTAAAATACAGCTACTTACTTAGTGGATCTACCATGGTGTAATGTGTATAAGGGGCTTAACCATAGTGTAACGTGTATAAGGGGCTCTACTGTGTGGTGTAGTGTCAATGACGGACAGTACTGTGCTGTGTACTGTGAATTAGTACTATTCTGTGGACACACACCTTCCCAGAAGCCATATCCCCATATTGTTGTTGAAAGCCTTCGGCAAGCTCAGACCCTATTTAAACATGGGGGGCAACTAAAGGAAACATTCGCCCTGAGCGCCACAAGGTCTAGAACCATCCCTGCTACCAATTTAGGATTTTAAATATTGTTTCTTTTCAAATGTACCATTCCAGCACATGTTGACTAGGCCCCCGATTCAGTGCAGGCGAGGGGGTGCCAAAACATCCCCTTGCTCCGGACATCATGGCGCCTAGCTATACCTCTGTCAACACGTCAAATTTCAACATGGACACAACGTTGACATTTTTGGACACGTCGTCATTGTCCATGTCGACAGTCTGAATGTGGAACTTGTACACTACAATAATTTGTATGTACTGCAGAATTGTATTACCTTTATGTTAACGAGGTTGGGTTAAGTCTACGTAATCAGCCTGATTGTTATGCTGGCAGAGTGGCTTCCTGACTACAGGGGAACACATTCATGCAGTGATTTAACGTTGTTCATAACCAGTTTACAACCAAAGTTTCCCTCTTTGCCCCCACGGGGCGATTTTCCAATGTAAGATTTGAAAACAAGATGCTATTATACATTTTCCTGCTCAGGTTAAGACACAAGACATTTTTTCTTAAAAGCTAATATTTTTTATGTATAGCCTACACGATGCATTTCGGCCCATTGTCATTCAGAAGCATAATCCCATTCTCTTCTTCTCCCCAGGCTCTGCACAAGTGTATATATGTATGTATGGCTGCAATTTTATGAAGAGTAGTATGAATAATGTTTTTAATGTCACATTCAATAATAAATGAGAGCTACAAATGTTAGGCGTTTGGCTCGCTGGCGTAGTCAGGAGGTCACTGCAGGTTCTCTGGGCTTTTACAATGTTTTCATTTGCGACCGACAGATGAAAGTAAATGGAGAGTGAGTAACGTCTCCAGTGGGTATGGACCTGTGTCAGCTGAAAGCGAGTGTTATGTTGGGTACACACCTACAGATATATCTGCAGATCAATTGATCTGCAGTTATATCTAAAGCTTGATCGGGCAGTGTGGTGTGCAAAAACGCTGCCCGATCCGTCGGGGGCTGGCGCCACGAACTGGGCGGGCATTTACACCCGCCCGTCCAGTTCAGCTGTCAGTCACCGCTAACTGCTGCAGCTTGTGTACAGGCGGTCGGTTGACCATCCGTACACACTGGCCGACGTGCCAATCTGTGCTGCAGGGCCAACACCATATGTCTGAGAATGACAGCGCTGACGGACATATCGCTCATACACACTGGCCGACGGACTCGCGATATATCAGCCGTTTATGAGAAAGGCCGATGTATCGGCCAGTGTGTACGCACCTTTAGTAAACATGAACTCAGCAAGGACATAAACAAATAGACAACAAACTGCAAGAAAGAAAAGGATTAAACATTAATAAGAAGAAAACAAAAGTGATATTTGCTTTAAATAGTTGGTTGCAAGTGATCATTCAATACTGTCTCAAAAGAAAACATCTCTGTACAGGTATATATATTTTTTAAGAATAGTTTTATTTTTGACACTATTGAATATTAAGCATATGCATTCACTGGGGCAGATGTATTAACCTGGAGAAGGGACGAAGAAGTGATAAAGCAGTGATATGCGCAAAGTGATAACGCACCAGCCAATCATTACATATTTGAAAAATGACCGTTAGGAGCTGATTGGCTGGTGCGTTAACACCTTGTACTTATCACTGCTTTATCACTTCTCCAGGCTTAATACATTTGCCCCACTGTGTGATCTGAACTGTAATGAGGCACTAGAATAAAACAAGTTGATTATGGATAAACTGTAGATATTTAACCTAGATAAGCGCATACAAACACCAGATTTATTATATGAAGATAAATATGCAATGTGAGATCATTCATGCTACAAGCATGTATGATATGGTGTGTAGGATAGAGTTGCCCATCGATGGTTAACAAGGGCCAGTTTATTACACTGCGCTGTGGTAGATCATTTATACCTCCCAATTTTTCAGAAGAGGGACACTTCTGCGTGGCAAAACCGCGCCCGCCTGAAGAGGGTGTATGGCCTCAATAAAAGGGACGTGACTTTGCATCAATGCCGCAACTTCCTGCCACGATTTCCGTTATTGTTGCAGTGGGGGCATGGCCAGCGCTCTGTGAGCTGTTGGCCATGCCCCCAGTTCCTGCAAAAATCTGGACAGTTGGGAGGTATGGATAAACTTCTGCATCCTCTTGGCAAGGGAAATCTTGAGATTTGGTCAACAATCTTTATTATGTGGCACAAGGACATGTAGTTTGCGTAAGAGAAGGTGGATAACTTGGACTGAGATTAACAAACCATCCAGGTGCAAAACGAAGACCATCTGTAGGGCACATCAATTTGATTCACATATAGGCATTACCAAGTACAAGACCTTTAAACTGGTGGCGGATGATGTCACAGGATATCTGTATTTGTTCAAGCATCAACCCTCAGAGAAGATTGAAGGATAAACTTTACATTGGCCAGAACATGTAAAACTTCATTATAATATGGAGGGTTAACAAGAAAATGGCATTAGAGAGTACTCCTTCACAACAACAGTATTATACAGTAACAATTTATAATACAGCGCCACCTACTGAACCTCCAATATAAGGTCTTAAGTATACTTAGCCAATAGCTGTTGCTACACTCCCTTCTCAACAGCTGAGGCTTAGGGCCTAATTCAGACCTGATCGCAGCAGCAAAAGTGTTCTCTAATGGGCAAAACCATGTGCAGTGCAGGTGGGGCAAATATAACATGTGCAGACAGAGTTAGATTTGGGTGTGGTGTGTTCAAACTGATATCTAAATTGCAGTATAAAAAAAAAGCAGACATTATTTACCCTGCACAGAAACAATATAACCCACCCAAATCTAACTCTCTCTGCTGGTTATATCTGCCGCACCTGCAGTGCATATGGTTTTGACCATTAGAGAAAGATTTTGCTGCTGCGATCAGATCTGAATTAGGCCCTTAGTCCTATATATCTATAGTGGCTTGTGCCATCTGTCCCAAGATAAAGGTTTTCCAATCCAACCACTCAACTTTCCATGTGTGTTACACTGGATTCAGAGCTGGCCGCTCTTGAAGCCGTGACTGCATCTTTTTACATAGCCACTACTGCGTCCTTCTGCTAATGCTGCAGCAGATGGTCTTGCTGCTAAGAAGTCCACTGGCTGCGATGTGAATCCACCATCGGTTGCACCATCAGAGATTGCATCAGCCCTATGGAGGGGCAGAATCTCCATGTAAAGATAGCTACCAGTATCAGTGCAACTGCATCTTTAGATGTAGTCACTGACTGCGACATACCCACGTCTGGCTAGCCCCCCTCCCCCATTACGACTCACAGATGCCCATTGAAATTGCACGTATCTGCATTCAATTGTGATCTCACGCATGGGCAGACCGGAAAAATAGGCCATTAGCGTCTGATGTCGCCACAGCATCCACCCCTGAACAAGGCCCTAAATGTCCATTCACAGCCTATGGCTTCTCATCCTGCTGACAGATCTGCAAGTAGCCAGGCTCTGTGGTTGTAGGTGGGCTTTAGCTTTTCTTTAGTCACTTTTGTCCATCTGTAGGCTTCCCTTTATTATTATTATTATTCATTTTTATTATTATACTTTATTTATATGGCAGCACCAGGGTTCTGCAGCGCCCAAGTACAGAGTACATAAACAAATAATCAAAACAGGATAGTTCAGGGTAAACAAACAGCAGATGACACTGAAATAAGTATCAGGGTGGCAAAAGACTGCGGGATTTGGTGTAGTCGAAGAATATTAAAGTAAGAAAAGGATAAACACCTGAGGGAAGGGGGCCCTACTCGTGAGAGCTTACATTCTAAAGGGGAGGGGCAGACAGACAGGGGTGACACAGACGGGGTAGACAGAGAGGGTGGAACAGAGGGTTAGAATGAGATTAGGCTGGGTTTGGTGAAGTGGGTCTTGAGAGCCTGTTTGAAGTTTTATAGAGAGGTGGAGAGTCTGAGGGGGAGAGGTAGGGAATTCCAGAGAAAGGGAGCAGCACATGAGAAATCTTGGAGGTATGAGTGGGAGGAAGTAATCTGTCGGCAGGAGAAGCGGCGTGCATTAGCAGAGCGAAGAGGACGGGTGGGAGTGTAAAGGGAGATGAAGCACAAGTTGGGTCACCAGGCGTTGCGCAGGTCCGATTTGTACTATGTAGCAGTTTTTATATTTTAGCAAATTATTTGGTAATTAGACTAAAAATGCTTCTTAGAAAACATGCACAAGCTCTGATTAGAGTAACAAAATAAACGTTTAACTAAGCAAAATTTTATTTCAGTAAAATTTATTTTATTGCTACTATGATTTAATAATTAACTAAATGTATTATTTTACACCTTTCTAATTACAATAATTATTTTATAACAAAGAGCAAAATCAAAAATGTTATATTAATTTCTTTAATTAAAAAAAAAAAAGTTTAGTGTTAATATTATACCTTAAACTAATTTCTAAACTAAGTTCAGAGTAAAATTAAAGTTTACAGAACTTCTTTATATACAATAATAAGATTTTACTTACCGATAAATCTATTTCTCGGAGTCCGTAGTGGATGCTGGGGTTCCTGAAAGGACCATGGGGAATAGCGGCTCCGCAGGAGACAGGGCACAAAAAGTAAAGCTTTTTCAGATCAGGTGGTGTGCACTGGCTCCTCCCCCTATGACCCTCCTCCAGACTCCAGTTAGGTACTGTGCCCGGACGAGCGTACACAATAAGGGAGGATTTTGAATCCCGGGTAAGACTCATACCAGCCACACCAATCACACCGTACAACCTGTGATCTAAACCCAGTTAACAGTATGATAACAGCGGAGCCTCTGAAAGATGGCTTCCTTCAACAATAACCCGAATTAGTTAACAATAACTATGTACAATTTATGCAGATAATCCGCACTTGGGATGGGCGCCCAGCATCCACTACGGACTCCGAGAAATAGATTTATCGGTAAGTAAAATCTTATTTTCTCTATCGTCCTAGTGGATGCTGGGGTTCCTGAAAGGACCATGGGGATTATACCAAAGCTCCCAAACGGGCGGGAGAGTGCGGATGACTCTGCAGCACCGAATGAGAGAACTCCAGGTCCTCCTTAGCCAGAGTATCAAATTTGTAAAATTTTACAAACGTGTTCTCCCCTGACCACGTAGCTGCTCGGCAAAGTTGTAATGCCGAGACCCCTCGGGCAGCCGCCCAAGATGAGCCCACCTTCCTTGTGGAGTGGGCCTTTACAGATTTAGGCTGTGGCAGGCCTGCCACAGAATGTGCAAGTTGGATTGTGCTACAGATCCAACGAGCAATCGTCTGCTTAGACGCAGGAGCACCCATCTTGTTGGGTGCATACAATATAAACAACGAGTCAGATTTTCTGACTCCAGCTGTCCTTGCAATATATATTTTTAATGCTCTGACAACGTCCAGTAACTTGGAGTCCTCCAAGTCACTTGTAGCCGCAGGCACTACAATAGGCTGGTTCAGATGAAATGCTGACACCACCTTAGGGAGAAAATGCGGACGAGTCCGCAGTTCTGCCCTGTCCGAATGGAAAATCAGATATGGGCTTTTGTAAGATAAAGCTGCCAATTCTGATACTCTCCTGGCAGAAGCCAGGGCTAGAAGCATGGTCACTTTCCAAGTGAGATATTTCAAATCCACCTTATTTAGTGGTTCAAACCAATGAGATTTTAGAAAGTCCAAAACCACATTGAGATCCCACGGTGCCACTGGAGGCACCACAGGAGGCTGTATATGCAGCACTCCCTTAACAAAGGTCTGGACTTCAGGGACTGAAGCCAATTCTTTTTGAAAGAAAATCGACAGGGCCGAAATTTGAACCTTAATAGATCCCAATTTGAGACCCATAGACAATCCTGATTGCAGGAAATGTAGGAATCGACCCAGTTGAAATTCCTCCGTCGGAGCACTCCGATCTTCGCACCACGCAACATATTTTCGCCAAATTCGGTGATAATGTTGCACGGTTACTTCCTTCCTTGCTTTAATCAAAGTAGGAATGACTTCTTCCGGCATGCCTTTTTCCTTTAGGATCCGGCGTTCAACCGCCATGCCGTCAAACGCAGCCGCGGTAAGTCTTGAAACAGACAGGGACCCTGCTGAAGCAAGTCCCTCCTTAGAGGTAGAGGCCACGGATCTTCCGTGATCATCTCTTGAAGTTCCGGGTACCAAGTCCTTCTTGGCCAATCCGGAACCACTAGTATCGTTCTTACGCCTCTTTGCCGTATAATTCTCAATACTTTTGGTATGAGAGGCAGAGGAGGAAACACATACACCGGCTGGTACACCCAAGGCGTTACCAGCGCGTCCACAGCTATTGCCTGCGGATCTCTTGACCTGGCGCAATACCTGTCCAGTTTTTTGTTGAGGCGAGACGCCATCATGTCCACCATTGGTCTTTCCCAACGGGTTACCAGCATGTGGAAGACTTCTGGATGAAGTCCCCACTCTCCCGGGTGAAGATCGTGTCTGCTGAGGAAGTCTGCTTCCCAGTTGTCCACTCCCGGGATGAACACTGCTGACAGTGCTATCACATGATTCTCTGCCCAGCGAAGAATCCTTGCAGCTTCTGCCATTGCACTCCTGCTTCTTGTGCCGCCCTGTCTGTTCACATGGGCGACTGCCGTGATGTTGTCCGACTGAATCAATACCGGTTTTCCCTGAAGCAGAGGTTCTGCCTGGCTTAGAGCATTGTATATTGCTCTTAGTTCCAGAATGTTTATGTGAAGAGACGTTTCCAGGCTCGTCCATACTCCCTGGAAGTTTCTTCCTTGTGTGACTGCTCCCCAGCCTCTCAGGCTGGCGTCCGTGGTCACCAGGATCCAATCCTGTATGCCGAATCTGCGGCCCTCCAATAGATGAGGACTCTGCAACCACCACAGAAGAGACACCCTTGTCCTTGGAGACAGGGTTATCCGTAGGTGCATCTGAAGATGCGACCCTGACCATTTGTCCAACAGATCCCTTTGGAAAATTCTTGCGTGGAATCTGCCGAATGGAATTGCTTCGTAAGAAGCCACCATTTTTCCCAGGACTCTTGTGCATTGATGTACAGACACCTTTCCTGGTTTTAGGAGGTTCCTGACAAGGTCGGATAACTCCTTGGCTTTTTCCTCCGGGAGAAAAACCTTTTTCTGAACCGTGTCCAGAATCATCCCTAGGAACAGCAGACGAGTTGTCGGCATTAACTGGGATTTTGGAATATTCAGAATCCACCCGTGCTGTTTTAGCACTTCTTGAGACAGTGCTAATCCCATCTCTAGCTGTTCTCTGGACCTCGCCCTTATTAGGAGATCGTCCAAGTATGGGATAATTAATATGCCTTTTCTTCGAAGAAGAATCATCATCTCGGCCATTACCTTTGTAAAGATCCGAGGTGCCGTGGACAATCCGAACGGCAGCGTCTGAAACTGATAGTGACAGTTTTGTACAACGAACCTGAGGTACCCCTGGTGTGAGGGGTAAATTGGAACGTGGAGATACGCATCCTTGATGTCCAAGGATACCATAAAGTCCCCCTCTTCCAGGTTCGCTATCACTGCTCTGAGTGACTCCATCTTGAACTTGAACTTCTTTATGTACAGGTTCAAGGACTTCAGATTTAGAATAGGCCTTACCGAGCCATCCGGCTTCGGTACCACAAAAAGAGTGGAATAATACCCCTTCCCTTGTTGTAGAAGAGGTACCTTGACTATCACCTGCTGAGAGTACAGCTTGTGAATGGCTTCCAAAACCGTCTCCCTTTCGGAGGGGGACGTTGGTAAAGCAGACTTCAGGAAACGGCGAGGTGGATCTGTCTCTAATTCCAACCTGTACCCTTGAGATATTATCTGCAGGATCCAGGGATCTACCTGCGAGTGAGCCCACTGCGCGCTGTAATTTTTGAGACGACCGCCCACCGTCCCCGAGTCCGCTTGAGAAGCCCCAGCGTCATGCTGAGGCTTTTGTAGAAGCCGGGGAGGGCTTCTGTTCCTGGGAAGGAGCTGCGTGTTGCTGTCTCTTCCCTCGACCTCTGCCTCGTGGCAGATATGAATAGCCCTTTGCTCTCTTATTTTTAAAGGAACGAAAGGGCTGCGGTTGAAAAGTCGGTGCCTTTTTCTGTTGGGGAGTGACTTGAGGTAGAAAGGTGGATTTCCCGGCTGTAGCCGTGGCCACCAAATCTGATAGACCGACTCCAAATAACTCCTCCCCTTTATACGGCAAAACTTCCATATGCCGTTTTGAATCCGCATCGCCTGTCCACTGTCGCGTCCATAAAGCTCTTCTGGCCGAAATGGACATAGCACTTACCCGTGATGCCAGTGTGCAGATATCCCTCTGTGCATCACGCATATAAAGAAATGCATCCTTTATTTGTTCTAACGACAGTAAAATATTGTCCCTGTCCAGGGTATCAATATTTTCAATCAGGGACTCTGACCAAACTACCCCAGCACTGCCCATCCAGGCAGTCGCTACAGCTGGTCGTAGTATAACACCTGCATGTGTGTATATACTTTTTTGGATATTTTCCATCCTCCTATCTGATGGATCTTTAAGTGCGGCCGTCTCAGGAGAGGGTAACGCCACTTGTTTAGATAAGCGTGTTAGCGCCTTGTCCACCCTAGGAGGTGTTTCCCAGCGCTCCCTAACCTCTGGCGGGAAAGGGTATAATGCCAATAATTTCTTTGAAATTATCAGCTTTTTATCAGGGGCAACCCACGCTTCATTACACACGTCATTTAATTCTTCTGATTCAGGAAAAACTATAGGTAGTTTTTTCATACCCCACATAATACCCTGTTTAGTGGTACCTGTAGTATCAGCTAAATGTAACGCCTCCTTCATTGCCAAAATCATATAACGTGTGGCCCTACTGGAAAATACGGTTGAATCGTCACCGTCACCACTGGAGTCAGTGCCTGCGTCTGGGTCTGTGTCGACCGACTGAGGCAAAGGGCGTTTCACAGCCCCTGACGGTGTTTGAGTCGCCTGGACAGGCACTAATTGATTGTCCGGCCGCCTCATGTCGTCAAACGACTGCTTTAGCGTGTTGACACTATCCCGTAGTTCCATAAATAAAGGCATCCATTCTGGTGTCGACTCCCTAGGGGGTGACATCCTCATATTTGGCAATTGCTCCGCCTCCACACCAATATCGTCCTCATACATGTCGACACACACGTACCGACACACAGCAGACACACAGGGAATGCTCCTAACGAAGACAGGACCCACTAGCCCTTTGGGGAGACAGAGGGAGAGTTTGCCAGCACACACCAAAAGCGCTATATATATATCAGGGATAGCCTTATAATAAGTGCTCCCTTATAGCTGCTTTGTTATATCAAAATATCACCATAAATTTGCCCCCCCCTCTCTGTTTTACCCTGTTTCTGTAGTGCAGTGCAGGGGAGAGACTTGGGAGCCGTCCTGACCAGCGGAGCTGTGAGAGGAAATGGCGCCGTGTGCTGAGGAGATAGGCCCCGCCCCTTTTCTGGCGGGCTCGTCTCCCGCTATTTAGAAAAATCAGGCAGGGGTTAAATATCTCCATATAGCCTCTAGGGGCTATATGTGAGGTATTATTAGCCTTTATAGGTATTCATTTGCCTCCCAGGGCGCCCCCCTCCCAGCGCCCTGCACCCTCAGTGACTGCCGTGTGAAGTGTGCTGAGAGGAAAATGGCGCACAGCTGCAGTGCTGTGCGCTACCTTTAGAAGACTGCAGGAGTCTTCAGCCGCCGATTCTGGACCTCTTCTGACTTCAGCATCTGCAAGGGGGCCGGCGGCGCGGCTCCGGTGACCATCCAGGCTGTACCTGTGATCGTCCCTCTGGAGCTTGATGTCCAGTAGCCAAGAAGCCAATCCATCCTGCACGCAGGTGAGTTGACTCCTTCTCCCCTCAGTCCCTCGCTGCAGTGATCCTGTTGCCAGCAGGAATCACTGTAAAATAAAAAACCTAGCTAAACTTTTTCTAAGCAGCTCTTTAGGAGAGCCACCTAGATTGCACCCTTCTCGGCCGGGCACAAAAATCTAACTGGAGTCTGGAGGAGGGTCATAGGGGGAGGAGCCAGTGCACACCACCTGATCTGAAAAAGCTTTACTTTTTGTGCCCTGTCTCCTGCGGAGCCGCTATTCCCCATGGTCCTTTCAGGAACCCCAGCATCCACTAGGACGATAGAGAAATTGCAAGTTTTTTTGAAAGGAGATTATACAGTACATAAAGATTTGTATCTGTTCCTACTCTACAACATACTACATACAGGTGACCACGGGAGATGCCATCCTCTTGTAGTTGAAAACCAACAACTTCTAGTGTTTGTCCCTGGGAATTATTGATCGACGTGGCAAAACTTAATCTTACTGGAAATTGCAAACATTTAAAATGAAACAGTATCTCAGACGTTATTAGTGGTATTCAGGGAATAAAAGTGTCTTCTTCTCTCTGTGTTTTTGCGTCAATGACATGAGACCGTAAAGCTTTTATTATCAGCCTTGTACCATCGCAGAGCTTAGGTAGATCTAAATTTTGTAGAAGAATTATAGGAGCTCCTATTGTAAGTTGCAGTTGGTGGGGTGGCAATCCTGGAGGTTCCATAGAATTTACTGGGGCAAAATGTGTTGCCTGGTCACGTTGACGCTATGTCGTGTTGTCGCAAAGTTTCCTTCCATCAGGTTTAGAACCAAAAAATTATGTTTTCAATATTTGTCGCTATGTGGTCTAATAGCTTATTATATATATATTAGTTGCAATAAAAAGTATGTGAACCCTTTGAAATTTCCTGGATGTGTGCATAATTGGTCATAAAATGTGTTCTGATCTTCATCTAAGTCACAACAATAGACAAACACAGTCTGCTGAAACTAATACCACACAAACAATTATATTTTCTCATGTTTTTATTGAACACACCATGTAAACATTCAAAGTGCAGGGTGGACAAGGTATGTGAACTCCTAGGCTAATGACTTCTCCAAGAGCTAAATTGAGTCAGGAGTAAGCCAACCTGGAGTCCAATCAATGAAACGAGGTTGGAGGTGTTGGTTAAAGCTGCCCTGCCCTATAAAAAACACACACCAGTTTTGAGTTTGCAATTCTCAAGAAGCATTGCCTGATGTGAACCATGCCTCGCAGAAAAGAGCTCTCAGAAGACCTAAGAATTGTTGATAATGCTCAATGAGGTGAAGAAGAATCCTACAGTGTCAGCTAAAGACTTACAGAAATCTCTGGCACATACTAACACCTCTGTTGACAAATCTACCATACGTAAAACACTGAACAAGAATGGAGTTCATGGGAGGATACCACAGAGGAAGTCACTGCTGTCCCAAAAAAACATTGCTGCACATTTGGAGTTTGCAAAAGAGTACCTGAATGGTCCACGGCGCACTACTGGCAAAATATTCTGTGGACAGATTAAACCAAAGTTGAGTTGTTTGGAAGGAACACACAACACTATGTGTGGAGAAAAAAAAGGCACAGCACACCAACATTAAAACATCATCCCAACTGTGAAGTATGGTGGAGGGGGCATCATGGTTTGGGGCTGCTTTGCTGCCTCAGGGCCTGGACAGATTACTATCATCGACGGAAAAATGAATTCCCAAATTTAACAAGACATTTTGCAGGAGAACTTAAGGCCATCTGTCCACCAATTGAAACTCAACAGAAGATGGGTGATGCAATAGCACAACGACCCAAAGCACAGAAGTAGATCAACAACAGAACGGCTTCAACAGAAGAAAATACGCCTTCTGGAGTGGCCCAGTCAACCAGATTGAGATACTGTGGCATGACCTCAAGAGAGCGATTCACACCAGACAACCCAAGAATATTGCTGAACTAAAACAGTTTTGTAAAGAGGAATAGTCCAAAATTCCCCCTGACCGTTGTGCAGGTCTGATATGCAACTATAGAAACTTTTGGTTAAGGTTATTGCTGCCAAAGAAGGGTCAACCAGTTATTAAATCCAAGGGTTCACATACTTTGTCCACCCTTCACTGTGAATGTTTACATGGTGTGTTCAAAAAAACATGAGAACATATAATTATTTGTGTGGTATTAGTCTCAGTAGACTGTGTTTGACTTAGATGAAGATCAGAACACATTTTATGACCAAATTATGCACAAATCCAGGAAATTCCAAAGGGTTCACATACTTTTTCTTGCAACTATATAGATCACATATGTCTTGACAAGTTGGGGGTTCATGTATACCAATTACCCTTGATTTATATGAGGCATACAGGTGGTTTATTCTTGTTGGACACCTTACTTTATTCTCTGTTTTTGTTCTATGTACAGTTGTCAATGGTGTCTGAGACAACAATGCTCTCTGGGGGCCATTCTGACCTGATTGCATGCTGCCGTTTTTCGCAGCGCAGCGATCAGGTCACTACTGCACATGCATATGCACCGCAATGTGTAGGCGCGCCGTATGGGTACAAACGGATTGTTGCTGTGCGATGGATTTAACGAAGAATCCATTCGCACAGCCGATCGCAAGGAGATTGACAGGAAGAGGGCGTTTATGTGTATCAACTGACCGTTTTCGAGGAGTGTTTTCGAAAAACGCAGGCATGTCCAAGCGTTTGCAGGGCGGGGGTCCCGGAACCGGACAGGCTGAAGTGATCGCAGCGGCTGAGTAAGTTCTGAGCTACTCAGAAACTGCACAAACTATTTTTGTACCGCTCGGCTGCACATGCGATCACACCCTTGCACAGTAAAAATACACTCCCCAGTGGGTGGCGACTATGCATTCGCACGGCTGCAAAAAGTAGCTAGCGAGTGATCAACTCGGAATGACCCCTTCAATCTTTCCTTCAGAAGATGTACTGGGGATCTGTTTTGTGTTGAATTTTTCCTCTGCACCAAAGTATAGTAAGATCTTCGAATCATCCCGTAGACCTTCACCAATAATCACACTGTCACTGATATATACGTTATGATAAGAACTTATTGTTGATAGCGGTATTTCAACTAAGTCCACAGGTTCCACAGGATAACAACGGGATATGATAGAGCGACAGCGGATTGGCACCAAACGATCAAAAGCTATCTGGCCTCCCAGGATGCAACGGGCCCGTCCATATATACTGGCCACCGGCTCAGGCAAATCAGTTGTATTCCAAAGCACAAGGCAGGAGCATCATGTAGAGCCCTAGTCAGGCGAGAAGAACACACATGCACACTCTTCCATACAAGAAGGAAGAGGTTAGGGAGTAGAAGGATCCTCAAATCAGGTGCGTCAGGGTGGGATCCCTGTGGAACCTGTGGACTTAGGAGAAATACCATTATCAACGGTAAGTTCTTACCATAACGTATATTTCTCCGGCAGGGTCAACAGGTTATCCACAGGATAACAATGGGATTTCCCAAAGCAATTTAGTGGTGGGGACGCTCCTGATTGGACAGGAGAACCTTACGCCCGAATTCAGCATCATGAGAGGCAAAAGTATCCAAGGTATAATGTCTAATGAATGTGTTAATGGGAGACCATGTGGCTGCCTTACATATCTGTTCTGCTGAAGCACCATGTTGTGCTGCCCAAGAAGGACCTACCTTACGAGTAGAGTGAGCAGAGACATTAGCTGGAACAGGGAGATCAGCTTGAGAATATGCTTCTGAAATCTTCATTCGAAGCCATCTTGCCAGCGTCTGTTTAGTAGCAGGCCATCCTCTCTTGTGAAATCCGTAGAGAGAATCTGTCTTTCTGATGGCACTGGTACGATCCACGTAGATCCTTAATGCCCGGACTACGTCCAGCGAAGCATCTCCCGCAGAAAGTCCCGATACCTAAAAAGCCGGGACTACAATTTCTTCATTAAGGTGGAATTTAGACACCACCTTCGGAAGATACCCAGACCTAGTTCTGAGAACTGTTTTATCTGGATAAAAAAATCAGAGATGGGGAACGACATGACAGCGCTCCTAAATCTGATACTCTTCTAGTTGATGCCATAGTCAGTAGAAAGAGTACTTTTGCTGTCAACCATTTAAGATCCACCTTGTTAAGTGGTTCAAATGGGGCAACTTGAAAGGCTTTCAGGACTAAACATAAGTCCCACCGTACTGTAGGTGGAACAATGGGAGGTTGAATGCATAGCATTTCCTGGATAAAAGTTCGTACATCCTGTATATTGGCAATTTTATTTTGGAACCATACAGTCAATGCCGATACCTGCACTCTCAAGGAAGCCACCTTCAAACCCTTATCCATTCCTGCCTGAAGGAATGAGAGTACCCTGGAAACTCTAAATGAGTTTGGGTCCATACCTCCTTCACTGCACCAATGAATATAGGCCTGCCATATTCGGTGATAAATACAAGCTGAGGAGGGTTTCCTTGCTCTGAGCATTGTTTGAATTACCTGTTTAGAGAATCCTCTTGACTTTAGGATAGAGGTTTCAAGAGCCACGCCGTCAAAGACAGTCGATCCAGATGTCTGTGATAACAGGGACCCTGCATCAGTAGATCTGGACGTTGAGGAAGCAGAAGTGGACCGTCCGTCGACATTCTCTGCAGATCTGTGTACCAATGCCTTCTGGGCCAAGTTGGAGCTATTAGAATCCCGGCACCCTTTGCTTGCTTTATTTTCTTCACCACCCTGGGTAACAGGGTGATCCGAGGAAACAGATAAGCCAGATGAAAGTCCCATTTCACCAACAAGGCGTCCACAAAGACCACTCCGGGATCCTTTGTTCTTGACCCGTATATGGGCACATTGTTGTTCAGACGGGATGTCATGAGATCTCTCTCTGGCAACACCCATTTGTCTACTAGAGTCTGAAAGACCTCCGCGTGTAGAGCCCATTTGCTTGCTTGAATAGTGTGTTGACTGAGAAAGTCCGCTTCCAAGTTTAGGACTCCCGGAACGAACACTATGGACAAGGCTGGAAGATGGAGTTCTGCCTACTTTAGTATGTGACTTACCTCCTTCATTGCTTTTTGGCTGTGAGTTCCTCCCTGATGGTTGAGGTACGCTACTTGCCGTCGCATTGTCCGAACGGATCTGGACTGGTTTTCTCTGAAGAATGTCCTTTGCCTGAATCCGTGCCATGTATATGGCCCGAAGTTCTAACAGGTTTATCGGCAGGCAACTTTATTCTCTGGTCCATTGTCCCTGGAACCATAATTTTCCGGACACTGCTCCCCAGCCCTGAAGACTGGCATCTGTTGTCAGGATCTCCCAATCTGATATCCAAAAGGGTATCCCTTTGTCTGAATGGGATGTCTGTAGCCACCAGGCTAATGACTTCCTTACCTTTACTGGAAGTACCATCGTCTGTTTCTTTATTGTCTGATGTACTCCATTCCATCTGGCCAGAATCAGATGCTGCAGAGGCCTTGAGTGAAATTGTGCATACTCCACCATGTTGAATGTTGACACCATCAACCCCATCACTCGCATAGCTGTGTGAATGGATACCCTCTGACTGTGTAACAAGTCCTGAATCTTTGACTGTACCTTGGATATCTTGTTCCGAGGTAAGAACACTTTCTGCAGACCTGAATCCAGTACAGCCCCCAAGTGAGTCATCCGTTGTGACGGCACCAGAGAGGATTTTGCACAATTTATGAGCCACCCGTGCCTCTGCAGACATGTTATTGTCTGTTGGAGATGGCACAGGAGCAATTCCTGTGATTGTGCCAGGATTAAAAGGTCGTCGAGGTATGGAAAAATTCTTATCCCCTGCTTGCGGAGATAAACTGCCATAACCACCATAATCTTGGTAAATACTCTGGGGGCTGTGGCTAACCCAAATGGTAGGGCCTGAAACTGGAAATGCTGCTGGAGGATAGTGAACCAGAGATGACACTGATGGGACCGTGCTATAGGATTTTTGCTCTCTAGAAGCTGATGAAAAATCACCTTCCAATGCATCAGCCCAGGCAGCCACTGCCTTTGCTATCCAAGCTGAAGCCATGGCCGGCCTTATGACTGCTCCAGACAGGGAAAATATGGTTTTTAGAAAAACATCCACTCTCCTATCCGTGACATCATTTAAAGATGCTGACGGCAAAGGCAATATAGATTTTCGCACTAATCGAATCACATGCGTATCTACTTTAGGAGCTACCTCCCTTTTTGAACAGTCCCCGGCTGGAAAAGGATAATTTGAATCCCATTTTTTGGAAATTCTATATTTTTTGTTGGGTGTTACCCAAGCCTCCTCCATGATTTCCGTCAGCTGGTCTGACCCTGGAAAGTCAGTCTTAACTGCTTTGGGACGTTTAAACACAGGTGCCTTGGTTTTTAACACAGGCTCTGCTGAATCTTCTAAGGACAGAATGGCCTTCATTGCTCTAATTAATTCAGCTATATCTATTGAGCTGAGACCCTCTTCCTCTTCTTCATATGTCGAGGTAGAGTAAACTGAGCTTTCATCTTCTGATGAATCGTCATGTGTAGCCTATGAAGGTGAAGATTTACTTACCATCGGTTTATCAGTTTGTTTCATTTGAGAAGCTGCTGGGGGAAATGATAAACCGTAGGTAGGGAGCTGCATGTATGTGTACCCTATACCTGGTACCGAAGCTGTAGGAATTATCCGTTCAGCTATACCGGACAAGGTCTGTGCAAACATAGCCCAAGGTGGATCCATCTGTACCTGATGTTGTACAGGGATCTGCCTTGTGTTCTGCTGAAAAGCAAAACAATTTACACAAACTAGCCTGAACCAGATCCTGAGAGGATAATACAGTTTTGCAAGATAAACATGATATGAGTGTTGCTGTAAGTGTACCTTTGTCACCTTTACCACTCTTAGACATGATAAATAATCAGCACTTTCACAGTGTATTACACAATTTGTGACTGTAATCACTTTAACCCTGTAAAGTGATATCAATCTGACCCTACCAATGCACCAGCATTGAGGATCAGAAGAAACAACTGACAAACATATATTAAAGTCAGCAATCACACTAGCAGTCACATGTTATATATTAGTCATATGAGCATATGATCAACTACAAACACTTTTTAAAGTATGTAGGCAAACATTTACTGAATCCTGTATAAACAGATCTAACGTATTCAGATGCAATGCGAAGAAAACCACAGCAAATGTACACAGACTCATATGCAATAGGCACTTAACTATTCATACTTGACAAAGTAGATAGACATTTAGTATAGCCCGTACTCAGAGTGGGATACAGGGAGACCACCCTTGCTTCCAGTGATTGATCAATACGTTAGCGAACGCTGAGTGGATCCAGACGCTACTAGTGTACCACTGCCGCTCCAGGAACCTATAGCGGACACAGACTCTCAGTGAACACAGACGCACCGGTCTCATGGTAACGTTCCGTGAACACAGACGCAGTGGTCACACAGCCACCTATGCTGCGACCGGATCTCTCGTGGTAGCGCTTAGTGAAGACTGACGCAGCGGCCTATGCTGCGACCGAGTCCCCTCTGGTAGCGTCTGAGACGGAAGCGAGGAATCAGTTCATGGCGGGAGGCTCGGCGGAAACTGGTCATGAACCGGGGGCAGGGGCGATCAGGAGAGCGTCTGACTCCCCATTGCTGACATCAACCCAGGGGATCGCGGCCTCATGCTATTCCTGGTGCCTAAGATCCCTAAGGCCTAGCGCTGGAGCACCCGTGGTGGCGGCGCGTCAGCTACTGTTCGGTAGTCTCCTCCCAAAAAAGTGCGGCTGTGTCCGTATTCCATCTACTAAGCGGAACCGATGCCTTACCTTCCCTCTGTGCTCCGGCCACAGCCTGGTAACGTCTGATGGACCTGCTAGTATATCCGACACAGACATCCGCCGAAACAGCACTGTACTCGTGGGTAAGCGTTGTTGCGACCTGGCGGAGAGTTGTTGGAGTGACTCTTTCCAATATGCGTATAAGACGCTATTTAGAAAGATCACTCAAAAAATAGTAAGACTATAAAAATAAAATAAGAAAGCTTGGGGCTGCTAAGGAAACAGCAGCCCTCCAACCATGGTCCGGCTCCTGCCGCACCAAATAAAAATAAGATTTTAAACCTACCGGTAAATCTTTTTCTCGTAGTCCGTAGAGGATGCTGGGGACTCCGTAAGGACCATGGGGAATAGACGGGCTCCGCAGGAGACATGGGCACTAAAAAGAACTTTAGGTATGGGTGTGCACTGGCTCCTCCCTCTATGCCCCTCCTCCAGACCTCAGTTAGAAAAACTGTGCCCAGAGGAGACGGACAGTACGAGGAAAGGATTTTGTAAATCCAAGGGCAAGATTCATACCAGCCACACCATTCACACCGTAAAACATGGGAGATACGAACCAGTCAACAGTATGAAACAAAACCAGTATCAGTTCAAAACTGATCCAACTGAAAAACATAACCCTTATGTAAGCAACAACTATATACAAGTCTTGCAGGATGTTGTCCGCACTGGGACGGGCGCCCAGCACCCTCTACGGACTACGAGAAAAAGATTTACCGGTAGGTTTAAAATCTTATTTCCTCTTACGTCCTAGAGGATGCTGGGGACTCCGTAAGGACCATGGGGATTATACCAAAGCTCCCAAACGGGCGGGAGAGTGCGGATGACTCTGCAGCACCGAATGAGCAAACATTAGGTCCTCATCAGCCAGGGTATCAAACTTGTAGAATTTTGCAAAAGTGTTTGAACCCGACCAAGTTGCTGCTCGGCAAAGTTGTAATGCCGAGAAGCCCAGGGCAGCCGCCCAAGAAGAGCCCACCTTCCTAGTGGAATGGGCCTTAACCGAATTCGGTAACGGCAATCCAGCCGTAGAATGAGCCTGCTGAATCGTGTTACAGATCCAGCGAGCAATAGTCTGCTTAGACGCAGGAACGCCAACCTTGTTGGCTGCATACAGGATAAACAGAGCCTCTGTTTTCATAACCCGAGCCGTTCTGGCCAGATACATTTTCAATGCCCTGACCACATCCAGGGACTCGGAATCCTCCACGTCCCTTGTAGCCACAGGCACCACAATAGGTTGGTTCATATGAAAAGAAGAAACCACCTTAGGCAAAAATCGAGGACGAGTCCGCAACTCAGCTCTATCCACATGGAAAATCAGATAAGGGCTTTTGTGAGACAAAGCCGCCAACTCCGACACTTGCTGCGCCGAAGCCAAGGTCAATAACATGACCACTTTCCAAGTGAGATACTTCAACTCAACTGTTTGAAGCGGTTCAAACCAGTGAGACTTAAGAAACCGTAACACCACGTTAAGGTCCCATGGTGCCACCGGAGGCACAAAAGGAGGTTGGATATGCAGCACCCCCCTCACGAAAGTCTGGACTTCCAGAAGAAAAGCCAATTCCTTTTGAAAGAAAATGGATAGGGCCGAAATCTGAACCTTAATGGAGCCTAACTTTAGGCCCAAATTCACTCCAGTTTGCAGGAAATGGAGAAAACGGCCCAGATGGAATTCTTCCGGAGGAGCAGTCTGAGCTTCACACCAAGACACATACTTCCTCCAGATACGGTGATAATGTTTCGATGTCACCTCCTTCCAAGCCTTAATTAGAGTAGGAATGACCTCCTCCGGAATGCCCTTCTCCGCTAGGATCCTGCGTTCAACCGCCATGCCGTCAAACGCAGTCGCGGTAAGTCCTGGAACAAACAGGGCCCTTGTTGTAACAGGTCTTCCCTGAGAGGAAGAGGCCACGGATCTTCTGTGAGCATTTCCTGCAGATCCGGATACCAGGCCCTTCAAGTCCAATCTGGAACAATGAGAATTGCCTGAACCCCTCTTCGTCTTATGATTGTCAGTATTTTTGAGATGAGAGGAAGAGGAGGGTACACATAGACCGACTGAAACACCCACGGTGTCACCAGTACGTCCACTGCAACCGCCTGAGGGTCCCTTGACCTGGCACAATATATCTCGGAAGTTTCTTGTTGAGACGTGAAGCCATCATGTCTATTTGAGGCAGTCCCCACTGACTTGCAATCTCTGCGAAGACTTCCTGATGATGTCCCCACTCTCCCGGATGCAGATCGTGTCTGCTGAGGAAGCCTGCCTCCCAGTTGTCCACTCCCGGAATGAAGACTGCTGTCAGAGCGCTTACATGACTCTCCGCCCATCGAAGAATCTTTGAGGCTTCTGCCATTGCCACTCTGCTCCTTGGCGGTTTACATGAGCCACTGCTGTGATGTTGTCTGACTGAATCAGAATTGGTAGACCTTGAAGTAAGGTCTGCGCCTGACGAAGGCTGTTGTATATGGCCCTTAATTCCAGAATGTTGATGTGTAGACAAGCCTCCTGGATTGACCACAGACCTTGGAAGTTTCTTGCCTGTGTGACTGCTCCCCATCCACGGAGGCTCGCGTCCGTGGTCACCAGAACCCAGTCCTGGATGCCGAACCTGCGACCCTCTAGAAGGTGAGCACTCTGCAGCCACCACAGGAGAGACACCCTGGCCCTGGGGGACAGGCGGATCATCTGATGAATCTGTAGATGTGACCCGGACCACTTGTCCAGAAGGTCCCACTAAAAAGTCCTGGCATGGAACCTGCCGAATGGAATGGCCTCGTAAGACGCCACCATTTTTCCCAGCACTCGAGTGCAGTGATGTACCGACACCCTGTCCTGCCTCAACAGGTCCCTGACCAAGCTCTGAAGTTCCTGTGCCTTTTCCATCGGGAGAAAGACCCTCCTTTGTTCCGTGTCCAGAATCATGCCTAAGAAAGGCAATCGGGTCGTTGGAACTAACTGTGACTTTGGTAGATTTAGAATCCAACCGTGTTGTTGTAACACCCTCAGGGAGAGTGATACACTGTCTAGCAATCCTTCTCTCGATCTCGCTTTTATCAGGAGATCGTCCCAGTACTGGATAATTGTGACCCCCTGTTTGCGCAGGAGCACCATCATCTCTGCCATTAATTTGGTAAAAATCCTCGGGCCGTGGAAAGCCCAAATGGCAAGGTCTAAAATTGGTAATGACAATCCTGCACTACAAATCTCAGGAACGCCTGATGAGGTTGATAAATGGGGACATGAAGGTATGCATCCTTTATGTCTAGGGACACCAATAATCTCCCTCTTCCAGACTTGCGATGACCGCCCTGAGCGATTCCATCTTGAACTTGAACCTCTTTAAGTATAGGTTTAAGGATTTTAAATTCAGAATTGGTCTGACCGAACCGTCCGATTTCGGGACCACAAACAGGGTTGAGTAATAGCCCATCCCCTGCTGCTGCAGGGGAACTTTGACCACCACTTGTTGAAGGCACAACTTTTGAATTGCTGCCAAAACTACCTCCCTCTCTGGGGAAGAAGTCGGCAGTGCCGATTTGAAAAACCGGCGAGGAGACACCTCTTCGAATTCCCGCTTGTACTCCTGGGAAACAATGTCTATTGCCCAGGGGTCCACCTGAGAATGAACCCAGACCTGGCCGAAAAGACGAAGACGTACCCCCACAGGAGCGGACTCCACCCGCGGAGCCCCAGCGTCATGCGGTGGATTTAGTAGAAGTCGGGGAGGACTTTTGTTCCTGGGAACTGGCTGTAGCTGGCAGCTTTTCCCCCTTGCCCTTACCTCTGGCAAGAAAGGAAGATCCCCGAGCTCTCTTGAATTTATGCAGCCGAAAGGACTGCATCTGATAATGTGGCGCTTTCTTAGGCTGTGAGGAAACATAAGGTAAAAAAGTTGATTTACCAGCAGTAGCTGTGGAGACTAGGTCCGCGAGACCTTCCCCAAACAACCCCTCACCCTTGTAAGGTAAAACCTCCATATGCCGTTTCGAGTCGGCATCACCCGTCCACTGTCGGGTCCACAGTGCTCGCCTGGCAGAAATTGCCATAGCGTTCGCTCTGGACCCCAGTATGCCTATATCCCTCTGAGCCTCTCTCATATAAAGGACCGCATCCTTAATATGGCCCAGGGTCAATAAAATAGTTTCCTTATCCATCGTATCCATATCAGCAGATAAGGTATGAGTCCACTCCACGCTAGTACAGCGCTACAAACCCAAGCCGACGCTATTGCCGGTCTGAGTAATGTACAGGTATGTGTGTAAATTGACTTCAAGGTAGTTTCCTGCTTGCGGTCAGCAGGATCCCTGAGGGCAGCGGTATCCTGAGACGGCAGCGCCACCTTTTTGGAAAGGCGCGTCAATGCCTTGTCCACCCGTGGGGAGGATTCCCACCGTATCCTATCCTTGATCGCGAAAGGATACGCCATAAGAATCATCTTGGGAATCTGCAGTTTCTTATCTGGAGTTTCCCAAGCACTTTCAAATAACTCATTTAATTCAAAGGAAGGTGGAAAAGTAACCTCAGGCTTCTTTTCTATAAACATGTGGATCTTTGGATTAGGTACAGCGGGGTCATCTATAATATGCAGCACATCCTTTATAGCAATAATCATATAATGAATACTCTTTGCCATCTTTGGATGCAACCTCGCATCATCATAATCGACACTAGAGTCAGAATCTGTGTCGGTATCTGTGTCAACTATCTGAGAAAGTGGGCGCTTTTGAGACCCCGAAGGCCCCTGTGACATAGGGAAAGGCAGGATCTGACCCACCGTACCGTCCCTGGACTCTGCTTTGTCCAAACGTTTGTGCAATAAATTCACATTTGCATTTAAAATATTCCACATATCCATCCAGTCATGTGTCGGCGTTGCAGACGGCGACACCACACTCATGCGCTCCACCTCATCCCTAGGAGAGCCTTCTGCTTCAGACATGCCGACACGCACGTACTGACACACCACACACTCAGGGAAAGCTCTATCTGGAGACAGTTTCCCCACAAGGCCCTTTGGAGAGACAGAGAGAGAGTATGCCAGCACACACCCAGCGCCAATAACCCTGGAAAAACAAAAATTTACCCAGATATAGCGCTTTTAAATATATATTCACTGCGCCAAATTATGTGCCCCCCCCCTTCTTTAAAACCCTCTGTCACTGGTGATCAGCAGGGGAGAGTCCGGGGAGCCAGTTTCTCAGCGTGTGCTGTGCAGAAAATGGCGCTGGTGAGTACTGAGGAAGAAGCCCCGCCCCCTCAGTGGCAGGCTTCGGTACCGCTTTTTTTTAAAACAAACTGGCGGGGATACTCTGAAAAACCACTAAATAGTGTAAATCAAATCATAGCCAGTCCTAGAGGTATACATTGCTGCCCAGGGCGCCCCCCCCGCACCCCACAGTGTGCGCTGTGTGTGTGTTCTGTGTGGGAGCAATGGCGCGCAGCGTTACCGCTGCGCGTTACCTCATCAATGATCTGAAGTCTTCTGCCGCCTCTGAAGTCTTCTATCTTCTTATACTCACCCGGCTTCTATCTTCCGGCTCTGCGAGGAGGACGGCGGCGCGGCTCCGGGACGAACCGCTAGGGGAGACCTGCGTTCTGACTCCCTCTGGAGCTAATGGTGTCCAGTAGCCTAAGAAGCAGTGCCTAGCATTTAAGTAGGGCTGCTTCTCTCTCCTCAGTCCCACGATGCAGGGAGCCTGTTGCCAGCAGGTCTCCCTGAAAATAAAAAACCTAACAAAATACTTTCTTTCAGGAAGCTCAGGAGAGCTCCCTGTAGTGCACCCAGTCTCCTCTGGGCACAGTATTAAACTGAGGTCTGGAGGAGGGGCATAGAGGGAGGAGCCAGTGCACACCCATACCTAAAGTTCTTTTTAGTGCCCATGTCTCCTGCGGAGCCCATCTATTCCCCATGGTCCTTACGGAGTCCCCAGCATCCTCTAGGACGTAAGAGAAAAACTGATTTGCCTGAGCCAGTGGGCAGGATATATGGACGGGCCCGTTGCATCCTGGGAGGCCAGAAAGCTTTTGATCGTTTGGTGCCAATCCGCTGTCGGTCCATCATAGCCCAGTGTTATCCTGTGGATAACCTGTGGACACTGCCAGAGAAATTTACATTATTGACTGTATCCCTCGGGTTTATTGAAGCCCAAATTGCCAGAAATACAGACTTTAGAATACAACAAAGCAGTGTTTCTCAGCCCGGCCCCATGGGACCCTAACAGAGCATGTTTTCCAGGTCATCCAGCTGGAGCACAGGCAGGGCCGTCTTTTCGTATAGGCTCTTGCCCAAGGGCTCCAAGAGTATTAGGGCCCTAGGCTGATAGCCGAGGGTCCCCTTTTTACAGATTTTTGAAAATCGGCCCTGGGGAACCGGAGATATCTGACTTAATTGCTCTTTCCAGCCAGATATTATGGGTTCTGTCTGACTTTAGAGTTTTTCTGAGGGTATTCTCCAAAAGCTGGGACTCTTCCCTTTCTGTGTACACTGGCAGCTTGTCTCTACTATACCCAGAACCAGAGATATCAGTATCCCAGCAGCTGGTCCCTGCTACAGTTCCACACGCCTGGTATGCAGTTTTATATTTTCGTTTGTGGATTGCTCTGGCTCCTGGATACTGATCCCCAAGACCCCAGTACCTTCTGCAAGGTGGGTCCCATTAAACACCAAAGAAATCTATTTCCAGGAATTGGAGATATCTGGAGTCAAGCAAGCTGCCCTTCCACTGGAAAATGAATATTAAGCTCACTCCACTCTCCACCCCTCCCCTGCGTATTAAACACCCCCTACCACCCTGGGAGTGATGTATGGGACCCTTTCATTCAGCTTAATGCCCCCTTCTACAGTTTCGTTTACTATCTCCCGCCCAATCTCCTCCCATCCATGCAGTAAAGGAGTAATTAGCAGTAATTACTGCTCCAGGTCCTACATGCTGAGCGGAAGATAGAACACCCCCTACCGCTCACAGGACATCAAAGCTACCACTGATACACCCCACCCCTATTGCTGAAGGATGGGTAGGGGTCCCAGTGCATTGCTTTGCCCAGGTGCCTACACTGCTGAAAAGACAGCCCTGAGCACAGGGCTAAGACAATAGAGCTACAGGCGGTACTAATTATTCCTGAGGATACATTGAAAACATGTGCTGCTAGGGTTCCATGAGAAACACTGCAAAGAACATCTAAGCACCATCAATGTTTTCCCCATTACAAGTACAGAAACCACAGATTTAGTAAACGGCATATTGGGACTGGCAAGCATGCCCTATGTGCTACCAGGTCAATCAGAGGATGAGGAATAACAATACACTTAATAACATACCTCCCAACTTTTGAGCTTGCCGAAAAATAGGATTTCTGCTGCGGGGTACACTGGGCTCCACAAGTCTGGACAATGGGGTGTAGAGTAGGATCTTGATCCGAGGCACCAACAGGCTCAAAGCTTTGACTGTTCCCAGAATGCACAGCGCCGCCTTCTATATCACCCCGCCTCCCAGCACAGGAGCTCAGTTTGTCAGCTGGTGCTGCAGTAAGCAGCCACTTAACAGAGGGGCTGCTCCAAGCAGCCCTGAGAAAAGCTTTTTATGAGGTAAAAAGTGAAGACTTCAAGGGCAGTAGCGGTGGTAAATGTCTTGTGACATTCACTGCTGCAGCTCCAGCTCTCCCCAGCGGCGCTGTACACTCCCGAGCCCTGGTTGCCGGGTACCTGCAGCGGAGGCTCCGGTTTTCTTCACGTTAGACACACACGGCTGGGGCTCTCCAGGATCGCGTGGCCGCGCTTCGGGAGGTGGTAAGTGGGTCCCACTCGCGGGACCCGGTCTTTATCGCGATCTGGCGCGGTCAGTGGGAGGCGGGCCGCGCGCGCTGGCGGTGGACACTGTGGATACATGCGATCCCACTAGATAACCAGGGCATGGGCGCAGGTCAGGTTTTCTCTTAAAACCGATTTTAATATCGCCCACAGTACCCGGTGGTTTTGCCAGCAAGGGGGATAAGGCTTAGGCCTGAAGCCCCTCCCCCAGCCCCAGGGCGCCATTTCCAGCAAGTGTTCCTGCCCTGGAGCTGCATCTCTGTCTTTTCCTCACTCCCTGTCAGTGTCTGCGGCGCCATTACTCCTCAGCCCACTGTTCCTGGGACTGCTTGGGCAAATCCTCCTAGGTAAAGCCGCCTGGTTGTCAGCGCTGTGCCTTTACATGACACTTAAGTATTCTACCTGCCTTTTTAGTCAGTGTTAGTAAGAAAGAGTGCATTTAGTCAGGGGTTTATAGTACAATTACCCTGTGATATACATCCAGTTTCTTACTGTGTAGTGTTATATCTATTGACTATATAGCTGTGTAAGCTAGTCCAGTGCAGTATTATTGTCTGTAATAACCTCTGCATTGTACAAACTGTGACTATTTGTATGTGCATTGATAGCTGAGTGGTGTCCATCTCGTGTCTTTCACTCAACTTGCTATCCCTATATTCTATAACCCATACCTCCCAACTTTGCGTCTTCATAAAGAGGGACGCACACGTCCCGAAAAAGGGGCGTGGCCTAAGGGAATGGGGCGTGGCTTCGCGGGAGGACCCGCGATCGCGAACCACGCCCCCGTTTTTCGTCACTGAGGGGGCATGCCCAGCGCTCTGTGAGCCGCTGGCATGCCCCCTCTCCCTCTGACTTTAGTGAATAGACGCTGTGCGCATGCACACAGCATCTATTCACCGCTGCTCTGTTAAGCAGAGCAGCGCATGTAGGAGCCTCCCAACTGCCCCCCCCCCACCGCGGGACACTGCGGCCCGCGTGTGGGACAGCAGGACTGTCCCCAAAAAATGGGACTGTCCCGCGAAAATCGGGACAGTTGCGAGGTATGATAACCTGAGGGGGCTTGGTACGTCAGGTGTTATTTAATATAGGATTTTCACAAAGATATACTGTATTACGTATTTTTCTCTGTGATTTAGTTACCATATCTCTCAGGCAAATATGGGGAGAATCTAGCAGCTGTGGGCTCTGGTTCTGGGGGCTCCTTGCTCCCCAGTGGGACTGTGGCAACGGAGGCACATACTGACCCTCCGTGGGCCGCTTTTTCCACGCTTCTGCATACGCTAGTTCATAAACTAACACCCCCTATGGGACCCCCAATGCCAGTACAACCTGATAAAGCTGATTATCTTTACAGGAATGAAAGCTATACCTTAAACACACCTTAAATACACTTTAAACCTTTAGCCGCTATACTTAATTCACACTACGCACCTTTTACGCTATTAGCGTAAAAGGGTTCCGTAGTGTACGGACTTTGCGTACACACGCCGCGCTGACGGTACAAAGTACTCGCAGCGCATACACACCCAGAGATACACTTTAAAACCTTCTACAGCAATGCAATGCAATAATAATAATAATAATACACTTTAAACCTTAGCAGGGCAATGAGCACACGACACCAATTGTGATTAACCGCTGGGTTCCGACACCACAGTGGATTATTTCTGAAAGGGGGTTTACAATACAAATTATACACTACAATACAAGACAATATATATAACAGAATAATGGCTACAGTCAATGTACATACGTGAGAATATTCGCGTGCGCTTCCTGGTCCAGTCCTCCGTCATCAAATAGATAACGTTGTGAGTCTTGTGAGTGGCCGGCCTGCAGCAGGCTTTATTTATACAAGTCTTCCAAAAGCAATACAATGGATACTGTAATCCCTTTGTCCACTGGACACAGGGATGCACTTTTACAGTACAGGAGAGGTCATAGGTTGATTTGAAAAGGTGGGCGATGTCTTTCTCAACTGCTCTTGTGGGTGGTCTCCTCTGGATTCCCGCCGCATGCATAATATACAGTAAATACAGTTTATATCTATATTCTGCTTCTGCACATAACTATCCGCAGGAACATGCGATCTTCCGCAGACCAACACCGGAATGTTTCCCTTAAAATACCCTACAACTGGATACCAAATACCACCTTATAACCTTAGTCTGTCCCCTCTTATCCTGTAAAGGTGAATCCCTTTGTTCTGCAACCATTTAAACAGCTATAAGTTTCTGATGTGGTGCAAGGAGACTATGTGTACATTGTGCACTATTTGGATTAAATATGTAATGTGTTCTGATGGCCCTCCATGCGTACACAAACTCTGCCGTAAATACCCATACCACGCGTCGATGCGCAGGACCGCGGGAGCGACCATACGCAAAGTGCGGAAATGTGCACGCACGGCAGAACAAGTGCACGCGCAGTGGGCATGTGTGTGCAGTTTATACGTGCTGTGTGTTCTTCAATATTTTTCGACTTTGACAAACCGTATGTGGTCCCTGCAGCTAACCCGCCGTGGGTGGACGATTTATCTGCTCAATTAAAGAAGTTGAACCAGTCCCTGACTACTAAAAAGTCTGACCAACGCTCGCCTAAGTCCAAGAGGTCCTCTAAGCGAGCGCTCGTCTCCTCACAATCCACTGCTGTCACTGACACCTCGTCTGATGAAGACAGCACATACACTGACCCCACAGGTTCTGACTCAGATACGGCTGAAGGGGAGGGTAGTTCACATGTGGATGTTCCTGGTCTTTTGGAGGCTATTAAATTAATTCTGCAGATTACGGATGATCCCGAGCCATCCGTCCCTCCTAAGAAACCAGATAGGTTCAAGCGTCAGAAGGTGATTAAACAAGTTTTACCTCACTCTGACCACCTAGTGGATATACGTCAGGAACCCTGGCAAAGCCCGGGTACGAAGTTTGTGCCTCGAAAGAAGATGCTGGCTCGCTATCCCCTCGCGCCAGAGCTGTCTAAGAATTGGGAAACGCCTCCTCCAATAGACTCACATGTGGCTAGGATGGTGGTTTCCTCAGCTCTACCTGTCACTACCGTCCCGTCTCTAAAAGAGCCTACGGATAAACGTGTGGAGGGTTGTCTAAAAGCGATTTACACCCTCACGGGTGCTGCACAAAGGCCCACTATTGCAGCTACATGGGCGGCAGAGGCTATTGAAGCATGGGCCTTGGAGTTAGAAGCTGAAATCTCCTCTGACCATGCTAGACAATGCTTGTCATATATTGTCACAGCTTCTCGCTATATTAAAGAGGCGGCTTCTGATGCCGGTATCCTAGCAGCCAAGGCCTCTTCTACGTCACTCCTGGCTCACAGGATATTGTGGCTGAGATCCTGGTTTGTGGATCTGGACTCTAGAAAAACCCTGGAGGTACTCCCTTTCAAGGGGGATATTCTGTTTGGGGAGGACTTAAATAAGATAGTAATGTGACCTTTGATAAAGCTGCCTGGAGCAGCGAAACGTGTCAGGCACAGACCTTGGGTGGACCTTGCTGACCAGCACCATCATTGAATAAACCAAACCAGTCAGGACCTTGCACTCGACTTTCTCAGTGGACCAGGACTCCATTGCCGGAACTGCCATCGCCCACTAATTTTTCCAGGAGATTCCACACATTGGAACACGGAGCACTCATTAAACTGTGAACCAGTACCACCTCACTAATTGCTGTCGTTGCTATACGAATTTGTACCTATGGGAGTCTCTTTAACTGGAACACAGACTTGGTAATTACATTCAATTGATGAACTAGTATGCACTTGGTCCGTATTAATGACTGCCTATATGTTTGGCCTGCTTATGCCTTTTGGTGCTAGTATATACCAAGGTCTCAAAGTCCACCAAGGATCTAATTGTGATACTTAGATTTTATGCTTGTTCATTTATTTGACATGATCTTATAGGTTAAGTCTTTTTAAACAAATATTAAATACATTTTTTGTTACATTACTCTGTGTCAATCAGCGCTGTATATTTTTCTTTGTTTACCTTGGTTTAAAGGGCTTGACTACCCCTCATTTTTACAGCTGCTAGGATAGGCCACTCATCACAGCGCCTGTATATATATTTGATATATATAGATTTCCACATTTAAATAAGATAGTGGCTGACTTGGCTACTGCCAAAACTGCCTGTCTGCCTAATATAGCTCCTTCTGTGTCGAAGACCAATGGCACGTCCTTTCGCCCCTATCGTCCTTTCAGGTAAAGCAAAAGGTCAGGCGTACCCATAAGCAGGCCCGCACTTCCAAACCTGGTAAGCCGAAGCCCAAAAGAGCCTGGGCTGCCTGTCAGCCAGCAGCCAAGACCGATAAGCCTGCTGCATGACGGGGCGGGCCTCCCCCCGGGGGATCCCAGGGTGGGGGGCCGGCTTCTAGGGTATACCCAGAAGTATAGGCCTATCGTCAGAGTGTCCACTTTGTCAAAGTCGAAAAATATTGCAGTACATACATTACGTACAAACTACACACAGATGGCCTCCGTGCGCGTACTTGCTCTGCCGTGCGTGCGCATATTCGCAATTTGAGTATGGTCACTCCCGCGGACCTGCGTATTAGCGCGTGGTATGAGTATTTATGGTAGAGTTTGTGAACGCATGGAATAGCCATCAAAACACATTACATATTTAATCCAAATAGTGCACATTTTACACATAGCCTCCCTGCACCACAGCAGCAAGTTACAGCAGTTTAAATGGTTTCAGAACAAAGGGATTCACCTTTACAGCATAGGAGGGGACAGAACAAGGTTATAAGGTGGTGTTTGGTATCCAGCTGTAGGGTATTTTAAGGGTAATATTCCGGTGTTGGTTTGAGGAAGATCGCATGTTCCTGCGGATAGTTATGTGCAGGAGCAGAATATAGATATAAACTGTATTTACTGTACATTATGTATGCGGCGGGAATCCAGAGGAGACCACCCACAAGAGCAGTTGGAACAGACATCGCCCACCTATTCAAACCAACCTATGGCCTCTCCTGTACTGTAAATGACCATCCCTGTGTCCAATGGACAAAGATTACAGTATCCATTGTGTTAAGTTTTGGAAGAATTGTATAAAGAGAGCCTGCTGCAGGCCTGGTCTGACACAAGACTCACAAAGTTATCTATCAGATGACCGAGGACCAGATCTGGGTAGCGCGGCGAATCCACTCACGTATGTACCATTGATTGTAGCCATTATTCTGTTGTATTGTATTGTTTGTATTGTAACCCCCTTTCAGCAATAATACGCTGTGGTGTCGGAACCCAGTGGTTTAACTACAGACTGGTGTCGTGTCTTCCTTTCCCTGCTAAGGTTTAAAGTGTATTAGTATCGCATTGCATTGCTGTATAAGGTTTAAAGTGTATTCATTGGGTGTGTACGCGCTGTGTGTTCTTTGTACCGTCAGCGCGGCGTTTGTACGCAAAGTCCGTACACGGTACGGGACTCTGTACGCTAACAGCGTAAAAGGTGCGTAGAGTGTGTATTAAGTTTAGCGGCCGCAGCGGCTCCATGGTAAAGTGTATTTAAAGTGTGTATAAGGTATAGCTTTTCATTCCTGTTGATAAATCAGCATTATCAACTTCTACTTCCACAACGCCCAGACCCCCTCGTTCAGGGCCCCTGTGTCTACCAGGACCGAGCCCGGCTGTCTTTGACGGCGTGGCTCTTGAAGCTTCCGTCTTAAGAGCTAAGGGTTTTTCTGAAGAGGTCATTAAACCTATGTTGCGGGCCCGGAAACCGGCCTCTGCTCGGATTTACCATCGGGTCTGGCATTCCTAATTTGTTTGGTGCGCATCTAACCATTATGACGCTTCCAAGTTTAGTACAGCCAAACTTTTGGCTTTTCTACAGCAGGGCCTAGATTTAGGCCTGCGTCTGGCCTCCCTCAAGGTTCATATTTCTGCCTGGTCTGTGTGGTTTCAGAGAAAAATTGCGACTTTATCTGATGTTCATACTTTCACTCAGGGTGTGTTGCGTATCCAACCTCCTGTGACGCCTGTGGCTCCTTGGGACTTGTCGGTGGTTTTGGAGGCGTTACAAGAGTCTCCATTTGAACCTCTTGGTTCAGCTGACCTTAAGTGGCTTTCCCTTAAGGTGGTGTTCTTGCTGGCTATTGCCTCTGCTAGAAGAGTGTCGGATTTGGGTGCCTTGTCTTGTAGTTCCCCATATCTGATTTTTCACCGTGACCGGGCGGTTCTTAGGACTCGTCCCGGATATTTACCTAAGGTGGTTTCTTCGTTCCACCTTAATCAGGAGATTGTGGTTCCAGCTTTTGTCTCTCCTGATTTGTCTCCCAAAGAGCGGTCTTTGGATGTGGTACGGGCTCTCCGTATCTATGTGAAGAGAACTGCTTCTATTCGAAAGTCTGATTCTCTCTTTGTTTTGTTTGGATTTCACAAACGTGGCTGGCCTGCTCACAAGCAGACCCTGGCCAGGTGGATTAGAATGGTGATTGCGCATGCTTATGTGAAGGCTGGTATGTCAGCTCCTGTTCATATTACGGCCCATTCTACTCGGTCTGTTGGACCTTCTTGGGCGGCCCAACGTGGTGCGACCCTTGAACAATTGTGCAAGGCGGCTACGTGGTCCTGCGGGAACACGTTCATAAGGTTCTATGCCTTCGATACTGCCGCTTTCCATGATGCTTCCTTTGGACGCCGGGTTCTTGTGCCCGCTACAGTGCATCCCCTCCCATAAGGAACTGCTTTAGGACATCCCCATTGTCCAGACTTGTGGAGCCCAGTGTACCCCGCAGCAGAAAATTAGTTTTATGGTAAGAACTTACCCTTGTTAAAACTCTTTCTGCGAGGTACACTGGGCTCCACAAGGCGCCCACCCTGACGCACTTAGCTTCTTTGGGTTGATATGGCATTAGCCGCTGACACTTCTCTTGTTGTGAGAGTGTGGTGTATGTGGCTACTAACAGTTGTCGTCTCTTTTCCTGCTACTGCATTGGGCTGGTTAACTAAACTGAGCTCCTGTGCTGGGAGGCAGGGTGGTATAGGAGGCGGCGCTGTGCATTCTGGGAACAGTCAAAGCTTTGAGCCTGTTGGTGCCTCGGATCAAGATCCTACTCTACACCCCATTGTCCAGACTTGTGGAGCCCAGTGTACCTCGCAGAAAGTTTTAACAAGGGTAAGTTCTTACCATAAAACTCGTTTTTAATACCTACCGGTAAATCCTTTTCTCCTAGTCCGTAGAGGATGCTGGGGTCCACTTCAGTACCATGGGGTATAGACGGTTCCGCAGAAGCCATGGGCACGTTAAGACTTTTCAAGGGTATGAACTGGCTCCTCCCTCTATGCCCCTCCTCCAGACCACAGTTATAGGAACTGTGCCCAGGGAGACGGACATTGAGGAAAAGATTTACTTTTATACTAATGGTGAGATTCATACCAGCTCACACCTCAACCATGCCGCACAACATGGCATTCAACATGACACACGCCAACAGGCATGAACCATTTACAGCAACATGCTGAAACAAATGAAACACAACTTGTGTAACTATAAAGAACAAACTGCAGGTAAAGTATGCACTGGGTCGTGTGCCCAGCATCCTCTACGGATTAGGAGAAAAGGATTTACCGGTAGGTATTAAAATCCTATTTTCTCATACGTCCTAGAGGATGCTGGGGTCCACTTCAGTACCATGGGGTTATACCAAAGCTCCAGTACGGGCGGGAGAGTGCGGATGACCCTGCAGTACCGATTGACCAAACTTGAGGTCCTCATCGGCCAAAGTGTCAAACTTATAAAATTTAGCAAATGTGTTTGATCCTGACCAAGTAGCTGCTCGGCAAACTTGTAAAGCTGAGACGCCCTCGGGCAGCCGCCCAGGATGAACCCACTTTCCTAGTAGAATGGGCCTTCACCGACTTCGGTACCGGCAAGCCTGCCGTAGAATAAGCGTGCTGAATTGTCCCTCTGATCCAGCGCGCAATAGTCTGCTTAGAAGCAGGACACCCATTCTTGCTGGGAGCATACAGGACAAACAGAGCCTCTGTTTTCTGTAACCGAGCTGTGCTTGCGACATAAATCTTCAAAGCTCTAACCACATCTAGAGACTGTGACTCAGTGAAAGTGTCAGTAGCTACTGGCACCACAATAGGTTGGTTTATGTCGAAGGACGAAAACCACCTTTGGAAGAAATTGTTGACGAGTTCTTAACTGTGCCCTATCTTCATGGAAGATCAGGTAAGGGCTCTTGTGAGACAAGGCCCCCAACTCAGACACCCACCTTGTGGATGCCAAGGCCAAAAGCATCACCACTTTCCAAGTGAGAAACTTCAATTCTATCTCCTGCAGAGGTTCAAACCAATCTGATTGAAGGATCTGCAACACCACATTAAGGTCCCATGGTGCCACTGGAGGCACAAATGGAGGTTGGATGTGCAGAACCCCTTTCACGAATGTCTGAACTTCTGGAAAGGAGGCCAATTGTTTTTGAAAGAAAACTGATAAGGGCGAAATCTGGACCTTGATTGACCCCAATCTAAGGCCCGCATCCACACCAGCCTACAGAAAATGGAGAAAATGTCCCAACTCAAACTCTTCCGTAGGAGCCTTCTTGGATTCACACCAAGACATATATTTTCTCCAAATACGGTGGTAATGTTTAGACGTTACTCCTTTCCTGGCCTGAATAAGAGTGGGGATGACTCCCTTGGGAATACCCTTTCGGACTAGGATTCGGGGCACAACAGCCATGCCGTGAAATATAGCCGCGGTAAGTCTTGATACACACACGGCCCCTGCTGTAGTAGGTCCTCTCGAGGAGGAATAGGCCGAGGATCTTCTATGAGCAACTCCTGAAGATCTGGATACCAAGCCCTCCTTGGCCAGTCTGGGGCAATGAAGATTGCTCTAACTCTTGTTGTTCTTATTATTTTGAGAACTTTTGGAATCAGTGGAAGTGGAGGGAAAACATATACCGGCCGAAACACCCACTGGGTCACCAGTGCATCCAGTCTCTCGACCTGGAACAATATCTCTGAAGCTTCTTGTTTAGACGAGATGCCATCATGTCTACTTGAGGAACTCCCCAAAGACTTGTCACCTCTGCGAAGACTTCTTGGTGGAGTCCCCACTCTCCTGGATGGAGATCGTGTCTGCTGAGGAAGTCTGCTTCCCAGTTGTCCACTCCCGGAATGAAAATTGCTGACAGAAGCCGTACATGTCTTTCTGCCCAGAGGAGAATCCTTATCCGCTCTGCTTTTCTTTCCGCCTTGCCTGTTTATGTATGCGACTGTTGTTACATTGTCCGACTGGATCTGCACGGGATGCCCTTGAAGAAGATGTACCGCTTGTAGAAGGCTGTTGTAAATGGCTCTCAATTCCAGAACGTTTATGTGAAGGCAGGCTTCCTGACTTGACCATTTTCCTTGGAAGCTTTCCCCCTGTGTGACAGCTCCCAAGCCTCGGAGACTTGCATCCGTGGTTATTAGGACCCAGTCGTGAATCCCAAACCTGCGTCCCTCTAGTAGGTGAGAACTGTGTAGCCACCACAGGAGCGAAATCCTGGCTTTGGGGAACAGGATTATTCCGGTGCATGTGTAGGTGGGATCCGGACCATTCGTCCAACAGGTCCCACTGGAATACTCTGGCATGAAATCGGCCAAACTGTATGGCCTCGTAGGTCGCTACCATTTTCCCCAACAACCGAATGCATTGATGGATCGACACGCTTGTTGGTTTCAATATTTGTTTGACCATTTTCTGGATTTCCAGAGCCTTTTCCACTGGAAGAAATACTCTCCGTACTTCTGTGTCCAGAATCATCCCCAAAAAGGACAATCTTGTCGTCGGTTCCAACTGCGACTTTGGAAAATTCATAATCCAACCGTGTTGTTGGAGAATTGACAGGGAGAGTGCGATGTTCTGCACCAACTGTTCCCTGGATCTCGCTTTTATCAGGAGATCGTCCAGATAAGGAATTATATCGACTCCTTTTTGACGAAGGAGGACCATCATCTCCATCACCTTGGTGAATACCCTTGGTCCCGTGGAGAGTCCGAACGGCAACGTCTGGAACTGGTAATGGCAATCCTGTACTGCGAATCTCAGATAAGCTTGGTGAGGAGGATAAATGGGAACATGCAAGTAAGCATCCTTTATGTCTACTGACACCATGAAGTCCCCCTCCTCCAGACTGGAAATCACTACCCTCAGGGATTCCATCTTGAACTTGAACCTTTTCAGGTAGAGATTCAGATTTTTCAGGTTTAAAATCAGTCTGACTGAGCTGTCCGGCTTCGGAACTAAGAAGAGGCTTGAAAAAACCCTTCTCCTTGCTGTGACAAGGGTACCAGGACAATGACCTGATCCTGACAATTTTTGAATTGCCGTTGTTACTGCCTCTCTTTCTGGAAGAGAAGCTGGCAAGGTCGATTTGAAAAATCGGCATGGGAGGACGTCTTGAAACTCTAGTTTGTACCCATGGGTCCAGGCCAGATTGAATCCAGATTTGACTGAAAAGTTTCAGACGTGCTCCCAGCCGAGCGGACTCCCACAAGGGAGCCCCAGCGTCATGCTGCAGATTTGGCAGAAGCAGGGGTGGACATCTGCTCCTGCGATCCGGGAGACGCTGCAGATTACTTTCCTTTTCCCCTTCCCCTACCTGCAAAAAAGGGGGAACCTTTAGCCTTTTTGTATTTGTTGGGCCGAAAGGACTGCATGTGAGAGTGATGTGTCTTTTTCGCCGATGTAGGAGCATAAGGCAAGAATGTCGACTTACCTGCGGTAGCCGCCGAGACTAACACATCCAGCCCATCACCAAAGCCTCACCTTTATACGGGAGAGCCTCCATATTTCTTTTGGAATCTGCATCAGTATTCCACTGGCGAATCCACAACACACTCCGAGCCGATACTGCCATGGTAGCGGTTCTTGATCCCAAGAGACCAATATATTTCATGGTTTCTAGTCCGTACGCAGCAGCGTCTTTGATAGGACCTAACGTTAGGAGTCTCTCATCTCCATCTATTGTGTCAATGTCTAATGACAAGTTTTCTGACCACATCTCAATAGCACTACTCACCCACGCACAGACAATGGTAGGCCTGAGTAGTGTCCCATTGGCCACATCAATAGATCACCTCACTCACTTGCGCCTGTCGGCTCCTTAAGTGAAGCCATTCCAGGCGCAGGGAGAAACACCTTTTCTCTTTTATGACAGGGCCCTGTCTAAAATGCGGGGTGACTCCCACCTTTTGGAAAAAGGTAAGCTGCCTGAATTCCTTTTGGGAATCTCAGATTTCTTTTCAGGTTAAATCAGACTCCCTCCAAGAGACTGTTCAACTCCCGAGGTGGAGGGAAAATTACATTACTGCTTTACTAAAGTAAACCCTCTCCTTGTGGTAAAAGAGGGGGCTTCGTAACTTCTAACACCACCTTTATAGCTAAAACATGTTTTGAATGCTTTTTTGCTAACTTAGGACCTGTTCCCCTGGAATTATTAGTGTCGACACAGGAATCAGAGTCCGTGTCGGTATCAGTTTGTACAACTTGTGCAAATTTGTATGTGACCCAGAGGGGTCCCTGTGGATGAAAGGCAGAACTATTAAAAATCACATCTTCAACAGATTATTTTCAGTTTACTGTACAAGATTCAGTCCAACCTCTTACTGATATGATTCACACTATCATGTAACCTTTCACCCAGTCAGGCTCTTGGTGTCATATTACACCTCTGTGTCCCTAACATGTCTCCCACAGAGGAAGAGTTCCCTGCCCCCCCCCCCCCCCCCGCGCCCTGCAGTGCCTGTGTATGTGTGGGCAACATGGCGCGCTGCGCTCCCGCCTTTAGCCATCACTTTCTTGATGGAAGATCTGTCTTCTAACACTCACCTGTCTTCTGACTTCTGGCTCTGTGAGGGGGGTGACGGCGTACTGTGGGAGTGAGCATCTAGGCACGGCTAGCGTTCAGTTCCCTTCAGGAGCTAATGGTGTCCTGTCAGCCAGGAGCAGAGCCATGAAACTCTTTAGGAAGTTGGTTCCTACTTCTGCCCCCTCAGTCCCACGAAGCAGGGAGACAGTTGCCAGCAGTTCTCCCTGAAAATAAAAAAACCTAACAAGTCTTTTCAGAAAAACTCAGTAGAGCTCCTCTGGAGTGCATCCAGTCTGCCTGGGCACATTTCTAAAACTGAGGTCTGGAGGAGGGGCATAGAGGGAGGAGCCAGTTCACACCCTTGAAAAGTATTACCATGGCTCCTGCGGAACCGTCTATACCCCATGGTACTGAAGTGGACCCCAGCATCCTCTAGGACATGAGAAAAGGGGCGTGGCCGCACGCAGAGCTCCCTGAGCAGCCCCTGGCTCACTCCCTGCACTGAACAGATGCTGTGCACATGCGCACAGCATGTATCCAGAGATCACTCACTGCTTTGCAGAGCAGTGGGTGATCAAAACCTCCCCCCCCTCCTCCCCGCCCGCGGAACAATGCTGTCCGCGGGAGGGACAGCGTCCGAATAGCGGGACTGTCCCGCTGAAATCGGGACAGTTGGAAGGTATGGTATAATGAGGGCAACCATTATGCACTGTAACATGATACATGATAGCTGGAATCTGATTGGCTGATATTGGCAGAAGCTCCCCTTCTCTCTTCAGAAGTTTTAGTTAATCTACTCCCCCTGCTCTGTCTCTTTTCTCCTGCCCCATCTGTCGCTTTACAAATACCAGTTCAGTTCTGCATGGTTACTTAAATTGTACCAAATCACATCCCACCATTGCTCCCCTACCTTTCTCCTTCTAACCTCTTTTACTACAATCCAGCTCCCCGTCCCCACCTCTCTCCCCACTCATCACTGATGCTCCTAACAACTGTCTCATACAAAGGGGTAAATGTATAGCGGCACGCATCCTGCGTCGTCTCATTAGAGGCAAAGCAAGAAGGGAAGCGGTATTATTGACAGTTCATACTGCTACCTACTTGTTTCCTATTAACCATGGCGGGCTGATCCTCCAGAAAACATGTATACGCTCACCTACTCTCCTCCTCTCTTCTCCTTTTCCCTACTTCCCCTAGCTTCAGATGCCCGGCTCCCTGCATCACACCACTGCCTTGCTTACCCCAGCTGGCTCCTATAAGTTCCCCCATACATCCTCCTCTTCCTGGATATATCTGTCTCAGCCTCGGGACATGCACCATCCCCACTATCGATGCATGTTATTTCTTCCAGCAAAAAGCATCTGATCTACCTTGTACCACGAACTTCACTCCTCCCCTTACCCGCTCCCATTCTCCTGTGCACTCACATGCTAGGTTTCTCAAACTCGCATCCATTCTTAAACTTTTTCACTGTCACTCCTTCAGTCTCCAAACCCTTATTGAAAGCTGGGCCTCTCCAGGGACGTGCGGTGAGGCCCATGGCTGAGGTGGCATTGGCTAGTATGAGAACCTGATATACATACAAATACATGAACCCAATGCTTCATGTGGGCATTATACAAAGGTGCAGCAGTACATACTTTGTTAACCGAAATATAACCCTATCCCTGTTTATAAGATATCTTTATTTGTATTATTTTAATAATTTTTACAGTCAAAACTCTGGCTATATTAAGAGTATGACAGGTGAGGCTCTGCCTCCCCTGACTGCACATCACTGGGCTCCCTCCGACATAGCTTGCTGCACACTCCTTAGCCCTTCTTCCACACTCCCCATCATGGTAACTGCAAAGACAGTGGCAGTGTAGGCATCCTTCTGTCACCTGATTGCACCCACAGGCCGTTTCCAAACTCTTAACAACTACGTGGCTTTCCCATGTCCTTCCAACTGACATACTCATTCTCATTCTTGGGGATTTCAACTGGCGTCTAAAGCCCTAACTCTCACTCCACCTATAGCTTCTTCCAATGGACCTAATGTCTCACAGCACTGGACACGTGTGGGACATCTTCGTGGTTCCTGCAACTTTTCTAATTCAGTCTTATAGCTCGTCAATGACAAACTTTCTTTATACCCCACCACATATGTTCTCCAACCTCCACCCATAGCCCTGCGCGCACACACCGAGAACCTAAACAGCCTCGACTATCCTCTTCTCAGAGTCTTTTCACCCATCCTTCCTTAACATTGCTGTCTCTCCCTACAACTCTACACTCTCTGCAGCCCTTGATGAAGTAGCCGCAGTTGCCCTACACCTGTGCTTCTCATACTTGGTCCTCATGGAACAGTGTGTGTTTCAAAGTATCCTAAGGAATAAGTTTGTACCGCCTGTAGATCTTTTGTTAGTCAAGTAACACCTGTGCTCCAGCGGGATGATCTGGAAAACATGTACTGTTAGTACAGGGGTTTGAGAAACACTACTGCTTCCAGTGCTCCAAACTCCAGCTCTGGCGCTCCAAAGAGACTTGCTGTCTTAAGAGTCAACATAAGTTTACATCTACTTAAAGTGTATCATGTCTTCATATTATACTGCACTCTCTCACCAAGAAAACTTACGTTAGATCCTGAATCTTTCCTGTGCCTAACAACCCCAAACTAAGGGGGCACACACACAGGGCGACTTGTGCAGTGCTAAGCGATCTAGGTTAGTACATATCGCTATACACACAGCGATGTGTGCCGAGCGATCTGTGCTAACCAGTGTTCTTTATGCACATGCTAGGCGATTTAACTAGATCTTGTCTGCATGTGCTATTGGGTGTACATGGAGTGATCCGTGCTTAACTTCTAAGCAATCTAGACCGATTGCTTAGAAAATAGGCAAAAATCGCCCCGTGTGTATGCCCCCCTAACACCATCTATCATGTCCCCACTCTCTGCACATGCTCCTTTATGTATCAACCTAGTCCTTCCACCCTGTTACCAACTCCTCCAAACCCTTACCCCTATAGTTGCCTGCCCTTTGCTCACCTATTCAATCTATCCCTCTTCACCGGCGTCTTCTCTCCTCTTATCAAGAAACCCCTCTTCAACTATGACCGCATTTCTCTGCTACGCATTTGTTTACAAATTTCTCGAAAGGCTAGCCTGTTACCGCTTGTCCACCTTTGTCTCCACCCTTCTTGATTCCACTGAAACGGCCCTCAATAAGCGACCATTAATCTATTTGCAGTCAAGTTTAAGGCTCACTTCTTCCTGCTTACACTGCTTGACCTCTCCACTACTTTCGGATACATGTGATGCAGTAATGCAATTTCACCACTAGAGGGACCTCTAACACTGGCACATTAAGGCAATTTTGTTGTTCCGCAAACCTAGCCTTATCAGTGCCGAGTGCATGATTAACACAGATTGTGCAATCACTGGAGACGAGGCTTTATGTATCATGAATAAATAGAAACTTTTTTTTATTAAGACATGCAAAAGTATATAAGAAATCTCTCTCCACATCGTTTTCATAAAGAGGTATGCAAAATTAGATCTATTCCAACTCTTGTAAAAACCATCTTTATACATATGTACATATATTATTTATATAAAGTAACACGCACAGTGCTTGCTCACGTAACTGGGCGCAACTGCTGTGAACCCATGTACCACTCAATAGGAAGTAAACTTCTCAAGTTCACAAGGCAACCTTGGACAGCCATCTTGAAGCTAAAACTCCTTTGACCCCCTGAACAAGACTTGCCTAGACTTTGTGGGATTTGTAGCCGAGAAAGAGGTCACTATGAGCTACAATGATTGAAGTGCTGTCCGTTCAGAGTCCAGAGGGCGCAGGGTGAAAAAGCACTTTCTACTGTATATACCATCACATGGTCTGCCTAATACAAAGCCAACCAGAAAGACTTCTCACTCTCTCTCTTTATTGCTTTCAGTGAGATAAAATCTAGTTAAATAAACCATCTAAAAATAATCAGTGGTTTTATCTATGTATAAAATCTGTAACAGTAATTAACAAACTTTGTTAATTTTTTGTGCCATCAGGTTTTTGACCTGTAAGCTATAAAATGCTGTATTTGTAAAATAGCCTCTCATAATAAAAATAACATTATCTCGGTCACTTCAGTCTCTTGGTTCTCCTAGAACCCTCTAATGTAATTGCACGTTTTAAAGACATCTCCCTGTGCACTGCTCACCATACAGTATACACAGCCATCAATATGTAACAGGAAGAAGCTGGAGCGGAGGCACGGACGCACGCAGGAAAGAGAAAAGCCAGCAAACATAAAGGAGGCAGACAAGCATGAATACATGCTGAAGTCATATACACAGCAGACGTCTGATAACATACTTGCATGGAAAAGACTTGGCAGCTTGTGTGTGCACGGGAGGAGGAATGGACAAGCCAAGATGCTAAAGTGAATTTGTAGCTCCCTCAGTCACTGCCTGTTGTGCGGTTCCCCAGTGACCGTTGGAGGGGTTCAGGAGTGTGGAACGGGGAATGTCCCAGAGTGAAAACCGTCGTCATAGCTCAACTTTGCCCCCATCCAGGGGATTTTCGAAGCCAGTATCCCTTGCCTTGGACTCCCAGTACTGCAGAATAGAGTAGAGTAGTCTCGTCTCTGTGTGATCTGCTGCCGTCATTCAACCGTTAATGATAATACGGTCATCACCGCAATCCCACAGCTTATCAGTAAAACCTGGACCAGAGAATTCCTGGGGAAAACAAAGAAAGCATGACAAAGAGTGGGTGAAACAGTGACAGCGATCAGAGATACTCGGGTAGGTGGGTGCTATCCTGCTGGGAAGGAGCTGGGGCTCCACTCAGACTGGCTCCCTTACATTGATGTCATGGGGGGGCACAGCACCACAGCCTCAGAGGAGGATACAGCTCTTATACGTGTGCGCAACGGAGAACAGGTGTTGGGCCTTATAAGCCTGGACCCTCTCTGCTCGAAAGCACTACACTAGGGGGGTCATTCCGAGTTGTTCGCTCGGTAAAAATCTTCGCATCGCAGCGATTTTCCGCTTAATGCGCATGCGCAATGTCCGCACTGCGACTGCGCCAAGTAAATTTGCTATGCACTTAGGAATTTTACTCACAGCATTTTCATCGTTCTGGCGATCGTAATGTGACTGACAGGAAATGGGTGTTACTGGGCGGAAACAGGCCGTTTTATGGGCGTGTGGGAAAAAACGCAGGAGTGGCCGGAGAAACGGGGGAGTGTCTGGGCGAACGCTGGGTGTGTTTGTGACGTCAAACCAGGAACGACAAGCACTGATATGATCGCAGATGCCGAGTAAGTCTGGAGCTACTCAGAAACTGCTACGAGGTGTGTAATCGCAATATTGCAAATACTTCGTTCGCAATTTTAAGATGCTAAGATTCACTCCCAGTAGGCGGCGGCTTAGCATGAGCAAATCTGCTAAAATCCGTTTGCGAGAGAACAACTCGGAATGACCCCCTAGACACGCTTACTTGCTCTGAGTACAGCCTCTTCATCAGCAGCACAGGTACTCTGCACCACTATACAATACTGCCTACAATTTCCTGCAATAATATATAACTTCAAACGGGCACTGAAAACTCACCTATTTATGAAAGCGTACCCCTCCGATGCATAACCTAGTCCTTAGGCTGCTCCTCCATCCCCCTGCCTTGAACATCTCTGCTTTGCTTGCATATCACCATCAGGCTACTTCCTACTTGCTTGCACCTCATGTCATCTGTCTGTCACCCCTCCCCACAAGATTGTTAGCTCTTCAGAGCAGGGCCCTCTTTCCTCTTGTTATCTAAGCCCTCTTCTCGACACATTTCACTCAGCTACCATCTTTACCTGCTTTTTCTCCTGCTGGTAAAGGCTCCTCTCTATCTATGGCCGCCAGCCCCAAGTAGTACAATGATTACTCCCTTGCTACTTACATTATGTATTATGTTTTGAGAATTGTGGTGCTATTTGTTACCTGCACTCTATTTTTGTTATTTATTTACTGTTATGCTAAGTTTTATCTCCCTGTACTGTCCTCTGTACGGTTCTGCAAAACACTTGTGGCAACCTATAAATAAAATTTAATAATAATAATAATAATAATAATAATATCAACAACTAAGGGGTCTATTCAAGAAGCAGTGATAAAAGCGGAGAAGTGAGTCAGTGGAGAAGTTGCACAGTGTGAGAAAATTACATCTCCCATGACGATGTGACGGCTTTACACTCTGAAGCTGCCTTGGCAGGGCACCAGGTCGGACATGATGCTTCTCCTGGCCGTATAAGGCCTGCGGGCCGGAGGTTCCCCAACCCTGCCCTAAAGGATCCCAGGCATTTACAGTATATACACAAAAAGAGAGAACGAACTTAGTATTTAGTAACAGAGGGGCAATACTGAGATCTGCAGCAAACACTCACTACTGAGCGTGGCTTAGCAATGGGTTACAATACCATGCTTGTCAACCTGTACTGTAATATATGCTGTGTATATGTGACTCAGTTATCTTTGTGTAGTAGACGGGATCCGGTCTCTAGGTCGACCACTATTAGTCGACAGTAACTAGGTCGACATGAGTTTTTCACAATTTTTTTCTTTTCTTGACGGGATCGGTATGGAATGCTGTTGCACGGGATGCCGAATATCAGTATACCGTCATCAGCATCCCTGTGCGCCAGAATGCCGGTGGGCACGCTGCGGGATCGGTGAAGAGCGAAGGTTCTCTTCTTTCTCTATGGGTGTCGTGGACACCCACAGATGGGAAATCGCCTACTTTGCCGTTATTATACCCCTGTCGGGATCCCAGCGTCGGTATTGACACAGCCGGGATCCCGGTGTCTGTATTTTAACTGCATACCATGCAGACACACACACACACTTATGCAAATATAACTAACTTGGGGCTTGGCAAAATAAGTAATTATTTCATTGATTTAAGTTGGGGCAAACAAGCAAGACTTAATTAAAAGAGGTGGAGCACAGGATCTAGCTGCGTTTTGCTCCTCGCAGCTCAGAGAGCAGGCTGCAGTGTATAGTATTACACAGTCCCTTTCCTAGGCAGCGTTCATGTTTGTGCAGAGTCGGCAGGCTCACTCCAGTGAGGTCATAAAGTGCATAACCCTGACCTTTGTCCATATGGAATCTTATCTGCTATTTACTATTCAAACTCCCTGATCTTTCCAAATCCCTCTGAAGACCATGTGCATCCTCATCTGACCACACATCCCCTACAACTATGGAAACAGATTTCTAGGCTAGGTTGCAGGGTCAGTAGTCTCAAATGGTCTTCTGTAAGCGATATAGGTCAGGTGTTACATGTACTAGACAAACAACAGACTGTGGATGTAGCGGGGGCTGGCTATATTGTCCCAACATGCACCTCATTGGCCGACATCAGGTGTGAGATCAGTGCAGCAAAGTGCATTATGGTTATTACACCATTGACATAAAAACTGGCCAATACTGCCTAATACAATATACGTTACATTCAGTTCCCAGATAGATGAAGCACACATGCTTACCGAGTATTCTTCTCTTCTAGGAGGTCAGGCAATACGTTAACCAAGGCAATGTACAGAAATCCCCCGGACGTAAATGGTAAAATCCAGGCCACAGCTTCACCTGCCAGAGGAACCATAAAATGATTTAAGCAGGGGAAGAGGAGGGTGCACTTATATGAATGGTCTGCTTCATTAACTGATGGGTCTAGTAAAGGCGCCAGCAGCGTACTTACCAGCTCCTTTGGGCGACTGCGCACAGATGGCGAAGCCCGCCCCCAGGAAGCCACCCATGGCCGTCATTACTTGCATCTTTGCTGCACTCCAGCGGTCAAAGCCAGCACGAAGGAGGATGGCGAAATCCCCCACCTGTAAAAGCGGCACACAATGAGGCTGGCGGATATAGGCGGAAAAGCCAAACTAACACACAGGACCAACAGCACTGACCTCATGAGGAATCTCATGTAACAAGATGGCCGCGGTGGTGAGAATTCCCACCTGGAAGAAGAAGAACAGAAAGGCATCTTTCCCTGTACTAGAAAAGTGTACAGTCACATGTAGAATACGAAGGCCCAGATTTATCTAGCCTTGGAGAGTGATAAATTGCACTGTGATAAACTACCAACCAATCAGCTCCTAGCTGCCATGTTATAGGCTGTGTTTGAAAAAATGAGTTAGGAGCCGATTGGTTGGTACTCTCTCACCGTGCAATTTATCACTATCCAAGGCTTAATAAATCTGGGCCTAAAGTTGAGCCCATAACAACGGGTGAGTGCAGAGTTTCAGGACCTACCTTTCTGCTGACCAGGAAACTGCCTGCCACAGCCATACCATGCGTGAAGTTATCAATGGTGTTTGCCAGCAGATTGAGGTAGCCGCACACCTGTAACACACAAGCGGTTGCAGTAACCAAGCAGTTATCATGCAGGCTTATGGAGAGAGGGTTGTTGGCAGGAAGCTGGACACTACATGAATGATACTTACCTTAATATTGCCACCTACAGATCTCTGTTCCACGGGATTCTGCTTTCTCCTCACTTCATGCTTTCCATTCTGTAAGATGTCTGTGACCGCTTTCTGTGAAAAAAAAAACAAAAAAAAATTAAAGAACTCATGAGACCAAGTCACCGCCTCATATTTACTAAGTCACTAAGAATCGGTTTGATCTCAGACCAGATTGGTTAGTCTGGGCTTTCCTACTGCTGACCTGCCGCCATCCTATGTCCAGAGCGGACCCTATGTGAGTGAACTGTTACTGTAGTGTAGTGTAGTGTGGTTCTGACCTATGTTTGGGAGGAACAAAAACCTTGTGGACCATATACGAAGCCACAATGTTCAAGTGAAGACCCCTTCCAAGGCAGATTCTAGTGCAGCGGTTCCCAATCTGTGGTACGCATACCCCCAGGGGTACACTGCAGTCTGCTCAAGGGGACTTAAAAACAAAGCCAGTAAAGGCAGAAGTCTCCAGCGTCCCCCCGGCACATGCGCTGTCGTGCTTGGCGGACGCCGAGCAGTCCTGAAAGTGTGGCGCCAAACACTGCCTCCATTTCCCGGCCTGCTGGGAGCGTGACTGTGATGTATTCACGCTCCCACGGCCGGCGCAGAGAGGACCCTGGGGGCTGGCTGGGCATGTTGTAGAGGTCGCAGCATGTCAGTCACCAACGCGTCTTGTTTTCTTCTTGCTGGCAGGGGGGGGGGGGGGGAGGCAGGGAACAGGGCTCAGAGGTAATTGAAAGTGTTTTAATCACGCATTGTGAATTCTGTGGAATTGTATGTATGTATGTATGTATGTATGTATGTATATATATATATATATATATATATATATATACACACACACACACACACACACACACACTCTATTGCTCATAATAAGTATCATGAAAATAGCTATCACATTAGTGTTAAACTTTGGGCATGCAGGCTATCTATTATTTTTAAGAGTAGGATCTGCATATTTATTACACCTATGAAAAACAAACTTTTCTGGCGAGGACGGATGGGTGGGGGGATTTCTGAGATGAGGGGGTACTCATAAATGAAAAGCCTAATCAAGGGGTACGGGAGAGAAAAAAGGTTGGGAACTGATATCATAGAGCCCTACACAACACTAGGGGGCGCCAGAGTCAGTCTTGGAAGGAGAGAGCTGTCAATTTTTTGGCGCCTTTAACCAAGTTTTAAAACAGCAATACAAATAAAGGCTAAATCAGGTTTCTTATTCCTGTTGCCATTTACATCATTGGTAACTGGAGTGCAGTTGGGATATGTGACCGAGCACAGGGGCTGACTCAGAGGAGGACGCAGTGTGGATCAGTGCTGCGACTTTTAACGCATCAGCTCCGAGTGCACATGCTGATGCCGCAGTGGTGTCCACCGCCAACTTTTTCAGATCCACTGGCTGCACCCACATCGGGTGGACATCGGACAACGGAAAAACCTTCAGGTTAATCAGTAAATCCAGAAAATCTACCTTGCCGGAGCCAGTGAAACTGCATCCAAGGACGTAGTCACTGGTTTTGGCCCGGCCAAAAAAAGTGACCGACATGCTCCCATCTTCTGCAACGCTCCCAATCCTGCCCCCCAAACAGCTACAGACTGTCAATCACCCGATGTCTGCAGCCGCAATGACGTACAGTGCCTTGCTAAAGTATTCACCCACCTTGGCCTTTTTACCTATTTTGTTACATTACAACCTATAATTAAATTTTTTTTTTAAATCTGTATTTTATGTGCTGGATATGCACAAAATAGTTTTAAGTTGGTGAAGTGAAATGAGAAAAATTGATATAAAAATGTATATAAATAAAAATGTGAAAATTGGCATGTGCATATGTATTCACCCCCTTTGCGATGAAGCCCCTCAAAAGTTCTGGTGCAACCAATTACCTTCAGAAGTCACATAATTAGTGAAATGAAGTCTACCTGTGTGCAATCTAAGTGTCACATGATCTGTCAGTATGAACACACCTTTTCTGAAAGGCTCCAGAGGCTGCAACACCACTAAGCAAGAGGCATCACACCATGAAGACCAAGGAGCTCTCCAAGCAAGTCACGGACAAAGTTGTTGAGAAGTACAAGTCAGGGTTGGGTTATAAAAAAATATCCAAATCTTTGATGATCCCCTGGAGCACCATCAAATCCATCATCTTCAAATGGAAAGAACATGGTACCACAACAAACCTGCCAAGAGAGGGCCAGCCACCAACACTCACAGACCACGCAAGGAGGGCATCAGAGAGGCAGCACAGAGACAAAAGGTAACCCTGAAGGAGCTGCAGAGTTCCACAGCAGAGACTGGTGTACCTGCGCATGTGACCACAATAAGAGATTACTTAGTGTTAAAAATAAGGCACCATTTGAGTTTACCAAAAGGCATGTAGACAACTCCCCAAATGTATGGAAGAAGGTGCTCTGGTCAGATGAGACTAAAATTAAACTTTTCGGCCACCAAGGAAAACGCCATGTCTGGCGCAAACCCAACAGATCCCATCACCCCAAGAACAGCATCCCCACAGTGAAACTGTATCCGTTCACATGGTCGACCATGTTATGGTCGACAGTCATTAGGTCGACCACTATTGGTCGACATTGACATGGTCGACATGGACGACACATGAAAATGGTCGACACATGAAAGGTCGACACATGAAAAGGTCGACATGAGTTTTTTAACTTTTTTTTCTTTTGGGGAACTTTTCCATACTTTACGATCCACGTGGACTACTATTGGAACGGTAATCCGTGCCGAGCGAAGCGGTAGCGGAGTGAAGGCACCATGCCCGAAGCATGGCGAGCGAACGCGGTGCACTTACTGGGGTTCCCAGTCACTTTACGCAAAAAACGACACAAAAAAAAGTTAAAAAAACTCATGTCGACCTTTCATGTGTCGACCATTTTCGTGTCGACCATGTGTCCATGTCGACCATGTCAATGTCGACCAATAGTGGTCGACCTAATGACTGTCGACCATTCATACCGGAACCCAGTGAAACATGGTGGTGGCAGCATCATGCTGTGGGGATGTTTTTCAGCAGTAGGGACTGGTAAACTGTTTCGAGTCGAGGGAAAGATGGATGGTGCTAAATACAGAGATATTCTTGAGCAAAACCTGTTTCAGTCTGCCTGTGATTTGAGAATGGGACGGAGGTTCACTTCCAGCAGGACAATGACCCGAAGCATACTGCTAAAGCAACACTCGAGTGGTTTAAGGGGAAACAGTTAAATGTGTTGGAATGGCCTAGACCAGGGGTGTCAAAGACAAGGCCCGCGGGCCAAATCCGGCCCGCCAGACCTCGTCTGATGGCCCGCGGTGCCGCCGCCATGAAACCCCCTTCTCCCGAGTGCCCAGCTCGGGGGGGCGGGGTTTCGCGGAATGACGCGATTGCGTCGTGACGTCACGGCGCAAACGCGTCATTCAACGAAACCCCGTCGGAGGAGGGAGAAGGGAGCCGCGCAGACGAGGAGGGAGAGGCGGCTGAAGAGCGGCGAGAACCGCTTCAAATGTAAGTCAGCCCCTCTCCCTTCCTCTCTTTCTCTCGCTATGTGTAAAATGGGGACCTGTGCCTGCCACAATGTGTAAAATGGGGACCTGTACCTGCCGCTATGTGTAAAATGGGGACCTGTGCCTGCCGCAATGTGTAAAATGGGGACCTGTGCCTGCCACAATGTGTAAAATGGGGACCTGTGCCTGCCACAATGTGTAAAATGGGGACCTGTACCTGCCGCTATGTGTAAAATGGGGACCTGTGCCTGCCGCAATGTGTAAAATGGGGACCTGTGCCTGCCACAATGTGTAAAATGGGGACCTGTGCCTGCCACAATGTGTAAAATGGGGACCTGTACCTGCCGCTATGTGTAAAATGGGGACCTGTGCCTGCCGCAATGTGTAAAATGGGGACCTGTACCTGCCGCTATGTGTAAAATGGGGACCTGTGCCTGCCACAATGTGTAAAATGGGGACCTGTGCCTGCCACAATGTGTAAAATGGGGACCTGTACCTGCCGCTATGTGTAAAATGGGGACCTGTGCCTGCCGCAATGTGTAAAATGGGGACCTGTGCCTGCCGCAATGTGTAAAATGGGGACCTGTGCCTGCCGCAATGTGTAAAATGGGGACCTGTACCTGCCGCTATGTGTAAAATGGGGACCTGTGCCTGCCACAATGTGTAAAATGGGGACCTGTACCTGCCGCTATGTGTAAAATGGGGACCTGTGCCTGCCACAATGTGTAAAATGGGGACCTGTGCCTGCCACAATGTGTAAAATGGGGACCTGTACCTGCCGCTATGTGTAAAATGGGGACCTGTGCCTGCCGCAATGTGTAAAATGGGGACCTGTGCACTATAAAAGGGGGCACATGGCTGAGCACTATAAAAGGGGGCACATGGCTGGGCACTTTAAAAGGGGGCAGATGGCTGGGCACATATAAGGCAGGTGGAGCGGTAAATTTTGGATAGACCTACAGATACAACCGGCCCTTTGATGGGGACCAAACTGCTGATGCGGCCCCCGATGAATTTGAGTTTGACACCCCTGGCCTAGACAAAGCCCAGATCTCAATCCAATTGAGAATCTGTGGTAAGACTTGAAGATTGCTGTTCACAAGTGGAAACCATCCAACATGAAGGAGCTGGAGCAGTTTTGACTTGAGGAATGGGTAAAAATCCCAGTGGCAAGCTCATAGACTTATCCAAAGCGACTTGCAGATGTAATTGCCGCAAAAGGTGGCTCTACAAAGTACTGACTTTAAGGGGGTAAATAGTTATGCACGCTGAAGTTTTCTGTTATTTTGTCCTATTTGTTGTTTGCTTCACAATAAAAAAACAAAGCCATCTTCAAAGTTGTAGCCATGTTCTGTGAATGAAATGATGCAAACCTTCAAACAATACATTTTAATTCCAGGTTGTGAGGTAACAAAACATGAAAAATGCAGAGGGGTGTGAATACTTTAGCAAGGCACTGTAAGACCAGATCTGCACATGGATAGTGCGACTCCTGCTCATGTCAACTTTAACTGGAGATTTGCGAGAACATTGAAATAGTAAATCTCTAAATCAGCCCGCAGGCTTCAGGAACCCGGTGGGGATGCAGTTATGTTCCCGAAGGATACCACAAGCCCGGCGTCTAAATACTGACGCCGCTCAGGATACAGACGTCACAATACCGACAGCCGGAATCCCGAACGTCCATCCAGAGGATGCACTGGCGTCCTGCCATGGTGGTGGGGTTAGGCAGGAGAAGGAGGGTTAGGGTTGCAGAGCCAGGAAGGTTAGAGTTAGGGACCAGAGAAGGAGGTTTAGGCACATAGAAGGGGAGGTTAGAGTTAGGCATCAAGCAGGAAGGGATAGGCACCACCGGTGAGGACTAGGGTACTTTAGAGTCGGTGGTCGGGATTCTGAAGGACGGGATGCCGCTGTCGGTATTCTGACCGCCAGCATCCCGTCCAGATTACTGCCCTACTAGGGCAGTAATCTGGTACTTTTACATTTCTTTTTAATAGAACCATATACATTTATGCCCAATATAACACACATTTCTCTATCGTCCTAGTGGATGCTGGGGTTCCTGAAAGGACCATGGGGAATAGCGGCTCCGCAGGAGACAGGGCACAAAAAGTAAAGCTTTATGATCAGGTGGTGTGTACTGGCTCCTCCCCCTATGACCCTCCTCCAAGCCTCAGTTAGGTTTTTGTGCCCGTCCGAGAAGGGTGCAATCTAGGTGGCTCTCCTAAAGAGCTGCTTAGAAAAGTTTAGCTTAGGTTTTTTATTTTACAGTGAGTCCTGCTGGCAACAGGATCACTGCAACGAGGGATTTAGGGGAGAAGAAGTGAACTCACCTGCGTGCAGGATGGATTGGCTTCTTTGGCTACTGGACATTAGCTCCAGAGGGACGATCACAGGTACAGCCTGGATGGTCACCGGAGCCTCGCCGCCGGCCCCCTTGCAGATGCTGAAAAGAGAAGAAGGTCCAGAATCGGCGGCAGAAGACTCCTCAGTCTTCTTAAGGTAGCGCACAGCACTGCAGCTGTGCGCCATTGCTCTCAGCACACTTCACACGGCAGTCACTGAGGGTGCAGGGCGCTGGGGGGGGGCGCCCTGGGAAGCAATGTAAACCTATTTTTTGGCATAAAATACCTCACATATAACCTCCGGGGGCTATATGGAGATATTTAACCCCTGCCAGAATCCGTTAAAGAGCGGGAGACGAGCCCGCCGAAAAAGGGGCGGGGCCTATCTCCTCAGCACACAGCGCCATTTTCCTCACACAGCTCCGCTGGTCAGGAAGGCTCCCAGGCTCTCCCCTGCACTGCACTACAGAAACAGGGTAAAACAAGAGAGGGGGGGCAAAATTGTGGCAAAATTATATATATATTAAAGCAGCTATATAGGGAGCACTTATTATAAGGCTATCCCTGTCATATATAGCGCTTTTGGTGTGTGCTGGCAAACTCTCCCTCTGTCTCCCCAAAGGGCTAGTGGGGTCCTGTCTTCTTTAAGAGCATTCCCTGTGTGTCTGTACGTGTGTGTCGACATGTATGAGGACGATATTGGTGTGGAGGCGGAGCAATTGCCAAATATGGGGATGTCACCCCCTAGGGAGTCGACACCAGAATGGATGGCTTTATTTATGGAATTACGGGATAGTGTCAACACGCTAAAGCAGTCGTTTGACGACATGAGACGGCCGGACAATCAATCAGCACCTGTCCAGGCGCCTCAAACACCGTCAGGGGCTGTAAAACGCCCGTTACCTCAGTCGGTCGACACGGACCCAGACACAGGCACTGATTCCAGTGGCGACGGTGACGAATCAACCGTATTTTCCAGTAGGGCCACACGTTATATGATTTTGGCAATGAAGGAGGCGTTACATATTGCTGATACTACAGGTACCACAAAACAGGGTATTATGTGGGGTGTGAAAAAACTACCTATAGTTTTTCCTGAATCAGATGAATTAAATGAGGTGTGTGATGAAGCGTGGGTTGCCCCCGATAAAAAACCGCTAATTTCAAAGAAGTTATTGGCTTTATACCCTTTCCCGCCAGAGGTTAGGGCGCGCTGGGAAACACCTCCTAGGGTGGACAAGGCGCTCACACGCTTATCAAAACAAGTGGCGTTACCCTCTCCTGAGACGGCCGCACTTAAAGATCCAGCAGATAGGAGGATGGAAAATATCCAAAAAAGTATATACACACATACAGGTGTTATACTACGACCAGCTATAGCGACAGCCTGGATGTGCAGTGCTGGGGTAGCTTGGTCAGAGTCCCTGATTGAAAATATTGATACCCTGGATAGGGACAATGTTTTACTGTCTTTAGAGCAAATAAAGGATGCGTTTCTTTATATGCGTGATGCACAGAGGGATATTTGCACACTGGCATCACGGGTAAGTGCTATGTCCATTTTGGCCAGAAGAAGTTTATGGACGCGACAGTGGTCAGGTGATGCGGACTCAAAACGGCATATGGAAGTTTTGCCGTATAAAGGGGAGGAGTTATTTGGTGTTGGTCTATCGGTTTTGGTGGCCACGGCTACAGCCGGGAAATCCACCTTTTTACCTCAAGTCACTCCCCAACAGAAAAAGACACCGACTTTTCAGCCGCAGCCCTTTCGTTCCTTTAAAAACAAGAGAGCAAAGGGATATTCATATCTGCCACGAGGCAGAGGAAAGGGGAAGAGACTGCAACAGGCAGCTCCTTCCCAGGAACAGAAGCCCTCCCCCGCTTCTACAAAAGCCTCAGCATGACGCTGGGGCTTCTCAAGCGGACTCGGGGGCGGTGGGGGGTCGTCTCAAGAATTTCAGCGCGCAGTGGGCTCACTCGCAGGTGGATCCCTGGATCCTGCAGATAATATCTCAGGGTTACAGGTTGGAACTAGAGACGTCTCCACCTCGCCGTTTCCTGAAGTCTGCTTTACCAACGTCCCCCTCCGACAGGGTGACGGTCTTGGAAGCCATTCACAAGCTGTACTCTCAGCAGGTGATAGTCAAGGTACCCCTTTTACAACAAGGAAAGGGGTATTATTCCACTCTATTTGTGGTACCGAAGCCGGATGGCTCGGTAAGACCTATTCTAAATCTGAAATCCTTGAACCTGTACATAAAAAAGTTCAAGTTCAAGATGGAGTCACTCAGAGTGGTGATAGCGAACCTGGAAGAAGGGGACTTTATGGTATCCTTGGACATCAAGGATGCGTATCTCCACGTTCCAATTTACCCCTCACACCAGGGGTACCTCAGGTTCGTCGTACAGAACTGTCACTATCAGTTTCAGACGCTGCCGTTTGGATTGTCCACGGCACCTCGGGTCTTTACCAAGGTAATGGCCGAGATGATGATTCTTCTTCGAAGAAAAGGCGTATTAATTATCCCATACTTGGACGATCTCCTAATAAGGGCAAGGTCCAGAGAACAGCTAGAGATGGGACTAGCACTGTCTCAAGAAGTGCTAAAGCAGCACGGGTGGATTCTGAATATTCCAAAATCCCAGTTAATTCCGACAACACGTCTGCTGTTCTTAGGGATGATTCTGGACACGGTTCAGAAAAAGGTTTTTCTCCCGGAGGAAAAAGCCAAGGAGTTATCCGAACTTGTCAGGAACCTCCTAAAACCAGGAAAGGTGTCTGTACATCAATGCACAAGAGTCCTGGGAAAAATGGTGGCTTCTTACGAAGCAATTCCATTCGGCAGATTCCACGCAAGAGTTTTCCAGAGGGATCTGCTGGACAAATGGTCAGGGTCGCATCTTCAGATGCACCAGCGGATAACCCTGTCTCCAAGGACAAGGGTATCTCTTCTGTGGTGGTTGCAGAGTGCTCATCTATTGGAGGGCCGCAGATTCGGCATACAGGATTGGATCCTGGTGACCACGGACGCCAGCCTGAGAGGCTGGGGAGCAGTCACACAAGGAAGAAACTTCCAGGGCGTGTGGTCGAGCCTGGAAACGTCTCTTCACATAAACATTCTGGAACTAAGAGCAATCTACAATGCTCTAAGCCAGGCAGAACCTCTGCTTCAAGGAAAACCGGTGTTGATCCAGTCGGACAACATCACGGCAGTCGCCCATGTAAACAGACAGGGCGGCACAAGAAGCAGGAGTGCAATGGCAGAAGCTGCAAGGATTCTTCGCTGGGCGGAGAATCATGTGATAGCACTGTCAGCAGTGTTCATCCCGGGAGTGGACAACTGGGAAGCAGACTTCCTCAGCAGACACGACCTTCACCCGGGAGAGTGGGGACTTCATCCAGAAGTTTTCCACATGCTTGTAACCCGTTGGGAAAGACCAATGGTGGACATGATGGCGTCTCGCCTCAACAAAAACCTGGACAGGTATTGCGCCAGGTCAAGAGATCCGCAGGCAATAGCTGTGGACGCGCTGGTAACGCCTTGGGTGTACCAGTCGGTGTATGTGTTTCCTCCTCTGCCTCTCATACCAAAAGTATTGAGAATTATACGGCAAAGAGGCGTAAGAACGATACTAGTGGCTCCGGATTGGCCAAGAAGGACTTGGTACCCGGAACTTCAAGAGATGATCACGGAGGATCCGTGGCCTCTACCTCTGAGAAGGGACCTGCTTCAGCAGGGTCCCTGTCTGTTTCAAGACTTACCGCGGCTGCGTTTGACGGCATGGCGGTTGAACGCCGGATCCTAAATGGAAAAGGCATTCCGGAAGAAGTCATTCCTACCTTGTTTAAAGCAAGGAAGGAAGTAACCGCGCAACATTATCACCGCATTTGGCGAAAATATGTTGCGTGGTGCGAGGATCGGAGTGCTCCGACGGAGGAATTTCAACTGGGTCGATTCCTACATTTCCTGCAATCAGGATTGTCTATGGGTCTCAAATTGGGATCTATTAAGGTTCAAATTTCGGCCCTGTCGATTTTCTTCCAGAAGAAATATCTCACATGGAAAGTGACCATGCTACTAGCCCTGGCTTTGGCCAGGAGAGTGTCAGAACTGGCAGCTTTATCTTACAAAAGCCCATATCTGATTTTCCATTCGGACAGGGCAGAACTGCGGACTCGTCCGCATTTTCTCCCTAAGGTGGTGTCAGCATTTCATCTGAACCAGCCTATTGTAGTGCCTGCGGCTACAAGCGACTTGGAGGACTCCAAGTTGTTGGACGTTGTCAGAGCTTTAAAAATATACATTTCAAGGACAGCTGGAGTCAGGAAATCTGACTCACTGTTTATACTATATGCTCCCAACAAGTTGGGCGCTCCTGCGTCTAAGCAGACTATTGCGCGCTGGATTTGTAGTACGATTCAGCTTGCACATTCTGTGGCAGGCCTGCACAGCCAAAATCGGTAAATGCCCACTCCACAAGGAAGGTGGGTTCTTCTTGGGCGGCTGCCCGAGGGGTCTCGGCATTACAACTCTGCCGAGCGGCTACGTGGTCGGGGGAGAACACGTTTGTAAAATTCTACAAATTTGATACCCTGGCTAAGGAGGACCTGGAGTTCTCTCATTCGGTGCTGCAGAGTCATCCGCACTCTCCCGCCCGTTTGGGAGCTTTGATATAATCCCCATGGTCCTTTCAGGAACCCCAGCATCCACTAGGACGATAGAGAAAATAAGAATTTACTTACCGATAATTCTATTTCTCGGAGTCCGTAGTGGATGCTGGGCGCCCATCCCAAGTGCGGATTATCTGCAATAATTGTACATAGTTATTGTTACCTAAATCGGGTTATTGTTGTAGGGAGCCATCTTTCAGAGGCTCCTCTGTTATCATACTGTTAACTGGGTTTAGATCACAGGTTGTACGGTGTGATTGGTGTGGCTGGTATGAGTCTTACCCGGGATTCATAAATCCTTCCTTATTGTGTACGCTCGTCCGGGCACAGTATCCTAACTGAGGCTTGGAGGAGGGTCATAGGGGGAGGAGCCAGTACACACCACCTGATCATAAAGCTTTACTTTTTGTGCCCTGTCTCCTGCGGAGCCGCTATTCCCCATGGTCCTTTCAGGAACCCCAGCATCCACTACGGACTCCGAGAAATAGAATTATCGGTAAGTAAATTCTTATTTTATATTACACAGACCCTAGGGCAGTGATTCCAAACCTCAGTCCTCAAGACACACTAACAGTCCAGGTTTTCATGATATCCATGCTTGAGCACAGATGGTTCAATCAAAATAACAGATACTAATTAAGACACCTGTGCTCAAGTCTGGCTATCCTTAAAACCGGGACTGTTAGTTTGCCTTGAGAACAGTGGTTGGGAACCCCTGATCTAGGGGTTTATCCACCATTCAAACTGGATTGGGGAAACAAAGCCAGCACAGGTGTGCGAGACCCCCAACACCTGCCCACTACAGCAGTACCCGGACATGTTCTGGGAATGTGACGGTAGCATCTTTAAATACATGAAAGCCCTGCAGGAGACACCAAGCAGACATGCGGACTAAGGGCCTAATTCAGAGCTGATAGCAGCAGCAAAATTGTTCTCTAATGGGCAAAACCATGTGCAGTGCAGTGAAGGAGGGGGGGGGGGGGCAGATATAATGTGCAGAGAGTTACATTTAGGTGGGTTACTTTGTTTCTGTGCAGGGTAAATACTGGCTGCTTTATTTTTACACTGCAATTTAGATTTCAGTTTGAACACACCCCACCCAAAGCTAATTCTCTCTGCACATGTTATATCTGCCTCCTCTGCAGTGTACATGGTTTTGCCCATTAGAGGACAATATAATATTTGCTGTAAGCAGGGTGCCTATACTGCAATAGGTTGCTTATGAAAGAGAAGCCTGAGAGATGCAGGTGGGCGGTGAGGAAGGCGGGGCCAGGCTATTCGCATCATTAGGCCCCACTGCGTTACAGTAAAAGGACGCCATTGGAGCATATCTGAATAGGGGGCAGGGACAAAGTTAAGTAATGCATCACTCACACAGGAGGCCACGCCCGGACAGACAAGCAGTACCTCGCATGGAGTTGGTGCAAGTTTTATTGGTGCGGCCGACGGTTGTGTCTAATAGCCCCTACACACTGCGCGATTGCCGGCCGAGGTGCCCGACTGCCAATACAGCCGACGGACACCCCGGTGGCGGGGGCAGTGAAGTTTCTACACTCACCCGTCACCCGACCTCATAGCCCTGCATGCTAATATGGAAGAGATTGTCCATATTGGCTTGCATGCATAAACGATCCAGCACCAACGATGAACAAGCGCGGGACAGCGCATCGATCATCGTTGGTGACTACACACTGAAAGATATGAACGATGTCTCGTTCATTAATGAACGAGATTGTTCATATCTTTCAGTGTAATCGCCCATTGTGTAGGGCCCATAAGACGCACACATCGGTGTCTGAGTATCCAAAGGCGCTCACAGCTTCCCAGTCCTCGCACATGCACAGCTGTACAGCAGGGAGGGGCTTGTGGCAGTATTTACATAACATCACAGACGCGCGACCAGCAAAAGACGCTACACAGGCGCCACTGCAAACGATTCAGAATCGGGCTCTATGTCACTACGAGGTTTAGGCAGGATGAAACAGAGGATTAGTCAAATCAATACTCTAATGAAGAATAAATTAATTAGTGATTATTCTGTTATTATGGTTGCTGGGGAACAGGAAAGCTGTAATCCTGATTATGAATAAAAAGCATTTCACAAGTGTATGTTTCCCAGAATCCTTAATGCTCCCAAGCAGTTAGCACTTGCAAATAATATATTTACACTGTTGTCATAAGACGTTCAGTATTTACACGTAATTATAATTCATACACTCAGCTGTCAGTTCTGAGGCTCTTAATCTCATTTGTGGATGATTCTAGATTTCACTGTCTCATGGGAAAACCCTGTTACAATGTATACTGCACAGTAATTACATATTTTCCTTACTTGTTACCAGTGTATTATCCAAATCACTGGCTAATATTCATCCCACAGCCGTCTGTCATGGAATAAACTCAAGAGCAGTGGAGAATGTTAATATTAATGATTAGACATTAATTTGAAGAAGAAGAAAAAAAAAAAAAAAGTCACACGCTCTGGCAGCTTCAGGTTGTTGTCATTTCACAGTAACTTGTGCTGAATTTGTATCTAGCAAGAGACGAGATCCTTCTGTTCATTCATTTAGGGCTTTCTTAATTGTCTCGTACATCATTACCATAGAAACAGAAATAAATATACAGCGGTGTAGTATGTCACAACTAGAGTCAGTTCCACCCTAGTGAAGTTCGTCATAACTGAGGCGTGCTTGTCAGTCAGATATTCTTCCACCGTTCTTAAGTGTAGAAAGAATAGGTGTACCATAATCACACGCATAATTAATAACTTGTGTATATAAAGGTATCTTTCAATTCCTCAGAAAAGTGAAGCATACTCAACTCACAGTGTGATAGAGATCAGAATGCATATATGGGTTTCTTTACTTTCTATATGACCAGGACAGGTATACCCAACTCACAGTGTGCTAGAGATCAGCATGCATATATGGGTTTCTTTACTTTCTATATGACCAGTACGGGCATACCCAACTCACAGTGTGATAGAGATCAGCATGCATATATGGGTTTCTTTACTTTCTATATGACCAGGACAGGTATACCCAACTCACAGTGTGCTAGAGATCAGCATGCATATATGGGTTTCTTTACTTTCTATATGACCAAGACAGGCATACAAAACTCACAATCTGTAGAATGGTGGAGGAATTCCTGACTGAGAAGCACGTTTCAGTTATTACAAACTTCACTAGGGTAGAACTAACTCTTTGCTTGTGACGTAGTACACTATTGAATATTTTCTTCTGTTTCTATGGTAATCATTTATGGGAGGACCACAATAAAGAAAGCCCTAACTGAATGGACAGAAGGATCCATATCTTTTACTATATAGAAATTCAACACCAGGGAAGTTACAGATGTGTCCTCTTACATCTTTGCTCCGTGCGCTACAAGTCGCGTTACACATAATGCGTGAGTGCCGTATGGCTCATTAGTGCTGAGTGTCTTTTATTGCTTTTTTTCGCAAAACTGTGTCTTACACACACAGTAATCTAATAGGACGCACATACATGACGCACATGCTGATTAAAATTCTGATTAAAATGATATGCATCATGCCTATATTCTGTGTGTGACTGCGACTGTATTTGCATACAAAATGCTATGCTACAGTGTTTTCATGGAAAACACTGTAACATGGCATTTTGGATGTAGATAGAGCTGCAATTACACAGCCCAGGACTTACTCCTACAGTGCGATCACATCAGGCTGATCGAGGCCAGAGCGGACGTCAGACACCCTCCCTGAAAACGCTTGGGCACGCCTGTGTTTTTCCGGACACTCCCAGTAAACGGTCAGTTACCACCCACAAATGGCTTCCTCCTGTCAATCACCTTGTGAATGCCAGTGCAACTGGATTTTTCGCACCATCCTGTTGTTGACCGGCAATGCCCTTTGTTGTTGTCCGACGCGCGTGAGCATTGCGGTGCATGCGCAGTGACTACCTGATCGCCCGCTGTTGCTGGCGTTCGGTGTTCTGGAGCCGGGATTCCATGTGGTGTCGGGATTCCGGCGTTGGTCACATGACCGTTAGCATTCAGACCATCGAAATTATTATTACCAGTTATTTATATAGCGCACACATATTCCGCAGCGTATTATCGAGAGTATTTGGCCTTTCACATCAGTCCCTGCCCCAGTGGAGCTTACAATCTATATTCCCTACCACACGTCCACACACACACACACAAGCTAAGGTTAATTTGTAGGAAGACAATTTACCTACCAGTATATTTTTTGGATTGTGGGAGGAAACCGGAGTACCCGGAGAGAACACATGCAAGCACGGGGAGAATATACAAACTCCACATAGTTAGGGCCATGGTGGGAATCGAACCCATGACCTCAGTGCTGTGAGGCAGTAATGCTAAGTATTACACAGTCTGTGCTGCAGAGATGCTGACCAGATCCCATAGATCCTAATACTGCAGTATACATTGTAACTGAAAACGGAAACTAAAACCAACCACAGAGGAGGCAGGAGCAGCAGTAGTTAATTCACTGTAATAACAGTATGTAAATACAGAACATCTTATGACAACAACGTCAATACATTACAATTATATGCCAACACTAACAGGTTAGGAGCGTTTAAGATTCACAGGAAGTGCACACACAGCTTTCTAGTTATCAGGATTCTCCCACATTACTTGCGTTTTAGGCCAGAATTTTAGTAGGGAAGGAAGGGCGAGTTATATTATCAATACATTGACATGTTGAGAACGTCAATGTGTAATCTACACAATTTTTGTCCTCCCTTAACACAGGAGAGAAGCTCATAATACAGACAGAACAGTGCGGTTAGGGTTAGAACGCCAGGCAGCTAACAAGTGCTGCAAGCAGACACCCAGCGTCAGATCTGCCGCACACCTACACAGAAACAGAGAATGTGGTGGCAGGTAAGAACCACTTGGCCCATCTAGTCCGCCCCTTTATTTATCCTTTAGGTAACCTACGACTTATCAGAAGTGGTTACAGTGTCGGAACCCTGCAGCATCATTCCTATTGCAGGGGCTACATAGGACAGGCTGAACACGGGGGCTAATTCAGACCTGATCGGTGCTGTGCGTTTTCGCATAGCAGCCGATCAGGTCTGAACTGCGCATGCCAGACAGCCGACGGCTGTCTCAGCCCTGAATGACAGGCAGAGGCAGTCGCTGAGCGGGCTGGTGGCGATTTGCCGCTGTTTAGGGGGCACTGTCCGGGCAATGCAGGAGTGCCCGGACTGTTGGGGGGGCACGCTGGCTGCGTGACGTTACACGCATCCGCTGCGACCCTCTCTACGACAAGTAGCTCCTGCCGGCGTGCAGGAGCTGCAGGGGCATGGAGCTACTCCTAAAGTACAACAGCATCGCTGCTGTGTGGTGCTTTTGTACTTGTGCGAGGGAGGGGGCCTGACATGCGGGGCAGACTGCCCTGTGCTGGTCGTCCCCCCGCATGTCTGTGTGAATGATCGTATTAGCACACCTTCGATCAGGTCTAAATTAGGCCCACTAACTGTACCAGGGCTGGCTAGTTGTGCAAACCTTCTCCAAGAGGTGGGAAACCCCTTTAAACCAAACAAACTGCATTGTTGAGATGCTGGATATTTGGGATAGAGAGATAATAGGACAGTTACACAAGAGCTGGCGAGCGATACGGGTTACCCAACACGTTTACAGGGAAGAGATTTACTATTCACTAAGGATATTTTCCAGAAGCTTTGATGGAGAGACACGATTGTGCTCGCAATGGCTTTCCTGTAATGGGACTGCATTTGTATTAGCGCACAGTGGGCCTGACTCAGAAGCGGTCGCAGCACTCAAGATGTCGGACGCAGTGGAGCAATGGTTTTGTTACTGCACATGCTTGTAAGTCGCACTGCGCGGACGTCTCAATTGCAACTTTGTACAGGAACACAATGGCGATTTCAGGCGCTTGCACAGAGAAGTGTACTGAAAATGTATTGGGCGTTCCTGGCCGGTGACAGTCTTGGTGCGACTGACTGTGGGGTCTAAAGATGCACCAAGCAGAATGTCAGCGTCCTCATATAGTGGGCGTCTCAGCCCTTGTAGATCTGGACACAGGGATGTAGACCGGGAAAAAAAACTTTGAAGTGCCATTTGCATAATGTCGCAGGAGATGCAGACATTGGCCCTCATTCCGAGTTGTTCGCTCGCAAGCTACTTTTAGCAGCATTGCACACGCTAAGCCGCCGCCTACTGGGAGTGAATCTTAGCATAGTAAAATTGCGAACGAAAGATTAGCAGAATTGCAAATAGACACTTCTTAGCAGTTTCTGAGTAGCTCCACACTTACTCGGCAACTGCGATCAGTTCAGTCAGTTTTGTTCCTGGTTTGACGTCACAAACACACCCAGCGTTCGCCCAGACACTCCCCTGTTTCTTCAGACACTCCCGCGTTTTTCCCAGAAACGGCAGCGTTTTTTCACACACACCCATAAAACGGCCAGTTTCCGCCCAGAAACACCCACTTCCTGTCAATCACATTACGATCACCAGAACGAAGAAAAAACCTCGTAATGCCGTGAGTAAAATTCCTAACTGCATAGCAAATTTACTTGGCGCAGTGCGAACATTGCGCATGCGCAATTAGCGGAAAATCGCTGCGATGCGAAGAAAATTACCGAGCGAACAACTCGGAATGACCACCACAGAATCAGACCCAGTAGGTGGTGATGGGGGAAGATAATAGTGATCTATACTTACAGTCTAATGGCGCAGGCATAGTATTATAACGGGGAGATTCAAATGTTTGAAAAGTCAGTTGGGAGTCTGTTTTTTCCTATCTAATAGACAGGAAAAAACAAACACCCAACCGACTTTTCAAACATTTGAATTCCACCCTAAGAGTCTGCTACTGCTGAGTCAAAAACCTTCTTCTGTGTCAGTGGGGTATATTTACAAAGCAGCGGCTTTGACCTGAAAGTGTAAAAATAAGATTTTACTCACCGGTAAATCTATTTCTCGTAGTCCGTAGTGGATGCTGGGTACTCCGTAAGGACCATGGGGAATAGACGGGCTCTGCAGTCTAAGAAAGATTTAGTACTACTGGTGTGCACTGGCTCCTCCCTCTATGCCCGTCCTCCAGACCTCAGTTAAGGAAACTGTGCCCGGAAGAGCTGACATTACAAGGAAAGGATTTTGGAATCCAGGGTAAGACTCATACCAGCCACACCAATCACACCGTATAACTAGTGATAACATACCCAGTCAACAGTATGAACAACAACAGGGCTTCAGACAAACCTGATGCAACCATAACATAACCCTTATTTAAGCAATAACTATATACAAGTATTGCAGAAGAAGTCCGCACTTAGGACGGGCGCCCAGCATCCACTACGGACTACGAGAAATAGATTTACCGGTGAGTAAAATCTTATTTTCTCTAACGTCCTAGTGGATGCTGGGGACTCCGTAAGGACCATGGGGATTATACCAAAGCTCCCAAACGGGCGGGAGAGTGCTGATGACTCTGCAGCACCGAATGAGCAAACACAAGGTCCTCCTCAGCCAGGGTATCAAACTTGTAGAACTTTGCAAAAGTGTTTGACCCCACCAAGTAGCTGCTCGGCAAGGCTGTAATGCGGAGACCCCTCGGGCAGCCGCCCAAGAAGAGCCCACCTTCCTTGTGGAATGGGCTTTTACTGATTTTGGAGGCGGCAAGCCAGCCGCAGAATGAGCCTGCTGAATCGTGTTACAGATCCAGCGAGCAATAGTTTGCTTTGAAGCAGGAGCACCCAGCTTGTTGGATGCATACAGGATAAACAGCGAGTCAGTTTTCCTGACTCCAGCCGTTCTGGCTACATAAATCTTCAAAGCCCTGACTACATCTAGTAACTTGGAATCCTCCAAGTCACGAGTAGCCGCAGGGACCACAATAGGTTGGTTCAAATGAAAGGATGACACCACCTTTGGCAGAAATTGCGGACGAGTCCGTAATTCTGCCCTGTCACTATGGAAAACCAGATAGGGGCTTTTACATGACAAAGCCGCCAATTCTGACACACGCCTAGCCGAAGCTAAGGCCAATAGCATGACCACTTTCCACGTGAGATATTTTAACTCCACAGTCTTAAGCGGCTCAAACCAGTGAGATTCCAGGAAACTCAACACCACGTTAAGATCCCAAGGTGCCACTGGTGGCACAAAAGGGGGCTGAATATGCAGCACTACCTTTACAAACGTCTGAACTTCAGGTAGAGAAGCTAGTTTTTTATGAAAGAAAATGGATAGGGCCGAAATCTGGACCTTAATGGACCCCAATTCTAGGCCCAATGTCACTCCCGACTGTAGGAAGTGAAGGAAACGGCCCAGCTGGAATTCCTCTGTAGAGGCATTCCTGGCCTCACACCCAGCAACATATTTTCGCCGTATACGGTGATAATGTTTAGCCGTCACGTCCTTCCTAGCCTTTATCAGCGTAGGAATAACCTCATCCGGAATCCCTTTTTTCTACTAGGATCTGGCGTTCAACCGCCATGCCGTCAAACGCAGCTGCGGTAAGTCTTGGAACATACAAGGTCCTTGCTGCAACAGATCCTGCTCTAGAGGCAGAGGCCATGGGTCCTCTGTGAGCATTTCTTGCAGCTCTGGATACCAAGTCCTTCTTGGCCAATCCGGAACAATGAGTATTGTTCTCACTCCTCTTTTCCTTATGATTCTCAGCACCTTGGGTAAGAGAGGAAGAGGAGGAAACACATAAACCGACTGGAACATCCACGGTGTCACCAGTGCGTCTACAGCTATCGCCTGAGAGTCTCTTGACCTGGCGCAATACCTCTGTAGCTTTTTGTTGAGGCGGGATGCCATCATGTCCACCTGTGGCAGTTCCCACCGACCTACAATCTGCGTGAAGACTTCTTGATGAAGTCCCCCCTCTCCCGGGTGGAGGTCGTGCCTGCTGAGGAAGTCTGCTTCCCAGTTGTCCACTCCCGGAATGAACACTGCCGACAGTGCTCGTACGTGATTCTCCGCCCATCGAAGAATTCTGGTGGCTTCCGCCATCGCCACCCTGCTCCTTGTGCCGCCTTGGCGGTTTACATGAGCCACTGCGGTGATGTTGTCTGATTGGATCAACACCGATTGGTTGCGAAGCAGGGTCTCCGCTTGACTTAGGGCGTTGTATATGGCCCTTAGTTCTAGGATATTGATGTGAAGGCAAGTCTCCTGACTTGACCACAGCCCTTGGAAACTTCTTCCCTGAGTGACTGCCCCCCACCCTCGGAGGCTTGCATCCGTGGTCACCAGGACCCAGTCCTGAATGCCGAACCTGCGGCCCTCGAGAAGGTGAGTACTCTGCAGCCACCACCGGAGAGACACCCTGGCCCCGGGGGATAGGGTGATTAACCGATGCATCTAAAGATGTGATCCGGACCACTTTGTCCAGTAAGTCCCATTAGAAGGTCCTCTCATGGAACCTGCCGAAAGGAATGGCCTCGTATGATGCCACCATCCTTCCCAGGACTCGAGTGCAGTGATGCACTGACACCTGTTTTGGTTTTAATAGATTCCTGACCAGTGTCACGAGCTCCTGAGCTCTCTCTATCGGGAGATAAACCCTCTTCTGGTCTGTGTCAAGGATCATGCCTAGGAGAGGCAGATGAGCTGTAGGAACCAACTGCGACTTTGGAATATATAGAATCCAGCCGTGTTGCCGTTACACTTCCAGAGAAAGTGATACGCTGTTCAGCCACTGCTCTCTTGATCTCGCTTTTATGAGGAGATCGTCCAAGTACGTGATAATAGTGACACCTTGCTTCCGCAGGAGCACCATCATTTCCGCCATTACCTTGGTGAATATTCTCGGGGCCGTGGAGACACCAAACGGCAACGTCTGAAATTGGTAATGACAATTCCGTACCGCAATTCTGAGGTACGCCTGATGAGGTGGATAAATGGGGACATTAAGGTATGCCTCCTTTATGTCCCGAGTCACGATAAAATCTCCCCCTTTCAGGCTTGTAACGACCGCTCTTAGCGATTCCATCTTGAACTTGATCCTTTTCAGGTATATGTTCAGGGATTTTAAATTCAATATGGGTCTGACCGAACCATCTGGTTTCGGGACTACCACATGGTCGAATAATAACCCCCTCCTTGTCGAGGGAGGGGAACCTTGACCACCACCTGTTGAAGATACAATTTGTGAATTGCAGTTAACCCTGTTTCCCTCTCGTGGGGGGAAGCCGGCAGTGAGGAGGCATCTTCTCAAAGTCCAGCTTGTATCCCTGAGACACAATATCTATTGCCCAGGGATCTAACAGGGAGTGAACCCCCTTGTTACAGAACTTACGAAAGCGTGCCCTCACCGGGCCTAGCTCCGTCTGTTTTCATAGAGGCCGGGGAGGACTTCTGTTCCTGGGAACTAGCTGTGTTGTGCAGCTTCTTTCCTCTGGCCCCGCCTCTGGCAAGAAAGGACGCATCTCGGACTTTCTTGTTTCTTTGTTCGAAAAGCTGCATTTGATAATGACGTGCTTTCCTAGGCTGTGCAGGAATATAAGGCAAAATATCCGAATTACCAGCTATAGCCGTGGAGACCAGGTCCGAGAACCCTTCTCCACACAATCCTCAGCCTTCCATATGCCACTTAAGTTGGCATCATCTGTCCATTGCATATTCTACAGGACACGTCAAGCAGAAATCGACATAGCTTTGACTCTAGGACCCAGTATACTCATGTCTCTTTGGGCATGTTTGATTATATATATATCTCTTAAGACAGCATCTTTAATATACATACATATCTCTCTATATACATACATATCTCTCTATATACATACATATATATATATATATATATATATATATACACACACACATACATACATACATACATATATACACACACACACACACACACACACACACACACATACTAGGGTCTCAATTTCTGCTGATAAGGTACCTGTCCACGCCGCCCCAGCGCTATAAACCCATGCCGACACAATCGCCAGTCTGAGTGGTGTACCAGACTGCAGGATCCCTGAGAATAGCTAGGGCTACCTTCTGGGCAAACGTGACACCCTAGGGGAAGATTCCCATCACATCCTGGCCCTAGTGGGGAAAGGATACTGCCTGAGAATTCTTTGTGGGAAGCTGCAGTCTCTTGTCTGGAGATTCCCGCTCTTTTTCCTCATGAGAGGAGGGAAATTTACCTCAGCTTTCTTCCCCTTAAACATGTGTAACCTTGTGTCAGGGACAAATGAGTCATCAGTGATATGCAAATCATCTTTTATTACAATAATCATATATTGAATACTTTTCTGCCATCTTGGCTGTAACTTTGCATTATCGTAGTCGACACTGGAGTCAAACTCCGTGTCGATATCAGTGTTTATTATTTTGGATAGTGAGCATTGTGAGACTCTGAAGGTCTCTGCGCCATAGGGACAGGCATGGGTAGATTTCCTGTCTGTTCTCTAATCTTTTGTGCAATAAATTTACCTTAGCACTTACACATATCCAAACAGGTGTCGGCGTTGTCGACGGAGACACCCTCTCACACACATATTTGCTCTATCTCCTCCTTAGGGGAGCCTTTTACCTCAGACATGTCGACACACACGTACCGACACACCACACACACAGGGGATGCTCTATTTGAAGACAGTTCCCCCACAAGGCCCTTTGGAGAGACAGAGAGAGAGTATGCCAGCACACACCCCAGCGCTATATGACCCAGGAATCACACAGTAACTTAGTGTTAACCCAGTAGCTGCTGTATATATTGTTTTTACGCCAAATTTCTGTGCCCCCCCTCTCTTTTTCACCCTCTTCTATCGTGCTTCTGCAGGGGAGAGCCTGGGGAGCTTCCTCTCAGCGGAGCTGTGGAGAGAAAATGGCGCTGGTGAGTGCTGAGGAAGAAGCCCCGCCCCCTCAGCGGAAGGCTTCTGTCTCGCGATTTTGTGTAAAAATAATGGCGGGGGCTCATGCATATTACAGTGCCCAGCTGTATATATGCTGCTTTTTGCCAGGAGGTACTCAATTGCTGCCCAGGGCGCCCCCCCCTGCGCCCTACAGTGACCGGAGTGTGTGGGTTAGTGTGGGAGCAATGGCGCACAGCTGCAGTGCTGTGCGCTACCTCATATGAAGACAGAAGTCTTCTGCCGCCGATTTTGACGTCTTCTTGCTTCAACCCGCCGGCTTCTGTCTTCTGGCTCTGCGAGGGGGACGGCGGCGCGGCTCCGGGAACGGACGACCAAGGTTAAGTTCCTGCGTTAGATCTCTCTGGAGCTAATGGTGTCCAGTAGCCTAAGAAGCGCAACCTAGCCGCAGTTAGTAGGTTTGCTTCTCTCCCCTCAGTCCCACGTAGCAGAGAGTCTGTTGCCAGCAGAAGCTCTCTGAAAATAAAAAACCTAACTAAAATACTTTCTTATAGCAAGCTCAGGAGAGCTCACTAAAATGCACCCAGCTCCTTCCGGGCACAGATTCTAACTGAGGTCTGGAGGAGGGGCATAGAGGGAGGAGCCAGTGCACACCAGTAGTACTAAATCTTTCTTAGAGTGCCCAGTCTCCTACGGAGCCCGTCTATTCCCCATGGTCCTTACGGAGTCCCCAGCATCCACTAGGACGTTAGAGAAACTAGTATTAAGCGCAGAGTCCGGCGTGTTTTGTACTTAATATTAGTGTACCTATAAATATTGAGGTAAAAGCGGCAGCATCATAAACAGAACGGAAAATGGAAGGCAGAAAAAGAAGTGTAGAAAGAAAATACTAAACCAGCATTCTTTCTATCAGTTCATATGAAGCACACCAGTCATACAGATGTGTCCGCTTACATCTAGCCTCCCTGCGTGTTACACAGCCCTTCTAGTCGCGCCATGCCGTGACTCTGTAGCGCTGAATCTCTTTACGCGAGACTTTTTCCATTTAAATGCATAATATACGCAAAATGATGTGAATAGGACGCACAAGCAGCTTATGCTGATTAAAATGATATGTGGCATGCTTATTCTTGTGTGTGCAACCGCAGCTGTAACAGCATACGAAATGGTACATTACAAAGTCAGTGGCTGTTTTCCTAGGAAACACTGTAACGTAGCATTTCATATGCAGATACGGCCACAGAGACTATAGGCATGCCGCACATCATTTTAATCAGCAGTGTCTGCTTGTGCATCATATTGCGGCACAAAAAAAAAAAAAAAGACACCCCGACACTAACGGAGTTGCACGGGATCTGTCAGCTCACTCATGCCAGGCATCTCCTGCTACGTGGTGTATTGAGGTAAGATGTATGAGGACACATCCGTATCATGGGCCTAATTCAGATCTGATCGCAGAAGCAAATTTGTTAGCTAATGGGCAAAACCACAGCCCTCATTCCGAGTTGTTCGCACGCTAGCCGCTTTTCGCAGCATTGCACACGCTAAGCCGCCGCCCTCTGGGAGTGAATCTTAGCATAGCAGAATTGCGAACGAAAAGATTTTTCTTTGCAGTTTCTGAGTAGCTCGAGGCTTACTCTTCCAGTGCGATCAGTTCAGTGCTTGTCGTTCCTGGTTTGACGTCACAAACACACCCAGCGTTCGCCCAGACACTCCCCCGTTTCTCCAGCCACTCCCGCGTTTTTCCCAGAAACGGCAGCGTTTTTTCACACACTCATAAAACGGCCAGTTTCCGCCCAGAAACACCCACTTCCTGTCAATCACACTACGATCACCAGAACGAAGAAAAAAAACTCGTAATGCCGTGAGTAAAATACCAAACTTCTTAGCAAATTTACTTGGCGCAGCCGCAGTGCGAACATTGCGCATGCGCAGTTAGCGGAAAATCGCACCGATGCGAAGGAAAAGAATGAGCGAACAACTCGGAATGAGGGCCCATGTGCACTGCAGGGTAGGCAGATGTAACATGTGCAGAGAGAGTTAAATTTGGGTAGGGTGTGTTCAAACTGAAATCTAAATGGCGGTGTAAAAATAAAGCAGCCAGTATTTACCCTGCACAGAAACAAAATAACCCACCCAAATCTAACTCTCTCTGCAAATGTTATATCTGCCCCACCTGCAGTGCACATGGTTTTGCCCAACTGCTAACAAATATGTTGCTGCGATCAGATCTGAATTACCCCCCATGTTCTGCAGTGCAAAGGAGACTGCACAGTCCAAAAATCTATTTCAGTCTGGCTTTGCTCCACAGTTAACCTAGATTACCTCCATGCAACCTATGCTTGCCAGAGGAGATGGCAAGAGCTTACGGAGGAGGAAGCTTTCACAGGATGACGGGAAGTGTTGGGTTCCTTGCAAAGGACAGAGCAGGCACACCATGGCACCTAGTTCTGAAAGTAGTGCAAAACCTAGATTTAGTTTTGAGATGGCTGAAATGAGTAATAGACCGAGAGAGGGTGCATTTGCAGAAGGGCACACAGTTATTTCCACTACGCAGAAGGACATGGTTTTAGCCCCATGTCAGAAGTTGGTAGTCTATGGATCTCAACCCAATTAAAGAGCGATTCCAAATATGTAAATGCATGACACGTACAAAAAGTATGCGGATGCCTTTCTAATTAGTGTGTCTGGTTATTTCAGCCTCTGCTAACAGGTGCATTAAATGAAGCAGGCTGTCACGGGACGCTACCTTTCCAATATGTCATGCTATAGCTGCCAGCTGTTATTATGAACGGGAAATGTCTAGAATCAACAGCTCAGCTGCAAAGTGACAGGCCATAGGAGATCGTAGAACGGGACTGCCGAGTGCGGAGGTGCTTAATAATCAGCCCAAGCACTGTTCTTTGGGAGCTTCAGGGATTGGTTATCCATGGACAAACAGGTGCACAGAAGCCTCACATCAAGCATCCCTGGAACAGTGGAAACGCAAATCTGGGTTTGGTGGATGTCAGAAGACTTCTGAATGCTTGCTGCCCGCTGTTTAATGTAAGCAGAATGATCAGGGGCCTGGGTTTCATGGCTTGGCCTGGGCCTCTTAGTTCATGTGAATGGGAATCTTAATACTACAGCACACAATGATAGGGATGTAGTCATGATTCTGAGAGTCACAATCCCAACAGTGGAGCCTCAACGGTCACAATGTTGACCACTCTCAAAGCTGAGTATTAGGGTTAGTGTTAGGGTTAGGCTGCAGGAGGGGTGTGGTACGGCTAGAATACTCACTGGGATCTGTCAGAATTCTGACCGTCGGGATTCCGCTGTTGGGATTCTGACCGTTGGCATTTCATAACCAACCCCAATGATATTCTAGACAATTGTGCACTTTTTGGAGAAGGAAGGAACTTTACTGTTTCAGCAAGAAAACGTACATGTGCACAAAGCAAGCTCCGTCAAACAATGGTGTCCCAGGTTTGGTGTAGAAGAACTTGTCTGGCCTGAACAGTACCATGACCTGAAGAGTACCAGGACAGGACCTCAATCCCATGGAAACACTGTGGAATGAACTGGAATGCCGAGCACTATCTGGGACTTATCACCAACCCTCACCAATGCTCTTGCAGATGGATGGATGTAAATCCCCACAGCCATGTTCCAAATTCCACTTGGAATGCCTTCCCAGCAAAGCGGGGACCAACTCCATACCAATGCCCATACACACTCTTCCCAGCTGGGTCTTGGTGTCCTGGCTATCTATCCACATACCCTAACTCTTACCCTAATACCATAACCATAACACTAATACCCTTACCCTTAATTTTAATACCTTAATCCTAATACCCTAACCCTTAATCCTAATACCCTAACCCTTAATCCTAACATAGAGGGTGATTCAGAGCTAATCGTAGATGTGCTAAATTTAGCACATCTATGATCAGTTTCTCTGACATGCGGGGGGATGCCCAGCACAGGGCTAGTCCGCCCTGCATGTCAGGCCCTACTCGCCAAGTAGCTCCCTGCCTGCGCAGCCTAGATGCGCTGGCAGGCGGCTACCCGCCGTGTTCCGGGTCGCAGCGGCTGTGTGTGACATCACACAGCTGCCGTGGCCCGCCCCCGCAACGGTCTGGATACGGCCTGCGTTTTAACGGTGTTGGCACGCCCCCTCCTGCCCCACGACCGCCTCTGCCTGTCAATCAGGCACACTCAATCGCACAAGAGAGATGATTTAAGCATCTCACTGGGACTTACTAGGTGTGCACACGCAGTGCGCCCGCGACTCCACAAAATCCTTCAGAATGTGATTGCTGCCGTTGCAGCGATCGCCTCGGAATCACCCCCGTAACACTAATACCCTAACCCTTACCCTTAATCCTAACACCCAAACCCTCACCCTCAATCCAACCACTAATACCATAAACCCTTACTCTTAATCCTAATACCGCCAACACCTAACCCTCACACTTAATCCTAATACCCTAACACCTTAATTCTCTCTCTTAATCTAAACCATAACACATACCTTAAACTTCCACAATTAATCCTACTACCCTAACACCCCAACCCTTACCCTAATATTCTAACACTAATGCCCTAACCAAACCCCTAATGCAACTTCACCCCTAACCCTAATAACTGCACCTTAGAAGGGCAGACTAGATAGGGCAAATGTTTATTATCTGCCGTCAAATTCGATGTTTATATGACCTAACTCCATAGGAAAATAGGATAAGCACTCATTAGAACAAGTTTCAAACATTACAAAGGCTAGCCCTACCGATCATAAAAATTATTACCGCCGCAAATGATTTACACCCAATGCAACTCACTCACTGGAGCGGAACCGGCGCTCGTTTTCTGTTTGTCTCCTTCATCTGAAAAGGTTTTCTCCAGTATGAGGAAGGTGAGAAACCCAATGATAACCCACAGTCCGAGCAGCCTCTGTTGCTGGAGAGTCTGGGCGCTTCCTGCATGAACAAAACAAACTTTATTACACATGGGACAGCGTACTCCCTAGTACTAGTCAGCAGGATATCAGTAGGCATGTCAGAGTTCCGTCGCTATAAATGTTGAGGCTGAAAGTCAAACTAACTTTGCTGACTGAACCAACGCTCATGAAAATACAGCCTAGAGATTCACTAGGAACTTCTGAATATCGATCATTACTGGTCACTGGTCACGTGGTTCCACAGCGACGTCACTGGCTCCTGCCTTCTCATGTATGTATAATGGTTGAGACGGGTGATCTTTCGTGTCAGAGTGTTATGAAACCAAACACTGGGTAATGTGGTACGAGTGTTTAAAACTTCAAACACGTTTCTTAATCACTAGCGCGCTACTACCTCCAACTCTCAATTCACAACTATACAGCAGCGATTTAATTAATGTAAGTCCCATTACAGAAAAACAGGTGTTTTAAACCTTTGGGTTCCAACCCTTGCATAGTTACATACCTGTAGCTACAGATATTCCTGTGCTGCACGTCCGCATTGTCTCATCTCTCTCCCTGTGTATGCTTAATTCCAGTATGGACATGTCATGCCCAGGCCTGTATGTACGTGTTTACCTTTGCATTATTCATTATACTGCATGAAATACTTTTTTATTTTTTATTTTAAGGAGAACATCGTATATTGTTATCTTCAGGCTATATATGGGTAATACAAATAAATTTGGCCCAGGTAAAGGTATATAATAATAGTGCTGTCCCCAGCAGTATACATGATCCATGATTCTGCAACGAGCTACAGGTTCTTCATTCGGTGTAACAGGCTAATGACTCCTACATGGCAGTGAAGTCTGTTATTATGGTTGTCTGACTTTTTATGACACTGGTCCATCTGCCACGCACAAGGCCCATTGCTTCCATGGTATTGTTCTTTTAGCATGAATAGTCCAACATTCATTGGTCACTGCTCTAGAACGTGGACACTATATGACAGAGGGGATTTTCCCAGCGAGTCATATGATGCGATTGCGGTAGCTGCTTGCCATCTTGGACCTCCAGGAGGATGGCACTCTATGCAGGTTTGTTCAAGACAGGCTGCTGAAGCCTCTGCAGTAGATGAGCAGATGCAGCCATGAGTTTGGGCCTAAGCAAATGTCTCCCCCATATACACTGGAGAAAAATCCCTGCATATGACCTATCTGCAGCACAAACAGCTTTGGGGGTCTCTGGACAAAAGGGGTAACCGTGAGCTGTAAACGATTCAGCTCTAGGTTACTAGGATGATAGCTCCGCAAACACACCAAATACATTTTCACTTAGTGTTCCTTGTAGGCTGTTTCAGCAGGGTGCTGCACTCTGCCCATTTTTGAAATGTGAAAAAGCACCCTGCCCTTTTTTAGTGCACCCTGCAGGATCATAAATCGCCCCCTTGTATACAGAATGCAACAGTCAGAGTGCATGTTACAATGTAGTTGTCTACTCCTTGCCTACTTCTGAAATTGGAAACAATTTCTATCCTTAATGAAATGGATGGCAGAGGAGGCACTGTAAATGGCATCTGCAGTGGCTGCCAGCATAACGCAGCACTCTGATATAGAGGGAAAGACCAGGGTAAGCAGTGAGCATGTGCTGCTTTCACTATTTCCTTAGCAGAAGAACAGACTTTTATTTTGTACCTATACTGTATATTTTAACTCTCTGCTTAACTTTTCTGTTTTATAACGCATAAGGATTATAACTACTGCAGCACTGGAGGAGACATTTATTATTATCTACTTATTATGTATATACTGTAGCCGTTCTTTCAAGAAGACTGGACAAATATAGTATTTTTCTCAGTACAGATGTTGGGTGTTACATGGGTGCCCTATATGTATGTACGGGTAAATGATACATTAAGGGGAAAATATATGTATAAAAACTCTAAACATATGCGCTATGCTTTGTTCACAGAGTCACATCAAAAATGTGCCCTTCAAAATGAAAATGTGCCCTCCTCAATGATCAGCACCCTGCCCTAAAAAAATCCTAGAATGAACACGATCACTTCTAATACAAATTATCGGTGGCCTATCTGTACATTGTAATTATGTATACATTGGTAGACTAATGCTATACATCACACTAAGCAATACATAGTTCGTAGCATGATGATGCATCGGTACATCTGCCTGTGTGTACATGTGACCAACCCGTTATGCTGGCTGCAAGAACCGCCTACAATGACATCACAACTGGGCAGACAAATTTAAATGCCAAGCTAGTTGTGGTGTCTGGCCAGACATACCGGTTGCGGGTCCGTCAGTTGGTGGCGGCCGTTGGCAGAGTGTGTGCCCAGCATAACACTAAAGCACCAATGCTTCTATTTATGAAAATAAATAGTTGCAATATCTCAGAAAACACTAATAAAGCAAGGTTAAAAAAACCAGAAAAACCCCCCCAAAAAAAACAGCTGGATTGGAAAAAAACAAAAGGTAGACGCACAAAACCGCCACATCATGGCATACAATCAGAACAGATATTCACAGCAGCAGTGAAGAAAGGAAGAGTGTTCAGTTTGAAGATTAATTACTAGGTGTTATTTAATAGCTGGTACCTGTGGTCGCACTGCAGGTGTAGGCCCAAGCCTCTGGCAGAAGGTGTACGAACACATCACCTAGTAACCCGCCAATGGCGAAACTCAGCAGCTGCTTGAGCTTCCTGGTGCCCTCTGTAAGTGGGGAAACAACTCGAATGAATACACCCATTTTCTGCAGATGTTCTTACACCAATTTAAAGAGTGTGGTTTAATATTTCTACCGTAAAAAGATAGTCAATAGGCTAACAGCAAAAGGTCAATAGGGTCAAAAGGTCGACACGAAAATTACCAATTCATTTTTTATGTCATTTTGTATGTCTCACCATATCGGAGCCAAAGTAGTGGAAACGTGAACCCTTGCCGACTCGCTTTAGGCAAGGAGCCTCTCTCCGCTACTGCTGTACTCGGCACAGGCTACTATTTCCAAAAGTAGTCCACGTGGATGGTAAATAATGGCGAAGTGGAAGAAAATGTAAAATCCCCTCAACCTGTATCAACCATTGACCTTCTGAACCTGTCAACCTTAAGCACTGTCTACCTATTACTGTTGGACCCTGCTGTCCTTTTGCATGATCAACCAGATGCCCAATTTAGATTCTAACAGACTATTTCAACATGAAGTACGGGTTTCACAGCAAATTATTATGGTGTGCAAACTAGAAATAGTAAATAACGTGTACCGGCTAGGGACAAGTGGGATTCTCAGCAGGGCCCCTATGCACAGTCAGGCCTGGAGATGGTATGCAGTTATATTCCTGACTGCCGGGATCCCGGCGGTCGAAATCCCAATAGCCATTGAAATACAGATGGTTGGAATCCTGACTGCTGCCCAAAAACCCCACCAGGCCCGAAGCGTGGTAAGTGCAGCGAGCACGCAACGGGAACACGCTGTGCTCGATTTCGGGATTCCGGCGTCGGTATTTCAACCGGGAAATCATACTGATGCCATCTGATAAAATGCCAAGATTATAATGTGTGGCACACCAAGGAAAAATATACATGCACTGCTCGCTCATGGGTTCAGAAACATCTAACCTTGCTATAATCGGAAGCGCAATTTGCCAAAGTGACCATACCTTCAGAGGTGAGTGCTGCACTTGCTTCAATGGGAATCACCAGGAGGGGGAACACACCGCTAAGCCCCACAAGCAGAGAGCCAAGCAGGGAGCAGACCCAGGCATCCACAGTGGAGAAATTGGCATTTTCGCAGGCTCGATTGCCTGGGGCACATCCGGTAGCAAGTTGGACGCCCACAAGTAACGTGAAGCACTGGCAAGGCACTATGCTGCCCCACATCATCCTACATGGTGGGAGCGTTCCAAAGGGAAGGCAGAGAGAGAAATACATATATTTAGATGTCTAGTACCTCAGAATAAATCAATGTATAACAAATGCCAAAATGCTTCACCGATAACAGCACAAGTCTGAATTATACATAACAAGTCTGTTTAATAATAAAACATACCTAGTATTACTTTGAAACTCCCAAGTAAACTATATACTTATGCTGTGGTGCAGGGACATAAGTTAAAAAAAAACTACAAGATCCAAAGCTGGTGATAAAGTTCCTGTGACTGAGAGTTTAACACATGAAAGGACCCCAAGGTGAAGTGGAGAAAAGGTTCACTGGATAAATGTGAAGACACGGCCCCAGGGCTGATACTCTGGCAAATGAACGCAGGCTACTTACACTGGCAGAAAACAACATCTCCCTTGTTAAATACACCCAAACTGATCCTACTGTAAGAGTGTAATGAGGCTCTAGGGTCTGGTGTTTCCACAGCTTATCCTTACACAAAGGTGTTCATAGTCCAATGGTTGATGTTGAGTTTAATATTAACACACACACACACACACACACACACACACACCACTATAATTGCTGGCAAAGAAATGCACGCCCTTAGGCATGCCGTGTAAGCCGCTGACAGCTGGAGACATGACATGCCTGGAAAATGAGCACAGAATGCATGTTACATGTCCCTGTAGCACTAAAAGGGCAGATATTGCAGTCACTATAGGTGCACTATCTGGATTTGTGTGGGACAACTAAGCCTACTTCACCTGCGCACCTACTTCCTCCTGAGTACCACTTTCTCTCATTCACCTGCCGCAGTGCCCACTTCAATGCTCTCGCTTCACCCACATCCCCTTTTCTCACCGCATCCTGCCCACTTCTTGTCTCCCAGGCTTCCACCTGAAACCCACACACTCCAACTGCTTATTACACCAGGTTCAGGTGCCCTGTTTCAGGCATGCTGGGCCCTGCAGTTCCACACATCTGGACTGCACCACCTCACATACATACTTTATTTCTTATTTGAAAGATAAGCAATCAGTGGTTGCCAGCTGCTGTGGAACTATGCAGACATGCTGGGACTTGTAGTTCCACAACAGCAGGGGAGCCATAGGATACTTGAGCCTGCACTGAACCAATTTGCCTGTCTGCTATAACTGAGTTCTAGTCACCTGTAAGCTATCCCTGTGTCAGGACTGAGTTCTGTCCCTGTGCCCCTCTGTGCCAGGACTGAGTAATGTCCCGTGCCAGGACTGAGTAATGTCCCGTGCCAGGACTGAGTAATGTCCCCGTACACCTCTGTGCCAGGACTGAGTAATGTCCCCGTACACCTCTGTGCCAGGACTGAGTAATGTCCCCGTACACCTCTGTGCCAGGACTGAGTAATGTCCCCGTACACCTCTGTGCCAGGACTGAGTAATGTCCCAGTACACCTCTGTGCCAGGACTGAGTAATGTCCCCGTACACCTCTGTGCCAGGACTGAGTAATGTCCCCGTACACCTCTGTGCCAGGACTGAGTAATGTCCCCGTGCCCCTCTGTGCCAGGACTGAGTAATGTCCCCGTACACCTCTGTGCCAGGACTGAGTAATGTCCCCGTACACCTCTGTGCCAGGACTGAGTAATGTCCCCGTACACCTCTGTGCCAGGACTGAGTAATGTCCCCGTGCCCCTCTGTGCCAGGACTGAGTAATGTCCCCGTACACCTCTGTGCTATGACGAATGTCCCCATGCCCCTCCGTGCCAGGACTGAGTAATGTCCCTGTGCTAGGACTGAGTAATGTCCCTGTGCTAGGACTGTGCTAGGACTGAGTAATGTCCCTGTGCTAGGACTGAGTAATGTCCCTGTGCTAGGACGGAGTAATGTCCCTGTGCTAGGACGGAGTAATGTCCCTGTGCTAGGACGGAGTAATGTCCCTGTGCTAGGACGGAGTAATGTCCCTGTGCTAGGACGGAGTAATGTCCCTGTGCTAGGACGGAGTAATGTCCCTGTGCTAGGACGGAGTAATGTCCCTGTGCTAGGACGGAGTAATGTCCCTGTGCTAGGACGGAGTAATGTCCCTGTGCTAGGACGGAGTAATGTCCCTGTGCTAGGACTGAGTAATGTCCCTGTGCTAGGACTGAGTAATGTTCCTGTGCTAGGACTGAGTAATGTTCCTGTGCCCCTCTGTGCTATGACTAAGTTCTGTCTCTATGCCAGGACTAAGTTTTGTCCCTGTTCCCTTCTGTGCCAGGACTGAGTTATGTCTCAGTACCCCTCTGTGACAGGATTAAGGTCTATCCCTGTGCCCCTCTGTACTAGTACCGGGGAAGGACCGGCCAGGGCGGGGGTTGAAAGGCAGGGGGGAGGCAGCATTCACCCTGGCACAGCGCAGCATCCCAAGCAGGGTGCAGCCTACAATCATGACAGGTGGGCAGAGTCACTTACTACAAGTGTGCAAGGTCCCAGCAGCAGCAAGCAGGCATGGATGTCCAAACAGCCAAATCGAGCAGGAGGAGAAATCTCCCCCAGAGATTTGGGACGTGGGGGAGGAAGTCATGCAGCACCGAGGCGACCAGAGAGGGAGAAATCAGCAGCAGCAGCAGGGAGGACTTTGTGCAGAGGGAGCTCCCCCTAGCGGCCGGAGCTCGTCAAAGCGCCCTGCCATAACCAATAAAAAGAATGGAAAGTTTACCAACTTTGCAAGGAAACAAAGGCGGCCAGCAGCACGGGGTGAGTGAGTTGGCTGCCATCTACAAAGGGATACCTGTGGCCACAGAATCAGACTGACCAGATTCCGGGGAGGAGCAGGGCACATATGCATACCTCCCAACATGACCCTCTCCAGGAGGGACACAATGCTCTGCTCCTGGACTTTTCTCTTAATGTATGATTGCCGGCACCTCTGTTGAACAGGTTAATGGCTAAGGAAGGTGTTTCAGTACAGGTGATGGTAATCATAAATTAAGAGGGAAGTCCAGGAGCAGAGCATTCTGTCCCTCCTGGAGAGGGTCATGTTGGGAGGTATGCATATGTAACAGCGCAGCCGAGCAGACCCCTCTCACCCCAAGCGCAGTGCTCGATCCAGGGCCAGGAGAACGGGGGCACAGCGGTGGAGCAGAGCCCATTGGAGGACGCTCAGGGTTCTTGGGTACATCACGCTTCCATGCAGCTGTTCAAAGACTTGGCGCAGCTTCCAGCAGTAGCATCGCGGAAGCAGAGGGGTCAAGGTCCGGTCCAGCGCATTGAGGGGGCGTTCCATCGGCGGCAGTCCCCGCGGTATCTCCCCCCCCCCCCCCAAGGAGCAGACGGCATCACTCAAGTTCTCATGGGAGAACATCGCCCGCGGCAAGCAGCAGCCGACGCTTTTCACCAGCAAGGGCGTACAGCAGGCAACGTGAGGCAGACAGAGAGGCAAGAGCAGTTTTTCCAGCATAAGGGGCAGGTTCATCTGTCGGAGTGTCAGGGCAGCAGCAGCATCACCCTCGCAGTCTGGAGAGGATTTGCCCCAACAATACAGCGCAACAGGATCACCAGCATGGGTCAGCAGCTTTCTTCACTCTGAACAGGACACCGCAAGGGAGCAGCGCGAGTCACGCTACAACACACCACAGGGGTCTCACCACAGGAATCACCCCAGATGCGGGGAACCAAGGCAAGGACACGACGGCACGGGCTACGCTATGGTCAGCGATGCTCCAATGTTTCTCATGGTCCACACGAGATACACCCACCCACACCCACCACCTTGCGCAACGCTCGGCGCAGGAACTGTGTTACCTGAAAGATCCAGCGTCGGCTCGATCGAGGACGAGGCGGCACGCAGGAATGTGAGAACATTAGGGGTAATTCAGACCTGATCGCTAGGCTGTGTTTCCGTACAGCGGGCGATCAGGTCTAAACTGCACCGCAATGCGCAGGCGCATCGCACGAGTGTAAAGCGGATCACCGCTCAGTGATGGGTTTGTGCGAAGGATCCATTGGCACAGGCGTTTGCAAGGAGATTGACAGGCAGAAGGCGTTTGTGGGTGGCAACTGACCATTTTCTAAGAGTGTTTGGAAAAACGCAGGCGTGTTCAAGTGTTTGCAGGGAGGGTGTCTGACGTCAGTTCCAGTCCCGGACAGGCTGAAGTGTTCGCAGCGGCTGAGTAAGTCCTGAGCTACTCAGAGACTGCACAAAATCTGTTTGTACAGCTCTGCTACACATGCGTTCACACACTTGCACAGCTAAGATACACTCCCCTATGGGCGGCCACTATCTGATCGCACAGTGCAAAAATCACTTGCTAGCGAACAGCCATGAATTACCATCTTTGTCAATAATAGCAATTTGCATAATGTCATTATTACGCCAGCAAGTGTGCAGAACGTACACAATGGGGGTAATTCAGACCTGATCGCTCGCTAGCGTTTTTTGCTGCGATCAGGTCAGAACTGCGCATGCACCGCAATGCGCAGGTGTGTCGCACAGGTACAAAGCGGATCGCCGCTCAGTGATGGGTTTGTGCAAAGAATCTATTCACACGGGCGATCGCAAGGAGATTGACAGGAAGAAGGCGTTTGTGGGTGGCAACTGACCGTTTTCAGGGAGTGGTTAGAAAAATGCTGCATTCCCAAGCGTTTGCAGGGAGGGGTCCTGACGTCAATTCCGGTCCCGGACAGGCTGAAGTGTTTGCAGCGGCTGAGTAAGTCCTGGGCTACTCAGAGACTGCAAAAAATCTGTTTGTACAGCTCTGCTACACATGCGTTCGCACACTTGCACAGCTAAAATACACTCCCCTGTAGGCGGCGACTATCTGATCGCAGCAGTGCAAAAAACCCCTAGTGAGCGATCAAGTCTGAATTACCCCCAATGTTAGCAATGCTGTTGTTAAATTTGCAAGGGTGCCTACTAGTAGCAGCGGGGTGCAGCTGGGCTCGCAGCTATGGGAGTGCCCAGTGGATTCCGATGAGGACGAGGCATGTAGGGTGTTAAGGGAACAGCTGAAGGCAGCGATAGCCAAATGGAAAAATAAGAAGGGTATCATCCTCGGGGCATATGCGGTCAGGGAGAAAATGGGGTTGGTGCAGCAGGATAAGGCAGCAGCCTTCGTGCAAAGGGGGCACCTCGGTGGGATGCGCTTTCGGTTCAGTAGCAGGCCATTTGCCTATACTAACCAGAAAGGAGATAGAGAAAGGGACCTTCATAGATATATGTTCATTGACAGAGGCAGGTTTAAGGGAAAAGGAGAAAGCCAAGCCAAAAGGAGGAACGCAGTCACACAGCTATAAAACTATTGAGCATTGGCTGAGCGGAATGTTCGCCTATTCAGGCTGTTATATGGAGACATATTCAGAGTTAGCCATGAGCATGTTAAAATACACTGATTTCATATATTCCGTGTATTAGGAACACTGGGAACAGTATGGCGAAAATATGATGAGGGTTTCAGGACAAAGGCTGTGGGCGGGAAGCCCATTGACTTTGGAACCCGGGATTTGGATGTGTGGCTCAAAGCGCAGGCCACAGGGGTAGCGGAAAAGGGAATAGCACTGCAGAAATTCAGTGCGGGGAGGCCTGGCACGAAGAAGCAGGAGCTTAAAGGATGGCCATTTAACAAGCGGCATTGCACCCTGACACGGTGCAAATTCAAGCACTCATTTTCTGTCTGTGGCACTGACCATGCTGCAAAGGAGTGCAATGGAAAAAGGGGTAGTCACCCGCAAAAGGTACCCGCAGCTGCAGGGCCTAGCAAAATCAGTTAGTCCAGTGAACGTGAGCAGGATTCCGGTGTGGCTAGCCAGGTATCACAAGAGTCAAGAAGCCAATTTGCTGCGGGGAAGGGGGGGGGGGAGGAATCAGGGATGGTTTTAGGATACCAATTACCAGAGAGGTCACCCCCCACGGTTGCTCCAGGAACTTAAGGTCTATCAGGGAGCACCTGTGGGTGGTGCACGAGAAAATCGCCAAGAAATTAGCGTTGGGCAGGATGGCAGGGCCATTCATAGTCCCGCCATTGCCAGGAATGATAATTTCACCTTTGGGGCTGGTCCCATAGAAAGCACCTGGGAAGTTCAGGCTCATCCAGCACCTGTCCTATCCCGAAGTGGTATCGGTGAATGATGCTTTAGACAAAGAGCAATGCTCAGTGCAGTACCAATCATTTGACTCGGCCGTCAGGACAGTGCGAGCACAAGGCAAGGTAGGCCTGCTGGCAAAGTTAGACGTCGAGTCAGCTTTTAGGCTGCTCCCCCTGCATACGGAGAGCTTCAATCTCATGGGTCTAAGGGGTTAATTCAGACTGGATCGCTGCAGCTGTAGTGATCGCAGTCTGAATTACTCTGTGGAGTGCGCACGCACGCACAGCGGCTGCACTGCGCGTGCGCAACCTAGGAGCCCAGCGAGATGCTATCAGCATCTCACTGGCTGCAATCGCCTCTGCCTGATTGACAGGCAGACGCGGGGTGGGAGGGGGCATTCCACAGTGTTAGACAACGGAGGCGTGTTTGGACTGTTTTGGGGGGGGGGGGGGTGGCTGCATGATGTCACACGCAGCCGCTGCGATCTGGGATGCGGCCAGTAGCTCCTTGCCAGCGCGCAGGAGCTGCGCTGGTAGGGAGCTAATCGTTAAGTACAAAAGCATGGCCGCCATTGTGATGCTTTTGTACCTGTGGCGGGGGGGTAGGGACTGACATGCAGGGCAGACTAGCCCTGTGCTGGGCGTCCCCCTGCATGTCAGAGTGCAGAAATAACCCCTAAGTTTCAACGGATATTTCTTCATAGATAAATGTTTGCCTATGGGCAACGCCATTTCGTGCGCATTCTTCGAAGCTTTTAGCTCTTTTCTGCAGCGGTGCTGGCAGGAGCACACAGGGTCAAGTGCCATAGCACACTATCTTGACGATTTCTTGGTGTTGGGACCACCGGACTTGGCGCAGTGCGGCCAACTTTTGCATGAACTGCAAGTCATGTTGGAGGAATTCAGCGTGCCTATCGCGCCAGAGTAAACCGAGGATTCTAGGACAGTCTTATCTTACCTGGGTATCAAGATTGTCACAGAGATGCAAGAGTGCAGGCTCCCCGCGGAGAAGGTTCAGAAGCAGAGTGAGCCCCACAGGCAGGATATTGAAAAGGCGGCTCGAGCAAGTCTCCGCGGACGTTGGAAAAAGGCACCACTTTATACGCATCTCCAGGGAACTTAGGGAGGATCTGCGAGTTGTGGGAGGAATTCCTCCAACATTTCAGTGGAGTCGAGTTTGGCCCGAAGCAGTGCTGCCAAATAATGCGATGCATTTATTTACGGATGCTGCAGGAGCGAAAGGCTTCGGGAAGAATGGTGCACGCAGAAGTGGCCGCCAGCATGGGAGAGCTCAGGGCTCACCAGTAATCTGGCGGCCTTGGGAGTTGTTTCCGATAGTGGTAGCTGTGGCAGTCTGGGGCGAGAGACTCGCCAACAGGCAGATTCAGTTCTGGTGCGACAACATGGGAGTAGTGCAGGCAGTGAATAATCGCCGATCGCCATCACCACCTGTCAGGTTCCTGAGGAGATTAGTGGCGGCATGCCTTTGCCACAATATTACATTCATTGCAAAGCACATGTTGGGGGAGAGGAATGTGATAGCGGATGCATTGTCCAGACAGAATTGGGAAGCGTTCAGGGCAGCGGCACCGCAAGCAAGCCTGACAGGCCTAACATACCCCTCCTGTCTCTGGCAGATAGTCAAGCCGATTTAGGCAGTGTGGTGGAGTGTTCACTGACACAAAAGACATGGAATGCGTACAGGGCCGCCTGTGGAAACTGGAAAAGTCATCCAGGGCCGGGGTAAGCGCCACGTTGGCGGGCAATGAGTTTTTAGAAAGGTTAGCTGGGATAAACAACAAAACAAAGTCATTTATGATAATGAGGGTCTGGGCCAGCACAGAGGCGAGGAAGCCGGATGCTAGGGAACCCATCACAATAGATAGAGTGAGGACACTGCTGGGTCATGTACCGGCAGTTTGTAGGGATCAGAGCAAGGCGGGGCGCATTCACAATGGCTTTTAGCAGGGCTTTCAGGATCAGCAAGCTAGTGGCGAGGTCTAAGCGCGCAACGGGGAGCGGGTTGCAGCACAAAAAAACATGGCAGTGACCTAGCAGTCGTTGCTATGCAAAATACACAGGTCTAAGATGGATCAGGACGGGAAAGGAAAATGGGTCCAGTTGCGCAAGCACGCGGACTCCTCTGCATGCCCAGTAGCAGCGGTCAGTGCCTTCTTGGAGGCCAGGCCTGCAGGCGGGGAGAATTTAGTTGTTCACAAAGATGGAGTGGCATTGACAAAATACCAGTTTGCGGCAGTCCTTAAAAGATGCGTGGCAACCAGCGTCTGGCAGGCCATAAAATGTAGCACACATTCGTTCAGAATAGGGGCAGCAACGTCTGCAGCTTGCGAAGGCCGCGCAGGTGAGGAAATCAGGGCTCTGGGCAGGTGGAGTTCAGATCGCTACATTGTTTACGTAAGGCCTGTCACCAGTGGAGCAACAGCAAACTAATCATCACCCCCCCCTCCGCAGAGTGCAAGGAAACAAGGCACATATGGATCGTCGACCATTCTTACATACACTGGGCAGCAGGCAGGGCCGCCGTCAGGCCCTACGGAAGGGTATGCCAGTCCCGCCTTTTACACCTGGGCAGCAAGGCAGCCAGTCAGGGCAGCAGGGGGAAGGTCCAGCCAGGAGGGGGTTAAAAGGCGGAGGCAGCATTCACCCTGGAGCAGCGCCGTGCAGCATCCCCTCCCACCCACCCTGTGTTTCGTGCCTGGCGGCAGGCGCTGTTGTACAGTAATTGTGTGATATGTAGTATGTTATGCTTAAAAAAAAAAAAGGAAAAGACTATTAAAGATGAATGATTAAATAAAGAAAAAAGGGATCACTTATGAATATAATGGTATGGTCAGGGGCATTTGGACATGTATGCAGTTATATTCCTGACTGTCAGGATTCTGGTAGTCGAAATTCCGACAGCCATTAAAATGCCGACGGTTGGAATCTCGACTCCTGCCCAGAAACCCCACTTGGGTGGTGGTCCACGCCACCACCTGTGGGTGATAGAACCTTGTGGTGACCAAAGGTCGCCACCAGGCCCAAAGCACGGCGAGCATGCGAGGGGACACAATGTTGGGATTCCGGTGTCAGTATTTTGACCACCGGGATCCTGTCAGTTGGGAAATCATACTGATCCCATCTGATAAATGGCAAGATTATAATGTGTGGCACACCAAGGAACTATGGGGGTTATTCCGAGTTGATCGCTCGCTAGCTGTTTTTAGCAGCCATGCAAACGCATAGTCCCCGCCCACAGGGGAGTGTATTTTAGCCTTGCAGGTGTGTGATTGCATGTGCAGCCGAGCTGTGCAAAAACATGTTGTGTAGTTTCTGAGTAGCTCTGAACTTACTCAGCCCTTGCGATCACTTCAACCTGTCTGGGACTGGAATTGACGTCTAACCCCCGCCCTGCAAACGCTTGGACACGCCTGCGTTTTTCCAAACACTCCCAGAAAACGGTCAGTTGACACCCACAAAAGCCCTCTTCCTGTCAATCTCCTTGCGATCGGCTGTGCGAATGGATCCTTTGTACAATCCATTACCCAGCAACGATACGCTTTGTACCCGTACGATGCGCCTGCGCACTGCAGTGCATACGCATGCGCAGTTCTGACCTGATCTCAGCGAAAAAACCTAGCGTGCAATCAGGTCGGAATGACCCCCTATATACATATATAAATAAAAAATATACAGAGGTGAATGCTGCACTTGCTTCAATGGGAATCAACAGGAGGGGGAACACACCGCTGAGCCCCACAAGCAGAGAGCCAAGCAGGGAGCAGACCCAGGCATCCACAGTGGAGAAGTTGGCATTTTCACAGGCTCGATTGCCTGGGGAACATCCAGGAGCAAATTGGACGCCGCCAAGTAACGTGAAGCACAGCCAAGGCACTATGCTGACCCACATCATCCTACACGGGTGTGGTTCATCAAATCGACAGTGTCTAGGTCGACAATGTTTAGGTCGACCACTATAGGTCGACAGTCACTAGGTCGACATGGATGGAAGGTCGACAGGGTTTCTAGGTCGACATGTGCTAGGTCGACAGGTCTAAAGGTCGACATGAGGATTTTTTTTTGTGTCGTTTTCTTCGTAGAGTGACCGGGATCCCAAATTAGTGCACCGCGTCCCCTCGCATGGCTCGCTTCGCTCGCCATGCTTCGGGCATGGTGCCTTCGCTCCGCTTCGCTCGGCACACTTTACCGTTCCAATCGTAGTCCACGTGGATCGTTAAGTATGAAAAAATAAAAAAAAATGTGAAAAACTCATGTTGACCTTTAGACCTGTCGACCTAGCACATGTCGACCTAGAAACCCTGTCGACCTTCCATCCATGTCGACCTAGTGACTGTCGACCTATAGTGGTCGACCTACACATTGTCGACCTAGACACTGTCGATCTTCAGACCGGATCCCATCCTACACAGTGGGAGCGTTTCAAAAGGGAAGGCAGAGAGAGAAATGCATTTATTTAGACGTTCTAGTACCTAGAATAATAAATCAATGTATAACAAATGGCAAAATGCTTCACCGATAACAGCACAAGTCTGAATTATACAGAACAAGTCTGTTTAATAATAAAACATACATAGTATTACTTTGAAACTCCCAAGTAAACCATATACTTATGCTGTGGTGCAGGGACATAAGTTTTAAAAAAAAACTACAAGATCCAAAGCTGGTGAGAAAGTTCCTGTGACTGAGAGTTTAACACATGAAAGGACCCCAAGGTGAAGTGGAGAAAAGGTTCACTGGACAAATGTGAAGACACGGCCCCAGGGCTGATACTCTGGCAAATGAACGCAGGCTACTTACACTGGCAGAAAACAACATCTCCCTTGTTAGATACACCCAAACTGATCCTACTGTAAGAGTGTAATGGGGGGTACACACGTACCGATGTTTACAGAGATGTGTGCTGAGTGATCTAGCACAGAAAGCTCAGCACACATCTCTCGCCCCGCTCAATACACAGCGCGATGTGTGCTGAGCAAGGATGGGGGGAGAGGAGGGTGTGAAGTGAGCAATCTAAGTAGATTTGGCCTACAAGCAGGCCAATCTAGAGTCAGCGATAGCGACGTAAAGGACCGCGCATTGCTATGGGGCATACACACAGAGGGTCAATTTAACTACAGTCAAAATACAGACGGTTAAAATCCTGACAAGGTCAAAATCCCAGCATGGTCAAAAAATACCTACATGGTCAAAATACAGACATTTAAAATGTCGACAGGTCAAAGAGTTATACATAATTTTTTCATTGAAACCGACTTGTTCATACTTTACCATCCCAGTGGACCTGGAGGGGGAATATAATGGTGTGCCAAGCGAAGCACCGTACCCAAAGCATGGAGAGCCCTGAGAACCATGCAGTACACTTACACGGTGTCCATGTCGACCTGTCGATACACACACACACAAAAAGCAATAAAAAAAACCTGTCGACTTTTTGATCTGTCGACATTTTAAGTGTCTGGATTTTAACCTTGTGGGGATTTTAAATAAGGAATTTTGACCATATCAGGATTTTGACCGTCTGTCAATTGTTGTCGGTATTTTGACCGCCTGGATTTTTGTGTACCCCCCCATAATGAGGCTCTAGGGTCTGGTGTTTCCTCAGCTTATCCTTACACAAAGGTGTTCATAGTCCAATGGTTGATGTTGAGTTTAATATTAACACACACACCCACCACTATAATTGCTGGCAAAGAAATGCACGCCCTTAGGCATGCCGTGTAAGCCGCTGACAGCTGGAGACATGACATGCCTGGAAAATGAGCACAGAATGCATGTTACATGTCCCTGTAGCACTATAAGGGCAGATAGTGCACCTATAGTGACTGCAATATCTGTATTTGTGTGGGACAACTAAGCCTACTTCACCTGCGCACCTACTTCCTCACGAGTACCACTTTCTCATTCACCTGCCGCAGTGCCCACTTCAATGCTCTCGCTTCACCCACATCCCCTTTTCTCACCGCATCCTGCCCACTTCTTGTGTCCCAGGCTTCCACCTAAAACCAACACTGTGACCTAAACCCACATACTCCAACTGCTTATTACACCAGGTTCAGGCTCCCTGTTGTTTCAGGCATGCTGGGCCCTGCAGTTCCACACATCTGGACTGCACCAACTCACATACATACTTTCTCTATCGTCCTAGTGGATGCTGGGGTTCCTGAAAGGACCATGGGGAATAGCGGCTCCGCAGGAGACAGGGCACAAAAAGTAAAGCTTTAGGATCAGGTGGTGTGCACTGGCTCCTCCCCCTATGACCCTCCTCCAAGCCTCAGTTAGATTTTTGTGCCCGGCCGAGAAGGGTGCAATCTAGGTGGCTCTCCTAAAGAGCTGCTTAGAAAAGTTTAGCTTAGGTTTTTTATTTTACAGTGAGTCCTGCTGGCAACAGGATCACTGCAACGAGGGACTTAGGGGAGAAGAAGTGAACTCACCTGCGTGCAGGATGGATTGGCTTCTTTGGCTACTGGACATTAGCTCCAGAGGGACGATCACAGGTACAGCCTGGATGGTCACCGGAGCCTCGCCGCCGGCCCCCTTGCAGATGCTGAAAAGAGAAGAAGGTCCAGAATCGGCGGCAGAAGACTCCTCAGTCTTCTTAAGGTAGCGCACAGCACTGCAGCTGTGCGCCATTGCTCTCAGCACACTTCACACGGCAGTCACTGAGGGTGTAGGGCGCTGGGAGGGGGGCGCCCTGGGAGGCAATGTAAACCTATTTTTTGGCAAAAAATACCTCACATATAGCCTCCGGGGGCTATATGGAGATATTTAACCCCTGCCAGAATCCGTTGAAGAGCGGGAGACGAGCCCGCCGAAAAAGGGGCGGGGCCTATCTCCTCAGCACACAGCGCCATTTTCCCTCACAGAAAGGCTGGAGGGAAGGCTCCCAGGCTCTCCCCTGCACTGCACTACAGAAACAGGGTTAAAACAGAGAGGGGGGGCACTAATTTGGCGTTAGAAATATATAAAAAGATGCTATAAGGGAAAACACTTATATAAGGTTGTCCCTATATAATTATAGCGTTTTTTGGTGTGTGCTGGCAAACTCTCCCTCTGTCTCTCCAAAGGGCTAGTGGGTCCTGTCCTCTATCAGAGCATTCCCTGTGTGTGTGCTGTGTGTCGGTACGTGTGTGTCGACATGTATGAGGACGATGTTGGTGAGGAGGCGGAGCAATTGCCTGTAATGGTGATGTCACTCTCTAGGGAGTCGACACCGGAATGGATGGCTTATTTAGGGAATTACGTGATAATGTCAACACGCTGCAAGGTCGGTTGACGACATGAGACGGCCGACAAACAATTAGTACCGGTCCAGACGTCTCAAAAACACCGTCAGGGGTTTTAAAACGCCCGTTTACCTTAGTCGGTCGACACAGACACGGACACTGAATCCAGTGTCGACGGTGAATAAACAAACGTATTCCTTATTAGGGCCACACGTTAAGGGCAATGAAGGAGGGGTTACATATTTCTGATACTACAAGTACCACAAAAGAGGGTATTATGTGGGATGTGAAAAAACTACCTGTAGTTTTTCCTGAATCAGATAAATTAAATGAAGTGTGTGATGATGCGTGGGTTCCCCCCGATAGAAAATTATTGGCGGTATACCCTTCCCCGCCAGAAGTTAGGGCGCGTTGGGAAACACCCCTTAGGGTGGATAAGGCGCTCACACGCTTATCAAAACAAGTGGCGGTACCGTCTATAGATAGGGCCGTCCTCAAGGAACCAGCTGACAGGAGGCTGGAAAATATCATATAAAAGTATATACACACATACTGGTGTTATACTGCGACCAGCGATCGCCTCAGCCTGGATGTGCAGAGCTGGGGTGGCTTGGTCGGATTCCCTGACTAAAAATATTGATACCCTTGACAGGGACAGTATTTTATTGACTATAGAGCATTTAAAGGATGCATTTCTATATATGCGAGATGCACAGAGGGATATTTGCACTCTGGCATCAAGAGTAAGTGCGATGTCCATATCTGCCAGAAGATGTTTATGGACACGACAGTGGTCAGGTGATGCAGATTCCAAACGGCACAAAGGTGTATTGCCGTATAAAGGAAGAGGAGTTATTTGGGGTCGGTCCATCGGACCTGGTGGCCACGGCAACTGCTGGAAAATCCACCGTTTTTACCCTAAGTCACATCTCTGCAGAAAAAGACACCGTCTTTTCAGCCTCAGTCCTTTCGTCCCTATAAGAGTCATATTTGCCCAGGGATAGAGGAAAGGGAAGAAGACTGCAGCAGGCAGCCCATTCCCAGGAACAGAAGCCTTCCACCGCTTCTGCCAAGCTCTCAGCATGACGCTGGGACCGTACAGGACCCTTGGATCCTACAAGTAGTATCCCAGGGGTACAGATTGGAATGTCGAAACGTTTCCCCCTCGCAGGCTCCTGAAGTCTGCTTTACCAAGGTCTCCCTCCGACAAGGAGGCAGTATGGAAAAAAATTCACAAGCTGTATTCCCAGCAGGTGATAATCAAATTACCCCTCCTACAACAAGGAAAGGGGTATTATTCCACACTATATTGTGGTACTGAAGCCAGAAGGCTAGGTGAGACCTATTCTAAATCTAAAAAATTTGAACACTTACAAAGGTTCAAAGCAAGAGGGAGTCACTCAGAGCAGTGATAACGAACCAGGAAGAAGGGGACTATATAGTGTCCCGGGACATCAGGGATGCTTACCTCCATGTCCCAAATTTGCCCTTCTCACTAAGGGTACCTCAGGTTCGTGGTATAGAACTGTCACTATCAGTTTCAGACGCTGCCGTTTGGATTGTCCACGGCACCCCGGGTCTTTACCAAGGTAATGGCCGAAATGATGATTCTTCTTCGAAGAAAAGGCGTCTTAAATTACCCCTTACTTGGACGATCTCCTGATAAGGGCAAAGTCCAGGGAACAGTTGGAGGTCGGAGTAGCACTATCTCGGATACTGCTACAACAGCACGGGTGGATTCTAAATATTCCAAAATCGCAGCTGATCCTGACGACACGTCTGCTGTGCCTAGGGATGATTCTGGACACAGTCCAGAAAAAGGTGTTTCTCCCGGAAGAGAAAGCCAGGGAGTTATCCGAGCTAGTCAAGAACCTCCTAAAACCAGGAAAAGTGTCAGTGCATCATTGCACAAGGGTCCTGGTAAAAATGGTGGCTTCCTACGAAGCAATTCCATTCGGCAGATTTCACGCAAGAACTTTTCAGTGGGATCTGCTGGACAAATGGTCCGGATCGCATCTTCAGATGCATCAGCGGATAACCCTATATCCAAGGACAAGGGTGTCTCTCCTGTGGTGGTTACAGAGTGCTCATCTTCTAGAGGGCCGCAGATTCGGCATTCAGGATTGGATGCTGGTGACCACGGAGGCCAGCCCGAGAGGCTGGGGAGCAGTCACACAAGGAAAAAATTTCCAGGGAGTGTGATCAAGTCTGGAGACTTTTCTCCACATAAATATACTGGAGCTAAGGGTAAATTTATAATGCTCTAAGCTTAGCAAGACCTCTGCTTCAAGGTCAGCCGGTATTGATCCAGTGGGAAAAACATCACGGCAGTCGCCCACGTAAACAGACAGGGCGGCACAAGAAGCAGGAGGGCAATGGCAAAAACGGCAAGGACTTTTCGCTGGGCGGAAAATCATGTGATAGCACTGTCAGCAGTGTTTCATTCCGGGAGTGGAAACTGGGAAGCAGACTTCCTCAGCAGGCACGACCTCCACCCGGGAGAGTGGAAACTTCATCGGGAAGTTTTTCCACATGATTGTGAACCGTTGGGAAATACCAAGGTGGACATGATGGCGTCCCGTCTGAACAAAAAACGGGACAGGTATTGCGCCAGGTCAAGAGACCCTCAGGCAATAGCTGTGGACGTTCTGGTAACACCGTGGGTGTACCAGTCGGTGTATGTGTTCCCTACTCTGCTTCTCATACCTAAGGTACTGAGAATTATAAGACGTAGAGGAGTAAGAACTATACTCATGGCTCCGGATTGGCCAAGAAGGACTTGGTACCCGGAACTTCAAGAGATGCTCACAGAGGACTTATGGCCTCTGCCGCTAAGAAGGGACTTGCTTCAGCAAGTACCATGTCTGTTCCAAGACTTACCGCAGCTGCGTTTGACGGCATGGCGGTGGAACGCCGGATCCTAAGGGAAAAAGGCATTCCGGAAGAGGTCATTCCTACCCTGGTCAAAGCCAGGAAGGAGGTGACCGCACAACATTATCACCACATGTGGCGAAAATATGTTGCGTGGTGTGAGGCCAGGAAGGCCCCACGAAGAAATTTCAACTCGGTCGATTCCTGCATTTCCTGCAAACAGGAGTGTCTATGGGCCTCAAATTGGGGCCCATTAAGGTTCAAATTTCGGCCCTGTCGATTTTCTTCCAGAAAGAATTGGCTTCAGTTCCTGAAGTCCAGAAGTTTGTCAAGGGAGTATTGCATATACAACCCCCTTTTGTGCCTCCAGTGGCACTGTGGGATCTCAACGTAGTTCTGGGATTCCTCAAATCACATTGGTTTAAAACCAGTCAAATCTGTGGATTTGAAGCATCTCACATGAAAAGTGACCATGCTCTTGGCCCTGGCCTGGGCCAGGCGAGTGTCAAATTGGTGGTTTTTTTCTCAAAAAAGCCCATATCTGTTTGTCCATTCGGACAGGGCAGAGCTGCGGACTCGTCCCCAGTTCTCTCCCTAAGTTGGTGTCAGTGTTTCACCTGAACCAGCTTATTGTGGTGCCTTGCGCCTACTAGGGACTTGGAGGACTCCAAGTTGCTGGATGTTGTCAGGGCCCTGAAAGTATAGGTTCCAGGACGGCTGGAGTCAGGAAAACTGACTTGCTGTTATCCTGTATGCACCCAACAAACTGGGTGCTCTTGCTTCTAAGCAGACTATTGCTAGTTGGATGTGTAATACAATTCAGCTTGCACATTCTGTGGCAGGCCTGCCACAGCCAAAATATGTAAATGCCCATTCCACAAGGAAGGTGGGCTCATCTTGGGCGGCTGCCCGAGGGGTCTCGGCATTACAACTTTGCCGAGCTGCTACTTGGTCAGGGGCAAACACGTTTGCAAAATTCTACAAATTTGATACCCTGGCTGAGGAGGACCTGGAGTTCTCTCATTCGGTGCTGCAGAGTCATCCGCACTCTCCCGCCCGTTTGGGAGCTTTGGTATAATCCCCATGGTCCTTTCAGGAACCCCAGCATCCACTAGGACGATAGAGAAAATAAGAATTTACTTACCGATAATTCTATTTCTCGGAGTCCGTAGTGGATGCTGGGCGCCCATCCCAAGTGCGGATTATCTGCATTACTTGTACATAGTTACAAAAAATCGGGTTATTATTGTTGTGAGCCATCTTTCAGAGGCTCCGCTGTTATCATACTGTTGACTGGGTTCAGATCACAGGTTGTACAGTGTGATTGGTGTGGCTGGTATGAGTCTTACCCGGGATTCAAAATCCTTCCTTATTGTGTACGCTCGTCCGGGCACAGTATCCTAACTGAGGCTTGGAGGAGGGTCATAGGGGGAGGAGCCAGTGCACACCACCTGATCCTAAAGCTTTACTTTTTGTGCCCTGTCTCCTGCGGAGCCGCTATTCCCCATGGTCCTTTCAGGAACCCCAGCATCCACTACGGACTCCGAGAAATAGAATTATCGGTAAGTAAATTCTTATTTTATTTCTTATTTGAAAGATAAGCAACCAGTGGCTGCCAGCTGCTGTGGAACTATGCAGACATGCTGAGACTTGTAGTTCCACAACAGCAGGGGAGCCACAGGACGTCTGAGCCTGCACTGAACCAACTTGCCTGTCTGCTATAACTGAGTTCTAGTCACCTGTAAGCTATCCCTGTGCCAGGACTGAGTTCTGTCGCTGTGCCCCTTAGTGCTAGGACTGAGTTCTGTTGCTGTGCCCCTTAGTGCTAGGACTGAGTTCTGTCGCTGTGCCCCTTAGTGCTAGGACTGAGTTCTGTCACTGTGCCCCTCCGTGCTAGGACTGAGTTCTGTTGCTGTGCCCCTCCGTGCTAGGACTGAGTTCTGTCCCTGTGCCCCTCCGTACCAGGACTGAGTAATGTCCCTGTGCCCCTCCGTGCTAGGACAGAGTAATGTCCCCGTGCCCCTCTGTGCCAGGACTGGGTTTTGTCCCTGTTCCTTTCTGTGCCAGGACTGAATTATGTCTCAGTGCCCCTCTGTACTAGGACCGGGTCCTGTCCCTGTGCCCCTCTGTGCTAGTGCCGGATTCTGTCCTTGTGCCCCACTGTACTAGGACCGGGTCCTGTCCCTGTGCCCCTCTGTACTTGGATTGGGTCCTGTCCCTGTGCCCCTCTGTACTAGTGCCGGGTTCTGTCCCTGTGCCCCTCTGTACTAGTGCCGGGTCCTGTCCCTGTGCCCCTCTGTACTAGGACCGGGTCCTGTCCCTGTGCCCCTCTGTACTAGTGCCGGGTTCTGTCCCTGTGCCCCACTGTACTAGGACCGGGTCCTGTCCCTGTGCCCCTCTGTACTTGGATTGGGTCCTGTCCCTGTGCCCCTCTGTACTAGGGCCGGGTCCTGTCCCTTTGCCCCTATACTAGGACTGGGTCCTGTCCCTGTAACCCTCTGTACTATGACCAGGTCCTGTCCCTGTGCCCCTCTTTACTAGGACCGGGTCCTGTCCCTATGCCCCTCTGTACTAGTGCCAGGTCCTGTCCGTGTGCCCCTCTGTACTAGTGCCAGGTCCTGTCCGTGTGCCCCTCTGTACTAGTGCCAGGTCCTGTCCCTGTGCCCCTCTGTACTACTTTTTATGGGGTGGGTGTGGGGTGCGGTGGCCCCTGTGTCGGTATGGCTGGGCTGCTTCAGGTCGGCACACCCTAACACTTTATTAACACTTATTATTTTTCCTATCACTTTGTATACATTATTTTAATCACACCACTTACATAGCACTTCTGTGCTTCTTATTAACCCTTATTAATTCTCACCTGTGTGCTGACCTGGGGTGGCCGACCTGTGCCGACATCGTGGGGTCCTGCACCCCCGGCCCATACCTAGTATTAGGGACCCCCAGTGACGGAGAAGCCTTGTCGATCGGCCTGGGGGCTTAACCCTATATCTGCAGATATACGCAACTAAGATCTCCGTATTATCTGACTCTTATTATGTAGAAATATTATTCACTCGGTGTGCATTAGGGAACACAGTTTTTTTCCCCCTCTGTACTAGTGCCAGGTCCTGTCCCTGTGCCCCTCTGTACTAGTGCCAGGTCCTGTCCCTGTGCCCCTCTGTACTAGTACCGGGTCCTGTGCCCGCCCAGTGCTGCCCCATTACGCTGACAGCGCTGCAGCCATTTACATGCGTATGAAATCACACATTACCGCTCTCGGTCATCCACTTGATCCCTTTCCCTGCAAACCTCCCAGCCGCCTCCGCCCAGTAGTGCCAAGTCCTGCCCCAGCCCCTCTGCGGAGCCACGTGTCAGAGTCAGGGGATGACTCACAGGAGCACGTCCGGCTACACAACCATAGCGTGTAATACACAGGGAGACTCATCCAGCGCAGCCATAGCATGTAATACACAAGGACACTCATCCAGCGCAGCCATAGCATGTAATACACAAGGACACTCATCCAGCGCAGCCATAGCATGTAATACACAGGGACACTCCTCCAGCGCAGCCATAGCATGTAATACACAGGGAGACTCATCCAGCGCAGCCATAGCATGTAATACACAAGGACACTCATCCAGCGCAGCCATAGCATGTAATACACAAGGACACTCATCCAGCGCAGCCATAGCATGTAATACACAAGGACACTCATCCAGCGCAGCCATAGCATGTAATACACAGGGAGACACATCCAGCGCATCCATAGCATGTAATACACAGGGACACTCATCCAGCGCAGCCATAGCATGTAATACACAGGGACACTCATCCAGCGCAGCCATAGCATGTAATACACAGGGACACTCCTCCAGCGCAGCCATAGCGTGTAATACACAGGGAGACACATCCAGCGCATCCATAGCATGTAATAATAGGATTTTGGTACTTACCAGGTAAATCCTTTTCTTTGAATCCATAGGGGGCACTGGAGTACTCTTGGGATATGGACGGCTTAGCAGAAACAAAGGCACTGAATATTTAAATTTAGAACTCTCCACCCCTCCATATCCCAGAGTACCTCAGTGTACGACCTCAGTGTTTTTTACTGAGCGAACAGGAACTATAGAGAGGTTGACAATGGAGAATTCCTATAACATAACGGACAACAACAAAGTTGACACATAACGTTACTGTCAACTAAACAGTTGACACCATAACCGATAGACCTTTATAATTTGAACCAATCGGTGAAAATGTGGTACCATAAGCTCCTCTGAGCTTAATACAACCCAGGTAAAACTGCTCTGGGTGGGCGTCCAGTGCCCCTATGGATTCAAAGAAAAGGATTTACCTGGTAAGTACCAAAATCCTATTTTCTTTTTCATCCACTAGGGGTCACTGGAGTACTCTTGGGACGTACCAAAGCTTCCCTCGTGGGCGGGAGAGCTGTTTGACACCTGTAACAGTAGGCGGCCAAAGCTAGATGCTGATGCCGCAAACGTTTCAAAACTTGTAAACGCGCACAAACGTGTGCACTGAAGACTATGTAGCCGCGTCGTAGAAGCTCCACGACCAGCTGGTCATGACATTCCCACAGAACCTGTGGGATGAGCTATTACTGACGTAGGCGACTGTAACTTAGCCTTAAGGTAAGCCTGACGTGTAGTCAGTTTTATCCAACTGGATAATGTCTGCTGAGAAACTGGCTAACCCCAGTTGGCAGCATCATAGAGAACAAACAACGTATCCGTATTATGAACTGTAGACGTTCGGGACATATAAACGCGTAATGCGCGTACCACATTCAGAATTCTAGAATGTGCTGTCAACACAGGAAACACTATTGGTTTATTGATGTGAAAAATAAGAAATCGGAATTCGTCCGAAGTTCCGCTCTGTCATCAGGAAACCCAAATACGGTGGCTTGGAATACAAGGCACCCAAATTTGAAAACAAAACCCTTGCCGAAGCTAAGGCTAGAAGAAAAAACGTTTTCCAAGTGAGAAACTTAATCCCCATTTGTTGTAAGGGTTCAAAATATGAAACCTGTAAGAAATCTGAACCCAGCTTCAAGTCGCATGGCTCTGTAGGTGGGATAAATGGAGGCTGCACTCTGATGACACCTTGTAGAAAGGTGTGTACCGACGCAATAGAGTCAAACGTCTTTGAAAATAAATTGACAACACAGATACCTGCACCCTCAGTGTAGATAAACGCAGTTCTCCATCCCATCCTGTCTGTAAAATAACAGAATACGGGTAACTTGAAAGATGATGTCGGAAACTTCCGAGCTTCACACCAACCTATATAGGCACACCAAATTCTGTAATAATGAGCTGCCGTAACCGGCTTCCTAGCTCGTAACATGGTTGGTATAACCGATACTGTAATGCCCTATCTCTTTTCTTAAGAGGGCGGTCTGAACCACCACCCCGTCAACCGCAGCACATAGGTAAATAGGGGTAAAAGAACGGTCCCTGTTGTAACAGGTTGGACGTATTATGAGCGGGCAAGGATCGTGTGCGAGTATTCCTTAGAGATTCGAGAAGCAAGCTCTCCGAAACCCATGAGATATCACTAGTATGACTGTGACGAACTGTCTTATGATCCGTTTTAGCAACGGAGAGAGCAGCGGAAAACGGTGGACCCAGATACACGAGGCTGTACGACCACGCGAATGTGAGAGCCTCCCCCGCCACTGCCCTTGTGATCTGTCGCTCTGTACACATACTGAGCGTTTGTAATTGTGGCGAGATGCCATCATGTACACCTGAGGGTAAGCCCACCTGTGGATCCACATGTGAAACACCTCTGGATTTAATGCCCAGTTTTCTGGATGAAAATCCCGACGGCTAAGATCATCTGTCTAACAGATGTCCACTCCCGGAATGAACCCCGTCGACAATATCACCTTGTGGTATTCTGGGCAATTGAGGATTCGAGCTACCTCCCGCATTGCCATGCGGCTTCTCGTTCCTCCCTGGTTGTTGTGTATGCAACTCCCGTTGCGTTGTCTGACTGCACTTAGACAGACTGAAAGCGAAGCATGTAGTGCATTGTAAATTGCACGGAGTTCCAGGACATTTATAGACAGCAATCTGTCGTGATCCGTTTTAGAAACCCTGTCGCTGACCTTTTTAACTACAACTCCTCAACCTCTGAGACTCTCGCCCAGAGTATAGACACCCTCGCCCCCCTGTGGGAAACGCGAGTGAAACCCGGCGAACTAAAGCGCTTCGAAAACACATCATTGTTCCTAATAGGCGAATACACCAATGTACCGCTAGTGTGCGTGGCTTTTGCACTAATTGTACTAGATGGTATAATCTGTTCTTTCTGGTGTAGTAGGTAAATCTCTTTGATTTACCGTATCTGTAATCATACCTAGGAATTGAAGTCGTTCAGACGGAATTAGATGCAATTGTTTTTGAACTTGACACTGCAACCGTGGTGTACGTTAGTAGCGCAAGTAAGAGGAACCTTTGTTGAGACAGAGTTCTTATGAGCAGATCGTCTAAGTATGGAACGATTGTCACTGCCAGGGCTCTGAGATGAGCTATCATCACCAACATCACTTTGGTGAATACCCGAGGCGTTGACAAGAGGCCAAACGGTAGAACCTGAAACGGTTAATGGTTGTGGCGTATTGCAAAACGCAAGAACCTGTGATGACCAAACCGGAATGGGTAAATACGCATTCTGAAGATCAAGCGCAATCATGCAATCTTGTGGCTCCAAATATGCAAATACTAACCGCAGAAAATCCATTTTCAAACTGTAGTAAGTGACTTGCTGATTGAGACTGCGACGGAGCCCTCCGGCTACGATACCCCAAACAGAGGGGAATAAGTAACCCTGACTCTGTTGGTGTACCAGGCCTGGAAATAAAAACAGCTGAAACCAGCAGAGACTGAATGGCAACCTGCCAAAATGCCTAATTTCGTCCGACAGAGGCAGTCTTGTCTTTTAATCTTTAAATAGCGGATACATCCATGAGTGGATGTCTGGAAACCCGGCAAATGTAACGTGTAAAGGCGCGCTTCCACAATTGGAAAATCGAGATGGCCTAAGAGGCCGTCAAGCCACTGGCTTGTTGACTTTAGCGCCCTGGCGTTACAAGTCGTGACTGTTTTTGTACCACAGCCTTGAAAAGACTGAAGTCTAAAGGATTTAAACGCCGGACCAAAGTATTTCCGTTTTGATACCGGAGGCGGCAATGGCTAGACTTTACCCCCCCCCCCCCGTCTTGGCCTGAATATCAAATTTAGGACCAAACAACTTCTGGCCTTGTCATGCTGAAACTAGCGACGATGAAAAGCGAGAATCGAGGTAACAGGCGTCAGCAGAAGCTTTACAGAGATACTCTGCAGCTTCTCATTAACGGTAAGTCTAACGTGATCGTCATTGTTTCCATACATAGAGCGCCTAGTGACCCAAATGTATCTTGGGTCTTTATAATGTTTGACACAGACGAATTCACCAATGGCGGATTCTCCCATTTAGATGTGGAAACAGGTAAATAGAGTTAAATCTTAGTCAGATATTCTAAATAAGAACTCATTGAAGATCTGTTGTTTATTAAATTCGACGGATTAGATGTTAGAGTCTACTTAGTCTCTGTAAAAATTGAGACACTGACTCACTGGTCATTAGCAATGTATGGTTGTCAAAACCCCGCACTATCTGACTGCTGGTCTAATGTACCCTTCTCACTCGTAGTTATCGCTGTGAGGTTTGACATAGAATTGTCAGACTGCATTAAATTATAAGACCAGTTAAATTAACACCCTGGTACCCAAAGGGAAATTGGACCTTTGGAAAGACTGAGACTCCTTCGTTAGAGCTGGCGGAGTAACTTCCGAGACTCCGATCTTACCGCTCCTGTCGAGCGGAGTCAATTTGAATTGCCAATGCTTAACATAGGATCTGGGACTGACCCGGCTTCCGGAGTGGAAACCTACAAACCAACTGAATCTGTGGTAGATTTATGCCACAATAGCCAAAGGACAGACACTTGCACGACTCAGTAAAATCTTTACTTAAGGTGCGTAATATATATATATATATATATATATATATATATATATGGCTAAATACAGTTTACATGGGCAGCCTATGTGAAACCTGAACCAAAATTCCCACTAACACCCCTGCGCCTCCGGTGGCGTAGAGATGTAGGGCAGGAATGTTCTGGAATTACCACTGGAAGAAACAGGAAACATGATTAAAATGGCCCCCATGCCATGCTTACACTGAGACTCACAGGACAAGTTACAATACCTGCTGCAGTTAATATAGGCTCAATAGATTATTATACAGTGATAATCACAGTCTAGTATACACTGATAATCACAGTCTAGTATACACTGATAATGACATGCAGGTTACAATACAATCACAGGCAGGTCACATTTAATATAAGCTCTGCCTGCAGTTAATTTTGTATTAATATCTTCTATAGATATGTTAATATTAATATCTTCTATAGATATGGCAGCTATATGTGATACCCTGAAACTGCAACCCAAATCAACTGTGGCACTACAGGTGCCAGCATGACTTTAATAAAAGTAAAATGTTTGCTGGAGTTGCATAAGCACTGTGCCAGCAGCCTACAGCTTGCAGCACAGAAGGAGTTAACAGCACAGCTCAGAGCAATACAGATCAGTCTGCAAAATGCAAAGGGCATGACTCACCCTTTTGCAAACTAAGAGCGGGAAATCCCAGATAGAATGTGGTCCTGGGAATGCAAAGTTATAAAAGGGTTGTCCTGCAGCAGCCTGCAGAACAGTGAGCTGAGGAGAGTGAGCAGGCAGTGAGGAGACTGAGAGAACAGTGAGCTGAGGAGATCGGGGCAAAGGCGGTAAGACGGAGAAAGAAAGGACCGCGGTGTGAGGGGAACGAAGAGAGCGCGCCCACCCGCCGGACTCGCTGCTGCCTGCCACGGCCGGAGAAAAGGAACAACACCGCCGCGTGTACAAGAGAGGGAGGTGGCTCAGGTCACAGAGGCTTCCTGACACCTGCCCAACATCAAAGACGCCACGGCAGAAGGGCTGGAGATCCGGAAGGGGGGAGATCGCGTGGGAAGAGGATTCCCCTAACAACAGTCATACGGGAGAGGCTGTAGTGACTGGGAGCACGGCTGCAGACAGCAGGAGCAACGAATATACCGCAGGTACTCTCACTTATCCCCAATACCCCAGCTATCCGGGTTACAGGAACCCCAAGTACAGAAGTACTGTACCTGGGTCTTCATAGATGTTTCCATGTAAAGTAGAGGGTTATCATTAACTGCCGCCTGTCAGAAAGGGGGACGCCCCTAACCCTAAACAGCTCCGTCAAAGACTCTCCCTATGTAATAGCGCCTCCTAACGGGTCCATGTTATGACCTTCACACTTATACTGCACCCGGTTGTTACAGCACAGTTCAACAAAAGGTAACAGGACTGTGCAAACCCCTGTTCTTACTGTGCAAGCCAGAACTGGTCTGTTTACTAGTTTATATCACTGGATGATAACTGACTTACCTTTCTGTGGATACAAATGCGGTTGGTACCGTGAATCATTACTGCTATTCTGTATTATGGAGAAAGTGGTTTTGCATGCCTGTTTACAACTGTTTACCTTGCGTCCACTGACGCCTCCTTAGAAGTCCTCTGTTTCAGTATAAGCAGTCTATTAGAGAGACATTGGCCGCAAACGCACCTGGGGCGCAGGAACTGAACATTACGGTCCAGCATATAACGCCCCCCCCTCGTGGACAGTTTAGGGAGGGCTCCCGCGTTACTGCCAGGACATACTTTACCCTAATAGGACATTATTCTCCAAATGATTGGTAGTACGGGTGAAGTATTTGATTGTTTGATTTGGTCAAAGTTATACCTTCGAGGTGTTAAAACTGTGAATGTTGTTATAAGACAGGGAAAGACTCAGGTTATTGTAATAATGTTCAACCTATGCAACTGTGTTTAATGAAAATTGAGTTACAGCGGTGACTGATATCGTCAGTGCAATAAATGGTTGTCACCGTCTCCATGTGTCGTGGTCCTTGAGCACATTGGGTTTGGGTTGCCCTTCCGGGGTTCTCCTGGTCCTTCTGCCCCAGCCTTACAGGTGAGGAGAAGAATAGACGCTGGCCAAGACATCATTGAAGAGTGGATACGGCCGATTACGAGACCGACAGAGTTTCAGGTACGAACCCTTTTATAGAGATATTACATATATATATAGGCTCAACAGCCTATTATACCGTGATTTTCCCCTTGCAGCATCTGGCAGCTGCAGCCACGCAGTAATCAGCCAGGTCCCCCACTCCCCCCCCTTCCCTGTACTCCCTGTAGCGCTGTGTCTCAGCGGGGAGCCGGGAAGCTCATTGCAGGGAGGCGAGGGACACATAGTCCAGAGCAGCTGAGGTCGGCTGGCCGGAGCGCGGCGTTGCTAGGCAAGCTGCGCGGGTCTCTCTCTGTGAGCACCGCTGACGGAGCGAAGCTGCGGCGGGTCTCCCTCTGTGAGCACCGCTGACGGAGCGAAGCTGCGGCGGGTCTCCCTCTGTGAGCACCGCTGACGGAGCGAAGCTGCGGCGGGTCTCCCTCTGTGAGCGGTGTACCGCTGACGGAGCGCCTGGCGGGAGGACGGAGCGCCTGGCGGGAGGACGGAACGTGGGGCGGGCGGTCGGAGCGGCAGACGGAGCGGCTGGGGCGGCTATCACGGTAGTGAGCGGTCGGCTTTACCCACGGACCCCACACAACGGGGCGGCAGCCTGCGCTGACCGCCCCGTTTCCCCAGCATACCTTTTGTAGGGAGGTCTGCGACGCTTTCCGGTCATGGCTGCGACGGGGCTTCTATCTGTAAGCTCCGTCCAGCTTCTCAGGTCATGGCTGCGACGGGGCTTCTATGTGTAAGCTCCGTCCAGCTGTTGCGGGAGACAGTGGGCTTCCTGTGGCTGTGAGGGTGCTCTTTGTGAGGACCGACACGCCATGCGCTGTCCTTGCAGCGGCACCATCCCGGACCCATGTTTTTCCAGAAACTGGGAAGGGATGTGCTAAGTGTAAAAATTAAAAAGTAAAAATGAAAAATTAATAAAATCTTCCACCAAGTGTGGGAAGTCCCCACAAGCCTTGTTATTGCTGTGAGCACGGAAAAAACACTGAGGTCGTACACTGAGGTACTCTGGGATATGGAGGGGTGGAGAGTTCTAAATTTAAATATTCAGTGCCTTTGTTTCTGCTAAGCCGTCCATATCCCAAGAGTACTCCAGTGACCCCTAGTGGATGAAAAAGAAACACAGGGACACTCATCCAGCGCAGCCATAGCATGTAATACACAGGAACACTCATCCAGCGCAGCCATAGCATGTAATACACAGGGACACTCCTCCAGCGCATCCATAGCATGTAATACACAGGGAGACTCCTCCAGCGCAGCCATAGCATGTAATACACAAGGAGACTCATCCAGCGCAGCCATAGCATGTAATACACAAGGACACTCATCCAGCGCAGCCATAGCATGTAATACACAGGGAGACACATCCAGCGCAGCCATGGCATGTAATACACAGGGACACTCCTCCAGCGCAGTCATAGCATGTAATACACAGGGACACTCCTCCAGCGCAGTCACAGCATGTAATACACAGAGAGACTCATCCAGAGCAGCCATAGCATGTAATACACAGGGAGACACATCCAGAGCAGCCATAGCATGTAATACACAAGGACACTAATCCAGCGCAGCCATACAGCCATAGCGTATAATACACAGGGAGACACATCCAGAGCAGCCACAGCCATAGCATGTAATACACAGGGAGACACATCCAGCGCATCCATAGCATGTAATACACAGTGACACTCATCCAGCGCATCCATAGCATGTAATACACAGGGAGACTCACCCAGCGCATCCATAGCATGTAATACACAGGGAGACTCATCCAGCGCAGCCATAGCATGTAATACACAGGGAGACACATCCAGCGCAGCCATAGCATATAATACACAGGGAGACACATCCAGCGCAGCCATAGCATGTAATACACAGGGAGACACATCCAGCGCAGCCATAGCGTATAATACACAGGGAGACTCATCCAGCGCAGCCATAGCGTATAATACACAGGGAGACACATCCAGAGCAGCCATAGCATGTAATACACAGGGAAACACATACAGCGCAGCCATAGCATGTAATACACAGGGAGACACATCCAGCGCAGCCATAGCATGTAATACACAGGGAGACACATCCAGCGCAGTCATAGCATGTAATACCCAGTGACACTCATCCAGCGCAGCCATAGCATGTAATACACAGGGAGACACATCCAGCGCAGCCATAGCATGTAATACACAGGGACACTCATCCAGCGCAGCCATAGCGTATAATACACAGGGAGACACATCCAGCGCAGCCATAGCATATAATACACAGGGAGACACATCCAGCGCAGCCATAGCATGTAATACACAGGAAGACTCATCCAGCACAGCCATAGCATGTAATACACAGGGAGACACATCCAGCGCAGCCATAGCGTATAATACACAGGGAGACACATCCAGCGCAGCCATAGCATGTAATACACAGTGACACTCATCCAGCGCAGCCATAGCATGTAATACACAGGGAGACACATCCAGCGCATCCATAGCATGTAATACACAGGGAGACTCATCCAGCACATCCATAGCATGTAATACACAGGGAGACTCATCCAGCGCAGCCATAGCATGTAATACACAGGGAGACACATCCAGCGCAGCCATAGCATGTAATACACAGGGAGACTCATCCAGCACAGCCATAGCATGTATTACACATGGAGACTCATCCAGAGCAGCCACAGCCATAGCATGTAATACCCAGTGACACTCATCCAGCGCAGCCATAGCATGTAATACACAGGGAGACACATCCAGCGCTGCCATAGCATGTAATACACAGGGACACTCATCCAGCGCAGCTATAGCGTATAATACACAGGGAGACACATCCAGCGCAGCCATAGCATATAATACACAGGGAGACACATCCAGCGCAGCCATAGCATGTAATACACATGGAGACTCATCCAGAGCAGCCACAGCCATAGCATGTAATACACAGGGAGACACATCCAGCGCAGCCATAGCGTATAATACACAGGGAGACACATCCAGCGCAGCCATAGCATGTAATACACAGTGACATTCATCCAGCGCAGCCATAGCATGTAATACACAGGGAGACACATCCAGCGCATCCATAGCATGTAATACACAGGGAGACTCATCCAGCGCATCCATAGCATGTAATACACAGGGAGACTCATCCAGCGCAGCCATAGCATGTAATACACAGGGAGACACATCCAGCGCAGCCATAGCATGTAATACACAGGGAGACTCATCCAGCGCAGCCATAGCATGTAATACACAGGGAGACACATCCAGCGCAGCCATAGCGTATAATACACAGGGAGACACATCCAGCGCAGCCATAGCATGTAATACACAGGGAGACACATCCAGCGCAGCCATAGCATGTAATACACAGGGAGACACATCTAGCGCAGCCATAGCATGTAATACACAGGGAGACACATCCAGCGCAGCCATAGCATGTAATACACATGGAGACACATCCAGAGCAACCATAGCATGTAATACACAGGGAGACACATCCAGCGCAGCCATAGCATGTAATACACAGGGACACTCATCCAGCGCAGCCATAGCATGTAATACACAGGGAGACACATCCAGCGCAGCCATAGCATGTAATACACAGGGACACTCATCCAGCGCAGCCATAGCATGTAATACACAGGGAGACACATCCAGCGCATCCATAGCATGTAATACACAGGGACACTCATCCAGCACAGCCATAGCGTGTAATACACAGGGAGACACATCCAGCGCAGCCATAGCATATAATACACAGGAAGACACATCCAGCGCAGCCATAGCATGTAATACACAGGGAGACTCATCCAGCGCAGCCATAGCATGTAATACACAGGGAGACACATCCAGCGCAGCCATAGCGTATAATACACAGGAAGACTCATCCAGCGCAGCCATAGCATGTAATACACAGGGACACTCATCCAGCGCAGCCATAGCATGTAATACACAGGGAGACTCATCCAGCGCATCCATAGCATGTAATGCACAGGGAGACTCATCCAGCGCAGCCATGGCGTATAATACACAGGGAGACACATCCAGAGCAGCCATAGCATGTAATACACAGGGACACTCATCCAGCGCAGCCATAGCGTATAATACACAGGGAGACACATCCAGCGCAGCCATAGCATGTAATACACAGGGAGACACATCCAGCGCAGCCATAGCATGTAATACACAGGGAGAATCATCCAGCGCAGCCATAGCATGTAATACACGGGGAGACTCATCCAGCGCAGCCACAGCCATAGCATGTAATACACAGGGAGACTCATACAGCGCAGCCATAGCATGTAATTCACTGGGAGACTCATCCAGCGCAGCCATAGCATGTAATTCACAGGGAGACACATCCAGCGCAGCCATAGCATGTAATACACAGGGAGACACATCCAGCGCAGCCATAGCATGTAATACACAGGGAGACACATCCAGAGCAGCAATAGCATGTAATACACAGGGAGACTCATCCAGCGCAGCCATAGCATGTAATACACAGGGAGACACATCCAGCGCAGCCATAGCGTATAATACACTGGGAGACACATCCAGCGCAGCCACAGCATGTAATACACAGGGACACTCATCCAGCGCAGCCATAGCATGTAATACACAGGGACACTCATTCAGCACAGCCATAGCATGTAATACACAGGGACACTCATCCAGCACAGCCATAGCATGTAATACACAGGGAGACTCATCCAGCGCAGCCATAGCATGTAATACACAGGGAGACTCATCCAGCGCAGCTACAGCCATAGCATGTAATACACAGGGAGACTCATCCAGCGCAGCCATAGCATGTAATACACAGGGAGACTCATCCAGCGCAGCCATAGCATGTAATTCACAGGGAGACTCATCCAGAGCAGCCATAGCATGTAATACACAGGGAGACACATCCAGCGCAGCCATAGCATGTAATACACAGGGAGACACATCCAGCGCAGCCATAGCATGTAATACACAGGGAGACACATCCAGAGCAGCCATAGCATGTAATACATAGGGAGACTCATCCAGCGCAGCCATAGCATGTAATACACAGGGAGACACATCCAGCGCAGCCATAGCATATAATACACAGGGAGACACATCCAGCGCAGCCATAGCATGTAATACACAGGGACACTCATCCAGCGCAGCCATAGCATGTAATACACAGGGACACTCTTCCAGCTCAGCCATAGCATGTAATACACAGGGACACTCATCCAGCGCTGCCATAGCAAGTAATACACAGGGAGACTCATCCAGCGCAGCCATAGCGTATAATACACAGGGAGACACATCCAGAGCAGCCATAGCATGTAATACACAGGGACACTCATCCAGCGCAGCCATAGCATGTAATTCACAAGGAGACTCATCCAGCGCAGCCATAGTGTATAATACACAGGGAGACACATCCAGCGCAGCCATAGCATGTAATACACAGGGAGACACATCCAGCGCAGTCATAGCATGTAATACACAGGGAGAATCATCCTGCGCAGCCATAGCATGTAATACACAGGGAGACTCATCCAGCGCAGCCACAGCCATAGCATGTAATACACAGGGAGACTCATCCAGAGCAGCCATAGCATGTAATACACAGGGATACTCATCCAGCACAGCCATAGCATGTAATACACAGGGAGACTCATCCAGCGCAGCCATAGCATGTAATTCACAGGGAGACTCATCCAGCGCAACCACAGACTCCTCAGACCATTCACCTCACATGCTGTTCTAATAAGCAGGAGACTTTAAAGACAATACATAACTAGTGTTTCTGAGTCGCAGTGCATACAGTAGTGTATATACTGTAGCTGTGCGTACGTTTCAGCCAGCCTAAGGGTGTGTAGTATTATTATTATTATTATCATTAATAACACTTTCACACAGAGAAGTGAGAAAATAACTGCTTTTACCTTTGGGTGTTGGGTCGTTTTTGCCGGCCCCAGCCTTTTGACCCTTTCACACAGAAAAAGAACCCATGTTGATCCACAAATTATCGGGTAAAATGGATTCTGTATGTAATAGCAGCGGTCGGAATGCCAGCGGTCACAGGACCGTAACCCTGGCGTCCCCTGATACTTCTCTGTGTTTCGTCGCTGGTTTTGGGGTTCTGGCGTCAGTCACGTGACCACTGGCATTTGGGTAAAAGTGCTTTACCCAGTAATTTGGTTTTCTGTGTGAATGATGTATAAGTCTCATATAGCGCAGCATATTCCATTGCGCTTTACAATTGGAAACAATTGGGTAGCAACAAAAAGGTAGCAAGGCTCTGCTCGCAAGATTACAATCTATATTTATTTTTTCACCAGTTATTTATATAGCGCACACATATTCCCCAGCGCTTTACAGAGAATATTTAGAATTTGACGGCAGATAAGAACCACTTGGCCCATCTAGCCTGGCCATTCACATCAGTCCCTGCCCCACTGGAGTTTACAATCTAAGGGGCTGATTGTGAGATGGATGCCGCTGCGCGTCCATCTGGTCTGCGCACACGCGAGCGCGACCTTACACATTGCGGCCGCATGCCGGAAGGATGCGGCCGAAGTGTGATTAACAACGGCGGGCATTGGTGGGTCGGTGTAGCAGCATTGGAGTGGCAGACCGAACTGGGACGGGTCAGGACTATTTTTGGGGTGGCTCCGTGATGTTACACGCATCCACTCCGATAAAACAAATGGCAGCCAACTGCCTGGCTGTCTTCCCGCCTTACTTCCAATGTGTCTGCAATCTAATTACAAACGCATCAGGAGGCGGCCCCCAGCATGTGAGGAGATGGACCCAGATCTGGCTGCATATGCAGTGATCTGCGTCCATCTCTGTATAAGGCCCTATATTCCCTACCACATGTACACGCACACACATATTCACGCTAGGGTTAATTTTACTTAGAGCCAGTTACCCTACCAGTATATTTTTGGATTGTGGGATGAAGCTGGAGTATTTGGAGGAACCCTTGCAAGCATGGGGAGAATATACAAACTCCACACAGTTGAGGACATGGTGAGAATCAAACCCATGACCTCAGTGCTGTGAAATAGTAATGCTAACCATTATACCATCCGTACTGCCCAATGTATAGGGATATAAGCATAGCCAGATTAAGGGGGAGATACAGGGCATACTGTACCCCGGGCCCCCCTCTGTCAGGGGCCCCCCGGCCAGAGCATACTGAAATCACTAGCTTTCCCACTTATGCAACAGCAGAACCAGACATCCAGAATGATAGCAGGACAGTATACAGTGCAGGCAGAGGCACAGGAGTATCAGATTTCATGAGCTACCAACAGAGCTTTCTGACCAGAGGAGAGATAGGAGGGTGGAGAGATCTGTGACACAGTGTGGGATCCATGTGTCACTTACAGTTCTCTCCTCACCTGGGTGTCTGAGTCCTGTGTAACGTGTTATCTAGTGTCAAAGTTGTAAAATTTTGCAGTACACACATCACGTACAAACTACACACAGATGGCCTCTGTGCGTGTACTTGTTCTGCCGTGCGCGCGCATATTCGCAATTTGCGTATGGTTGCTCACGCAGTCCTGCGCATTAGCGCATGGTATGAGTATTTACGGTAGAGTTTGTGAGCGCATGGAAAAGCCATCAAAACACATTACATATTTAATCCAAATAGTGCACAATGTACACATAGTTTCCCTGCACCACATCAGCAAGTTACAACAGTTTAAATGGTATCAGAACAAAGGGATTCACCTTTACAGGATAGGAGGGGACAGAACAAGGTTATAAGGTGGTGTTTGGTATCCAGCTGTAGGGTATTTTAAGGGTAATATTCCGGTGTTGGCTTGCAGAAGTTCGCATGTTCCTGCGGATAGTTATGTGCAGGAGCAGAATATAGATATAAACTGTATTTACTGTACATTAGGTATGCGGCGGGAACCCAGAGGAGACCACTCACAAGTGCATCTGGACCAGACATCGCCCACCTATTCAAACCAACCTATGACCTCTCCTGTACAATGGACAGTATCCATTGTGTTAAGTTTTGGAAGATTGTATAAAGGAGCCAGCTGCAGGCCTGGTCACACACAAGACTCTAAAGGTTATCTAGATGACTGAGGACCAGACCGGGTAGCGCGGCGAAAACCAAACACGTATGTACCATTGACTGTAGCCATTATTCGTTTGTATTGTATTGCTTTGTTATTGTAACCCCCTTTCAGTAATAATATGTTGTGGTATCGGAACCCGGCATTTTAAATACAAACTGGTGTCGTGTTTTTCTTTCCCTGTTAAGGTTATGAGTGTATTACTATCGCATGCATAGCTGTTAAGGGTTCACGGTGTATCTTTGGGTGTGTACGCATTGAGTGTACTTTGTACAGCCAGCGCGTGTTTGTACGCAAAGTATGTACACGGTACGGGACTCTGTACGTTAATGGTGTAATAAGTACGTAGGTTGAGGATTAAGTATAGCGGCCGCAGCGGCTCCATTTAAAGTATATGAAATGTCTTTTTAAAGTGTTGCTTTTAGTCCTTTATGTAAATCAGCATTTACAATTGGGAGCATCGTCCGGTTTCCACATACTCACAGCCTAACAGGTCATAGCAGACTTAATCGATCAGCAAAGGGCGGACAAGTTATCCTACGTAATCTTTTCTTGGTCGATGGATACACTGAAAACCCTACTTGTGTGCTGATTAGATGGCGTCTGCTCTGCATGGTCTGCAGAGGTGTTGGTAGAACTCGTAAAACACAGGAAAAAAGCTATTTAAAGTCTGTGAATTTTTTTGGCGCCAAAAAGCGTACACAAAAGTGCACCGATACTTTGCATACCCTATCACATTGTTGCAAAACAAAGTTCATATTGATTCATATTGGATTGTTTATCTGTTAAGTAGATTTAAAATTACATTTAAAAGTTGCTGCATAGCCTTGATATAAGTTTTTTTTTTTTAAACTCAGGCCTAAAATAACTTCTGGTGCTTGCATGATTTGGGATTTCTGTGTGACAAAGGAAGCTGCATGGTCTGTCCTCCATTTTGGACTAACCACATGGCCTGTCCATCATTTTGTGTAAACCTCATGGATGTGGAAGGGGGAGGAGCAGTGGCCATTTTAGGAAGGTCATTTTCTAAATAGCTGATTTTCAGTCTGCTCAGAACAATCAGTTTCCTTTGTCACATCAAGCACCATTTATGAGTTACCAATGCATTTATTTAACCCATGCCATAGTCAATTACAAATAGTTTCAATTGGACCTAGTGTAAATGATGAGATAAATGCTTGGCTTGGTGTAAGAAATTGCACACAGATAGAAAAAGGAAAGAAAGGGTTTTGGGGGTTTGTTTTTTTCCTTCCAAGACTTGTAGAATCTGCTTACTGTTTTTTTTTAGCAGTGAAAAGCAAATAGCTTTGCTATACAAATAAGAGGTTAGGTGTCACATAGAAGGCTAGTGAATCTCCTATATATTTGCCCTGTGACTGTGCCTGGCCCTCTAACGCTGGGTGGAGTCACAGTGGTGGGCGGAGTTAGCAGCTCCTCCCCTGTCCCAGCACACCACTAGCAGGACGGAGCTGCAGACACATAATCCGCCCACCAGCCACATACGCGCACGCAGGGGGGGTTTCCGAGTACCTAGAAACCCCCCCTGGTCTCCGATCCATCGGCGCTCCCGTCCCATTTTTTTTTTTAATGAGGAGAAGCTTATGCAGCAGCTCCCTCCTCTTTACACTGTCCGAGTGACAGTGTGAACCTGGCTGCTGCCGCTGCTGGCTGCCTGTAGGGGGAGCTGCAGCGGAAGCGCGCAGCTCCTCTCAGGCAGTCCAAGGGGCCATGAGACAGAGCTACGTGAGGCAGTGTCTGCTGTTTTCGGCTCCCACTGTAGTGTAAGGTGAGGAGGGGGTTCTGTTCAATGTTAATGGATGTGTGTATTGCTATGTAAAATTTATAGTGTGTGTATTAATGTATGTATGCTAAGTACATGTATAGTGTGTGTGTGTGTGTAACTATGTATGTTTGCTGTGTGCATATATAGTGTGTGTATGTATATATGCTGTATGCATGTGTACTGTGTGTGCATGTATACTGTGTGTATGTACAGTATGCTGTGTGCATGTATAGTGTGTAACTATGTATGCTGTGTGTGTATGTATATATGCTGTATGCATGTGTACTGTGTGTGTTGTGTGCATGTATACTGTGCGTGTGTGGCTGTGTGCATGTATACTATGTTTGTATGTTTGCATGTATACTGTTAGTATGTATACTGTGTGTGTGTATGATGTGTGCATGTAAACTGTGTGTGTACACATGTATGCTGTGTACAGTATGTGTGTATGTCTATGTACAGATGTTCTGTGTGTGTGTGTGTGTGTATATATATGTATGTGTGTGTGTATGTACGTATGTATATGTGTATATATATATATATATATATATATACATACATACACACACACACAGCTTGTGCAGTGTGCTGGCTACTCAATTACGAGCACACACACACATACACGCGCGTGCACCGAAACCCCCCCATGAAAATCCTGCGTTTGCCACTGAGCCAGAAGCCACCAGGGCATGGACAACCCACACTGCCAGGTAACCACAGACCCCTCCCGTGCCACCTACACCCCAATTCCACCCGCACCACACACCCCAAACCCCCCTCCAGCTGCCACTGACAGCCCAGACACCCCCGACGCCTGCATAACTCACCAGCACACACTGCCCAGCCTAACCCACCGCACCGAACCCACCCGCCGCAGAAGCCAGCACCTCCCACAGCCATCCGCGCCACGGACACGGTGGCCGGGCCCTGCCGCCCGCACCACGGCCGACCAGACAGCCGCAGCCCGCACCACCCCTCCCGCCCTCCACACACCCCCAATGCCAGCTCCCGCACTGCAGCCGCGCCTGGGACCCACTGTCCCGCCAGACGCCGTCCGCACAACGGACGAAGAGATTGCAGTTATGGCGCAGCATCACCCGCGCCTGTAACTGCTGCCGCCGCCGCCATACACATCAGGAGGGACGGGTGGCGCAGGAGAAGACTTCATAGCCCCCCCTGCGCCGGTACAGACACCCGCTGCCTCCTCCGCACACCGAACACAACGCTGCCTCCCACCATCCCCAGATTCCCGGACTGTACACCACAGGGCCTGGGCTGCCGGCTCCACAGGCCAGAGACGGGGGACAGCGCGCCTGCTAATGTGGCCGCTACACCAACTTCACAGGTGAGAGTGCACAGGCAGCTCCGCCTCTCTGCGTCCCCTCCCAGCCGCCCGCGTCTCTGCGTCCCCTCCCTGCTGCCCCCCCGCATCTCTGCATCCCCTCCCTGCGTCTCTGCGTCCCCTCCCTGCCGCCTCGCGTCTCTGCGTCCCCTCCCTGCCGCCCCGCTTCTCTGCATTCCCTCCCTGTTGCCCCGCGTCTCTGCGTCCCCTCCCTGCTGCCCCGCGTCTCTGCGTCCCCTCCCTGCTGCCCCGCGTCTCTGCGTCCCCTCCCTGCCGCCCTGCGTCTCTGCATCCCCTCCCTGCCGCCCCGCGTCTCTGCGTTCCCTCCCTGCCGCCCCGCGTCTCTGCGTTCCCTCCCTGCCGCCCCGCGTCTCTGCGTTCCCTCCCTGCCGCCCCGCGTCTCTGCGTTCCCTCCCTGCCGCCCCGCGTCTCTGCGTTCCCTCCCTGCCGCCCCGCGTCTCTGCATCCCTTCCGTGCTGCCCCGCATCCCCTCCCTGCCGCCCCGCGTCTCTGTGTCCCCTCCCTGCCACCCCGCGTCTCTGTGTCCCCTCCCTGCCACCCCGCGTCTCTGCGCCCCCTCCCTGCCGCCCGCATCTCTGCGTCCTCTCCCTGCCGCCCGCGTCTCTGCGTCCCCTCCCTGCCGCCCCGCGTCTCTGCGTCCCCTCCCTGCCGCCCACGTCTCTGCGTCCCCTCCCTGCCGCCCGCATCTCTGCGTCCCCTCCCTGCCGCCCCACGTCTCTCTATCCCCTCCCTGCGCCCCGCGTCTCTGCATCCCCTCCCTGCCGCCCGCGTCTTTGCGTCCTCTCCCTGCGTCTCTGCGTCCACTCCCTGCCACCCGCGTCTCTACGTCCCCTCCCTGCCGCCCGCGTCTCTGCATCCCCTCCCTGCCGCCCCACGTCTCTGCGTCCCCTCCCTGGTACCCCGCGTCTCTGCGTCCCCTCCCTGCCGCCCCGCGTCTCTGCCTCCCCTCTCTGCCGCCCACGTCTCTGCGTCCCCTCCCTGCCGCCCGCGTCTCTGCGTCCCCTCCCTGCCGCCCGCCTCTCTGCGTCCCCTCCCTGCCGCCCGCCTCTCTGCGTCCCCTCCCTGCCGCCCGCGTCTCTGCGTCCCCTCCCTGCCGCCCGCATCTCTGCGTCCCCTCCCTGCTGCCTCGCGTCTGTGTCCCCTCCCTGCGTCTCTGCGTCCCCTCCCTCCCGTCCCGCCTCTCTGCGTCCCATCCCTGCCGCCCCGCGTCTATGCGTCCCTTCCCTGCCGCCCCGCGTATCTGTCTCCCCTCCCTGCCGCCCCGCCTCTCTGCGTCCCCTCCCTGCCGCCTCTCTGCGTCCCCTCCCTGCCGCCCCACATCTCTGCGTCCCCTCCCTGGTACCCTGCGTCTCTGCGTCCCCTCCCTCCCCGCGTCTCTGCGTCCCCTCCCTGCCGCCCGTGTCTCTGCGTCCCCTCCCTGCCGCCCCGCGTATCTGCCTCCCCACCTCTCTGCGTCCCCTCCCTGCCGCCCCGCCTCTCTGTATCCCCTCCCTGCCACCCTGCATCTCTGTGTCCCCGCCCGCATCTCTGTGTCCCCTCCCCGTCTGTCTCCTCCCCGCCGCCCCGCGTCTTTGTGTCCCCTCCCCGACGTCCCGTGTCTCTGCAGGGGTTAAAGGGGCGCAGCCCCTTCCGACGGTGTGAAGAGCGCCCGTAGGGCGCGATGAAGCACCTAGTGATACATATATATATAATATTATAATTATGTGTATATTTATATCAGTGTATGTTCTGCAAGATAGCTATCCAATCTGAATCATATCATTTAAATTATAGATTATTACAGTCATTATAGATCTGTGTGAAATCAGATACATTTGTTGCTATATAGGTAAATTTGAAATAACAGTATTTTAAGGAAGTAAGTGTAAAGACACAAACGCAGGACTGCATAAAAGTTTATACAGAACAAGTTGTGTCTAGTGGGCAATAGTAATTAGTATTGTTCACATTTATAGAGCTGTGTGATTTGTTTTATTGTGGACGTACGGTTTTGTACACGTGTCTCGGACAAAGTACAGGACAACGCACGCAGCGTAAAAGACACGCACGGTCGCGTGTTTACACAAAGTGCGTAAGAGTGCGGGCGCTAAGTACAAATTACACAATAGTGTCGTTTAGTTCAAAGGTGGGACAGTAGCCATCCTACAATAGCACAAAACTATCCGGTTTCTAAAGCAGATTAGTATAAAACTTTTGTTTAAACTGTATTGCCTCTGGGGGTAAAGCTGCCAATCTGAACGAGTGAAAATTTTCTGTACAGAAAAACAAAGTGTATTTGAGTGAGCGAAAGAGAGTGAGTGGATTTGAACCCCGGAAATTAGGTCCCATGGTACACCAAGCGAGTGGAGGCTTGGTGGCGTGAGGCAGCTGACTCAGGGGCGGAACTACTGGCGGGGCAGGCAGTGCATTGCACTGGGGCCCCGCCGCACTCAAGGGCCCACAGCCGCCGGCCGGCATTACATGAATGAGTCACAATGACTCATTGTATGTCATGCCGCAGCCGCACACCAGCGCTCCCGTGACCCGCCCGTCATAAGGAACGATTCTGGCCACCCGCACACGAAGGAGGGAGGAGGGTCCGTCCCTCCCTCCCTCATATACAAACAGGTCACAGTCTCTCAGTGAAGGAGAGAGCCGCAGCAGCGCTTTGTTACTGGTGGAGGCGCTGCTGCTGCTGCTCCTCTGCTTCACTATAGGCTGTCTCTGAGAACAGCCTATAGGGAAGCAGAGGGGCAGCAGCAGCAGCGCCTCCACCAGTAACACAGCGCTGCTGCGGCTCCCTCCTTCACCTCCCTCCTCCTTCTTCTCTACTGCCCGGGAAGCTGCACCGAGGAGCCTGAGCCAACAGAGAGGGTAAGTATAATTCTTCCTTCTTTCTTTCTTTCTTTCTTTCTTTCTTTCTTTCTTTCTTTCTTTCTTTCTTTCTTTCTTTCTTTCTTTCTTTCTTTCTGTCTCTTTCTTTTTTTATTTGTTGGGACTGCCTGCCGCTATGTATAAAAATGGGGAATCTGCCTGCCGCAATGTAAAAAATGGGGAATCTGCCTGCCGCAATGTAAAAATGGGGAATCTGCCTGCCGCAATGTGTAAAAATGGGGAATCTGCCTGCCGCAATGTAAAAATGGGGAATCTGCCTGCCGCAATGTGTAAAAATGGGGAATCTGCCTGCCGCTATGTATAAACATGGGGAATCTGCCTGCCGCTATGTATAAAAATGGGGAATCTGCCTGCCGCTATGTGTAAAAAGGTAGAATCTGCCTGCCGTAATGTGTAAAAAGGGCACGCTATCTGCCGTTATGTGTAAAAGTGTATGGTGTCTGCCGTAATGTGTAAAATGGGGACGCTGTCTGCCGTAATGTGTAAAATGGGGAAGCTGTCTGCCGTAATGTGTAAAAAGTGCACGCTGTCTGCCGCTATGTGTAACGAGGGCACGCTGTCTGCCGCTATGTGTAACGAGGGCACGCTGTCTGCCATTGTGTAAAAAGTGTATGCTGTCTGCCGCTATGTGTAACGAGGGCACGCTGTCTGCCGTTATGTGTAAAAAGTGCACACTGTCTGCCGTTATGTGTAAAAAGGGGAATCTGTTCGCTGTAAGGAGTAAAAGGGTCTCTACCTGGTGTAGTGGTGCTACTGTGCGGTGTAATTTGAAGAATGGAGACTACTGTGCACCGTTTTATGAATTGGTATTATTTTGTGGGCACACCCCTTCCCTACGAAGCCACGCCACTATGTATTTTTGCGCGCGCCTACGGCGCGCACTGCCCATGGGGTGGACTTGGATGGGATGGGGGGGGGGGGGCCCAAAGCATTTTGTTGCACCTGGGCCCACCGCTTGCTTGTTCCGCCACTGAGCTGACTCACGTTAATATAGATTGAAATATGTAAGTCGTGAGGAGACTTGCACAGGAGCATGGTAGGGAATTGTGAATTGTGACCCATGTAGTTTCTTTTTCATCCACTAGGGGTCACTGGAGTACTCTTGGGATATGGACGGCTTTAGCAGAACAAAGGCACTGAATATTTAAATTTAGTAACTCTCCTCCCCTCCATATTCCCAGAGTACCTCAGTTTTTTTTCTGTGCTCACAGCAGCAACATGTGTTGACCTCCCACACTTATTTTTAATATTTTCTTTTGATTTTTATTTTTACTAAACTTTATACACATCCCTTCCCCCCTTCCAAAAGGCGTGGGTCCGGGAATAGTGGAAGCTGCTACAAGCAGCTGCTGGCGTGTCGGTCCTCACTACAGAGCACCCTCACTGCCAAGTGCAGATCAACCTGCAGGAAAGGCTGGACGGAGCTTACAGTAGAAGCCCCGTCATAGCCCTCACCACAGGCGTCCAGGTATGTTGGGGGACGGGGCGGTCAGCTCACGTTGCCGCCCCGCTGTGTGGGGAACAATTTCCTTTATGTGCGCCGCCCGCCGCTAACAGTGCACCGCCGCTGGTTAGTCTTTTAAGCGGCTGCCAGAGCCGCTCAGCCCCACCGCACAGAGCCCCGTACGCCGGCCGCACTTCCGTCACTCCATAGCCGCCGCTCCACGGCTCCCAGCTGGAATATACAGCAGTACACGGAGCACGGGGGGGGGGGGGAGAAGTCTTCACATGCAGCGCAGCTGCACGGGTGGGGGGGAGAAGTGTATAATACCCATAGCAGCAGCAGCATATAAGGCTGCATGGGTTGTAAGAATTGTATAGGCTATTAAGCCTTTATTAACAGGATTTGTTTTAAACAGCATATTTCCAGGTTATATATGTGTTCCACAATTTATAACCTGCACTGTGATTATAAGTGTAAGCATGGCATGGGGGCCATTTTAACCATGCTTCCTGTTCTTCCTGTTTGTGATTCCAGAACGTTCCTGTCCTACATCTCTACTCCACCGGAGCGCAGGGGTGTTAGTGGGAATTTTGTATCACATTTGATATAGTACAGGCCGCGTGCACTGCACTGCGGCCATATATATATATATATTACACACACCTTCGTACAATTTTACTGAGTCGTGCAAGTTGTCTGTCTTTGTATATTGTATTGTCTGTCTGCATAATGAGTAAGGCACCAGCAAAATCTAAAAAGCAGTTTCACTGCAAGGTCTGTAAGAGTGTGTTACCGGATGGATCTACCACATGTACAGTATGTTTTGTGAATTCTGTTACGAATACAATTTCCGCTCCGGTTTCAAAGCCGGTTTCATGCCCGGACCCTCCATGGGCTATGCTAACAGATGTCATGGCTGGGTTGCAATCAGAATTGGCCGCCGCTCGACAAGAGCGGGAAGCGGCAAGATCTGAGTCTCGGGTGAGACCGCCAGAACTACCGGAGGGGTCTCAGCCTTGCCAAAGGTCCAAGTCCATTTTGGGTAGAAGGGATAAATTTAATTTGTCTTATAATTTACCAGTTTCTGCTATGTTGCATTCTAACGATTCTATGCCAGACCTCACTGCGCAAGATGAGGGTGAGGAGGGCGAAGTAGACCAGCAGTCAGATAATGAAGATTTTAACACTCCAGGCATTGATAATCTCATCAGGGCAGTGCGTCAGTCTCTGAAGTTTACGGAGACTGAGGAGCCTCTGACAAATGATGAAGTCGTATTTACTAAACGACAGAGCTCTCCGATGTGTTTTCCTGTTTCGGAATCTCTTAATAAGATGTTAGTAGAAACACGGAAGAATCCGGATAAACGGTTTTCTATACCTCACAGATTTAAGTCTAGTTACCCGTTTCCAGAGTCTGTGACATCTACATGGGAGAATCCGCCAATGGTGGATTCGTCTGTGTCAAAACTTACAAAGAAATTAACCATACCAGTACCAACTGCTACTACGCTTAAAGACCCTTCAGACTGGAAAATAGAAGCTATGCTAAAGTCCATGTATATAGCAGCAGGAGTGTTGCTTAGACCTGGGTTGGTTGGCATTTGGGTAACTAAGGCGCTAATTGTATGGATAACAGAACTCAAGTCTGGTCTACATGACGATCACCTTATACTTCTCGCTGATCAAATCTGTGAAGCTGCTGAGTATCTATGTACAGTTTCTACTGACGTCTGTCAGCTCACTTCACGCCTTTCATCGTCGCTAGTTACAGAACGACGAGCACTCTGGCTGCGATCTTGGCAAGCGGTGGCAGAGGTTAAGAGAGGTATAGAGGCATTACCTTATGGGGGCGAGAAGTTGTTTGGTCCTGAATTGGACAAATGGATTTCTGAGGCCATGGGAGGGAAGTCGGTTTTCCTACCATTGCCTCCAACGGTACCTAGACAGAAATACTCTGGGCCGGCGTTCAAATCCTTTAGACCTCAGCCCTTTCGAGGCCGTGGTAGAGGAACAGCCACGCCTGGTAGACGAGGTCGAGGACGTGGTTTTCAACAAACCAACACCAGTCGTCAGGACGCTAAGGTCACCAACAAGCCAGTGGCATGACGGGCTCCCAGCCCATCTCGGATCTCCAGTTGTGGGGGCACGCCTTCAGACGTTCCATTTGGCGTGGTTCCAGACATCCACAGATTCGTGGATCCGCAATTTAGTGTTAAAAGGTTACAAGATAGACTTCGACTGTCTCCTGCCACTGCGGTTTTTCAAGACAGGACTGCCTGTGTCGGACGACAAGCGGGCGGTTCTGCAAATTGCAATTCAGTCTCTGCTGGATTCAGCAGTTTTGATTCCGGTCCCTGTACACCAACAAGGTCAGGGTTATTATTCCAGTCTGTTTGTGGTACCAAAGCCGGATGGCTTGGTCAGGCCAATATTGAACTTAAAGGGCCTTAATCAGTACGTCACTTACTACAGATTCAAGATGGAATCTCTGCGGTCAGTAATTGCAGGTTTAGAGCCACAGGAATTCATGATTGCGCTGGATCTCAAGGATGCGTACTTACACATTCCGATTTGGCCACCTCATCAGAGGTTCTTGCGTTTTGCGATACGGCAGAACCATTACCAGTTTCAGGCTCTACCGTTTGACCTCTCGTCAGCGCCTCCGGTATTCACCAAAGTAATGTCTGTGATGATAGCTCATCTCATATCCCTGGGAGTGATAATAGTTCCATACTTGGACGATCTGCTCATCAAAGCTCCGTCTCAACAGATGCTCCTCCAACATGCGTGGCTCACGTACAATGTACTAGTTCAGCACGGTTGGATTGTCAACTTCTAGAAATCACATCTGATTCCGTCCCAACGACTTCAATTCCTAGGTATGATTCTCGATACGGTAGATCAAAGAATTTACCTACCAGAACAGAAAGTACAGATTATTCGTCATCTGGTACAATTAGTGCTCAAGCCACGCACAGTCTCGGTACATTTGTGCATTCGCCTGTTAGGCACAATGGTGGCGACTTTCGAAGCGCTTCAGTTCGGAAGATTTCACTCACGTCCTTTTCAACTGGATGTGCTCGCACAATGGTCGGGCTCGCATCTGCAGATTCACCAGAGGGTGAGGTTGTCTCCACAGGCCAGAGTATCTCTATTCTGGTGGCTCAAAGTACACAATCTAACCGCAGGGAAACGGTTCGGCGCCTGGAATTGGATAATTCTAACCATGGACGCGAGTCTCAGAGGTTGGGGAGCTGTAGTTCAAAATTGTCAGCTCCAGGGTCTCTGGGCGGATCACGAAAGATTGCTGTCGATAAATGTCCTGGAACTCCGGGCAATTTACAATGCACTACGACAAGCAGTGCACATGCTTCGGTCTCAGACTGTCCAGGTGCAGTCAGACAACGCGATGGCGGTCGCGTACATCAACAGACAAGGAGGAACGAGAAGCCGCATGGTCATGCGGGAAGTAACTCGAATCCTCAATTGGGCCGAGCATCACCAAGTGATATTGTCGGCAGTGTTCATTCCGGGAGTGGACAACTGGGAGGCAGATTATTTTAGCCGCCGGGATTTTCAACCAGGAGAATGGGCCTTAAATCCAGTCTACAGACGGGGTTAGATGGAGGACTGCGTTTATCTACACTAAAGGTGCAGGTATCTGCTTTGTCAATTTACTTTCAAAGACGATTGGCTCTATTGCCATCTGTACACACCTTTCTGCAAGGTGTTCTCAGAGTACAGCCTCCATTCATTCCACCTACTGCACCATGGAACTTGAATCTGGTTTTAGATTTCTTACAGTCTTCATATTTTGAACCCTTACAACAAGTGGATATTAAGTTTCTCACTTGAAAAACAATTTTTCTACTAGCCTTAGCTTCGGCAAGGCGTGTTTCAGATTTGGGTGCCTTGTCATGCAAGCCGCCGTATTTGGTGTTTCATGATGACAGAGCGGAACTTCGGACGAATCCCGCTTTCTTGCCAAAGGTAGTTGTCACGATCCGGGTATCTGGACGCCATTTCTTACCCATCAGATGCCTCCTAAGGCTGGCTCAGCGCTCCAGGACCGGATCCCATCTGTTATCCTAATGTTCACATTCCTGCATCCTCTCCTGTCTCTCTGAGACGCTGTCGCAGTGACGCCATATTGCATCTGGCATGGCGTCTCCCGCGGCCTCCGCCGCCGTCCCTGAGCTTCTGCATGCAGGGTGTCAGAGTGGCGACTGCGTCAGCCGCGGCCTCCGCTGTGTCCGCGTGGTTGGATGTGCACTTGTCAGCCTGGCGTCTCCTGTCTCCAGTGGCCGGCGCCGCCATTACTGTTTTCATTACCACATGGATTACAAACCAAACTTCCCTCCAAGTGTCTGCATGGGCGCAGCCATCTTGGATTCTGTCAGCTGATCATTTCCTCCAATCTGTTGTCAGTATTGTTAATCTGCATAATTGCCTAGCCAATCCCTTCCTTGCTGCAGGTATAAATACACTGTGCCTGAGCAAGGAAGGCGTCAGTGCTTTGGTTGTCAAACCTAGTTCCTGTTTGTCTCTCTCCTGTGATTGTCTTCCAGGTTCCAGCTCCTGTCTCAAGACTTCCACCATAGAGACCCGCACCAGCATTCCACCTGCGGTGTAGCCTGACTCTCCAATCCATTGTGGATTCATCTGTTTCCAGCTACAACATTACCTGCTTCCAGCTCAGCTTCCAGCAGAGTACAGCTTCCCTTAAAGGGCCGGTGTCCTTTCTACACTTTACCACTCTCCACCGGTATTATTATTTCTCCGCTCTCAAGTTCTACATTTCAGTTCATATTTCATCGCTCCCAAGTTCATTTATTATTTAACTGGTTCCAGCCAGTATCCACTCCGTGCTAACAACAGTCTGGTTCCAGCCAGTATCCACAGCAGCTGTTTTATCTTCAGCAACCCAGCTTTTCCTGGAACACCAGCTGGCATAATCCTGGGTTATCTCCATTGCTACAGTCGGGCCTGGTAAGGACTTTCCATCTAGAAGATCATAAGAACTATCTCACACTACCAGTGCCCTGTGGCTCCTGCCATCCTGTAGTACCCAGGAACTGTATTTATTCTTTGCTGACTTTTACGTTTTCTTTTACTGCTGCTGTGTTGCGGAGTTGTCATAATAAACATCATTGACTTTTATCCAAGTTGTCGTGGTCACGCCTTCGGGCAGTTATTATTCATGTTACTTACATGTCCAGGGGTCTGATACAACCTCCCAGGTTCCGGTACATCTCAGCCCCTACAACTGAGGCTGCCTCCCGTCAGCTCAGGCCCTCAGTTGTGACAGTAGTGTCATCTTTTCACATCAATCAACCAATAGTAGTTCCTGTGTTAACAGAAGATTCTGGAACTTTGGATGTGGTACGCGCACTACGCGTTTATTTATCCCGAACGTCTACAGTTCGTAAGACGGATACTTTGTTCTCTATGATGCTGCCAAGATGGGTTGGCCAGCTTCTAAACAGACATTATCCAGATGGATTAAACTGACAATACGTCAAGCTTACCTACATGCTAGGTTACAGCCGCCTACACCAGTAACAGCTCATTCCACACGTTCTGTGGGAACTTCATGGGCAGCTGGTCGTGGGGCTACTACGACGCAGTTTTGCCGTGCGGCTACATGGTCATCAGTGCACACGTTTGTGCGCTTTTACAAGTTTGATACGTTTGCGGCATCAGCATCTAGCTTTGGCCGCTTAGTGTTACAGGTGCCAAACAGCTCTCCCGCCCACGGGGGAAGCTTTGGTACGTCCCAAGAGTACTCCAGTGACCCCTAGTGGATGAAAAAGAAAATAGGATTTTGGTACTTACCAGGTAAATCCTTTTCTTTGAATCCATAGGGGGCACTGGACGCCCACCCAGAGCAGTTTTACCTGGTTTGTGGTAAGTTCAGGGGATCTTATGGTAACACATTCTCACCAACTGGTTCAAATTTTCAAGTTGTATCGGTTATGGTGTCAACTGTTTAGTTGTCAGTAACGTTATGTGTCAACTTTATTGTTGTCCGTTATGTTATAATGTTATATGTAATTCTCCATTGTCATCCTCTCTATCGCTCCTGTTCGGCTCAGTAAAAAACACTGAGGTACTCTAGGAATATGGAGGGGAGGAGAGTTACTAAATGTAAATATTCAGTGCCTTTGTTCTGCTAAAGCCGTCCATATCCCAAGAGTACTCCAGTGCCCCCTATGGATTAAAAGAAAAGGATTTACCTGGTAAGTACCAAAATCCTATTTTTTTTATACACTCCGGCTGAGGTTTCGCAGCTTGTGATTCGATTCCAGTTGTCGTACGGCAGATAGGTAACAAGTACCTATACTCTGTGCGATTGGACCGCTCGTTTCTGGGTGCGATATATAGCGCAACTTGATACCCCTTTTACGAGCTTTTGCGTAAACTTGCGGTATCATTAGCACTGTGTACAGCATACGCAAGCGTGATTTGTGTACAAGTGCATAAAGGAAGTTTTCGCTGGTCTCTCTCAGGAAAATCTCCAACGACAGATACTTTACTGGAAAGGGTAAGTTATTCCTAAAAACTTCCAGTAAATATAGGTCAATAGGGGCCCTAGGTTGGGTACAGCACCTTCGCTATCGACAGTGTATGGTAGTACTGGCCAATGTGGGCAAGAGTGGGTGAAAGTGCTCGGAGAACTTTCACCGTCGCCTTATATTGAGTATTTTGGTGTTTGTGGGAAAAGGTCCACAATTCTGGGAGCCAGTTGCTCAACTAAGGGACATCTAGCTAGGGTTCAGGCTGAAGTGCCGCGGCCGAGAGGGTCAGCGAGGTTTATTATGTGTGAAAAATATGGTTCACACACGGAGGCTTTTTGCAATGAATGGTTACGTATGACTGACAAAGATAGGGTACCATTCCCTAAGGTGGGCAGCTTTGAACTGGAGGTATTGCAGAACTTAAGGATAAGGATATGTCTGATAAAATCCAGAAAACAAAGGATTAGACATACAGATTGTTTATATTTATGGCAGCAAGAGGGGGAGATGCAAAGGGAATTAGCTTGTGCAACAGGTTCCAAACCTAGTGGGGAAACAATGGCGACCGCACCACCACCACCATATATTGTTGGGGAGAAAATGGCTACAAGCAATGGTGCATTGGTACGGGATAGGAATGTGATTGATAAATGTACTAACGCTAACCCTTGCCAGCTGTATCCCATTTTAAATTTTCCCCAGGATTGTGAGCAGGAAGATGAGCCCAGCATGATATCGGCACTTTCTCTAGCAGCCACCATACAGGACACCCAGGTGGGCACGGCCCAACCATCAAGAGTTGTAGCAAGGCCCCCTAGCGGAGGGATAAGTGAGGTCATGTCCACAGGTAAGTACGGTACCATACATTATGCAGAAACTATAGCTCCCCACATTATAGAATCAAACCAGAATGATGTAATTGAATTAAATCCTGTCAGAGTAATTGCAGTTCCCAACGGGAAAACTGACAATCAGGGAGTAACTCCCATCAGGAACATTGCCATGCATTGTCCCTGGTCCCGAGCAGAGTTAAGGTCAATTATGTCTGAATTTCCCGATCCCAGAAAAGATCTAGTCGGATGCCAGAGATTCATTAAAGAGTTAGGTAACGCCCATGAGCCTACAAATAAAGATTGGCGAACAGTGCTACGAGTTTGTTTACCATCAAATATTGACACCATGAAATTCATAGCAGACAGTAAGTTAGATGCAGAAGTACCTCTCACTGATGAATACAATCAGCAGAACGTAAAGCAAATCAATCTGCAACTAGGAGTGTATTTCCCTACTGTTGTCAAATGGAATAAAATTTTCTCCATAAGACAAAAGGAAGGTGAAACGGCATCCGAATATTTCCATCGAGCACTGCAGGAAATGGCTAGATTCACTGGGATCGAGGACATTAAAGATAATGCACATCATAAAGGAGGCATTAAGAACAAAGGTACAAACCTCTCTACCTAACTGGAGAGGTATCTCGGTGGCTGCATTGAGAGAGTCCGCTATCGAGCACGATCAGAACATCAGTAAGCACAGGGAGTCTCAGGGGGATAAGCTGATGACAGTAAGTATAAATGCTCTTACAACAAAACCACATCAGCCAAAACCCCAGACCCCTGATGGTAAGTCACGGTCAATAATATGCTACTATTGTAAAAAGGAAGGACATTTTGCAAGGGACTGTAGGAATAAAGGTACACATAACATATACCGACCCCCTAGACCAGGATATGAATTACACTACAATTCACATAATTGGGATCAGGGACCACCTAGGAGAAATTACGAGCCACATGCAGGGGAAACAAGGAGGTACCCACCAAGGAGAGATTGGCAGACCTTCGAAAATTCTCAGCTACCCCCCTCACATATTGTAGCTGCCAATGCGCTGCGGGAGGGTCCCAATATACAATAGGGGTTGGGCCACACCTGTAGTCTGCAGACAGCGAAATTGATTGCTAGCCTTGGTAGCGAACCTGAGGTCACGGTTGATGTAGCTGGTGTACCATTACCATTTCTTGTAGATACAGGGGCGGCCAGGTCAGTGTTGAATTCCACATCAGGTATAAAGACCACGGGAAAAATGATTTCGGCCATGGGAGTAACAGGAACGGTGCAACAATACCCTTTGAGTAGACCTGCAGAGATTACGATAGGATCCTTGCAAACCAAACATTTTTATCTGTTGGCTGCATCGGCTCCGACTAATCTACTCGGCAGAGACTTATTGTGTAAAATGCGGTGTGTCATATATTGTACTCCTGAGGGTGTCTTCTTGGATATACCTGAGAACCACGCTCAAGAAGTGCAAGATATATTAGACACCCCTCAAAGGCTAATGTCGCATTCTACTGTTATAGACAAGTGTCCATCAAAGGTAGAGGAAATGATCTCACAAATACCAGGTTCCCTTTGGACCAAAGATGGACAAGACACTGGATTGATGGCCAATGTAGCTCCAGTAGTAGTACAAGTAAAAGATGGTAGGATAGCTCCAAAAATCCCTCAGTATCCTCTGAAGCCAGAGATAGAATTAGGAGTGTACCCCGTCATAGAGCGGCTGCTACAGCAGGGCATCCTAGTCAGGACGTCCAGCACTGCCAATAGTCTTATCTTCCCTGTGAAAAAGAGTGGGGGGAGGGGTTACAGGCTAGTGCAGGATCTAAGGAGGATAAACAAGATAGTTGAGAGTCAATTCCCTGTAGTGCCCAATCCAGCTGTCATCCTCATGCAAAGTCCCTCTACTGCAAAATTCTTAACTGTCATTGACCTCTGTTCTGCTTTATTTTCTGTCCCTCTTCACCCTGACAGCCAGTACCTTTTTGCCTTTACATACAGGGGAGTACAGTACACCTGGACTCGTCTCCCCCAAGGTTTCATTGACAGCCAAAGTATTTTCTCCCAGGCTTTGCATGACTGTTTACAATCCTTTCAACCTGAGAGTGGATCAGTACTAATACAGTATGTTGATGACTTATTGTTGTGTTCTGACTCACTCGAATCGTCCTTGAAAGACACGAAACAGCTTCTGTTTCATCTTTACCAAACGGGACACAAGGTTTCAAAGGATAAGTTGCAGTTGTGCCGGACCAGGGTCAAATATTTGGGACATTGCTTGACTCAAGGATTTAGACACCTCACTGCTGATAGAATACAGGCGATTCGCGACATGACTCTGCCACAAACTCAGCAACAGATCCGCACTTTCCTTGGAATGTGTGGGTACTGTCGAAACTGGATTCCAGGGTTCTCTATACTGGCTTTACCTTTGTAAGAAATGGTCTCTTCGAACAAACCAGAATGGATCTCGCACACAGATGAGTCCGAACTGGCGTTTGAGAGACTCAAACAGTGCCTATCACAGGCACCTGCATTAGGTATGCCAGATTATGAGATGCCCTTTGAATTGTACGGTACAGAAAGTGCGGGGTGCGCGGCAGGGGTTTTAACTCAGAGACATGGTGATGCCAGCAGACCGGTAACTTACTACAGTGCACAGTTGGACACTGTAGCGCAGTCTCTCCCCACTTGCTTGCGAAGTGTTGCAGCGATAGCTTTGCTGGTAAGTAAAAGCGAGGACGTAGTGTTAGGACATGACCTGACCATTCATACACCTCATGCAGTATCAGCCTTACTAAACTCAGCCCAAACCAGACATGTCTCATCTGCTCGGTTTACAAAGTGGGAATTATCACTGATGGCCCCTGTAAACATCACCATTAAGAGATGCAGCTCACTAAATCCTGCAACCTACTTGCCAAGTGTGCCTGGACAGGCACAAAGGGTGGAGGATGAGAATGTTGGTGAAGGAGGATTTAGTGCAGACACTGATACGCATGATTGTATGGAATACCTGAATCAGACTTTCACAGCGAGACCTGACATCACTGACAAACCACTGGAAGGAGTAGACTTTACCTTCTACACTGACGGTAGTTGCCACAGACAGACAGAATCGGGAGATTTGTGCACTGGATATGCAGTTGTAGATGACGAAGTTATCATAGAAGCTGAACCCCTGGGCCCACCGCACTCAGCACAAGTTGCTGAGTTGGTCGCCCTAACCAGAGCGTGTGAATTGGCCAAGGGTAAGTCAGATAATATATACACAGATTCTAGGTACGCCTTTGGAGTGGTGCATGATTTTGGGGCCCTTTGGCGCCTCAGAAATTTCATGACGGCAGCTGGCACACCTGTATCGCATGCGTCCCACATCAAAAGGCTTTTGCAGCAATACATTAACCAGACAGAGTGGCTGTTATCAAGTGCAAAGCACACACTTACAACCAAGACCCAATTTTACTTGGTAACAGCCGGGCAGATGAAGCTGCTAAATCAGCAGCAAGCACCCCCATACAGACGAACATCACATCACTGATGACATTTAACATGATCAACACACAACAATTAATCGAAATGCAAAATTTGTGTTCCCTACAGGAAAAGGCAGTCAGGAGGGCAAAGGGGTATGGCCAGGAGTCCTCAGGACTGTGGACAGGTGGACACGGTAAGCCGGTGGCCCCCAGAGCATATCTTCCAAGCCTAGCTGAGGCGGCACACGGTCTAACTCATCTGGGCAAAGAGGGTATGTGCAAGTTGGTAAGAGCCTACTGGTGTGCGCCAGGATTCTCTTCTCATGCAGGTAAGAGAGCAATGACATGTTTTACTTGCTTGAGGAAGAATATTGGAAAGACAATACCAACAGAGCCATCCCATATCCCTCCTACAGACGGACCTTTTCAGGTAATTTGAAATATGTGTTAGTTTGTATTGATGTATTTTCCAACTGGGTAGAAGCGTTCCCTGCTGCCACAAATACTGCTACGTTCACTGCAAAGAAAATTGTGTAGGAATTTGTGTGTAGATATGGTATCCCTAGAATAATTGAAAGTGACAGGGGTACCCATTTTACAGGTGAAGTCTTTCAGGTCATGTGCAAACTGATGGGAATTAATAGCAAGCTGCATACTCCGTACCGTCCACAGGCGAGTGCAAAGGTAGAGAGAGTGAACAGCACTATTAAGAACAAGCTGAGCAAATTAATGGCTGAAACTGGATTGTTGTGGCCAGAAGCTTTGCCACTAGTGTTGTACAGCATCAGAACCACTCCCACTTAACTTATCACCCTTTGAAATTCTTTTTGGTCGACAACCTCATGTAATGATAGACCCCCAGGATGATTTGAAATGTAATAATGAAGTGACTGTGAAATATTTGGTTGGGATGAGCCAGCAGCTGAGAAATCAACAAAGAAATTTAAAGCTTGTGATTCCTGACCTACCGAACAGTAATTGTCATGACATTGAGCCTGGGGATTATGTGATGATTCAAAATTTCTTACGCTCAGGTTGCCTCATAGACAGGTGGGAAGGACCATACCAAGTCTTGTTAACCAGCACGACAGCATTGAAGGTCGCCGAAAGAGAGACTTGGGTCCACTCATCCCACTGCAAGAAGGTCGCTGACCCGGAGAGAACTCGTGACAAAGAGCAGAGTGTAGAGAATCTCGTATCACTGGAGTGTTTGTTCGGGAAAGTTGAGAGGCAGGACTGTTGAAGGGCATCTGAGCACAGAGAGCAACAAGATCTAGAACGGTTGTCGCACCATTTTCTTTTTTTCACCTCCCCCTGCATTTTCCTTTCTTTTCTCCTTCTTATTTTCCCCCTTTCCCCTAATGAAATGGATCGATCACAAGAGACTGCATTTTGGGTTGTGAGAATATAGTAGAGAAGGGGTGCATCCAGAGATGCCAGTCCAACCTTAATATCGACATAGACCGCCATCTGTTGAGTGATTACCACTCACTAGTGGGTAAGGTCTTAAACCAGACAGAATGCTGGGTTTGCTCACAAGTCCCTCAAGGTCAGAGTAAGTCAGGATTAGTACCATACGCTTTAGCAATAGATGAGGTACTCGAATTGCGGGGTGGGAGACCGGTGGACAAGAAATTCAATATCTCTAGGCCCCCTAGTTTGAAGTTCCACCAGTATCATGTAGACAGGTCCTTATTGTGTTTTAATATTTCCAATTACCGAAAACCAGGAAATTGGGAAGTGACGTGGAATAACCAGACAATGACCTTTTCACACAGAGCTGATAGGATACCCATAGACTCTGAACTTGTACGACAAATAGCTAACAGTGGGAGGTATTTTCGGTATAGGTATACCCGTGGAAGCAAGACCATGTGGGTTGGAAAAGTATCATCAGGGTATTGTGCTCATATCATCCAGCCCGATACTTGTACTGAGCAGATGGGAGAACTAGGGATTGGTTTCTTTACTTGGAAAATTTGTAATATGGTGATGTTATATTTTGTCCCCTATGTCCTCCCAGATGATGCCTATTTCATATGTGGGAGGAAGGCGTACAAGTGGCTTGCCCCGAGCTCAGAGGGATTGTGTTATATTGGGAGAGTACTACCGGAGGTCATGACCATAACCCATGATAAAACAGCACTGACGACCCAACGGAGATCATCGATCAAAAGATGGACGATATCTTGCAGTTGAAGTGGGAGTTCAGGAGGAAGCACAACCTTACCTTAGCGACTGTGAGTAATGAACTGACCGGCTGGGTCTCACGGTTGAACCCACGCAAATGGTTCTCAGGTTTAGGAGAGTGGGCTTCCAAATATCATTATGAGTGTGGGGAAGTTTCTCCTTTGTATCTTGGGAGTCATCATAATTATTGTTTTGATATTTAGGTGTGTTCAAATTCTGACGCGGCGCAAGCACGGCACAAAATTGATGAGTCTAAGGAGCAAGGGTACTGTTACAGCAGCAGATTTAATTTACGACCCATCCATAGAGACAGTGATATGATAAGGATTGCAAACGAATTTCATGGCCTGTTTCGTTCACCTGTTTTCCTTTTGTCTCCCCCTCTGCCCAGATACATCCATCCGGAAAAAGACATCAGCATTACCCAAAATGTTTATGTAAATGTATTTTTATATATGTGTCTTATCTTCATCTCTGCAACCTCCAGCTAATGGCACACATAGTCGACAGGTGATATCCACATATACTAGCACTCACATATGTTCCCCCTCCATGTATCATCAACTAAATGTGCACCTCATTTGTTGGAACAAGAAGTCGAAAAGAGCTTGGTAGTGTTTTTGGCCCATTTACAGACCCTTAATACGGGATGAGTAGGATTTAATGTATACTTCACAATACCTCGAAGCTTATTTAGAACATATACGGTACGATGATACATGCCCCTCAGACATGGATTCATACATACATGCTTTTACTATCCCACTAGGTCATATATTTCCTACCTACAACTCTCCCCCGACCATCCAAGCTTCTGTAGATATTGTATAGATATTTTTCTGTTTATTGATTAGATAGTGGCAGTTATTGGTGACTGCCAAAGAATGGACTGTCAAAGTCGAAAAATATTGCAGTACACACATCACGTACAAACTACACACAGATGGCCTCCGTGCGTGTACTTGTTCTGCCTTGCGTGTGCATATTCGCAATTTGCGTATGGTCATTCCCGCAGTCCTGCACATTAGCGCGTGGTATGAGTATTTACGGTAGAGTTTGTGAATGCATGGAAAAGCCATCAAAACACATTACATATTTAATCCAAATAGTGCACAATGTACACATAGTCTCCCTGCACCACACCAGCAAGATACAACAGTTTAAATGGTATCAGAACAAAGGGATTCACCTTTACAGGTAGGAGGGAACAGGTTATAAGGTGGTGTTTGGTATCCAGCTGTAGGGTATTTTAAGAGTAATATTCCGGTGTTGGTTTGCAGAAGATCGCACGTTCCTGCGAATAGTTATGTGCAGGAGCAGAATATAGATATAAACTGTATTTACTGTACATTAGGTATGCGGTGGGAACCCAGAGGAGACCACTCACAAGTGCATCTGGAACAGACATCGCCCACCTATTCAAACCAACCTATGACCTCTCCTGTACTGTAAATGACCATCCCTGTGTCCAATGGACAAAGAGATTACAATATCCATTGTGTTAAGTTTTGGAAGATTGTATAAAGGAGCCAGCTGCAGGCCTAGTCACACACAAGACTCTAAAGGTTATCTATCTAGATGACTGAGGACCAAACTGGGTAGCGCGGCGAAAACCAAACATGTATGTACCATTGACCGTAGCCATTATTCTTTTGTACTGTATTGCTTTGTTATTGTAACTCCCTTTCAGTAATAATATGTTGTGGTGTCGGAACCCGGCATTTTAAATACAAACTGGTGTTGTGTTTTCCTTTCCCTGCTAAGGTCATGAGTGTATTACTATCGCATGCATAGCTGTTAAGGGTTCACGGTGTATCTTTGGGTGTACGCACCGAGTGTACTTTGTACAGCCAGCGCGGCGTTTGTACGCAAAGTACGTACACAGTACGGGACTCTGTATGCTAATGGTGTAATAAGTACGTAGGTTGAGGATTAAGTATAGTGACCGCAGCGGCTCCATTTAAAGTGTATGAAATGTCTTTTTAAAGTATTGCTTTTAGTCCTGTATGTAAATCAGCATTTATACTAGTGAGGGTCTAGAGCAGTGATTGTCAACCTTTTTTTACTCGCGGCACACCGAACAGTATTTTAATATTGCCAAGGCACACCATCCGTTCTCCACAGAAATTAAGCAAAAAACACACATTGGCCCTCACAGTAAAAAAAAATCCACACATACATTGGCCTACACAGAAAAAACAATCACATTGCTCCCCACATAAATCATATTGTTCCCCACATGAATTATTCACATTGTTCCCCCCATAAATCCTTATTCTACCCACAAAAATCCTATTGTTCCCCACAGGAGAAATAAAATAACAAATATTAGCTCCTACCGGTCAGCTGTCCTCCTCCCTGTTCCTCAGTGGCGGGGGTTGTTCATAGTGGAGTGCTGCGAATACTGAGCAGCGGGCAGTCGGGCAGGTGTGGATGTGGGTAGGCAAGGAAAGCTGTGTATGCAGGCAGGAACTGGAAGATGTGTATGCAGGCAGGTGGGCTGGCTGGGTGGTGAGAAGTGGCGGCCGTGACCTAGGATATCACACTGCTGCGTCTTCAAGGCATAAGTCACGGCCGGAGCACGACTGCTCCTCTAAGAAGAGCCCGGGCCAGCAGTTCACTCTGAAGGTGCACAAAGCGGCTCTGGCTCCGCGGCACACCTTGCAACTGGTCGCGGCACACTGGTTGAAAAAGCCTGGTCTAGAGAGAGATACACACGCACACACACACACACACACACACACACACACACACACACACACACACACACACACACACACACACACACACACTCCTCCTGAGACCTGTCCCAGTGAGTAAGTAGTACAGAGGCTGCTGTTATTTTAGCATGTGACAAGATAAATTATAGATTTTATTTGTCTATGTGTTTTATAAGGTTGTTTAAGTTGTCTTTGTTTCACTATAAGTACATTTTATAAAAAAGTTGTCTTTCAATTAGGTGAAGCTATAAACAGTACCCAGGCCTTATTAAACTATTAGTTTAAATCTAATATAAATCATTGAGCTAAATTTAATGTACACAATCCATACATCCCAACATGACCCATTCCAGAAGGGACAAAATTCTTGAGTTTTGATTACAATCACCTATGATGAAATACCTTTCTTATTATCATAATTCTTGAGTTATGATTACAATCACCTATGATGAAATACCTTTCTTATTATCAATGAAATAGTTCATCACAGGTGACTACAATCATATATTAAGAAGCAAGTCCAGGTAGAGAGCATTTTTTCACTCCTGGAATGGGTCATGTTGGGAGGTATACACAATCATATACACAACCCCCCCTTCCCCCCTCCACCGGGGCCCCCCTGTCTAAAGTACCCCGGGCACCCTAAAGGCATAATCCGGCCCTGGATATAAGCATTCATATACAAGGATAGGTGGTATCTATTGCATCATGGTCCAGCCAGATTGCAGAGGCTCTTGGTGGGCTGTATGATATGGTCACACAGCAATGGTGCCCTGGGGTCAGGATTATGTGAAAGAGAAGAAAGATAAAACGTGAGGATATGGTGGACTGTATACAGGGGATGATAAGCTTGCCTAAAGAGTTGAGTTTTCAGGGAATGCTTGAAGGTTTGGAGGCTAGAGGAGAGTCTCATTGTGTGTGGGAGACATTGGTGTTTCTATAATGGGTGCAGTGTGTGCGATGCCCGCACACGCACCCACGTTTTATTACTAACCTTTGTGGAGTCCCATGTCGGCGCTGCAGCCATGGCAAAAATCACCGGCAAAATGGCAGCTGCACATGCTCAGTAGTGGTTAGTCCCGGAACACGGGCACAGGGGTATATCTAGGGGTCCGAGCACCCCTGGCAAAGTAAGGGACTGGCGCCCCCCAATATTTAATATAGGCAAGGTGCGCGTAACTATGTGTCTACATATATATACATATACATACACTCATGCCTGGCCTTGGAGGGACATATACACACACACACACACACACACACACACACACACACACACACACACACACACACACACACACGTCAATGTGGAAATTTTGAAGTGGGGATGGAAAAGTAAAGGTTGCAAATATGCGAGCGCCGCGCTCCGGAAAATAAGATTTTACTCACCGGTAAATCTATTTCTCGTAGTCCGTAGTGGATGCTGGGAACTCCGTAAGGACCATGGGGAATAGCGGCTCCGCAGGAGACTGGACACAACTAAAGAAAGCTTTAGGACTACCTGGTGTGCACTGGCTCCTCCCTCTATGACCCTCCTCCAGACCTCAGTTAGGATACTGTGCCCGGAAGAGCTGACACAATAAGGAAAGGATTTTGAATCTCGGGTAAGACTCATACCAGCCACACCAATCACACCGTATAACTCGTGATACTATACCCAGTTAACAGTATGAAATATAACTGAGCCTCTCAACAGATGGCTCAACAATAACCCTTTAGTTAAACAATAACTATATACAAGTATTGCAGACAATCCGCACTTGGGACGGGCGCCCAGCATCCACTACGGACTACGAGAAATAGATTTACCGGTGAGTAAATTCTTATTTTCTCTGACGTCCTAGTGGATGCTGGGAACTCCGTAAGGACCATGGGGATTATACCAAAGCTCCCAAATGGGCGGGAGAGTGCGGATGACTCTGCAGCACCGAATGAGCGAACTCTAGCTCCTCCTCAGCCAGGGTATCAAACTTGTAGAATTCAGCAAATGTGTTTGACCCCGACCAAGTAGCTGCTCGGCAAAGTTGTAAAGCCGAGACCCCTCGGGCAGCCGCCCAAGAAGAGCCCATCTTCCTCGTGGAATGGGCTTTTACAGATTTAGGATGCGGCAGTCCAGCCGCAGAATGTGCAAGTTGAATCGTGCTACAGATCCAGCGAGCAATAGTCTGCTTTGAAGCAGGCGCACCCACCTTGTTGGGTGCATGCAGGATAAATAGCGAGTCAGTCTTTCTGACTCCAGCTGTCCTGGAAACATAGATTTTTAGGGCCCGGACTACGTCCAGCAACTTGGAGTCCTCCAAGTCACGAGTAGCCGCAGGCACCACAATAGGCTGGTTCAAATGAAACGCTGAAACCACCTTTGGGAGAAATTGGGGACGAGTCCTCAATTCCGCCCTATCCATATGGAAATCAGAAAAGGGCTTTTACAAGACAAAGCCGCCAATTCTGACACACGCCTGGCCAAAGCCAAGGCCAACAGCATGACCACTTTCCACGTGAGATATTTTAGTTCCACGGTTTTAAGTGGTTCACCAATGCAACTTTAGGAAATCCAACACCACGTTGAGATCCCATGGTGCCACTGGGGGCCCAAAGGGGGCTGAATATGCAGCACTCCCTTAACAAATGTCTGAACTTCAGGTAGTGAAGCCAGTTCTTTTTGGAAGAAAATCGATAGAGCCGAAATCTGGACCTTAATGGAACCCAATTGTAGGCCCATAGTCACCCCTGACTGTAGGAAGTGCAGAAATCGACCTAGCTGAAATTCCTCCGTTGGGGCCTTCCTGTCCTCACACCACGCAACATATTTCCGCCATATGCGGTGATAATGGTTTGCGGTCACTTCATTCCTAGCTTTAATTAGCGTAGGGATAACTTCCTCCGGAATGCCCTTTTCCTTCAGGATCCGGCGTTCAACCGCCATGCCGTCAAACGCAGCCGCGGTAAGTCTTGGAACAGACAGGGCCCCTGCTGCAGCAGGTCCTGTCTGAGCGGCAGAGGCCATGGGTCCTCTGAGATCATTTCTTGAAGTTTTGGGTACCAAGATCTTCTTGGCCAATCCGGAACCACGAGTATAGTTCTTACTCCTCTCCTTCTTATTATTCTCAGTACCTTGGGTATGAGAGGCAGAGGAAGGAACACATACACCGACTGGTACACCCACGGTGTTACCAGAGCGTCCACAGCTATCGCCTGAGGGTCCCTTGACCTGGCACAATAACATTTTAGCTTTTTGTTGAGGCGGGACGCCATCATGTCCACCTGTGGCCCTTCCCAATGGTGTACAATCATTTGGAAGACTTCTGGATGAAGTCCCCACTCTCCCGGGTGGAGGTCGTGTCTGCTGAGAAAATCTGCTTCCCAGTTGTCCACTCCGAGAATGAGCACTGCTAACAGCGCTAACACATGATTTTCCGCCCATCGGAGAATCCTTGTGCCATTGCCATCCTGCTTCTTGTGCCGCCCTGTCGGTTTACATGGGCGACCGCCGTGTTGTTGTCTGACTAGATCAGCACCGGCTGGTTTTGAAGCAGGGGTCTTGCCTGACTTAGGGCATTGCAAATGGCCCTTAGTTCCAGAATATTTATGTGTAGGGAAGTCTCCTGACTTGACCATTGTCCTTGGAAGTTTCTTCCCTGTGTGACTGCCCCCCAACCTCGAAGGCTGGCATCCGAGGTCACCAGGACCCAGTCCTGTATGCCGAATCTGCGGCCCTCTGGAAGATGAGCACTCTGCAGCCATCACAACAGCGACACCCTGGCCCTTGGAGACAGGGTTATCAGCCGATGCATCTGAAGATGCGATCCGGACCACCTGTCCAACAGATCCCACTGAAAGATCCTTGCATGGAACCCTCCGAATGGAATTGCTTCGTAAGAAGCCACCATATTTCCCAGGACTCGCGTGCAATGGTGCACCGACACCTGTTTTGGTTTTAGGAGGCTCTGACTAGAGATGACAACTCCTTGGCCTTCTCCTCCGGGAGAAACACTTTTTTCTGTTCTGTGTCGAGAACAATCCCCAGGAACAGTAGACGCGTTGTAGGAACCAGCTGCGACTTCGGAAAGTTCAGGATCCAGCCGTGCTGTTGTAGCACTGCCCCAGCTAGTGCTACTCCGATCAACAACTGTTCCCTGGACCTCGCCTTTATAAGGAGATCGTCCAAGTACGGGATAATTATAACTCCCTTCCTTCGAAGGAGTATCATCATCTCTGTCATTACCTTGGGAAATACCCTCGGTGCCGTGGACAGACCAACGGCAACGTCTGGAATTGGTAATGACAGTCCTGTACCACAATCTGAGGTACTCCTGGTGAAGAGGGTAAATGGGGACATGCAGGTACGCATCCTTGATGTCCAGTGATACCATGTAATCCCCTTCGTCCAGGCTTGCAATAACCGCCCTGAGCGATTCCATTTTGAACTTGAACCTTCGTATATAAGTGTTCAAGGATTTCAAATTTAAAATGGGTCTCACCGAATCGTCCGGTTTCGGTACCACAAACATTGTGGAATAGTAACCCCGTCCCTTGAAGAAGGGGTACCTTGACTATCACCTGCTGCGACTACAGCTTGTGAATTGCCTCCAGCACTGCCTCCCTGTCTGAGGGAGCTGTCGGCAAGGCAGATTTGAGGAAATGGCGAGGGGGAGACGTCTCGAATTCCAGCTTGTACCCCTGAGATACTACCTGTAGAATCCAGGGATCCACCCGTGAGCGAGCCCACTGGTCGCTGAAATTCTTGAGACGGGCCCCCACCGTACCTGGCTCCGCCTGTGGAGCCCCAGCGTCATGCGGTGGACTTAGAGGAAGCGGGGGAGGACTTTTGTTCCTGGGAACTGGCTGTATGCTGCAGCTTTTTCCCTCTACCTCTGCCTCTGGGCAGAAAGGACGCGCCTTTAACCCGCTTGCCTTTCTGGGGCCGAAAGGACTGTACCTGATAATACGGTGCTTTATTTGGCTGTGAGGGAACATGGGGCAAAATGTTGATTTCCCAGCTGTAGCTGTGGAAACGAGGTCCGAGAGACCATCCCCAAACAACTCCTCACCCTTGTAAGGCAAACCTTCCATGTGCCTTTTAGAATCAGCATCACCTGTCCACTGCCGAGTTCCTGGCAGAAATGGACATTGCGTTTATTTTAGATGCCAGTCGGCAATTATCCCTCTGTGCATCTCTCATGTATAAGACTGCGTCTTTAATATGCTCTATGGTTAGCAATATAGTGTCCCTGTCTAAGGTACAGAGAATCTGACCACGCAGCTGCAGCACTGCACATTCATGCAGAAGCAATAGCTGGTCTCAGTATAATGCCTGAGTGTGTATATACAGACTTCAGGATAGCCTCCTGCATTCTATCTGCAGGCTGAGACGGTAGTGCCACCTTCTTTTACAGACGTGTAATCGCTTTATCCACCCTAGGGGATGTCTCCCAACGTGACCTATCCTCTGGCGGGAAAGGGTACGCCATTAGTAACCTTTTAGAAATTACCAGTTTCTTATCGGGGGAAACTCACGCTTCTTCACACATTTAGTTCATCAGATGGGGGAAAAACCACTGGAAGCTTTTTTCTTCCCAAACATAATACCCTTTTTTGTGGTACCTGGGGTAATATCAGAAATGTGCAACACATTTTTTATTGCCGTAATCATGTAACAGGTGGCTCTATTGGAATGTACAGTAGTCTCATCGTCGTCGACACTGGAGTCAGTATCCGTGTCGACATCTGTGTCTGCCATCTGAGGTAGTGGGCGTTTTAGGGCCCCTGATGGCTTTTGAGACGCCTGGGCAGGCACGGGCTGAGAAGCCGGCTGTCCCACATCTGCTATGTCGTCAAACCTTTCATGTAAGGAGTTGACACTGTCACGTAATTCCTTCCACAGAACCATCCACTCAGGTGTCGACCCCGCAGGGGGTGACATCACATTTATCGGCATCTGCTCCGCCTCCACATAAGCCTCCTCATCAAACATGTCGACACAGCCGTACCGACACACCGCACACACACACAGGGAATGCTCTGACTGAGGACAGGACCCCACAAAGTCCTTTGGGGAGACAGAGAGACAGTGGCGGATTTAGCGGGGGGCGATCAGGGCGAACGCCCCCCCTACATATACCGGCAGCGGGATGGAGGCCGGGTCCCGCTGCGGTATTGGGAACGGGTTGGAGAGCGGTGCAGCACGGCGGGGGACGAGGAGAGAGAGGAGCGTCCTGACGCGCGTACAGTGACCTCTGATCTGAGCACGCCCCCTCCTTCCTGTACGCGCGTCAGGGCGCTCTCTCTCTGTCTTCGTCCTCTGCCTCGCTGCACCGCTCGGAACCCGTTCCCAATATCGCGGCGGGACCCGGCCTCCATCAATGATTAGGTGTGTGTGTGTTGTGTGTGTGTGTCCCATTTCACCCCCCTCCTCTCTTCTCCCAGCATTGTGTCCCTGCATTCTGTTGCCTCATTCAGTGTGCTATAATGTGCACTTCGGCTCATACAATGTGCTATAAAGTTAATTTTGGCTCATACAGTGTGCTATATTGTGCACTTCGGCTCATACAGTGTGCTATAACATTGGCTCATACAGTGTGCTATAACGTTGGCTCATACAGTGTGCTATAAAGTGAATTTTGGCTCATACAGTGTGCTATAAAGTGAATTTTGGCTCATACAGTGTGCTATAAAGTGAATTTTGGCTCATACAGTGTGCTATAAAGTGAATTTTGACTCATACAGTGTGCTATAACATTGGCTCATACAGTGTGCTATAACGTTGGCTCATACAGTGTGCTATAAAGTGAATTTTGGCTCATACAGTGTGCTATAAAGTGAATTTTGGCTCATACAGTGTGCTATAAAGTGAATTTTGGCTCATACAGTGTGCTATAATGTGCACTTCGGCTCATACAGTGTGCTATAACGTTGGCTCATACAGTGTGCTATAAAGTGAATTTTGGCTCATACAGTGTGCTATAAAGTGAATTTTGGCTCATACAGTGTGCTATAACGTTGGCTCATACAGTGTGCTATAAAGTGAATTTTGGCTCATACAGTGTGCTATAACGTTGGCTCATACAGTGTGCTATAATGTGAATTTCAGCTCATACAGTGTGCTTCAATGTTGAATTTCTTTGTAAGAATATCCTAATGTCTATCCCATGCATGTTTAAATTGCCCTACTGTCTTATCCTCTACCACCCCTGATGGAAGGAATGGCGATTTGGCAGTCTGTATCACCAGTGCGCAGGGTTCTCTCCACTAACTGGCAACATTTTATTAGTAATGGCAACAATAGGAAATTTTAGAAGCGAACGGGAAGGGCATTACTAAGTGGGAGGGGCTATGATTAGGGGGAGGAGTCATAATTCTTAAACCGCCCCCCCTAAAAGTTAAGTCTAGATCCGCCACTGCAGAGAGAGAGTATGCCAGCACACACCAGAGCGCTATATAATGCAGGGATTCACACTACCCACAGTGATTTTTCCCTTATAGCTGCTATAATACACAGATTTGCGCCTAAATTTAGTGCCCCCCCCTCTCTTTTTAACCCTTTGAGCCTGAAAACTACAGGGGAGAGCCTGGGGAGCTGTCTTCCAGCTGCACTGTGAAGAGAAAATGGCGCCAGTGTGCTGAGGGAGATAGCCCCGCCCCTTTTTCAGCAGACTTCTCCCGCTCTTATAATCATAATGTGGCAGGGGTATTTTACACATATATAGCTTATTAGGCTATATTATGTGTGATTTGCCACTCTTAAGGTACTCTAATTGCTGCCCAGGGCGCCCCCCCCCCCAGCGCCCTGCACCCATCAGTGACCGGAGTATGTGGTGTGCACAGGAAGCAATGGCGCACAGCTGCAGTGCTGTGCGCTACCTTAATGAAGACCGGAGTCTTCTGCCGCCGATTTCCTGGACGTTCTTCTTGCTTCTGGCTCTGCAAGGGGGACGGCGGCGCGGCTCTGGGACCGGACGACCGAGGCTGGGCCTGTGTTCGATCCCTCTGGAGCTAATGGTGTCCAGTAGCCTAAGAAGCCCAAGCTAGCTGCAAGCAGGTAGGTTCGCTTCTTCTCCCCTCAGTCCCTCGTAGCAGTGAGTCTGTTGCCAGCAGATCTCACTGAAAATAAAAAAACGAAATATACTTTCTTTTCTAAGAGCTCAGGAGAGCCCCTAGTGTGCAACCAGCTCGGCCGGGCACAGAATTCTAACTGAGGTCTGGAGGAGGGGCATAGAGGGAGGAGCCAGTGCACACCAGGTAGTCCTAAATATTTCTTAGTTGTGCCCAGTCTCCTGCGGAGCCACTATTCCCCATGGTCCTTACGGAGTTCCCAGCATCCACTAGGACGTCAGAGAAAAGGGGGCGTGTGCGTTCAGTGTAGTTTAAAACACCATATACCCCTTATACACATTATGCACCACAATAGTAGGACCAGGGGTGTAGTGAGGGTGGCTCCAGTGGAGCGCGAGCTCCGGGCGCTGGAAAACTTAAAGGGCATGCCACCACCTGAACACCCCCTCCCTCTGCCCACTATACTGTGAGCCACTGTGCAGGCAGCCACAGAACTCGGAGACTAGCTAGGGTATAGGTTAGGCCAGAGGCTACAGCCAGCACATGCTGGAGCTCTACATAGTAACATAGTATCTAAGGCTGAAAAAAGACAATTGTCCATCGAGTACAACCTATTTGTGGTCTCCTATGCAGGATTATTTTGTATAAAATTTTGACTGTAGTTGATGACTGCCGTTACGTTTTACCCCTCTTTTTTATAATAACCATAGTGCGTGACTATGCCCCGTAACCCTGGATATCCTTATCCATTAGGAATTTATCTAACCCATTCTTAAAGGTGTTGACTGAGTTGGCCATTACAACTCCCTCAGGCAGGGAATTCTAAACACGTATCGTCCTTACCGTAAAAAAGCCTTTACGCCGTATTGTGCGGAATCTCCTCTCCTCTAACCTGAGCGAGTGTCCATGAGTTCTCTGTGTTGATCTAACCAAAAACAGGTCCTGCACAAGATCTGTATACTGGGGGTCATTCCAAGTTGATCGCAGCAGGAAATTTTTTAGCAGTTGGGCAAAACCATGTGCACTGCAGGGGGGGCAGATATAACATGTGCAGAGAGAGTTAAGGCCCGTACACACTGGTCGATATATCGGCCGTTCTCTTGAACGGCCGATATATCGCGGGACCATCGGCCAGTGTGTACGGCTGATACGTCTGTGAACTCCGTCGTTCACAGACGTATCGCGTCGGCCGCGCAGCACAGCCGACGGCCAATATATCTACCGATATATTGGCGCGTCGCTGTGTGGCCGACCGCCCGTACACATGCTGCGGCGGCCGGCGGTGATTGACAGCTGAACTGGGCGGGCGTGTGTACACGCCCGCCCAGTTCATGACGTCAGTCCCCGACAGATCGGGCAGTGTGTATGCACAGCACACTGCCCGATCCGTCCATAGATATATCTGCAGATCAGTTGATCTGCAGATATATCTACTAGTGTGTACCCACCTTTAGATTTGGGTGGGTTATTTTGTTTCTGTGCAGGCTAAATACTGGCTGATTTATTTTTACACTGCAATTTAGATTGCAGATTGAACTCACCACACCCAAATCTATCTCTCTCTGCACATGTTAAATCTGCCCCCCTGCAGTGCACATGGTTTTGCCCAACTGCTAAAAAATTTCCTACTGCGATCAACTTGGAATTACCCCCATTGTCCCCTTATATATTTGTAAATGTTGATCATGTCCCCTCTTACTCTCCTCTTTTCCAGTGTAAACATGCCTAGTCTTGCAAGCCTTTCCTCGTATTCCAGCGCCTCCATACCCTTAATTAGTTTGGTCGCCCGCCTTTGAACCTTTTCTAGCTCCAGGATATCCTTTTTGTAGTAAGGTGCCCAGAATTGTACACAGTATTCAAGGTGTGGCCTCACAAGTGATTTATATAACGGGAGTATAATACTCTCGTCCCTAGCATCAATTCCCCGTTTTATGCATGCTAATATATTATTAGCCTTCTTTGCTGCAGTCCTACTTTGGGTACTACTGCTTAGTTTGCTATCTATGAGGACACCTACAGTAAGTCCTTTTCCAGTACAGAATCCCCTAATTTTACCCCATTTAGTAGGTAGGCGTTATTTTTGTTCTTGTTACCACAGTGCATTACCTTACACTTGTCTGTATTAAAGCGCATTCTCCATTTTGCTGCCCAAGCTTCTAAGTTAACTAAGTCGTTCTGAAGTGACTCAGCATCCCCCTCCGCATTTATAACTTTACACAATTTGGTATCATCTGCAAAAAGTGACACCATGCTCTCTAGACCTTCTGTTAGGTCGTTAATGAAAATATTGAAAAAAAGGGTCCTAATACTGAGCCTTGCGGCACACCACTTAGCACTTCAGACCAATTTGAAAAAGATCCATTAACCACAACGCGCTGCTCCCTATTATCTAACCAGTTTTTGACCCAAGTGCATATTGTGCTTCCTAGCCCTGATTCTTGTAGCTTGTAGATAAGTCTCATGTGTGGTACAGTGTCGAATGCTTTGGCAAAATCTAAAAAGATTACATCCACCTCTTTACCCTGATCTAGGTTTGCGCTTACTGTTTCATATAAGCCAAGTAAGTTGGTTTGACAGGATCTGTACTTCATAAACCCATATTGATTCCTTTTAATGACCGTATTGACTTCAAGGAACTTCTGAATACTATCTCTTAGAATACCTTCCAAAACTTTCCCCACTATAGATGTAAGACTAACTGGTCTATAATTACCTGGTTCAGCTTTACTTCCCTTTTTGAATATAGGCACTACTACTTACGCTATACGCCAGTCTTTGGGAACCATACCTGATATTACTGAATCCTTAAAGATCAAAAATAGCGGTTTTGCAAGTTCAGAGTGAAGCTCCATTAGAACCCTTGGGTGAATACTAGAGATGAGCGGGTTCGGTTCCTCGGAATCCGAACCCGCCCGAACTTCATGTTTTTTTTCACGGGTCCGAGCGACTCGGATCTTCCCGCCTTGCTCGGTTAACCCGAGCGCGCCCGAACGTCATCATGACGCTGTCGGATTCTCGCGAGGCTCGGATTCTATCGCGAGACTCGGATTCTATATAAGGAGCCGCGCGTCGCCGCCATTTTCACTCGTGCATTGAGATTGATAGGGAGAGGACGTGTCTGGCGTCCTCTCCATTAGAATAGAGATAGATTAGATAGAGAGAGAGAGATTGTGCAGAGTCGCAGACAGAGTTAGTTTACCACAGTCAGTGACCAGTGCAGTTGCTAGTTAACTTTTATTTAATATAATATATCCGTTCACTTCTCTCTGCTATATCCGTTCTCTGCCTGAAAAAAAAAACGATACACAGCACAGTCAGTCACACAGTGTGACTCAGTCTGTGTGCACTCAGCTCAGCCCAGTGTGCTGCACAGTCATCAATGTATAAATTAAAAGCTTATAATTAATTGTGGGGGAGACTGGGGAGCACTGCAGGTTGTTAGCAGGAGCCAGGAGTACAATTATATTAATTAACAGTGCACACTTTTGCTGCAGGAGTGGTGACCAGTGCCTGACCACCAGTATAGTATTGTTGTATACTACTAATATCTCTTTAAATATCAACCAGTCTATATTAGCAGCAGACACAGTACAGTGCGGTAGTTCACGGCTGTGGCTACCTCTGTGTCGGCACACGGCAGGCAGTCCGTCCGACCAGAATTGTATTATTTATTATTATATACCTACCACCTAACCGTGGTTTTTTTTTCATTCTTTATACCGTCATAGTGTCATCCTAATTGTTACGAGTATACTACTATCTCTTTATCAACCAGTGTACAGTGCGGTAGTTCACGGCTGTGGCTACCTCTGTGTCGGCACACGGCAGGCAGTCCGTCCGACCAGAATTGTATTATTTATTATTATATACCTACCACCTAACCGTGGTTTTTTTTTCATTCTTTATACCGTCATAGTGTCATCCTAATTGTTACGAGTATACTACTATCTCTTTATCAACCAGTGTACAGTGCGGTAGTTCACGGCTGTGGCTACCTCTGTGTCGGCACACGGCAGGCAGTCCGTCCGACCAGAATTGTATTATTTATTATTATATACCTACCACCTAACCGTGGTTTTTTTTTTCATTCTTTATACCGTCATAGTGTCATCCTAATTGTTACGAGTATACTACTATCTCTTTATCAACCAGTGTACAGTGCGGTAGTTCACGGCTGTGGCTACCTCTGTGTCGGCACACGGCAGGCAGTCCGTCCGACCAGAATTGTATTATTTATTATTATATACCTACCACCTAACCGTGGTTTTTTTTTTCATTCTTTATACCGTCATAGTGTCATCCTAATTGTTACGAGTATACTACTATCTCTTTATCAACCAGTGTACAGTGCGGTAGTTCACGGCTGTGGCTACCTCTGTGTCGGCACACGGCAGGCAGTCCGTCCGACCAGAATTGTATTATTTATTATTATATACCTACCACCTAACCGTGGTTTTTTTTTCATTCTTTATACCGTCATAGTGTCATCCTAATTGTTACGAGTATACTACTATCTCTTTATCAACCAGTGTACAGTGCGGTAGTTCACGGCTGTGGCTACCTCTGTGTCGGCACACGGCAGGCAGTCCGTCCGACCAGAATTGTATTATTTATTATTATATACCTACCACCTAACCGTGGTTTTTTTTTCATTCTTTATACCGTCATAGTGTCATCCTAATTGTTACGAGTATACTACTATCTCTTTATCAACCAGTGTACAGTGCGGTAGTTCACGGCTGTGGCTACCTCTGTGTCGGCACACGGCAGGCAGTCCGTCCGACCAGAATTGTATTATTTATTATTATATACCTACCACCTAACCGTGGTTTTTTTTTCATTCTTTATACCGTCATAGTGTCATCCTAATTGTTACGAGTATACTACTATCTCTTTATCAACCAGTGTACAGTGCGGTAGTTCACGGCTGTGGCTACCTCTGTGTCGGCACACGGCAGGCAGTCCGTCCGACCAGAATTGTATTATTTATTATTATATACCTACCACCTAACCGTGGTTTTTTTTTTCATTCTTTATACCGTCATAGTGTCATCCTAATTGTTACGAGTATACTACTATCTCTTTATCAACCAGTGTACAGTGCGGTAGTTCACGGCTGTGGCTACCTCTGTGTCGGCACACGGCAGGCAGTCCGTCCGACCAGAATTGTATTATTTATTATTATATACCTACCACCTAACCGTGGTTTTTTTTTCATTCTTTATACCGTCATAGTGTCATCCTAATTGTTACGAGTATACTACTATCTCTTTATCAACCAGTGTACAGTGCGGTAGTTCACGGCTGTGGCTACCTCTGTGTCGGCAGTCGGCAGGCAGTCCGTCCATCCATAATTGTATTATTATTATAATATATACCACCTAACCGTGGTTTTTTTATACCACCTAACCGTGGCAGTCCGTCCATAATTGTATACTAGTATCCAATCCATCCATCTCCATTGTTTACCTGAGGTGCCTTTTAGTTCTGCCTATAAAATATGGAGAACAAAAAAGTTGAGGTTCCAAAATTAGGGAAAGATCAAGATCCACTTCCACCTCGTGCTGAAGCTGCTGCCACTAGTCATGGCCGAGACGATGAAATGCCAGCAACGTCGTCTGCCAAGGCCGATGCCCAATGTCATAGTACAGAGCATGTCAAATCCAAAACACCAAATATCAGAAAAAAAAGGACTCCAAAACCTAAAATAAAATTGTCGGAGGAGAAGCGTAAACTTGCCAATATGCCATTTACCACACGGAGTGGCAAGGAACGGCTGAGGCCCTGGCCTATGTTCATGGCTAGTGGTTCAGCTTCACATGAGGATGGAAGCACTCAGCCTCTCGCTAGAAAACTGAAAAGACTCAAGCTGGCAAAAGCACCGCAAAGAACTGTGCGTTCTTTGAAATCCCAAATCCACAAGGAGAGTCCAATTGTGTCGTTTGCGATGCCTGACCTTCCCAACACTGGACGTGAAGAGCATGCGCCTTCCACTATTTGCATGCCCCCTGCAAGTGCTGGAAGGAGCACCCGCAGTCCAGTTCCTGATAGTCAGATTGAAGATGTCAGTGTTGAAGTACACCAGGATGAGGAGGATATGGGTGTTGCTGGCGCTGGGGAGGAAATTGACCAGGAGGATTCTGATGGTGAGGTGGTTTGTTTAAGTCAGGCACCCGGGGAGACACCTGTTGTCCGTGGGAGGAATATGGCCGTTGACATGCCAGGTGAAAATACCAAAAAAATCAGCTCTTCGGTGTGGAGGTATTTCACCACAAATGCGGACAACAGGTGTCAAGCCGTGTGTTCCCTTTGTCAAGCTGTAATAAGTAGGGGTAAGGACGTTAACCACCTCGGAACATCCTCCCTTATACGTCACCTGCAGCGCATTCATAATAAGTCAGTGACAAGTTCAAAAACTTTGGGTGACAGCGGAAGCAGTCCACTGACCAGTAAATCCCTTCCTCTTGTAACCAAGCTCACGCAAACCACCCCACCAACTCCCTCAGTGTCAATTTCCTCCTTCCCCAGGAATGCCAATAGTCCTGCAGGCCATGTCACTGGCAAGTCTGACGAGTCCTCTCCTGCCTGGGATTCCTCCGATGCATCCTTGCGTGTAACGCCTACTGCTGCTGGCGCTGCTGTTGTTGCCGCTGGGAGTCGATGGTCATCCCAGAGGGGAAGTCGTAAGCCCACTTGTACTACTTCCAGTAAGCAATTGACTGTTCAACAGTCCTTTGCGAGGAAGATGAAATATCACAGCAGTCATCCTACTGCAAAGCGGATAACTGAGGCCTTGGCATCCTGGGTGGTGAGAAACGTGGTTCCGGTATCCATCATTACTGCAGAGCCAACTAGAGACTTGTTGGAGGTACTGTGTCCCCGGTACCAAATACCATCTAGGTTCCATTTCTCTAGGCAGGCGATACCGAAAATGTACACAGACCTCAGAAAAAGAGTCACCAGTGTCCTAAAAAATGCAGCTGTACCCAATGTCCACTTAACCACGGACATGTGGACAAGTGGAGCAGGGCAGGGTCAGGACTATATGACTGTGACAGCCCACTGGGTAGATGTATGGACTCCCGCCGCAAGAACAGCAGCGGCGGCACCAGTAGCAGCATCTCGCAAACGCCAACTCTTTCCTAGGCAGGCTACGCTTTGTATCACCGCTTTCCAGAATACGCACACAGCTGAAAACCTCTTACGGCAACTGAGGAAGATCATCGCGGAATGGCTTACCCCAATTGGACTCTCCTGTGGATTTGTGGCATCGGACAACGCCAGCAATATTGTGTGTGCATTAAATCTGGGCCAATTCCAGCACGTCCCATGTTTTGCACATACCTTGAATTTGGTGGTGCAGAATTTTTTAAAAAACGACAGGGCCGTGCAAGAGATGCTGTCGGTGGCCAGAAGAATTGCGGGACACTTTCGGCGTACAGGCACCACGTACAGAAAACTGGAGCACCACCAAAAACTACTGAACCTGCCCTGCCATCATCTGAAGCAAGAAGTGGTAACGAGGTGGAATTCAACCCTCTATATGCTTCAGAGGTTGGAGGAGCAGCAAAAGGCCATTCAAGCCTATACAATTGAGCACGATATAGTAGGTGGAATGCACCTGTCTCAAGTGCAGTGGAGAATGATTTCAACGTTGTGCAAGGTTCTGATGCCCTTTGAACTTGCCACACGTGAAGTCAGTTCAGACACTGCCAGCCTGAGTCAGGTCATTCCCCTCATCAGGCTTTTGCAGAAGAAGCTGGAGGCATTGAAGGAGGAGCTAACACGGAGCGATTCCGCTAGGCATGTGGGACTTGTGGATGCAGCCCTTAATTCGCTTAACAAGGATTCACGGGTGGTCAATCTGTTGAAATCAGAGCACTACATTTTGGCCACCGTGCTCGATCCTAGATTTAAAGCCTACCTTGGATCTCTCTTTCCGGCAGACACAGGTCTGCTGGGGTTGAAAGACCTGCTGGTGACAAAATTGTCAAGTCAAGCGGAACGCGACCTGTCAACATCTCCTCCTTCACATTCTCCCGCAACTGGGGGTGCGAGGAAAAGGCTCAGAATTCCGAGCCCACCCGCTGGCGGTGATGCAGGGCAGTCTGGAGCGACTGCTGATGCTGACATCTGGTCCGGACTGAAGGACCTGACAACGATTACGGACATGTCGTCTACTGTCACTGCATATGATTCTCTCAACATTGATAGAATGGTGGAGGATTATATGAGTGACCGCATCCAAGTAGGCACGTCACACAGTCCGTACTTATACTGGCAGGAAAAAGAGGCAATTTGGAGGCCCTTGCACAAACTGGCTTTATTCTACCTAAGTTGCCCTCCCACAAGTGTGTACTCCGAAAGAGTGTTTAGTGCCGCCGCTCACCTTGTCAGCAATCGGCGTACGAGGTTACATCCAGAAAATGTGGAGAAGATGATGTTCATTAAAATGAATTATAATCAATTCCTCCGCGGAGACATTGACCAGCAGCAATTGCCTCCACAAAGTACACAGGGAGCTGAGATGGTGGATTCCAGTGGGGACGAATTGATAATCTGTGAGGAGGGGGATGTACACGGTGATATATCGGAGGGTGAAGATGAGGTGGACATCTTGCCTCTGTAGAGCCAGTTTGTGCAAGGAGAGATTAATTGCTTCTTTTTTGGGGGGGGTCCAAACCAACCCGTCATATCAGTCACAGTCGTGTGGCAGACCCTGTCACTGAAATGATGGGTTGGTTAAAGTGTGCATGTCCTGTTTTGTTTATACAACATAAGGGTGGGTGGGAGGGCCCAAGGATAATTCCATCTTGCACCTCTTTTTTCTTTTCTTTTTCTTTGCATCATGTGCTGATTGGGGTGGGTTTTTTGGAAGGGACACCCTGCGTGACACTGCAGTGCCACTCCTAGATGGGCCCGGTGTTTGTGTCGGCCACTAGGGTCGCTAATCTTACTCACACAGCTACCTCATTGCGCCTCTTTTTTTCTTTGCGTCATGTGCTGTTTGGGGAGGGTTTTTTGGAAGGGACATCCTGCGTGACACTGCAGTGCCACTCCTAGATGTGCCCGGTGTTTGTGTCGGCCACTAGGGTCGCTAATCTTACTCACACAGTCAGCTACCTCATTGCGCCTCTTTTTTTCTTTGCGTCATGTGCTGTTTGGGGAGGGTTTTTTGGAAGGGCCATCCTGCGTGACACTGCAGTGCCACTCCTAGATGGGCCCGGTGTTTGTGTCGGCCACTAGGGTCGCTAATCTTACTCACACAGCTACCTCATTGCGCCTCTTTTTTTCTTTGCGTCATGTGCTGTTTGGGGAGGGTTTTTTGGAAGGGACATCCTGCGTGACACTGCAGTGCCACTCCTAGATGGGCCCGGTGTTTGTGTCGGCCACTAGGGTCGCTTATCTTACTCACACAGCGACCTCGGTGCAAATTTTAGGACTAAAAATAATATTGTGAGGTGTGAGGTATTCAGAATAGACTGAAAATGAGTGTAAATTATGGTTTTTGAGGTTAATAATACTTTGGGATCAAAATGACCCCCAAATTCTATGATTTAAGCTGTTTTTTAGTGTTTTTTGAAAAAAACACCCGAATCCAAAACACACCCGAATCCGACAAAAAAAATTCGGTGAGGTTTTGCCAAAACGCGTTCGAACCCAAAACACGGCCGCGGAACCGAACCCAAAACCAAAACACAAAACCCGAAAAATTTCAGGCGCTCATCTCTACCATCGGGACCTGGTGACTTATTAATCTTTAAATGTTTTAATCGGTCACAGACTACTGCCTCGCTTAAATAAGTGCCTATCAGTGGGATATTCTCATTATTGAGATTATGTGTTAGTCCCTGAATTGGGTCCTCTCTAGTAAATACTGTTGAAAAAAACTAATTTAGTGTGTCCGCTATGTCATTATCATTTTTGCTTAAGACTCCCAACTTGTCTTATAAAGGGCCTATATTCACCTTCTTTAATCTCTTGCTATTAATGTATTTAAAGAATTTTTTGGGATTCGCTTTGCTTTCCTTTGCTACTAGTTTTTCAGTTTCTACTTTAGCCGCTCTTATTTCCTTTTTGATATTTTGTTACATTCCTTATAGTGCTGAAATTACTCTGCTTCCCCGTCAGATTTGTATTTTTTAAATGCTCGCCTTTTCTTGCCCATAAGTTCCTTTATCTTTTTGTTAAGCCACATCGGTTTATGATTTTTATTCCTTTTTTTGCTGCTCGTAGGAATAAATTTGAGGGTATTTTTAGCTAGCAGGAATTTTAGTACCTCCCATTTCTCCGTAGTATTTTTTCCTAAAAACAAACCTTCCCATTCAATATCCCTGAAAAATACCTTCATCTTTTCAAAATTCGCTTTGCTAAAGTTTAGAGTCCTAGTTGAGCCAGTATAGGGCTGTTTATGAAAACTGATATTGAATGTGACCATATTGTGGTCGCTGTTTCCTATGGGTTCCCCTACTATAATACCTGATACCAAATCCCCATTGTTTGTTAATACCAGGTCTAAGATTACATTGTACCTAGTTGGTTCCTCAATTAGTTGAACTAAGTAGTTATCATTAAGTGTGTTTAAAAACATATTGCCCCTAGCAGTATCGGGTTCACTACGGCTGGCCGGCGGTCGGGCTCCCGGCGACCAGCATCCCGGCGCCGGGAGCCCGACCGCCGGCTTACCGACAGCTTGGCGAGCGCAAATGAGCCCCTTGCGGGCTCGCTGCGCTCGCCACGCTACGGGCACGGTGGCGCGCTACGCGCGCCACACTATTTTATTCTCCCTCTATGGGGGTCGTGGACCCCCACGAGGGAAAATAATTGTCGGTATTCCGGCTGTCGGGCTCCCGGCGCCGGTATACTGAGCGCCGGGAGCCCGACCGCCGGCAAACAGAAGACCACCCGCAGTATCACATGAATCGTTTTTCCAGTTTATCTCCCATCACTACTATGTCTCCTACTCCTGCTGCTCTTTCAATTTGCTTTAGTAACAATTCCTCATCAGATACGTTGATACCAGGCGGCCTATAGCATACACCCAATACTAACTTTTTTATTCCTTTTTCCCCGCATGCAATTTCTACCCATAATGTCTCGACAGTGTCTACAGTCCCCTCCTGAATATCTTCCCGTATATCAGGTTTTTAAAATGGCTTTACGTAAAGACACACCCCTCCACCCTTTTTATTTAGTCTGTCTCTCCTAAACAGATTGACTGTCCAATCATGAGATTCGTCCCACCAAGTTTCAGTAATGCCTATAATATCATACTGTTTGCTTGCTGCAAGTATTTCTAGTTCGCCCTTTTTACCAGTAATGCTTCTAGCGTTTACATACATACAACTAAGGTAAGTATTTTCCCTTGCGTTAGGGACATCTTTCACCTTATGTAGCAATGATGACCTGTAATCGTCATTGGTTAGTGCTTTGGTAAAATCTCTTTTAGTACCCATGTTAGTAACCTTACCGCCTGCTCTTACCCTCCCCCAACTTCTCCCCCATTTCGTTTACTACCGCCATCCCCACTGTTCTCACTGCATGACCCGTAGTTTCTAGCTAAGCCCTCGCCCCAGGCTCCTAGTTTAAAATCTCCTCCAACCTTCTAACAATCCTTCCCCCCAGCACCGCTGCCCCCTCCTCAGTCAGGTGCAATCCGTCATGACAAAAGAGATGGCGCCTGACTGAGAAGTCCGCCCAGTGTTCCAGGAACACAAATTCCTCTTTCCTGCACCAATCCCTAAGCCACACATTTACCTCCCTAATCTCCCTCTGCCTCCCTGGACTAGCGCGTGGCACGGGTAATATTTCTGAGAATATTACCTTAGATGTCCTTGCGTTAAGTTTCTTTCCTAAGTCCCTACAGTCTTTCTTAAGGACATCCCACCTTCCGCTAACTTTGTCATTGGTGCCAACATGCACCAAGACCGCCGGGTCTTTCCCAGCCCCTCCCAACAATCTATCTACCCGGTCCGCGATGTGCCGTACCCGAGAACCCGGGAGACAACAGGCTGTACGGCGATCACGGTCCCGGTAGAAGATTGCCCTATCTGCCTTCCTGATGATAGAATCCCATACCACCACCATCTGACTAGGTACCTCACTATCTTTTATCCCAACTGCGCCAGAGGGACCGCTCCTCTGGATGCTAGAGGTAGCAGTCTCCTCCGGCACCGTCATTTCTTCACTATCATCCTCCGATTCCTCTTCCAGTCGGGCAAATTTGTTCGGGTTTGATAGTTTGGAGATGTCGAGCCTCCCCCTCTTTTTCTTCCTTCTAACTGTGACCCAGCTGGCTACCTGATCATCATCCTCTTCTCCCAGTGAACCCTCCCGCAACTCCTCCACCGTTCTGTCTAAACTTCGCTCGAGATTGTGAATCTCCCTCAGTCGTGTAACGGTATGATCTAGATCAGTTACCTGGGCTTCCAGGGCAACCGTTCGCACACACCTCGTGCAGATGTAATCACACTGGGCCGGTAGCTCCAGGGGGTATATTTACTAAAATTCGTATTTTTCAGAATGAGATTAAAGTTCAAACACGAATGACATCGAATGTGTAATTTTGCAACTTTTGAATTTATTACGACTAATTTACTAAGCTGTCGTATTTTACATTTTCGTGTTTTCCGATGTCGATGTCATTCATATTTTTTGGCAGTGTTTTACGGGAGTGAATAGTAAAACACTGCCAACATTAAAACAATGAAACTCGTCCGGATCTGTGAGATCCGTGCAGGGTTTCATTGTGCATCTTTAAAAAAATTAAAAAATAGTTTAAAGTCGAAAAAAAAATGCGTGGGGTCCCCCCTCCTAAGTAAAACCAGCCTCGGGCTCTTTGAGCCAGTCCTGGTTGAAAAAATATGAGGAAAAAAATGACAGGGGTTCCCCCATATTTAATCAACCAGCACCGGGCTCTGCGCTTGGTCCTGGTGCAAAAAATATGGGGGACAAAAAGCGTAGGGGTCCCCCGTATTTTTTGAACCAGCACCGGGCTCCACTAGCCAGGTACATAATGCCAGACCCGGGGGACACTTTTATTGTGGTCCTGGCGGCCCTGGCATTACATCCCCAACTAGTCACCCCTGGCTGGGGTACCCTGGAGGAGTGGGAACCCCTTAAATCAAGGGGTCCCCCCCTCCAGCCACCCAAGGGCCAGGGGTGAAGCCCGAGGCTGTCCCCCCCATCCAAGGGCGGTGGATGGGGGGCTGATAGCCAAGTGTAAAAAATCAGAATATTGTTTTTAGTAGCAGTACACGGCAGAGATACAATGTTGCGCCTATGCGCTCCATTGTATCCAATGGTGGGAACTTTGCGGTCAGCGGTGAGGTTACTTTCGGTCAACCGCTGACCGCAAAGTTCCCACCATTGGATACAATGGAGCGCATAGGCGCTACATTGTATCTCTGCCGTCTGCAGCCTCACTGACACTACAGGAGCGAACAGCCAATCAGGAGAGTGCCACGACGTGGCGCTCCCTGATTGGCTGAAGGGACCCTCTTTGACAGGAGTCAGGGGGGGTCCTGGCAGTCGGGGAAAGGGGTCCCATGTGTAAACATGGGACCCCTTTCAGTGCGTGGTCGGGTTTCCGGTTTGTTTTTTTGCCAAGTACGTGGATTATACAAAGAACAGAAGATACACTGGATTATGTGAGTATAATTTTTTCCACAGGTACCCCGAGGATTCTACATGGAGAAGAGGACCGAGCCTCGTGTGAACATAGGTAAGTATGTATGTATGGAGGTGTGCATGTATGTAATAAACTTTCACTGTCACGGTGTGTGTGTCCTGCTTTTTGTTGGGTATTTTTTTAGTAGTAGTACTACAGGTACCAGCGGGCCCGGTTTTCCACCGCATGCTGGTACTTGTGGTTCTCCAAGTACCAGCTTGCGGGGGAGGCTTGCTGGGACTTGTAGTACTGCTACTAAAAACAATATTCTGATTTTTTACACTTGGCTATCAGCCCCCCATCCGCCGCCCTTGGATGGGGGGGACAGCCTCAGGCTTCACCCCTGGCCCTTGGGTGGCTGGAGGGGGGGACCCCTTGATTTAAGGGGTTCCCTCTCCTCCAGGGTACCCCGGCCAGGGGTGACTAGTTGGGGATGTAATGCCAGGGCCATCAGGACCACAATAAAAGTGTCCCCCGGCTCTGGCATTATGTACCTGGCTAGTGGAGCCCGGTGCTGGTTCAAAAAATACGGGGGACCCCTATGCTTTTTGGCCCCCGTATTTTTTGCACCAGGACCAGGCGCAGAGCCCGGTTCTGGTTGATTAAATATGGGGGAACCCCAGTCATTTTTTCCCCCATATTTTTTCAACCAGGATCGGCTCAAAGAGCCCGAGGCTGGTTTTGCTTAGGAGGGGGGACCCCACGCAATTTTTTTTTTTTAAACACTTTCTCACCCCTTACCACTGATAAGCATGCACGGATCTCACGGATCCGTGCATGCCTATCAGAACACGGTAAAAAAAAGCAGGTCTATTTGAAAACTGCTTTTTTTTACGATTTGTATTTATTCACGGCAGTGTTTGGCTATTGCCGGCAGTGTTTGTGAAATACAAATTTTAGTAAATTACCGAGTTCTAGCAAATAACAGGCGTATTTGACCGATGGTGTATTCATTCGTAATTTTTTTCTTTGACTTCAACAAAAATACGAATGCCCTCATCACTGCCTTGATTTGAGTTTAGTAAATTCCCGAGATGACACTTTGAAGAAAAAACACCATCTCGGTCAAAATCGGGAGCTTAGTAAATATACCCCCAGGTGTGCATACATCTTGCACGACATGCACTGAGTGAGGTCCCCAATCACAGCCCCTCCCATATTGTTTGTAAGGTCTAACTCCCTGTTACTCTCAAAGAAAAAGAAGCAAAAAGAAAAAGTAGAAGACAAACAATCTCACTTATACAATAATTAAGCGGGCTTATACTTATCTATCTTTGTGCGGTTCTTGGTCCTTCACTTTTATGCAGCCGTAGTACTCCAGTGCCCCCTCTGAGTGGGACCTCTCCTGCGGCACCGATACTCCACTTAGCAGTTGCAGTTGTTCCAACTCACTGCACCTCCTTTTCACTCGGCTTCCAGCTCCTGCTTCTGCTGTTTCCAACTCACATACACTTACAAATCCAAGCAACACTTTAAAATACAAGCCCTTACAATGAGCCGCCCTCTTTATATGTCTCACTGTCTGCTTGTATCTGTGCAGCAGGGTTACTTTTGTCCTACCTACACCACTGCCCCGGCTGCTGTAGCACCTCTTTCTCCTCCGGCTGCTGCAGCATCTCTTTCTTCCCCATCTGCTGCAGCACCTCTCTCTGTCCCGGCTACTGCAGCACCTCTTTCTGTCCTGGCCGCTTTAGCACCTCTCTCTGCCCCAGCATGTCATTTTGCCTCAGCTGCTGCATCACCTCTCTCTACATTGATTCTACAGCACCTCTCTCTGCCCCAGTTGCTGCTGCTTCAGCACCTCTCTCTGCATTAGAAGCTGCAGAGTAACATATATAAGTGGGTCTACTGTGGTGTAATGTGTATTAACAGTTCTGCTATGGTGTAACGTGTATAAACAGTTCTAATGTGGTGTAATGTGCATAAGTGGCTCTAATGTGGTGTAACTTGTATAAGCTACTCTACTGTGGTGTAACGTGAATAAGCGGTTCTACTGTGTTGTGTAACTTGTATAAGGGGCTCCACTGTGTGGCGTAAAGTGTATAAGGGATACTACTGTGTGGTGTAATGTGAATTGGTACTATTCTATGGCTATGCCCCTTCCCCCATGAAGCCATGCCCCTATATTTTCCCTATTTTAAACATGGGGGCGCCCAAAGGAAACTTTCGCCCTTGGCTTCAATAGGTCTAGAACCGGCCCTTTTACCAATTTAGGATTTTAAATATTTTTCTTTTCAAATGTAACATGCCCCCAATTCAGTACAGGGGAGGGGGAGCCGAATCATAACCTTGATCCGGGCACCATGCCACCTCGCTACACCTCTGAGTAGGACCCCTTATACTATCTACTACTGGTGCCCCCTTCACATTATACCACACGGAATGAGCCGAAATTCACATTATAGCACACAGAATGAGCCAAATTCACATTATAACACACGGTATGAGCCGAAATTCACATTATAGCACACGGTATGAGCTGACATTCACATTATGCCACACAGAATGAGCCAAAATTCACATTATAGCACTCAGAATTATCCGAAATTCACATTAGAGCAGACGGTATGAGCCAAAATTCACATTAATGCACACGGTATAAGCCGAAATTCACATTATGCCACATGGAATAAGACAAAATTCAGGGAGACTGACAGCAGGGACATTCGGAGAGGGACAGGGAAAGTGACAGCAGGGACATAGGGACAGGGAGAGTGACAGAGGGACATGGAAAGTGACAGCAGGGACATAGGGACAGGGAGAGTGACAGAGGGACAGGGAAAGTGATAGCAGGGACATAGGGACAGGGAGAGAGACAGGGGGACAGGGAAAGTGACAGCAGGGACATAGGGACAGAGAGAGTGACAGAGAGAGGGACAGCAAGGGCATACAGTAGGGACTAGGGAGAGAGAAAGGCAGCTGAGGATGCTGTGGTCTGCAGTGCGGTGGATGAGGAGGCTGTGGTCGGTATGGTGCAGAGGAGGTGCAGAGAAGGACTGAGGGCGGCGGTGGTGTAACAAAGGAGGAGGCAGAGGGCAGCGGCGGTGCAAGGAGGAGGAGGCTGTAGCCGGCGGCACTGCTGCTCCTATGACCGCGGCGCTACTATTTCATATCTGCAGCGGAACGGCAGTCAATCAGGAGCGGCCGTGGCTGGCAGACTGCGGCAGATTTGAAATAGTAGCGCCGCGGTCATAGGAGCAAGAGCTCGATGCGGCGGCGGGGGTCTTCAGACTCAGTGCTCGAAGAAGTGCCGGTATGCCATACCGTTGTATATATATATTGTGTGTGTGTGTATATATCTATATATCCCAGCAGCCCTTGTTCTGTGAGCTCCAGCAGCAAGGGCTGCTGGGAGCTGTAGTTTCTGCAGCGTTTTCTTAATGCGGTGCGGCACTGGACCCCGGCGTCTTACAGTGGCTCTAGCTGCTGCCTGCCGTGGTTGATGCCGGGGCAGATGAGGAACTGCCAGGTTAAGGGGGAACAAAGGTGCGAAGTGTATCTACCTCCTAGCCCTCCTCAGCTGGCGACCCTGGCAAGTGCCATCCTGGCCAATAGGTAGATACACCTCTGCACGGGCACAATGCCAGAGTCTAGTTCCCCGTGAAGAGGAGGAGGCACACCCGGAGTCTGTGCACGGGTCCTCTCCTCTGTTAAAATTCCCCTTGTGGGAAGGCATTCCACACGGGTGCAGCCCAAAGAAAGTCCTGCAATCGTGAATGGGAGCGAGTAATGCGCGTGGATGAGACATAGATTTTGTGCAGAGAGGAGAGGTCGAGTTGGGAGATATTTTGAGATAAGAAATGAGATGTACGTTGGTGTAGTTTGGTTAATGGCCTTGTGTGTGAGTAGAAAACAGGTAACCAATCGAGGGAATGATAGAGTGGATCCACAGACGATGAATGTCCAGCAAAGGAGATCAGCGCTGCAGCTGCATTCAGAGTGGATTGTAGTGGTGAGAGTCTGTTTTTGGTAAGATGGGGGTAACCAACGATGGTCAAGGGGGAAACCACCAATAGTTTGTGTCTTTGCATGTGCGTCACAGCATGCAAGAGCGTGGCACTGGTCTTAACTAGGGGGGGGGGCTAAGGGGGCATGTGCCCCGGGTGCAGGATTTGAGGGGGCTCCAAGGAGTTACAGAGGAAAAGGTTTTTTTTTTTTTAACCGGCAGTGCTGTGCTGTTCCAGTGAGGCACCAGACAGCACCCTTGGCAATGTCTCTGACCCACCTGTCTGCCCACAGCTGGCTCCAATGCTGTGCAGGTGAGCTCCAGTACCCGGGATCTCTTCCATGCCGGCTTCTGTCTTGAACTCTCTTCTTTGCCACGCAGTGCTGCGACTAGCGTGCAGTGCACTGTACAAGCTATAGAAGCGCACTGTGCTCTCAGTTAGCATTATCAAACTCCGCTTTACCTCCCAGATGGGGGGATTTGGTGTAGCTTATAAGGGGATGTAGTGTAGTGATGTAGTGTACCATATAGGGTATGTAGTGTAGTAATGTATTGCAGTATATAGGGGCATGTAGTGCACTGATGTGGTGTAGCATATAAGGGGATGTAGTGTAGTGATGTAGTGTACCATATAGGGTATGTAGTGTAGTAATGTATTGCAGTATATAGGGGCATGTAGTGCACTGATGTGGTGTAGCATATAAGGGGATGTAGTGTAGTGATGTAGTTTAGCATATAGGGTATGTAGTGCAGAGCATAGGGGCATGTAGTGTAGTGATGTAGTTCAGCATGTAGGGGATGTAGTATAGTGATGTAGTGCAGTGGATAGGGGAATGTAGTGCAGTGACGAAGTGTTATGATATAGTGCAATGTATGGGGACACACGGTGGATCATGTAGTTGAATACGCTGGCAGGGCATGTGGCGCATACTGTAGGGCATTTGATGCACATAGGGGAATATTGTCCAATAGTATCTCCTTTTTTCAAATTTCCTGGTAATCTGATATTTTAGTCTGACAGAGTTTGTTTTACTGTTGTTGTTTTTTTGTTTTTTTTTGGGGGGGAGGGTGGCGCAAACTATAGCCTTGCCCCGGGTGACGAAAATCCTAGTTTCAGCCCTACCTGGGGCTATATCAGTTCTGATGTGGACAGGTATCCACTGGCACCCACTACAGCAGGCATGTCCAAACTGCGGCCCTCCAGCTGTTGAGAAACTACACATCCCAGCATGCCCTGACACAGCTTCAGCATTCTCTGACAGCAAAACTGTGTCAGGGCATGCTGGGATACGTAGTTTCACAACAGCTGGAGGGGCGCCTTGGGCCAGCGCACATATCCTACACTGGTTACAGATGTTAACAGGGGCTAATCCCACAGTTAGCAGCCAAATCACCTCAGGCCAGTATAAACACTGAAAGCGGGAAGACACGCCATTACAGGGGGCATGGCTTCTTCCTCAGAGCGGATCCAGCACTCACCAGCGTCATTTTCTCCCTGCAGATCACACTGAAGAGACGCTGACAGGGAGCGCTGCCCTCCACATAACGCCAGTTTACCGCTGCGGTACCAGGGTGTTATAGACAGGGGGGGGGGGGAGAGTGAGATAATAGCTGTTTAATCTATTAAGATTATTCAGGAAGCGCCGACTGTTTACTGTATAAACTGCCTACTGGGGCGCTGTGTGACTGGCTCCTTATACTCTGTGTCTCTCTGATATGTAGGGATATGTAGTTTCACAACAGCTGGAGGGCCGCAGTTTGGACATGCCTGCACTACAGTAAAGTGCTCTCGGCCAGCAGACCTGCTCTGGCTCCTGGCTTCTACCCCTGTTGCTGTCCGGCTCTGGTTGCAGACGGCCACGTTTGCCATAGAGGTGCATGTGCTGCTTTGCTTATAATTTCAAGGGAAATACATGCAAAAACATCACGTTTGGTGCAAAATTTGAATTCACCTCCCTATGAATGGGAGTCTCTGGGCACTGTTCAGTGCCAGTGTATTAAGCTCCAACCCTGTGCTCCGGCATTTGTTCTCTGTGCTCCCAGTGCGTATCCTGTAGTGATCTAGTTTATCTAACTATTCTCTTTGCCTGCTCCTCTGGCACCATTCCTAGTGACTTCCTAGCTCTGGCCTAGGTACTCTTATAACCCAATTCAGCTTGACCCCTGGTACTGTACCCAGGGGTGATTCCAGAATAAAATGATAGGGGGGAGGCACTATGGAAGGGGCAAGTACATTTGCGTGCGGCTTCGGTGCATGTGAGGTGGCGCTTCTTATACAATGCCCACAGTTGTAGCGCTCATTATGCAATGTCCATTGTACTGGTAGTGCCCCTTATATAGACCCCATAGTAGTGGTGCCCCTTATGCAATGCCCGTATTGCCCCCAGTAGTAATGTTGCCTGTAGTAATGCCCCCAGTCATTTAGCGCCCTAGTAGTTATGCCCCCAGTGGTAATGCCCCTGCAGTTATGACCCCAGTAGTTTACCCCCCCCTTTAGTTTAGCCTCCCAGTGGTAATGTCCCCAGGAGATTGCCTGCTTGTAGTTTAGCCACCAGTAGTAATGCCCCCCTGTAGTTTGCCCCATTGTAGTTTAGCCCCTGTAGTTATGCCCCCCTTGTAGTTTAGCCCCCAGTAGTAATGCCCCCAGTATTTTGGCCCCTGTAGTTATCCCCCAGTAGTTTGGCCCCTGTAGCTATGCCCCCCTGTATTTTAGCCCCCAAGTAGTAATGCCGCTTTAGTTACGCCGTCAGTAGTAATGCCCCTGTAGTTACGCCGCCAGTAGTAATGCCCTCCTGTAGTTTGCCCCCAGTAGTTAGCCCCTTTGTAGTTGGCCCCCAGTAATAATGTCCCCCAGTAGTGTGCCCCCAGTAATAATGTCCCCCAGTAGTAATGCCCCCAGTAGATGCCCCCCAGTTGTAATACACCCAGTAGATGCCACCAGTAATAATGTCCCCCAGTAGTTTGCCCCAGTAGATTCCCCCCAGTAAAAATGTCCCACAGCAGAAATGCCCCCAATAGATGACCCCCCAGTAGATGCCCCCCAGTAATAATGCCCCCAGTAGTTTGCCTCCAGTAGTAATGCCCCCCCCCCAGTAGTAATGCCCTTGTGGCCTTGTTGATGCCCCTCAGCAGTAATGTCCCCCCCGTAGTTTGCCCCCAGTAGATGCCCCCGCTGCACTGAGGAAGAGAAAACAGAACATACTTACCAAGCCCCGTTCCCGCTTCCAGACCACTGCAGTCCTCCTCCTCCCTGGGCGTCCGCTCCTCAGTCAGCACTATGAGAGAGACGTCACGACTGACGTCTCTTCCATAGCGCACGGCACACAGTGACAGCGCCGGAAGCCGGAGCTCAGTACTGAGCTCCTGCCTCCGGCTGCCGCTGTGCAGGGAGACGGGCGCCCGCTGGTAACACAATCTCAGCGGGCGCCCGTCATCTCCCTGTGCAGCGCCGGCACTGGGGGGGACGGAGGCCACAAATGACAGGGGGGGCACGGGCCTGAGTGCCCCCCCCCCCCCCCCCTGGATCCGCCACTGGCTGTACCTAATGATCTCCTGGTTCTTACCCTCAGCTATCTCCTGACCTGATTCTGCTCGTCTCCTTGGTGCTGCATTGCCCACCTGGTTCTGACCCATTGCTGACAACTACGCTTCTGTTCACCTAATGGCAAGTTGTCACTGTCCTCTCTCAATTCCTTCATAACACCAGTCTGTACATTGGAACCAATCAGATAGCCGTGACCGCGTCTCGGGCACAGTAAAGTCAAAACTTCTTTCGGCGGTCCCTTGTGAAGGCCACCAATGCAATAGGGGTCTATTTACTAAGCCTTGGATGGAGATAAAGTGGACGGAGATAAAATCCCAACCAACCAGCTTCTAACTGTCATATTTCAAACCTAACCTGTAACATGGCAGTTAGGAGCTGATTGGCTGGTACTTTATCTCCATCCACTTTATCTCCATACAAGGTTTAGTAAATAGACCCCTAAGTCTCCAAGCGTCTGTTCAAGGTACTCACAAACTCCAAACGCATGGTCAGCGTCCCCATTACCCATCCGAGAGTTGCAACAATGTGCAGAAGACGAAGGCCGTGCTCATGCATGTGTAGTATAGTCAAGGGATGGGTTTTTAGAAAACCTCCACATAGATGGCAAGTCATCAGTCAACGACTATAAACCATTGATGGTTTCAAACAACTAAAGACCAATGGCCACAGAGGTAATGTGGAATCATAGCTGGGCCAAACAGCCATCACACTCGATGGCAGTAGTTCCACCCTGTACACTAAAATACATTTTAAAAAATGACCCCTTTCTGGAGGCCAAAACAAGCTCTTGCAGAATATCATGCCTTACCTGGCTAGCAGAGGTGTCTGCACGGAGGTGGGCAAGGGGTTGCCTCGTCCCCCCCAAAACATATGAGAAGCGCCAGTCATACTCGGCACGGTGAATGGATTTGCCCTCCATTGAATTTCCCTCATAGTAAGTGTTTAGACCCATTACACTATAGAGAAGAATGTCCCATTTGGAGACAATTTTTGGAGAGATATTTCTCTTACGTCCTAGATAATGCTGGGGTCCACATTAGTACCATGGGGTATAGACGGGTCCCTTGGAAGCCATGGGCACTTTAAGAGTTTAATAGTGTGGGCTGGCTCCTCCCTCTATGCCCCTCCTACCAGACTCAGTAGAAAATGTGCCAGGTGAAGCCAGTCACAGCTAGGGGTGCTCCTAGGAGTTTTTCTAGTGTTATTGTTTTTTTTAAAAGAGTTAGGTTCAGGGAGGCTGCTGGCAACAGCCTCCCTGCTTCGTGGGATTTAGGGGTGGAGTAGGAACCAACTCTAGAATTTAATGGTTCTCTATCTCCGCTGACAGGACACTGAGCTCCTGAGGGTGCTGATCGCAAGCCCACGAGGCAACCACTCACTCGCGCAACACGGCCACCACCACCTAACAGAGCCAGAAGATGGAGTAGTGAGTATGACGCTGGCGCCTCGGTAAGCGGGTCACCGGCAGGAAATGGCGGCACAAGCATAGGAGCGCAGCTCTGACAGGCTGCGCTCCGGAGGGATCAGCAGTACTTGTAGTGCGGCGCTGTGAGGGGCTCCTTGAGCCAGCGCACATATCCTACACTGGTTACAGATGCTAACAGGGGCTAATCCCACTGTTAGCAGCCAAATCACCTCAGGCCAGTATAAACACTGAAGGCGGGAAGACGCGCCATTACAGGGGGCGGAGCTTCTTCCTCAGAGCGGATCCAGCACTCGCCACCGCCATTTTCTCCCTTCAGATCACACTGAAAAGACGCTGACAGGGAACGCTGCCCTCCACATAACTCCAGCTTACCTCTGCGGTACCAGGGTGTTATAGACAGGGGGGGGAGAGTGAAATATTAGCTGTTTAATCTATTAAGATTATTCAGGAATCGCCGGCTGTTTACTGTATAAACTGCCTACTGCGGCGCTGTGTGGCTGGCTCCTTATACTTTGTGTCTTTCCGAAGGTACTCAGGGGGAAACTGTGTCTGCATTTTTGTGTGTGTGTGTGTGTGTGTGTATAGCTCACCTAAACATGTCTAAGAACACTGTATCCTGTGCTGCAGAGTGTGTACCTTCTCCTGAAGAGTCTATTCCTTGTACTCAGGACTGTAATATACTGTCTCAGCCTTCTGAATCCGAACCCCCATGGGTGGATTCTATTAGGGGAATGATATCCCAGATTTTCATCTCAGATAGCTCAAAATGAGACTGAAACACAGGTTTTGAGAAAGTCTGTTGAGGTTTTGTCATATTCAGCTCCCACTACCTCTTCAAAGACCCCAATTATTTACCCTAAGAAGTGTGCGCTTGCCCAGATGATGCAAGTTGACACGGATACCAACTCTGATACAGGGGACGGTGAGGAGGATATACAGGGGGAAGATGCATTCCTTGCTAAAGGGGTGCAGCTCATGATTGAGGCTATTAAGGACATTTTGCACATTACTAATAAGGTACCTGAGCCAGCAGAGGAGACTTACTTTACTGATAATAAGAAATCCTCTATTACATTCCCTGCGTCTAAGGCATTAAACGCATTGTTTGAAAAATCCTGGGAAAACCCGGAGAAAAAATTCCAGATCCCAAAAAGGGTTCTCATTGCTTTTCCTTTCCCTGAGGAGGACAGGAAAAAATGAGAAATCCCGCCTGTAGTAGACGCTTCTGTGTCTAGTTTGTCTAAAAAAGAGGTTTTACCTATCCCAGGGTCCACCGCTTTAAAAGAGTCGACTGACTGTAAGAGACTACACTCAAATCATTATACACAGCTACGGGCGTAGCTTTAAGGCCTACTATTGCTTGTGCGTGGATTTCTAAAGCCATAGTAAAGTGGTCAGGCACATTACTAGAGGAATTAGATTCTATGGATAGAGGTGACATTGAATTGTTCTTACGTCACATACAGGACTCTACAGGTTTCATAGTGGAGGCCATGAAGGACCTTGGCCATCTCAATGCGAGGGCTCCTTCCATGGCTGTCTCAGCACGCAGGGGACTCTGGCTGCTCCAATGGTCTGTGGATGCGGAATTCAAGAAGAGTGTGGAGAACCTACCCTTCACAGGTCAGGCTCTGTTTGGGGAAGCGTTAGATGCGTGGATCTCGACGGCAACTGCGGATAAGTCAACATTCCTTCCCTCAGCTACACCACCTACTAGGAAATCTTATCCTATGTCTACAATGCAGTCCTTTCGGACCGTGAAAGTTAAAAAGTCCAAACCCCCTTCCACTTTCTTTAGAGGAGGTCGGGGGAAATCCAGAAAACCTGCACCAACAGGTTCACAGGAACAGAAACCTGGTTCTGCTTCCTCAAAATCCTCGGCATGACGGTGGACCTTCCATCCTGGAGATCGGGCAGGTGGGAGCAAGATTAAGAAATTTCAGTCATGTCTGGGCGTCATCAGGCCTAGACCCCTGGGTACAAGATATTGTTACCCAGGGGTACAGACTGGAGTTTCAAGAACTCCCACCTCACAGATTCTTAATATCAGGCTTACCAGCTTTGCTGACAGAAAGTGCTATCCTACAGGAAGCCATTCAAAAATTGCTAAAGTAAGATGTTATGCACATATATTGGTAACCTGCTCAATCAGATTGTGATGTCACTCATGTGCTAAAAGGGAGGGGTAATTCTGGGTAAGAAAAAAACAATTTGTGTTCCCTAATGCACACTGAGTGAGAAGTAATACTACATAATAATCAAATAATACGGAGATCTTAGTTGCGTATATCTGCAGATATAGAGTTAAGCCCCCAGGCCGATCGGCAAGGCGTCTCCATCACTGGGGGTCCCTAATACTAGGTATGGGTCCGGGGTGCAGGACCCCATCACGTCGGCACAGGTCGGCTACCCCAGGTCAGCACACAGGTGAAAATGAATAAGGGTTAATAAGAAGCACATAAGTGCTATGTGAGTGAAGTGTGATTAAAATAATACAAAAATATATACAAAGTGATAGGGAAAATCATAAGTGTTAATAAAGTGTTAGGGTGTGCCGACCTGAAGCCGCCCAGCCATACCGACATAGGGGCCACCGCACCCCACACCCACCCCATAAATAATTACAAATATGTCTGGGTCTGAATGCCCAGTGTAAGGCCACATGATAATGGCTCCTACAGCATCTGAGAGCTAGCTTACCTGGAGACACCCTTCTCACTCAGTGTGCATTAGGGAACACAAATAGTCTTTTCTTAAAGTAAAATGTTATTGTTCCAGTGAGCGATGCTTTTGCACTTCTGCGTGGGGGGGGGGGGGGGGGGGGTTGGCAGTGACATGCGGGGCGGGATAGCCCTGTGCTGGGCGTCCCCCCGCATGTCTATGATCACGATCGTAGCTGTGCTAAATTTAGCACAGCAACGATCAACACGGAATGACCCGGTCAGGCCAATATTGAATCTAAAGTCGTTGAACCATTATTTGAGGGTATTCAAGATGGAGTCTCTGAGAGCGGGGGTCTCAGATCTGGAGGAGGGGGAATTTCTAGTATCCCTGGATATCAAGGATGCGTACCTTCACATTCTGATCTGGCCGCCTCACCAGGCTTATCTCAGATTTGTGCTGCTGGACTATCGCTATCAGTTCCAGGCACTGCCGTTTGGCCTCTCCACAGCACCGAGGGTGTTCACCAAGGTCATGGCGGAGATGATGCTACTCCTCCGCAAGCAGGGTGTGAACATAATTCCTTATCGGGACGATCTGCTGATAAAAGTGTCTTCCAGGGAGAAGCTGTTACAGAGCATTGCTCTCTCAACTCAACTACTCCAGGATCATGGATGGATCCTGAATCTTCCAAAGTCGCATTTGGAGCCGACAAGGAGACTGTCCTTCCTGGGGATGATCCTCGACACGGAAGTACAGAGGGTGTTTCTGACGGAGGAGAAAGCGTTGGTGATACAAGCAATGGATGTCCTGAAGCCTGCCCAGGTATCAGTTCATCAGTGCATTCGCCTTCTGGGAAAGATGGTTGCCTCCTACGAGGCTCTACAGTACGGAAGATTTCATGCACGGTCTTTTCAACTGGATCTGCTGGACAAATAGTTGGGATCTCATCTTCACATGCACCAGAGGATACGTCTGTCACCGAAAGCCAGAATATCGCTCCTCTGGTGGCTGCAAACTTCTCACCTACTAGAGGGTCGCAGGTTCGGGATTCAGAATTGGATCCTCCTAACCACGGATGCAAGTCTCAGAGGTTGGGGAGCAGTCACCCAAGGGAAAAACTTCCAAGGAAGGTGATCAAGTCTGGAATCCATCCTTCCGATAAACATTCTGGAGCAAAGAGCACATCTTCTAAAAGATCAGGCCATTCAGGTTCATTCGGACAATGCAGACAATGTAACGACATTGGCCTACATAAACCCACAAGGCGGAGCGAAGAGCAGAACTGCAATGTCAAAGGTAACAAGAATTATCCTCTGGGCAGAAAAACACGCGGTGGCGCTATCAGCAATCTTCATTCTGGGAGTGGACAACTGGGAAGTGGACTTCCTCAGCAGACACAATCTCCATCCAGGAGAGTGGGGCCTCCACCCAGAGGTGTTCTCAGAGGTGACAAGTCTTTGGGGCGTACCTCAAATAGACCTGATGGCCTCCCGCCTCAACAAGAAGCTTCGAAGGTACTGTTCCAGGTCAAGGGACCCACAGGCAGTGATGGTGGACGCACTGGTAACTGCGTGGGTGTTCAAGTCAGTGTATGTGTCCCTCCACTTCCACTCATCCCAAGGATTCTCAAAATAATCAAAAGAAAAAGAGTTCAGGCGATCCTCATTGCCCCGGACTGGCCAAGAAGGGCTTGGTACCCGGATCTTCTGGAGTTACTGCTGGAAGATCCGAGGCCTCTTCCTTTTCGAGAGGACCTTCTGCAACAGGGGCCGTTCGCTTATCAAGACTTACCACGGCTACGTTTGACAGCATGGAGGTTGAACGCCAGATCTTAGCTCGGAAGGGCATTCCGAACATGGTTATTCCTGATACAGGCTAGGAAAGGAGTAACGTCTAAACATTACCATCGAATTTGGAAAAAGTACGTGTCTTGGTGTGAATCCAAGAAGTTTCCTACGGTGGAGTTTCAACTGGGGCGGTTTCTCCTCTTTCTGCAAGCAGGTGTGGATGTGGGCCTACGTTTGGGCTCCATAAAAGTCCAGATTTCGGCCTTGTCCATTTTTTCCAGAAACTATTGTCTGTCCTCCCTGAGGTTCAGACTTTTTTGAAAGGGGTTCTGCACATCCAGCCTCCCTTTGTGCCTCCTTTGGCACCTTGGGATCTTAATGTGGTAATGCTGTTCCTACAGTCGGATTGGTTTGAACCTTTACAGGAGGTTGAGGTCAAGTTTCTTAATTTGGAAGGCGGTCACACTATTGGCATTGGCATCTGCTAGACGTGTGTCGGAATTGGGAGCATTGTCCTGCAAGAGCCCCTACTTGATTTTCCATGAAGATAGAGCTGAGCTCAGGACGCGTCAGCAATTTCTTCCGAAGGTTGTGTCGGCTTTTCACATCAACCAACCTATTGTGTTGCCGGTGGCTACTGACTCCTCAATTACTTCAAAGTCCTTGGATGTTGTACGGGCTTTGAAGATTTATGTGAAAAGAGAACGTCTTGTCACAGAAAGTCGGACGCTCTGTTTGTCTTTTATGATCCAAACAGGGTTGGGTGTCCTGCTTCTAAGCAGACGATTTCTCACTGGATCAGGTGTACTATCCAGCATGCTTATTCTATGGCAGGCTTGCCGTGTCCAAAATCTGTTCAGGCCCACTCTACTCGTAAAGTGGGTACTTCCCGGGCGGTTGCCCGGGGTGTCTCGGATTTACAACTTTGCCGAGCGGCTACTTGGTCAGGATCGAACACGTTTGCTAAGTTCTACAAGTTCGATACTTTGGCCTCTGAGCACCTTCAGTTTGGTCAATCGGTTCTGCAGGAGCCTCCGCGCTCTCCCTCCAATACTGGGAGCTTTGGTACATCCCCATGGTACTAAATGGACCACAGCATCCTCTAGGACGTAAGAGAAAATTGGATTTTAATTACCTACCGGTAAATCATTTTCTCGTAGTCCATAGAGGATGCAGGGTGCCGCCCAGCGCTTCGTTTTCTTGCATTTGTTACTTAGTTAAGTACTGCGTTATTACTTGGTTAAGTACTGCATTGTTACTTGGTTAAGTACTGCATTGTTACTTGGTTAAGTACTGTTGTTAAGCCGTTGCTGAATTGTTTCAAGCTAGTTAGCTTGGATTTCTGTTGTTATGTGTGAGCTGGTGTGAATCTCACCACTAGCTGTGTATTTCCTTCTCTCGAAGTTGTCCGTCTCCTCGGGCACAGTTTCTAGACTGAGTCTGGTAGGAGGGGCATAGAGGGAGGAGCCAGCCCACACTATTAAACTCTTAAAGTGCCCATGGCTCGCAAGGGACCTGTCTATACCCAATGGTACTAATGTGGACCCCAGCATCTTCTACGGACTACGAGAAAAGGATTTACCGGTAGGTAATTAAAATACTATTTTTACACATTTTTCTGCTAACAAACTTCCAACGATTGAACAATATAATAGAAACTTTTACTTTAGTTTGGGAAAGGAGTGAGGAGTGTGACATCTCAGCTGTCACCTTAGGCGGCAGCATTGCTTCCAGTGCTATAATTATGAAGCATGTCAGTCATTTCCACTTTCTTTGCATATACTGTACCTAGAATGTGCTGCCTATCAGCGAAATATGGACCTTTTTACTACACACTCAGAAGTTATTGACTGAGGTATAAACCATTCAGGCACATAGAGATGCACTATTTGGTGAATGTACTTATGCACTAGGCAAATAGGGGCACACACCCACATCTGTTGCCATGGAGACATCAGCCTGTGCTTACTTTTGCAGGCCCAGAGATTCATCTCCTAAAATACTGCTCAGATTAATCTCATATACAGCTTAAATGAATCCTGAAAGGGGTGTGGATCATCAAATCGACAGTGTCCAGGTCGACAATGTTCAGGTCGACCATTATAGGTCGACACAGTCACTAGGTCGACAGGGTTTCTAGGTCGACATGAGTTTTTCATGTTTTTTTGTGTGTCGTTTTCTCCGCAAAGTGACCGGGAAGCCCAATTAGTGCACCGTGTCCCCTCGCATGGCTCGCTTCGTTCGCCATGCTTTGGGCAAAGTGCCTTGCTGCTCTCGGCACAGGTTACCGTTCCAATCGTAGTCCACGTGGATCGTTAAGTATGAAAAAGTTCAAAAAAAGATAAAAAAAAAACTCATGTCGACCTTTTGACCTGTCGACCTAGAAACCCTGTCGACCTTCAGACCCTGTCGACCTAGTGACTGTCGACCTATAGTGGTCGACCTAAACATTGTCGACCTAGACAGTGTCGATCTTCAGACTTGATCCCCCTGAAAGTGTGGTGACCATCTGTTTGCATGCGCACAGCGTCTGTTAAGTGGAGACAGAGGGAGAGGGGGTATGCCAGCAGCTCCCAGTGACGAAAACGGGCCGTGACTCGCGATCGCGGGTCCTCCGTGAAGCCACGCCCCTTTTCAGTAGGCCCGCCCCCTTTTCGGGTGCGCGCTACGCACGCGTGAAGGTGTCCCTCTTTACATTTTTTAAATGTTGGGAGGTATGTAACTGCACTTTACTGCCTGAGGGGTGTATTCAATAAGTGTTGGAAGCTGCCGTCTTGTCGGAAAGACGGCAGCTTCCGACGGATTTAGGTCGGAAGGGGTTCCGCCCTATTCATTAGGGCCCTGTTTTTTCCAACAAGTCAGGAAATCCGACTTGTCGGAAACCTGTCGGAATACACGCGGATCGCCGGCTACAGCTGCCGAGCCGTGTGTATTGTCGGAGGCGCTGCCAAACCCGACAGGTTTTAGCCCGCTTCCAACAATGGGGGTAATTCAGACCTGATCGCACGCAGGCGGTTTTTATGCAGTGCAGTGATCAGGTAGTTGCTGCCTACAGGGGGAGGGGGTAGTTGATGTGCAGGGGTGCGATCGCTTGTGCATAGAGCTGCACAAACAAAAGTTTGTGCAGTCTCTGCACAGCTCAGGACTTACTCAGCCACTGCGATGATCCGGCCAGGAGTTGACGTCAGGAATCCTCCCTCCAAACGGCTGGGCACGCCTGCGTTTTTCCGGACACGGATACCCACAAACGCCCTCTTCGTGTCAATCTTCTTGCGATCGCCTGTGTGATCGCTTTCTTTGTTAATCCTGTCGCTGTCAGGCAATCACCGTCACCGGGCGGCGACGTGCTTGCACATTGCAGAGAATACGTATGCACAGCTCAGACCTGATCGCACCGCTGCAAAAAAATGTAGCGTGCGATCAGGTCTGAATGACCCCCAATGTCTTTAATGAAAGTCGGATTGGCAGTGTCGGGACGGGCCAAATCTGTTGGGTTTGGCCGCAGCACTGAATACTGACTTGTCGGAACCCTTCCGTCGGAAAGGATACGACAGGTATTGAATATACCCCTGGGCAGCGTTAAGGTGTTGCGGGGGCATGGCGGGGAAACACAGACGGGTCCAGGCCATTTTCAGGGCAGCTGCATGATGTCACATGCGGCCGCTGCAACAGAAAAAATGGTGACGTGCGCCTGCCTTCGCTAGTTTGCTGCGAACGCAATTTGCTGCGAGGCTACACCTCTCGTGGTCCTGGGGATACTTACTTTCTACTAGGTCACCAGCCGGCTCAGATGGGCTACTTGCTATCTGCCTGGTCACCTATCTGCTCACGTCCTTCATTCTGGGGATCTTTGGTGGTCAGCTGACAGCCCCCGCATTATTCCCAGAGCAGTGGAATTATGTCCACATGCTGAGTGAGCGTACACAAACAGTGATCCGGCAGAGAGTAAATAGTACCTTGGGAGTCATTGGTGTATACTCTTATTAACATGTTTGAACTTCTTTCAATCAATAAGTGATCAATATCACTTATTGATTTCTTTTCTTTCTCTATATTTATAAGATTTTTTTTATACACACGTATATTTCTCTCACACTGCTTTTAAGTCTGCTTGTGAGCACTTATCAGAATGACACTACAGTATATTGGGGGTAATGCCAAGTTGATCGCAGCAGGACATTTTTTAGCAGTTGGGCAAAACCATGGCCCTCATTCCGAGTTGTTCGCTCGTTCTTTTTCATCGCATCGCAGTGAAAATCCGCTTAGTACGCATGCGCAATGTTCGCACTGCGACTGCGCCAAGTAACTTTACTATGAAGAAAGTATTTTTACTCACGGCTTTTTCTTCGCTCCGGCGATCGTAATGTGATTGACAGGAAATGGGTGTTACTGGGCGGAAACACGGCGTTTCAGGGGCGTGTGGCTGAAAACGCTACCGTTTCCGGAAAAAACGCAGGAGTGGCCGGAGAAACGGTGGGAGTGCCTGGGCGAACGCTGGGTGTGTTTGTGACGTCAACCAGGAACGACAAGCACTGAAATGATCGCACAGGCAGAGTAAGTCTGGAGCTACTCTGAAACTGCTAAGTAGTTAGTAATCGCATTATTGCGAATACATCGGTCGCAATTTTAAGAAGCTAAGATTCACTCCCAGTAGGCGGCGGCTTAGCGTGTGTAACTCTGCTAAATTCGCCTTGCGACCGATCAACTCGGAATGAGGGCCCATGTGTACTGCAGGGGGGGCAGATATAACATGTGCAGAGAGAGATAGATTTGGGTGTGGTGAGTTCAATCTGCAATCTAAATTGCAGTGTAAAAATAAAGCAGCCAGTATTTACCCTGCACAGAAACAAAATAATCCACCCAAATCTAACTCTCTCTGCAAATGTTATATCTGCCCCCCCCTGCAGTGCACATGGGCCCTCATTCCGAGTTGTTCGCTCGCAAGCTGCTTTTAGCAGCTTTGCACACGCTAAGCCGCCGCCTACTGGGAGTGAATCTTAGCATAGTAAAATTGCGAACGAAAGATTAGCAGAATTGCGAATAGACACTTCTTAGCAGTTTCTGATTAGCTCCACACTTACTCGGCAACTGCGATCAGTTCAGTCAGTTTCGTTCCTGGTTTGACGTCACAAACACTCCCAGCGTTCGCCCAGTCACTCCCCCGTTTCTTCAGACACTCCCGCGTTTTTCCCAGAAACGGCAGCGTTTTTTCACACACACCCATAAAACGGCCAGTTTCCACCTAGAAACACCCACTTCCTGTCAATCACATTACGATCACCAGAACGAAGAAAAAACCTCGTAATGCCGTGAGTAAAGTACCTAACTGCATAGCAAATTTACTTGGCGCAATCGCAGTGCGAACATTGCGCATGTGCAATTAGCGGAAAATCGCTGCGATGCGAAGAAAATTACCGAGCGAACAACTCGGAATGAGGGCCATGGTTTTGCCCAACTGCTAAAAAATTTCCTGCTGCGATCAACTTGGAATTACCCCCATTATTTCCTTGCTTCTTTCCTCCATGGTCCATGCATTAACATCCGTCACATCTGGGTTGAGAACTAAAGACTAGAAAGGAATGTCCGAAAGAGTACGGATCTTGTGTTGGAGTTTGCATATATCTTAGTACACTGAAGGCGTACACTGAATTCTTACCCATTCTGTCACATTTATGGTTGGTGATTTTTTTTAAATATAATTGTCTTTGAAGTAGTGATGTGCACCGGACATTTTTCGGGTTTTGTGTTTTGGTTTTGGATTCGGTTCCGCGGCCGTGTTTTGGATTCGGACGCGTTTTGGCAAAACCTCCCTGAAATTTTTTTGTCGGATTCGGGTGTGTTTTGGATTCGGGTGTTTTTTACAAAAACCCCTCAAAAACAGCTTAAATCATAGAATTTGGGGGTCAATTTGATCCCATAGTATTATTAACCTCAATAACCATAATTTACACTCATTTTCAGTCTATTCTGAACACCTCACACCTCACAATATTATTTTTAGTCCTAAAATTTGCACCGAGGTCGCTGGATGGCTAAGCTAAGCGACACAAGTGGCCGACACAAACACCTGGCCCATCTAGGAGTGGCACTGCAGTGTCAGGCAGGATGGCACTTCAAAAAAATAGTCCCCAAACAGCACATGATGCAAAGAAAAAAAGAGGCGCACCAAGGTCGCTGTGTGACTAAGCTAAGCGACACAAGTGGCCGACACAAACACCTGGCCCATCTAGGAGTGGCACTGCAGTGTCAAGCAGGATAGCACTTCAAAAAAATAGTCCCCAAACAGCACATGATGCAAAGAAAAAAAGAGGCGCACCAAGGTCGCTGTGTGACTAAGCTAAGCGACACAAGTGGCCGACACAAACACCTGGCCCATCTAAGAGTGGCACTGCAGTGTCAGACAGGATGGCACTTCAAAAAAATTGTCCCCAAACAGCACATGATGCAAAGAAAAAAAGAGGCGCACCAAGGTCGCTGTGTGACTAAGCTAAGCAACACAAGTGGCCGACACAAACACCTGGCCCATCTAGGAGTGGCACTGCAGTGTCAGACAGGATGGCACTTCCAAAAAATTGTCCCCAAACAGCACATGATGCAAAGAAAAAAAGAGGCGCACCAAGGTGGCTGTGTGACTAAGCTAAGCGACACAAGTGGCCGACACAAACACCTGGCCCATCTAGGAGTGGCACTGTAGTGTCAGACAGGATGGCACTTCAAAAAAATTGTCCCCAAACAGCACATGATGCAAAGAAAAAAAGAGGCGCACCAAGGTCGCTGTGTGACTAAGCTAAGCGACACAAGTGGCCGACACAAACACCTGGCCCATCTAGGAGTGGCACTGCAGTGTCAGACAGGATGGCACTTCCAAAAATAGTCCCCAAACAGCACATGATGCAAAGAAAAATTAAAGAAAAAAGAGGAGCAAGATGGAATTGTCCTTGGGCCCTCCCACCCACCCTTATGTTGTATAAACAGGACATGCACACTTTAACGAACCCATCATTTCAGCGACAGGGTCTGCCACACGACTGTGACTGAAATGACTGGTTGGTTTGGGCCCCCACCAAAAAGAAGCAATCAATCTCTCCTTGCACAAACTGGCTCTACAGAGGCAAGATGTCCACCTCATCATCATCCTCCGATTCCTCACCCCTTTCACTGTGTACATCCCCCTCCTCACAGATTATTAATTCGTCCCCACTGGAATCCACCATCTCAGATCCCTGTGTACTTTCTGGAGGCAATTGCTGCTGGTGAATGTCTCCATGGAGGAATTGATTATAATTCATTTTGATGAAAATCATCTTCTTCACATTTTCTGGAAGTAACCTCGTACGCCGATTGCTGACAAGGTGAGCGGCTGCACTGAACACTCTTTCGGAGTACACACTGGAGGAAGGGCAACTTAGGTAGAATAAAGCCAGTTTGTGCAAGGGCCTCCAAATTGCCTCTTTTTCCTGCCAGTATACGTACGGACTGTCTGACGTGCCTACTTGGATGCGGTCACTCATATAATCCTTCACCATTCTTTCAATGGTGACAGAATCATATGCAGTGACAGTAGACGACATGTCAGTAATCGTTGGCAGGTCCTTCAGTCCGGACCAGATGTCAGCACTCGCTCCAGACTGCTCTGCATCACCGCCAGCGGGTGGGCTCGGAATTCTTAGCCTTTTCCTCGCACCCCCAGTTGCGGGAGAATGTGAAGGAGGAGCTGTTGACGGGTCACGTTCCGCTTGACTTGACAATTTTCTCACCAGCAGGTCTTTGAACCTCTGCAGACTTGTGTCTGCTGGAAAGAGAGATACAACATAGGTTTTAAATCTAGGATTGAGCACGGTGGCCAAAATGTAGTGCTATGATTTCAACAGATTGACCACCCGTGAATCCTGGTTAAGTGAATTAAGGGCTCCATCCACAAGTCCCACATGCCTAGCGGAATCGCTCTGTTTTAGCTCCTCCTTCAATGTCTCCAGCTTCTTCTGCAAAAGCCTGATGAGGGGAATGACCTGACTCAGGCTGGCAGTGTCTGAACTGACTTCACGTGTGGCAAGTTCAAAGGGTTGCAGAACCTTGCACAAAGTTGAAATCATTCTCCACTGCGCTTGAGTCAGGTGCATTCCACCTCCTTTGCCTATATCGTGGGCAGATGTATAGGCTTGAATGGCCTTTTGCTGCTCCTCCATCCTCTGAAGCATATAGAGGGTTGAATTCCACCTCGTTACCACCTCTTGCTTCAGATGATGGCAGGGCAGGTTCAGGACTGTTTGCATATAGAGGGTTGAATTCCACCTCGTTACCACCTCTTGCTTCAGATGATGGCAGGGCAGGTTCAGGACTGGTGCTCCAGTCTTCGGCACGCAGTGGCTGAATGCCGAAAGTGGCCCGCAATTCTTCGGGCCACCGACAGCATCTCTTGCACGCCCCTGTCGTTTTTTAAATAATTCTGCACCACCAAATTCAATGTATGTGCAAAACATGGGACATACTGGAATTTGCCCAGATGTAATGCACGCACAATATTGGTGGCGTTGTCCGATGTCACAAATCCCCAGGCGAGTCCAATTGGGGTAAGCCATTCTGCGATGATGTTCCTCAGTTTCCGTAAGAGGTTGTCAGCTGTGTGCCTCTTATGGAAAGCGGTGATACAAAGCGTAGCCTGCCTAGGAACGAGTTGGCGTTTGCGAGATGCTGCTACTGGTGCCGCCGCTGCTGTTCTTGCTGCGGGAGGCAATACATCTACCCAGTGGGCTGTCACAGTCATATAGTCCTGAGTCTGCCCTACTCCACTTGTCCACATGTCCGTGGTTAAGTGGACATTGGGTACAACTGCATTTTTTAGGACACTGGTGACTCTTTTTCTGACGTCTGTGTACATTTTCGGTATCGCCTGCCTTGAGAAATGGAACCTAGATGGCTATTTGGTACCGGGGACACAGTACCTCAATCAAGTCTCTAGTTGCCTGTGAATTAACGATGGATACCGGACACACGTTTCTCACCACCCAGGCTGACAAGACCTGAGTAATCCGCTTTGCAGCAGGATGACTGCTGTGATATTTCATCTTCCTCACAAAGGACTGTTGGACAGTCAATTGCTTACTGGAAGTAGTACAAGTGGTCTTCCGACTTCCCCTCTGGGATGACGATCGACTCCCAGCAGCAACAACAGCAGCGCCAGCAGCAGTAGGCGTTACACTCAAGGATGCATCGGAGGAATCCCAGGCAGGAGAGGACTCGTCAGACTTGCCAGTGACATGGCCTGCAGGACTATTGGCTTTCCTGTGTAAGGTGGAAATTGACACTGAGGGAGTTGGTGGTGTGGTGTGCATGAGCTTGGCTACAAGAGGAAGGGATTTAGTGGTCAGTGGACTGCTTCCGCTGTCATCCAAAGTTTTTGAACTTGTCACTGACTTCTGATGAATGCGGTCCAGGTGACGTATAAAGGAGGATGTTCCTAGGTGGTTAACGTCCTTACCCCTACTTATTACAGCTTGACAAAGGCAACAAACAGCTTGACACCTGTTGTCCGCATTTGTGTTGAAATAATTCCACACCGAAGAGGTGATTTTTTTTTGTATTTTGACCAGGCATGTCAATGGCCATATTCGTCCCACGGACAACAGGTGTCTCCCCGGGTGCCTGACTTAAACAAACCACCTCACCATCAGAATCCTCCTTGTCAATTTCCTCCCCAGCGCCAGCAACACCCATATCCTCATCCTGGTGTACTTCAACAGTGACATCTTCAATTTGACTATCAGGAACTGGACTGCGGGTGCTCCTTCCAGCACTTGCAGGGGGCGTGCAAATGGTGGAAGGCGCAAGCTCTTCCCGTCCAGTGTTGGGAAGGTCAGGCATCGCAACCGACACAATTGGACTCTCCTTGGGGATTTGTGATTTAGAAGAACGCACGGTTCTTTGCTGTGCTTTTGCCAGCTTAAGTCTTTTCATTTTTCTAGCGAGAGGATGAGTGCTTCCATCCTCATGTGAATCTGAACCACTAGCCATGAACATAGGCCAGGGCCTCAGCCGTTCCTTGCCACTCCGTGTCGTAAATGGCATATTGGCAAGTTTACGCTTCTCATCAGACGCTTTCAATTTTGATTTTTGGGTCATTTTACTGAACTTTTGTTTTTTGGATTTTACATGCTCTCTACTATGACATTGGGCATCGGCCATGGCAGACGACGTTGATGGCATTTCATCGTCTCGGCCATGACTAGTGGCAGCAGCTTCAGCACGAGGTGGAAGTGGATCTTGATCTTTCCCTATTTTAACCTCCACATTTTTGTTCTCCATTTTTTAATGTGTGGAATTATATGCCAGTATCAATAGCAATGGCCTACTACTATATATACTGAGCACAACTGAAATGCACCACAGGTATGGATGGATAGTATACTTGACGACACAGAGGTAGGTAGAGCAGTGGCCTTCCGTACCGTACTGCTATATATACTGGTAGTCACTGTCAGCAAACTGCAAAACTAAAATGCACCACAGGTATAGAATCTAGATGGATAGTATACTTGATGACACAGAGGTAGGTAGAGCAGTTGCCTTCCGTACCGTACTGCTATATATACTGGTGGTCACTGTCAGCAAACTGCAAAACTAAAATGCACCACAGGTATAGAATCTAGATGGATAGTATACTTGACGACACAGAGGTAGGTAGAGCAGTGGCCTTCCATACCGTACTGCTATATATACTGGTGGTCACTGTCAGCAAACTGCAAAACTAAAATGCACCACAGGTATAGAATCTAGATGGATAGTATACTTGACGACACAGAGGTAGGTAGAGCAGTGGCCTTCCGTACCGTACTGCTATATATACTGGTGGTCACTGTCAGCAAACTGCAAAACTAAAATGCACCACAGGTATAGAATCTAGATGGATAGTATACTTGACGACACAGAGGTAGGTAGAGCAGTGGCCTTCCGTACCGTACTGCTATATATACTGGTGGTCACTGTCAGCAAACTGCAAAACTAAAATGCACCACAGGTATAGAATCTAGATGGATAGTATACTTGACGACACAGAGGTAGGTAGAGCAGTGGCCTTCCGTACCGTACTGCTATATATACTGGTGGTCACTGTCAGCAAACTGCAAAACTAAAATGCACCACAGGTATAGAATCTAGATGGATAGTATACTTGATGACACAGAGGTAGGTAGAGTAGTGGCCTTCCGTACCGTACTGCTATATATACTGGTGGTCACTGTCAGCAAACTGCAAAACTAAAATGCACCACAGGTATAGAATGTAGATGGATAGTATACTTGACGACACAGAGGTAGGTAGAGCAGTGGCCTTCCGTACCGTACTGCTATATATACTGGTGGTCACTGTCAGCAAACTGCAAAACTAAAATGCACCACAGGTATAGAATCTAGATGGATAGTATACTTGATGACACAGAGGTAGGTAGAGCAGTGGCCTTCCGTACGGTACTGCTATATATACTGGTGGTCACTGTCAGCAAACTGCAAAACTAAAATGCACCACAGGTATAGAATCTAGATGGATAGTATACTTGACGACACAGAGGTAGGTAGAGCAGTGGCCTTCCGTACCGTACTGCTATATATACTGGTGGTCACTGTCAGCAAACTGCAAAACTAAAATGCACCACAGGTATAGAATCTAGATGGATAGTATACTTGATGACACAGAGGTAGGTAGAGCAGTGGCCTTCCGTACCGTACTGGTATATATACTGGTGGTCACTGTCAGAAAACTGCAAAACTAAAATGCACCACAGGTATAGAATCTAGATGGATAGTATACTTGACGACACAGAGGTAGGTAGAGCAGTGGCCTTCCGTACCGTACTGCTATATATACTGGTGGTCACTGTCAGCAAACTGCAAAACTAAAATGCACCACAGGTATAGAATCTAGATGGATAGTATACTTGACGACACAGAGGTAGGTAGAGCAGTGGCCTTCCGTACCGTACTGCTATATATACTGGTGGTCACTGTCAGCAAACTGCAAAACTAAAATGCACCACAGGTATAGAATCTAGATGGATAGTATACTTGACGACACAGAGGTAGGTAGAGCAGTGGCCTTCCGTACCGTACTGCTATATATACTGGTGGTCACTGTCAGCAAACTGCAAAACTAAAATGCACCACAGTTATAGAATCTAGATGGATAGTATACTTGACGACACAGAGGTAGGTAGAGCAGTGGCCTTCTGTACCGTACTGCTATATATACTGGTGGTCACTGTCAGCAAACTGCAAAACTAAAATGCACCACAGGTATAGAATCTAGATGGATAGTATACTTGACGACACAGAGGTAGGTAGAGCAGTGGCCTTCCGTACCGTACTGCTATATATACTGGTGGTCACTGTCAGCAAAACTCTGCACTGTACTCCTCCTATATAATACTGCTGGTCCCCAGTCCCCACAATAAAGCAGTGTGAGCACAGATATATGCAGCACACTGAGCACAGATATGGAGCGTTTTTCAGGCAGACAACGTATAATACTGGTGGTCACTGGTCAGCAAAACTCTGCACTGTACTCCTCCTATATAATACTGCTGGTCCCCAGTCCCCACAATAAAGCAGTGTGAGCACAGATATATGCAGCACACTGAGCACAGATATGGAGCGTTTTTCAGGCAGACAACGTATAATACTGGTGGTCACTGGTCAGCAAAACTCTGCACTGTACTCCTCCTAAATAATACTGCTGGTACCCAGTCCCCACAATAAAGCAGTGTGAGCACAGATATATGCAGCACACTGAGCACAGATATGGAGCGTTTTTCAGGCAGAGAACGGATAAAACTGGTGGTCACTGATCAGCAAAACTCTGCACTGTACTCCTCCTATATAATACAGCTGCTCCCCAGTCCCCACAATTAAGCAATAAGCACAAATATTTGCAGCAACATTAATAAACGGAGAGGACGCCAGCCACGTCGTCTCCCTAACATTTCCAATGCACGAGTGAAAATGGCGGCGACGCGCGGCTCCTTATATAGAATCCGAATCTCGCGAGAATCCGACAGCGAGATGATGACGTTCGGGCGCGCTCGGGTTAACCGAGCCATACGGGAGAATCTGAGTATGCCTCGGGCCCGTGTAAAATGGGTGAAGTTCGGTGGGGTTCGGTTTACGAGGAACCGAACCCGCTCATCACTACTTTGAAGAATCCAACATCCATCTCATCTCAGGAGAGAGTGTATTTTTATTGAACTATTTGCAGTGTTGAAAGTAGGGTGGTACGGGGTGGTACAGAGTACCATTAAGAAATATGGTGGTGGTACTCAGTACTATCAGCCCACAGCTGGGGCATAATTTATAAGGGACATTTTTTTGTGGGGGACATAAAATGGTGTCAGTGGCATAACTGTGTGTGGCACAATATGTAATAGGCATTACAGTGTGTGGTGTAATATGTAAGGCATTACGGTGTGTGGCATAATGGGGGTGATTCCGAGTTGTTCGCTCGCTAGCTGCTTTTAGCAGCATTGCACACGCTAAGCCGCCGCCCTCTGGGAGTGTTTCTTAGCTTAGCAGAATTGCGAACGAAAGATTAGCAGAATTGTGAATAGAAAATTCTTAGCAGTTTCTGAGTAGCTCGAGACTTACAAATAGCGATCAGTTCAGTCAGTTTCGTTCCTGGTTTGACGTCACACACACGCCCAGCGTTCGGCCAGCCACTCCCCCGTTTCTCCAGACACTCCCGCGTTTTTCCCTGGCACGCCTGCGTTTTTCCGCACGCTCCCAGAAAACGGCCAGTTTCCGCCCAGAAACACCCACTTCCTGTCAATCACACTACGATCACTTCAACGATGAAAAATCTTTATTCGGGCGTGAGTAAATCTACTAAGTTTTGTGTTAAAATACTAATCGCATGCGCACTGCGTACCATGCGCATGCTCATTTTTGCCTTAATCGCTCCGTTGCGAAAATCGGCAACAAGCGAACAACTCGGAGTGACCCCCAATGTGTAATGGGTGTTACGGTCTCTGGCATAATGTGTAATTTGCACCAGTCAGGCGACTCCATGCATGTGCATATGTGTCTTTCTGTCCTATCCTCCTCAGCACAAGGAGCAAAATTTGACTCAGTCACCATGGATGCATACAATGTGTTATTGCACCTATGCAGGGAAAATAATCTCCTATATAATATAAAAGCCCAGATCTGTGACTCTGTGCCTGGGCCTCTAACACTGGGCGTGGCTAGGAGCTCTCATTGGGTTAGTGGCAGGTCTATCACACCCAGTCCACAGCTGATTGAGCGAGAAACGCCCTCCCACACAGATTAAATCCAATGGATTAGCAATGGGACTGATGGAGCTGCAGCTCCAGCCCCACACCCCAAAATAGGCACACTGCATCTGCAGCAACACACCCTCCAACAATTTACACATAAACATTGATACAAATTCGGAAAAAGGGGGCGTGGCCACGGGTACAGCACCATGGTCACGCCCCTTTTCCTATACTTTCAGTGGAAGTTTGGAGAAGCAAAAATCGGTACAGACCATAAAAAAAAGGGACTGTACCTGCCAAAAAGGTCCAGCTGGAGGGTATGCCACTGCATCTGCATCAAGTCTCTGTGCTGTAGATAGGGAAAAAAATAGGATTTCGGTACTTACCAGGTAAATCCTTTTCTTTGAATCAATAGGGGGCACTGGAGTACTCTTGGGATATGGACGGCTTCCATAGGAACAAGGCACTGAATAGTTACATTTAGAAATCTCCTCCCCTCCATATCCCAGAGTACCTCAGTGTTTTTTACTGAGCCGAACAGGAGCAATAGAGAGGATGACAATGGAGAATTACATATAACATAATGGACAACAATAAAGTTGACACATAACGTGACTGACAACTAAACAGTTGGCACTATAACCGCTAGAACTTGAAACTTTGAACCAGTCGGTGAGAATGTGTTACCATAAGATCCTCTGAACTTACCACCAACCAGGTAAAACTGCTCTGGGTGAGCGTCCAGTGCCCCCTATGGATTCAAAGAAAAGGATTTACCTGGTAAGTACCAAAATCCTATTTTCTTTTTCATCCACTAGGGGTCACTGGAGTACTCTTGGGACGTACCAAAGTTTCCCCCGTGGGCGGGAGAGCTGTTTGGCACCTGTAACACTAGGCGGCCAAAGCTAGATGCTGATGCCGCAAACGTATCAAACTTATAAAAGCGCACAAACGTGTGCACTGATGACCATGTAGCCGCATGGCAAAGCTGCGTCGTAGAAGCCCCACGACCAGCTGCCCACGAAGTTCCCACAGAACGTGTGGAATGAGCTGTTACTGATGTAGGCGGCTGTAACCTAGCATGAAGGTAAGCCTGACGAATGGTCAGTTTAATCCATCTGGATAAAGTCTGCTTAGAAGCTGGCCAACCAATCTTGGCAGCATCATAGAGAACAAACAACGTATCCATCTTCCGAACTGTAGACGTTCCGGATACATAAACGCCTAATGCGCGTACCACATCCAAGGTTCCAGAATTTCCTGTCAACACAGGAACTACTATTGGTTGATTGATGTGAAATGATGACACTACCTTTGGTAAGAAAGTGGAATTCGTCCGAAGTTCCGCTCTGTCGTCATGAAACACCAAATACGGTGGCTTGCATGACAAGGCACCCAAATCTGAAACACGCCTTGCCGAAGCTAAGGCTAGTAGAAAAATAGTTTTCCAAGTGAGAAACTTTATATCCACCTGTTGTAAGGGTTCAAAATATGAAGACTGTAAGAAATCTAAAACCAGATTCAAGTCCCATGGCGCTGTAGGTGGAATGAATGGAGGCTGTACTCTGAGGACTCCTTGCAGAAAAGTGTGTACCGACGGCAATAGAGCCAATCGTCTTTGAAAGTAAATTGACAACGCGGATACAGTATCTGCACCTTTAGTGTAGATAAACGCAGTCCTCCATCTAACCCTGTCTGTAGAAATAACAAAAGACGGGATAACTTGAAAGATGAAGTCGGAAACTTCTGATCTTCACACCAAGCTATATAGACACGCCAAAATCTGTAATAATTAGCTGCCGTAACCGGCTTCCTAGCTCGTAACATGGTTGGTATAACCGATTCTGGAATGCCCTCTCTTCTTAAGAGGGCGGTCTCAACAGCCACCCCGTCAAACGCAGCCGTGCTAAATCGGGGTAAAGGTACGGACCCTGTTGTAACAGGTCCGTACGTAGTGGTAGCTGCCAAGGATCATCTGCGAGTAGTCCACGGAGATCCGAGAACCAAGCTCTCCGAGGCCAATGAGGCGCCACTAGTATTACTGTGACGGACTCTCTTTTGATCCGTTTTAGCAACAGAGGGAGCAGCGGAAACGGTGGAAACAGATACACGAGGCTGTACGGCCACGCGATGGTGAGAGCATCCACCGCCACTGCCTTTGGATCTCGCATTCTGGACACATACTGGGGCGTTTGGTGATTGTGGCGAAATGCCATCAGGTCCACTTGAGGGTAACCCCACCTCTGGACCAACATGTGAAACACTTCTAGATTTAATGCCCATTCTCCTGGATGAAAATCCCGACGGCTGAGATAATCCGCCTCCCAGTTGTCCACTCCCGGAATGAAGACTGCCGACAATATCACTTGATGATGCTCGGCCCAATTGAGGATTCGAGCTACTTCCCGCATTGCCATGCGGCTTCTTGTTCCTCCTTGTTTGTTGATGTATGCGACCGCCGTCGCATTGTCTGACTGCACCTGAACAGTCTGAGACCGAAGCATGTGCACTGCTTGTCGTAGCACACTGTAAAGTGCCCGGAGTTCCAGGACATTTATAGACAGCAATCTTTCGTGATCCGCCCAGAGACCCTGGAGCTGACAATTTTGAACTACAGCTCCCCAACCTCTGAGACTCGCGTCCGTCGTTAGAATTATCCAATTGCAGGCGCCGAACCGTTTCCCTGCGGTTAGATTGTGTACTTTGAGCCACCAGAGTAGAGACACTCTGGCCCGTGGCGACAACCTCACCCTGTGGTGATTCTGCAGATGCGAGCCCGACAACTGTGCGAGCACATCCAGTTGAAAAGGACGTGAGTGAAATCTCCCGAACTGAAGCGCTTCGAAAGCCACCACCATTGTGCCTAAGAGGCGAATGCACAAATGTACAGAGACTGTGCGTGGCTTGAGCACTAAATGTACCAAATGACGAATGACCTGTACTTTCTGTTCTGGTAGGTAAATTCTTTTATTTACCGTATCAAGAATCATACCTATGAATTGAAGTCGTTGAGACGGAATCAGATGCGATTTCTTGAAGTTGACAATATAAATGTGCTGAACCAGTACATTGTAGGTTAGCAACGCATGTTGGAGGAGTATCTGGTGAGACGGAGCCTTGATGAGCAAATCGTCCAAGTACGGAACTATTATCACTTCCAGGGATCTGAGATGAGCTATCATCACAGACATCACCTTGGTGAATACCCGAGGCGCTGACGAGAGGCCAAACGGTAGAGCCTGAAACTGATAATGGTTCTGCCGTATTGCAACCGCAAGAACCTCTGATGAGGTGGCCAAATCGGAATGTGTAAGTACGCATCCTTGAGATCCAGTGCAATCATGAATTCCTGTGGCTCTAAACCTGCAATTACTGACTGCAGAGATTCCATCTTGAATCTGTAGTAAGTGACGTACTGATTGAGACCCTTTAAGTTCAATATTGGCCTGACCGAGCCATCCGGCTTTGGTACCACAAACAGACTGGAATAATAACCTTGACCTTGTTGGTGTACAGGGACCGGAATCAAAACCGCTGAATCCACCAGAGACTGAATGGCAATTTGCAGAACCGCCCTCTTGTCGTCCGACACAGGCAGTCCTGTCTTGAAAAACCGCAGTGGCGGGAGACATTCGAACTCTATTTTGTAACCTTTTTTTTTTTTTTTATCATCAATAGTTTTTATTGAAATTTTTTTTTTTTTTGCATTGCAAAACAGGGGTACAAAAAGGAAAAAGGAAGGGAGGGGGGAAGTAGGTACATACGCACGCACGTAAGAAAGCGCTTTAACAGACATGTGCAAACAATTCAAAGTCGATCACATCAATACATTGTAAGGCAAACAGAAAATAATTAATGGAGGTGACAGGGCGGCAATGGGCTCAAAGTAAATATAACACAGATAGGAGGTCCTTACTGTTTTAGGGGGGGGGGGGGAGGGGGCCACATCAGCCGATGTGCTGGGGGGTGATTGTGTAGGGGTTCGGGGACGTAGTATCAATGCAGCACCCTCACCCTCTGTGGTAAATAGATGCCAAGGCATCCAGCGCACAAATGGAGATTTGGCAGTGAAGGAGTATGGGATGTGTTCAGTCTCCATCAAGAAGTGCAGCTGTATTTTGTGTATCACCTTTAGCATTGGAGGTGGTGTGGGTTGTTTCCAGTTTTGGGCTAAAGCCGCACGTGCAGCGAGGCAAATGTGGCCTAGGACATAATGCAGGTGTACCCCCGTGCTTCGCGGGTATATATTCAATAGAGCTATAAGCGGGGAGGGGGAGAGGTCGAGGTTCAGAACTTTGTTGATAAGGCTAAATACTTCTGTCCAGTACCCTTGGATATGGGGGCAAGACCAAAAAATATGGAAGAGGTGGCCAACCTCTCCGCATAGGCGCCAACAAAACTTCGAACATGCCGGCCATATCGTATGTAGCCTTTCCGGTGTGAGATACAGTCTGTGGAGTAGCTTAACGTGCATTTCGGAGTGATTCAGGCATTTGGACATAGTGAAGGATGACGTAAAAATGTGTTGCCATTAAGAATCTTGGAGAACACATCCCACATCCGCCTCCCACCTAACTTGGGCTCTAGATTTAGAAACGGGGAGTAGTGAGAGTAATGTTTTATACCAGAAGGAAATCTCCCCTCTGGAAGTAGCGTTAGAAAATCGGCCTGTGACTTGCAAAATACCATGTGATGGTAGGGAGGGGGAGAGGTGAAGGCTAGTCCACCAGTGCTGTATTTGATAATATCGAAGCCTCTCAGTGTCTGGTAGGGAGAAGCGTCTCTGGATATCAGAAAAAGAGGCGAATACGGACCCATTAAACAAGTCTCCCAGGACCTCCACCCCTCTGGACCTCCAGCCCGCCAGGCCAAGATTAGGGACTAGAGCGGCTACCGTTCGTAGTGAAATCAGAGAGAGATTATGATAGGAAGGGGATATGGCCGCAGTCAGTTTGTCCCAAATCTGGAGTGTGGCTCGGGTAGAGGGGAGGATATTTAAGCACTGTGGGCGAAGGGGCCTAGGGATCCAAAAAAGATCCTTCAAGGGAAAACGGGGGCAGGCTGCCTCCTCCAGACACGTCCACTTCGGACATATATCTTTGTAGAATTCTTTAATCTGGGCAAGAAGTGAGGCCTCTTGGTACAGTGATAAATTGGGCATATCTAGGCCACCGGCTCTCCTTGGTAGAGACATCCTCGCGCGAGAAAGTTTAGGCGGGCGCGAAGACCATATATAGTTAGTGAGGATTGTAGTGGCCTTATCTAGGTACTTTTTAGGGAAGATAAAAGGGATAGTTCGGAACAAGAACATTAACTTAGGGAGCAGCGACATTTTAAAGGCGGCCAGACGGCCCAACCAAGAAACTTCATAGTTGAGCCATGATTTAGTGAACATCTGGAGGGAGGACAGCAGAGGAGGGAGATTGACGTCAAATACAGAGGCGGTAGATGGGGGAATAAGAATACCTAGGTATCGTATCGAGGATGTTTTCCAGTTATACGGATACTTAGTGCGTAATGAGGGCATGGAGTTAGAGAGGTTAATGGGCAGAGCATCCGTCTTAGAGGCATTTAGTTTATAGTACGCTGCTGCAGAGTAGCTATCTAAAACAGTATGCAGATGGGGGAGAGTTGTGGCTGGGTCTGTTACGAATAGGAGAACATCGTCTGCGAACAGACATAGTTTATGCGACGTGGTGCCTAATCGTAGTCCAGGGAACTGTGGGTCCGCTCGTAGCCTAGCTGCCAGCGGTTCAATGGCTAGTACGAATATGAGAGGGGAGAGGGGGCAGCCCTGGCGGGTGCCATTATAGATTGGAAAAGGGCGAGATAAAAAACCATTACTAAATACCCGGGCCGTCGGGGAGCTATACAGGGCTAATATCGAGGAGAGGATGCGATCGCGCAGGCCGAATTTGACTAGGACTTCTCGCATATAAGGCCAGTTTAAACGATCAAAGGCCTTCTCTGCATCCAAAGATAGCAGAAGGAGACCTTGCTCGGGGGTTAGGGAATCAACAAGATTAAAGACCCGGCGTGTATTATCGGACGCCTGTCTTCCCGGGATAAAACCAACTTGGTCCGGATGTATCAGGGAGGGGAGGAGGGCGTTCAGCCGAGAGGCTATTAATTTAGCGTATATTTTAATATCCCCATTCAGTAACGCAATGGGACGATAATTTTGGCAAGAGGTCACATCTTTGCCCGGTTTAGGGATCGTGACAATACGCGCCTCGAGCATCTCCTCAGGGAGGGTGCCCTGCGAGGTAATATCGGTGTAGACCGCCACTAAGGAGGGAGCTAGAAGGTCCTGGAACGAAACATAAAAGTCATTAATAAAGCCATCCGGGCCCGGTGCCTTACCCTGGGGGAGGGATTTGATCACTTGGAGGGTTTCTGATAAGGACCATGGGGCATTCAGCAATGCTAATTGATCGTCTGAAATATTTGGGAGGTTTAAATCCGCTAAGAAGGAGTTGATAGAGGAAGGAGTAGGTTGTGGGGTGTCAGGATCTGCCGAGAGGTTATAGAGATGGGAGTAGAAGTTGGCAAACTGATTCGCTATCTCCCTCGGGTTAGAAATGTTGGTGCCTGTGGGGGATATAATGAGCTTGATTCTATTCCGAGCTTGCTGAGCCCTAAGCTTCCGGGCGAGCATTTTCCCCGGCCTGTTCCCCGCTAGGTAAAACTTCTGACGTATCCTATTTAATGAAGCCTGGGTGCGCGCCATTAGCAATGTCTGAAGTTGGGACCTAATATCTACTAGCTGCTTCTGTAAAGATTTCGTAGGTCTAGCTTGATTTTTGTCCTCTAAGTCCTTCAGTTTGAGTTCCAAATCGGCCTGGCGTTGTAGATTCAGTTTCTTGAGCTGTGCTCCTGCCTGAATCGCTGCTCCCCGGGTAACAGCTTTAAGTGCGCACCAGAAGTTCAGGGTGGACGTGTCTGAAGGAGAATTAAACTCCAAATAGGATGAAATACTGTCGGCTATAATTTTTTTTGAAACTGGGTTAGACAGCAAATGGGGAGAGAGTCTCCAAGGACAGGGGGGACAGTGTTGGTTAGCTACACTCCATTTAAGAATCAGCGGGGCATGGTCTGACCAAGTTATAGGGAGAATATCTAAAGATTTGGCGAACTGGAGGGTCCATTTGTCCGAAAATATAAAATCAATACGGGAGTAAGAGTTGTGGACTGAGGAATAATAAGTGTACTCCCTTCCTGTGGGGTTTTGCACTCGCCATATGTCGTAGAGATCAAATTCAGCCAAGAGATTACGAAAGGCTAAGGAAGGGGCGTTGGGGGAGACTGAAGTGGGGGAAGAGGTCCTGGGAGACCTGTCCAGCTTAGGGTCGAGGACTAAGTTAAAATCCCCCATGAGCAAAAGGGAGCCCTTACGAATCTTATGAATAATTAATTACACATAACTTTCGGATAAAGGCAACTTGGTGTGAGTTTGGGGCATATGCCGAGACCAGAGTTACCGGTTTTTCGTTTAAAAGGCCGCTCAGTATCAGATACCGGCCGTTTTTATCCGCTATCTGGGAGTGTAGAGTGAAGGAGATGGAGTCTCTAAACAATATGGCCACACCGTTCCTCTTAAAAGGGCCGTTGGCGAAATAACCTAGAGGGAATCTGCGATCTTTGAAAATAGGGGGTGCAACATATGAAAAGTGTGTCTCCTGCAGGGCAACAATATCAGCTTTATTCTTAGTAAAATAACCCAGAGCTAGCCTACGTTTATTAGGGGAATTCAGCCCCTTAACATTCATTGATAATACCCGAACCATCGGAACAAGCTAATGTACGTTGTGAAAGGCGAAGGGTCTTGACGCCTAGCTAGATAGAATTGTCTCGAGCAGCGAGTACCTACATCATAAAACTGGGGGTGGGGGATTGGAGGGGGGGTACGGAGAGGTGGGGGGGAAGAAAAAAACCAAAACGACCCAGTATATCGGGTCGGCATAACCACTGCAAGGGAGGTAAAAAAGTGCAGTAGTATATTACCAGGGGGGAACATGTGGCCTAGCGCCACCACCCATGAAACTGAACAGAGAAAAACAAAAACAAGAGTAAGCAGAGGTAAATATGCATACCTACAATACACATGAGAGCACATGAGAAATAAGAAAGAAAAAAACAGATACACGATATAAGATGAAAGGCTGGTACGCCATTATCACAAGAGCACATAGGACAACTCACGTGACCTTATCAAGAACAATGGCGAAGTCAATTCTGTAGTAACGGTATCAGAAACAGTTCAACTTGAAAACCCAAGCTGGGTGTATCAATGTCATGCGGTGACCCATTCTGAGCGAACGGTGGGCTGTTTCTTGGATCCAGGAGGTAGTGTAACAGAGATATCCCACTCCGCCAATAATTTGACTCCCGTCTCCAATGAAGTCACTGTGTAAGACTTGTTTTCGTACGAGATGATAAGCTTCACTGGAAAACCCCATCTGTACGTGATGTCTTGATCGCGAAGTGCCAACGTGACGGGAAGGAATGCTCGTCGCTTGGCCAAGGTTAGGGCGGAGAAGTCCGGGAACAGTTGTAGACCGCCAAGGACATCCGAGTCGGAGTCGCCCGCCTCTCTGGCTGCCCTCAGGATGTTTTCTTTGATTGTGAAGAAATGCACTCTCAGGAGTGTATCTCTCGGGAGCGAGGGGGCAACTGAGCGTGGTTTAGGCAGTCTATGGATCCGATCAATAAGCAGCTCTCTAGTGTCAGCTTTAGGTAGAAGCTTCTGGAACAAGACAGTAGCGTAGTTTTCCAACTCGGAGTTCTGCACGGAGTCGGGGATGCCTCGGATCTTAATATTGTTCCGCCGGGATCTGTCCTCTATATCCGCAATCTTGAGTTTAAACGCCTCAAGGTCACTTTGCTGCTGGTCGTGAGCCGTTATGAGGTCGTTATGAGACGAGACCAATTCCTCTACTTTCCTCTCTAGATGGTCCGTACGGTCTCCTATAGCGTGCAGCTCCGTCTTAACCTCCCGAAGGGCTGCGGTGAGGTCCTGCGTCAACTCAGATTTGAATGTTGAGAGGGCCTGGTACAGCGTTTTAACTGTGAGAGGTGCATCAGAATCAGGGTCAAACCCCGGCGATGAGATAGGGCCGCTGGGGGCAGCTTGCGGAGAGGCGGCAGCCGGGGACTTCCGTAGAGAAGAGGCGGCAGATGTCGACTTCTGAGGCGGGAAAGATACTCTCGGGGGCAGCACCCCTTTGACCTTTCTAGAAGGCATTCCAGAGGGGTGAGGCTCCGCAGACGGGATGAAGATAAAAATAAAGAAGCTCAGGCTCTCGCAGAATATAGCGAAGATTTAGGTAAGCATAAAAGACACGGGTGGTGGCGGGCAGATGGTCTGCGCTACATCAGAAGAGCGATAACACACATGGCGAGGCAGAGGGTAATCTCCATCCTGCGTCTTGTGGGGCCCAGATTAAAGGTTCCCAGCCGGGAGAGGGGATCGGGAGGTCAGGTACACACTTCGGGTCCAGCAGCTCTATTCAATAGATGCTGTGAGATAGAGATGAATGAAAGTGGTATGTTTCACCCCAGTGGCTTCTCTGTCGCAGGGTCCAGGGATCAGCAGGTAGAAGAGAATTAGGACATCAGCAGTTGTCACCTAGGAGAGCAGGCCGGCTGGGGATGCTTATCTCAGTGATTTCTACAGCTGCAGCAGCTCCCTTTATAAAAAACCAAGATGGCCGCCGCACTTCTCTCAGCATGTGTGCCTCCCGGCTCTCCTGCACTATCAGGGGTCCCCACAGCTCGTTGCCTCACAGGGTGTCCTCCCTGGGGGTCAGTGGAGTAATCTGGAGGGATCCAGGGGCTTCGGGGGGGTCCGCAGCTCTTTCCGGCTCCGCCGTGGAGCTCAAAACGCGGGCGCCGGGAGTACGCGAGTCCCCGGCTTCTGGAGGTCCTAGGCCGCAACCTGCGGGAGCCGTAAAAACAGCTCCCCGGCTCCGCGGCGGACACTGCCGGGCACAGTAGGCTGTGGGTGTACTGGGGAGCCTCCGGAGGTGAGTTGGGACGGTCCAGGGGGGAGCTTTATTGATAATTATAAAACCAGGAGAGAGGAGTGTAATGAAAGCACGTCTTCTCTTCTCCTGCCAGGCCACGCCCCTCTATTTTGTAACCTTTTAACACTAAATTGCGGATCCACCCATCTGTGGACGTCTGGAGCCAAGCCAACTGGAACGTCTGAAGGCGTGCTCCCACAATTGGAGATCCGAGATGGGCTGGGAGCCCGTCATGCCACTGGCTTGTCAGTGACCTTAGCGTCCTGACGACTGGTGTTGGTTTGTTGGAAACCACGTCCTCGACCTCGTCTACCAGGCGTGGCTGTTCCTCTGCCACGCCCGCGAAAGGACTGAGGTCTAAAGGATTTAAACGCAGGTCCAGAGTATCTCTGTCTAGGTACTGTTGGAGGCAATGGTAAGAAAACAGACTTTCCTCCCGTGGCCTCAGAAATCCATTTGTCCAATTCAGGACCAAACAACTTCTCGCCACCGTAAGGTAACGCCTCTATACCTTTTTTGACCTCCGCCTCCGCTTGCCAAGACCGCAGCCAGAGTGCTCGTCATGCTGTAACTAGCAAGGATGAAAGGCGAGAAATGAGCTGACAGACGTCAGTAGAAGCTGTACATAGATAATCAGCAGCTTCCCAGATTTGATCAGCGAGAAGTATAAGGTGATCGTCACTTAAGGCAGACTTGAGTTCTGTTATCCATACCATTAACGCCTTAGTTACCCAAATGCCAACCAACCCAGGTCTAAGCAACACTCCTGCTGCTGTATACATGGACTTTAGCATAGCTTCTATTTTACGGTCCGAAGGGTCTTTAAGCGTAGTAGCAGTTGGTACTGGTATGGTTAATTTCTTTGTAAGTTTAGACACAGACGAATCCACCAATGGCGGATTCTCCCATGTAGCTGTCACAGACTCTGGAAACGGGTAACTAGACTTAAATCTGCGAGGTATGGAAAACCGTTTATCTGGATTCTTTCGTGTTTCTAGTAACATCTTATTAAGAGATTCCGTAACAGGAAAACACATTGGAGTTCTCTGTCGTTTAGTAAAGACGACCTCATCATTTGTCAGAGGCTCCTCAGTTTCTGTAAACTTCAGAGACTGACGTACCGCTCTGATGAGATTATCAATGCCCGGGCTGTCAAAATCGTCACTATCTGACTGCTGGTCTACTTCGCCCTCCTCACCGTCATCTTGCGCAAAGAGGTCTGGCATAGAATCGTCAGAATGCAACATAGCAGAAACTGGTAAATCGTAAGACAAATGAAATTTCTTCCTTTTACCCAAAGTGGACTTGGACTTTTGGCAAGGCTGAGACCCCTCCGGTAGTTCTAGCGGTCTCACCCTAGACTCAGATCTTGCCGCTTCCCGCTCTTGTCGAGCGGCGGCCAATTCTGATTGCAATCCAGCCATAACCTGTGTTAGCATAGCCCATGGAGGGTCCGGGGATGAAACTGGCTTTGTAACCGGAGTCAAACTTGTATTCGTAGCTGAATCCACAAAACATACTGTACATGTGATAGATCCATCCGGTAACACATTCTTACAGACATGGCAGTGAAACTGCTTTTTTGTTTTTTGCTGGTGCCTTACTCATTATGCAGACAGACAACACAAAATACAAAGACAGACAACTTGCACGACTCAGTAAAATTGTACTAAGGTGTCTCTCTCTATATATATATATATATATATGCATATATATGTATATATATATATCTGGCCAAGTGCAGTGCACGCCAGTCTATATGAAATCTGATCCCAAATTCCCACTAACACCCCTGCGCCTTCTGTGGAGTAGAGATGTAGTACAGGAACGTCTGGAATCACAACAGGAAGAAACAGGAAGCATGGTTAAAATGACCCCCCCATGCTTACAGTATAAAACAAAGTGCAGATTATAACTTCCCAAACAGATATAATCAGTGAATATCCTGTTAAAAAAGGCTTAATAGCCTCTCTATCTAATAACCCATGCAGCGTTCTGCTGCTGCTATGGGCACACTCTCCCCCCTTGTGTGTGCTCCCCCCCCCCCCTCCTTGTACTCCGTGTACCGCTATCTATTACACGGAGCCGGGGATTACCTGCGGGGAGCTGAGGTAGAGGGAGCCCGGGAACGTTAGCAGGAGCCGGGGAGCGCACTGCATAGAGCCGTGGAGCGGCGGCTATGCATGGTGAATGCGGCCGGCGCGGCTCTGTGAGCGGCGGGAGGCAGCACAGCGGCGGTGACCAGGTAGCAGCGGCGGGCCATCACATAGAGGCGGTGTTCCTGGAAGCGGCGACGGGCAGCTACAAACAACAGTGTCCCCACACAGCGGGGCGGCAGCGTGAGCTGACCGCCCCGTCCCCAACATACCTGGACGCCTTGCAGTGAGGGCTATGACGGGGCTTCTTCTGCAAGCTCCGTCCTGCTTCTCCTGCAGGTAGTCCTAAACGTGGCTGTGAGGGAGCTCTTTTTAGAGAGGCCCGACACGCCAGTAGCTGCTTGTAAGCAGCTTCCACTATGCCGGACCCACGCCTATTGGAAGGGGGAAGGGATGTGGAAAATGTTGTAAAAATAAAAAATAAAAATATTCAAAAAGTAGTGTGGATAACTCCACACAAGCCTTGTTGCTACTATGAGCACAGAAAAAACACGAAGGTACTCTGGGATATGGAGGGGAGGAGAGTTCTAAATTTAACTATTCAGTGCCTTGTTCCTATGGAAGCCGTCCATATCCCAAGAGTACTCCAGTGACCCCTAGTGGATGAAAAATAAATATCCTTTTACTGCAGCGTCCTATGTCCTGCTGCCAGTCCGCCTGCCCCCTCCGCCATCAACAATCCCCACTCCCTAGCCGCAGCGCAGGTGGAACAAAAGCTGCTGCGGCCACCGGCATAGATGTGTATGAAAGCGGAGCAGCGGAAGGCTTTCATAGCCCTCCCTGCGCCGCATACTCTCTGAGCCCCAGAGCCTCCTCTGCGCGTGATGTCACAGAAGTGCCTCCCCACCACAGCCATGCCCAGATCCCCAGAGGCCCTGACTCCGCAACACAGCACTTGGGCTGCCGGCCTGGAAGCCCCGAGATGGCTAATGTAATGGATAGAGTGGGTGATATTGCGGAGGGTAATATCTGAACGCTGAATCAATGTAAAAGGTTACAGTGCTGTGCAGTGCAGTGGGTGTGCAGTCAGGGCCGGTGCTAGGGTGTTTGGCGCCCACCTGCAAACTATAAATTTGCACCCTTGCATCCTTTACAAAAGCACAGCGCACATAATACTCCCTGTAGTAGAGACACTTATACGTGTAACACCCCCTGTACCAGAGATGCTTACACATATTACGCCCCCTGAACCAGTGACGCTTACACATGTAATGCCCCCCTGTACCAGTGATGCTTACACAACTAACACCCCCTGTAGCAGTGACGCTTACACATGTAACGCCTCCTGTACCAGTGATGCTTACACAAGTAACGCCCCCTGTACTAGTGACGCTTACACAAGTAACGCCCCCTGTACCAGTGACGCTTACACATGTAACGCCTCCTGTACCAGTGACGCTTACACATATAACGCCTCCTGTACCAGTGACGCTTACACAAGTAACGCCCTCTGTACCAGTGACGCTTACACACGTAACGCCCCCCCTGTACCAGTGACTCTTACACACATAACGCCCCCTGTACCAGTGACGCTTACACACGTAACGCCCCCTATAGCAGTGACGCTTACACACGTGATGCCCCCTGTAGCAGTGATGCTTATACATGTAACGCCCTCTGTACCAATGCCGCTTAGACACGTAACGCCCTCCGTACCAGTGCCACTTAGACACGTAACACCCCTGTATCTGTGCCGCTTAGACACGTAACGGCCCCTGTACCAGTGCCGCTTAGACACGTAACGCCCCCCTGTACCAGTGATGCTTACACACGTAACGCCCCCCTGTACCAGTGAAACTTACACACGTAAAGCCCCCTGTAGCAGTGCCACTTACAAATGTAACGCCCCCTGTACCAGTGACGCTTACACACATTATGCCGCAGTCACGCATACACACACAACAGACACATATATACACAAACACACACACATACTGTACATACATTACACACATACACAGTCACACATATATACAGTATACACAGACACTGTATATACACACACACACTCACTCTTTTTCCAGACACTTACCTAATGAAGTCTGGCTGGCCGAAGCTGTAGCAGCTCATCCTCCTGCTGCAGCATGAACCCGTCTAGCTCCGCCCCTTATTCCCATCTAGCTTCACCCCCTGTGGCTCCTGCCCGGCCACTGGATGTCACACAGGGGAGGGGGAGAGGAGGCATTGTGCTGCCGGTGCCGCTGCATGTGTGACCTCCCTGCACTGCATCCCTTTGTTGAGCGGCTAGCGCCAGACCTGTGTTCAGTGTCAATGACACTGCACAGCACTCTCACCTTTTACATTGATTCAGCCAGTCAGTCAGTTTCTGCCAGCCAGTCACTATTGTTAGCACCAGTGTCCCAACGCGCCGCATTACAGGGAAGTAGACGCACTAAATAAACTACAGCTCCCAGTAGCCCTTAGCGCCGAAGCATTCCGGCCCTTAGGGCTGCTGGGAGCTGTAGTTTATTGAGTGCAGCTTCTTCCCTGTAATGCGGCGCGTTGGGACATAGACGCTAACAATAGTGACTGGCTGCTGTGCGAGTCTCCGGGAGAGCCATTGCCAAAGGGAGGACAGCAGCCTAGCTGCTGACAGGAGGGGAAGCAGGATAAGCATTACCTGCCCCTCCCCCACTCACAGTACCTCCGGGCCCCATCCGTGGCACCCCCACACACCCCCTCCAGCACCTGCGGTAGCTCTGGACCCCCTCCCCCACCCGCAACAACCCCGCACCCGCCCCTCTCGCCTGTTATGAGCCACGGCTGTGGCTCATTCCTGTTTTGCATGTCAGTTAGGTATTTTATGTTTATAAGTTGTTTCGCAGGCCAGGATTTCCCGTTGCTCTGTTTAAGAGTACTCTTGGTTGCTGCCGCTGGTGAGTCTGTGTAATTGCAGCTTGTTCCCATGTGTTCAGCCTCACCTGGCTGCTAATTACATCTTGTCAGTTTGGAGTCATGCAACAGGGCAGCTGCATGAGATTATTAATTAGGCCTCTCTGTTATATGCTGGCTCAGTGCTATTCACAGATGCTGGTGATATTTCTGGGTTTCCAGTCTGCTTGAGTTCTGAGCTTGGTTCCTGCTAGTTCCTGAGCTTCCTGTGTCGATCCCTGTGTCGATTCCTATGTCTGATCCCGTGTCCTGCCATGAGGCGTTCCTGTCCTGAGGTCCAGTACCTTTGCCTGTGCCTGGTCAAGTTTCTGGCTTCTTGGTGTCCACCGGTCTGTCGGTTGGGATTCTGCCTGTCCTCCAGTTCTGAGAGTCTGTGTCAGCAGCATTGGGAGTGCCTGTCCGTTTGCCAGTATTCGTACCGGTTCCGTGAGTAGCGGCACTGCCGCGTCCGTCGGCCTAGGCCGCTGTATTCCCTTATTATTTCTGTCAGTGGTGTTTTGCAGAGGGTTCTGCTTATGCTGTCACCGCCGGTACACAAAAGTATTGTGTCGGCGTGTGGTCAGCATTTCCTTTGTTGTTCTTTTCCTTTGGCGGCAAGCCGCACATACTTTGGTTTTAGGTTTGTTAGTAGCCCCTGGCCTTGTTGTTTAGTCAGAGGGCCCCTTGTTATCACCAGCCCAACCACAAAAAAGAAATAAAACTTTTTTTTCTTTTTTGGCCCAGTCCAGTGTCTAGTCTAGAATCCAGTCCTGTCTAGAATTCGGTGTTTAGAATCCAGTCCGGTGTTTAGAATCCAGTCCGGTGTTTAGAATCCAGTCCGGTGTTTAGAATCCGAATCCAGTCCGGTGTTTAGAATCCAGTCCGGTGTTTAGAATCCAGTCCGGTGTTTAAAAAAAAAAAAAACAGTCTTGTTTTGTTTAGCAAAAATTTAGTCTTGCCTTGTCTAGTCTTGCCTTGTCTTGTCTTGTCTAGTTTTAAATCCTCCTATGTCTACTATGCAAGCCCTGCAGGCATCTCTCTCAGCCCTGAACTCTGCTTTCAGTGCTTTGAGACCAGAGCGACTAGAAGTTTTGCAGCAATCATTTAAGCAACTGCAAAACCTTCTGACTAAAATCTTGCTCATCTTGTCAGAAGTCGTTGAAAGTACATCTATCTCTAAAGAGACTCTTGTTCACAGTATGGTGACAAGAGAATCCTCTGGTTTAATTGAAGAGAAAAGGTTTAAAAGTTTTCTGCGGCCCAGGCTCTCAGAAGAGGAGCGTCTGCGTCGCAGAAACTTAAACTTATGCCTATATTGTGGGGGTTTAGGCCACTATCTGCAGACCTGTGAGTTGCGCAAGCCAAAGTGTGGTGACGAGTCTTGCCCTCTGGCCAAGTTGAGTCAGGATACAAGACCTACTCCTGTCTCTACTGTGGCAGAGGTACTTGTCACACAACCCACACTAAAAAGCTCTCTGTCCTATAATTGGGGTCCTTGGGCAAGGGAGCCCCATTATAGATTCAGGAATCAAAAGAGAATGTTTCTCTCCTCTCTTGAGGTTCCTGTTGAAGCAGAGTTGCAGGTTCCTGGAGTGGTGCCCGTTGCCCAGGGTCCTGGAGTGGTGCCCGTTGCCCAGGGTCCTGGAGTGGTGCCCATTGCCCAGGGTCCTGGAGAGGTGCCCGATGCTCAGGATCTTGGTGCGGTACCCGATGCCCAGAGTGCTGGAGCGGTACCCGATGCCCAGAGTGCTGGAGCGGTACCCGATGCCCAGAGTGCTGGAGCAGTACCCGATGCCCAGAGTGCTGGAGCGGTACCCGATGCCCAGAGTGCTGGAGCGGTACCCGATGCCCTAGCTTATAGAGGGACATCAAATATTATAGCTCAGGTTTCCATACCAGAAGGGGTCTTAGAAGCTGTTACCCCAGGTAGGGACTTGAAGAGCGCAACCCCAGAAAGGATATCTGAAACCATAGTTCTAGAAGGGAACTCGAGAAGCAAAACCCCAGAAGGGATCTTTGAAGTAATATCCCCAAGTGGGGTTTTGAGAGACGCAGCCTCTAAGAAGGGTCTAGAGGTCGCTTCCCCAGGAAAGAACTTAAGAGGTGTAGCATTAGTGGAGGTGCTGAAGGTTATAGCTTCAGCAAAAGTCCCGGAAGTCATAGTCCCGGGAGAAGTTTCGATAATTATCGACTCAGAGAGGGAGGCCAATGGCTCGGTCCCAGTGAGGGAGGCCGATGGCTCGGTCCCAGTGGGGGAGGCCGACGGCTCGGTCCCAGTAAAAGAATCCGAGGTGCTGACCCCAGCGGGGTTCCCGGAGGCCACTGCCCCAGCGGGGTTCCCGGAGGCCACTGCCCCAGCGGGGTTCCCGAAGGCCACTGCCCCGGGTGAGGTTCAGAAAGTCACTGCCCCGGGTGGGGTTCAGAAAGTTACTGCCCCGGGTGGGGATCAGAAAGTCACTGCCCCGGGTGGGGTTCAGAAAGTCACTGCCCCGGGTGGGGATCAGAAAGTCACTGCCCCGGGTGGGGTTCAGAAAGTCACTGCCCCGGGTGGGGTTCAGAAAGTCACTGCCCCGGGTGGGGTTCAGAGAGTCTCAGCCTCGAGTAAGGTCAATAGTGACCAGGTCCTAGCAAAGCACTCCAGTCAGTCAGATGGGAAGGAAACAGATCCTGACTCTGATGTCTCAACATCCATAATCTTTGATGGGGACTTAGCCCAATTTCTGGCGCTTTACAAACACTATTACATTATTATGTTGTCTAGACCATTTCTGGGCATCACTTCAGAGAACATTGTGCTTTATCTGATTTATTCTTTTAGAGGAGAGCCTTTTGAGTGGGCGACCAGCCTAATGAAAGCTGAAGATCCCATTCTTCAGGATCCCCCAGCATTCAGTGATGCAATTATTAAAAGATATGGTTCCAAAGAAATTGGTTCAGGTTCCTCTAAGTCACCCGTCTTGTCTGCTGAGAGTCCACCAAATACTGTAAACTCGGCACAAGAGTCCCAGCCCGTTGTTTTGACTGCAGGATGTGCTTTTCTGACTTCTTCTTCTTCTAATAATAGTACTTTGCCAGAAAGTTCAGCTCCCAAGGATAAGAAACCTGTCTCTGATTTGAACGCAGCCTTGCTGGGTGGTACCATCAGTTCAGACAATGTTTGGGGAATTACCTTGGTCAGACCTAAAGAGCTTTGTAAAAAGAAGAAGAAGAAGAAAAATAAATAATTTTTGACTCTTGCCTTGATATAAAAAAAAAAGAAAAAAAAAAAAGATTTTTTCTCTCCTTATCTTGTGTCCAGTGGCCACCGTCAGGGGGAGGGCACTGTTACAAGCTGTGGTTGCAGCTTGTTTCTGTTTTCGTGTCTGTTAGACCAGTGTGTCAGTTTTTTTTTGTATCCCTTGTTTTTGATAGTCTGTATTTTGGGGTCCTTAGACCCCTCCTCAAGGGGGGGGGGGGGTACTGTTATGAGCCACGGCTGTGGCTCATTCCTGTTTTGCATGTCAGTTAGGTATTTTATGTTTATAAGTTGTTTCGCAGGCCAGGATTTCCTGTTGCTCTGTTTAAGAGTACTCTTGGTTGCTGCCGCTGGTGAGTCTGTGTAATTGCAGCTTGTTCCCATGTGTTCAGCCTCACCTGGCTGCTAATTGCATCTTGTCAGTTTGGAGTCATGCAACAGGGCAGCTGCATGAGATTATTAATTAGGCCTCTCTGTTATATGCTGGCTCAGTGCTATTCACAGATGCTGGTGATATTTCTGGGTTTCCAGTCTGCTTGAGTTCTGAGCTTGGTTCCTGCTAGTTCCTGAGCTTCCTGTGTCGATCCCTGTGTCGATTCCTATGTCTGATCCCGTGTCCTGCCGTGAGGCGTTCCTGTCCTGAGGTCCAGTACCTTTGCCTGTGCCTGGTCAAGTTTCTGGCTTCTTGGTGTCCACCGGTCTGTCGTTTGGGATTCTGCCTGTCCTCCAGTTCTGAGAGTCTGTGTCAGCAGCATTGGGAGTTCCTGTCCGTTTGCCAGTATTCGTACCGGTTCCGTGAGTAGCGGCACTGCCGCGTCCGTCGGCCAAGGCCGCTGTATTCCCTTATTATTTCTGTCACTGGTGTTTTGCAGAGGGTTCTGCTTATGCTGTCACCGCCGGTACACAAAAGTATTGTGTCGGCGTGTGGTCAGCATTTCCTTTGTTGTTCTTTTCCTTTGGCGGCAAGCCGCACATACTTTGGTTTTAGGTTTGTTAGTAGCCCCTGGCCTTGTTGTTTAGTCAGAGGGCCCCTTGTTATCACCCTGTCTCGGTCCACTCTTTGTCTCTCATTAAGACCTGAGGGGGCATCGAAGTTGGGCAGACGTAATCCGCCCTTCAAACGCGGCTGCCATGGGCTCAAGCAACCATAGTCTCGCAAGAGTGTACTGACAGCACGGGCGAGACAACGGAGATAGGGCGCCAGGGGCTATTCCCTTTCCATTCCCCTTTCCCAGCATTACGTCCTAGTGCTCTGGACTCGCTTCATAACATCTCCCTTGTTCTGAGCACCAGGAACCTAACATCGCCACACTACCGCATCCTCCCCTCCCCTACCCGGGTAGGGGGGGGGGGGGGCGGGCACCCCCGCAACTCCTGCTTCCCCACCCGCGGTGGCTCCGGACCCCCACCCGTGGCACCCACGCACCCTCCCCCACCCGTGGCACCACCGCACCAGCCCCTCCCCTACCTGCGGCACCACCACAACCACCCCTCCCCTCCCGCGGCACCCCCGGATCCCATCCGCGTCTTCCCTGCACCCGCCACTCCCCCAACCAAAGCACCTACTAGGTGATTCATCAGGCCCTGTGTGCGCTGTTCATGCCATTGCAAGGGGCTTCGACCCCTTAACCATTGCACGCCCTTTGTCTGTGCAATATTTAACTACTCACACAATTATGATTGGAGGTATTACTCCAGTCCATACAATAAAAATATTGCACGCCACAAGGGTGTGCAAGGGTTAAGGGGGTGTAGCCCCTTACGACGGTGTGAAGAGCGCCCGTAGGGCACAATGAATCACCTAGTAATAATAATAATAATAACAATAATATTTTATTTATATAGTTCTTCTGCATTTAAATTCATTGCTGAATGCTGTGAAATTTAGATTTAAACAGCATAAAGGTCAAACCCCTGCAAGCACACCCTTCCATTCTAAATAGGATTAGGGCAGTACGGATGGTGTAGTGGTTACCATTACTACCTCACAGCACTGAGATCATGGGTTCGATTCCCACCATGGCCCTAACTGTGCGGAGTTTGTATATTCTTCCCGTACTTACATGGGCTTCCTCCTTGTGCTCCGGTTTCCTCCCACTATCCAAAAATATACTGGTAGGTTAATTGGATCCCAACAAAAATTAACCATAGCGTGAATGTGTGTGCGTGTACATGTGATAGGGAATATAGATTGTAAACTCCACTGGAGCATGGACTGATGTGAATGGCCAAATATTCTCTGTACAGCGCTGTGGAATATGTGTGCGCTATATAAATAACTTGTAATAAATAATAACGATGGGTCTGTGTTTCTGCTTACATCAGCAGGAGGAGCTGCAGTAGCAGTTGATATCCACTTGGGGGACCTGGTGTCTAAGAATTCTTCAGGTACTGGTATGTCAGACTATTACTTGTATTTTCCAGTCTCGGTTTATACTGTAAGCTCCACCAAAGCTGCTAATATCCATTACTTTTTTTGTTCGACTGTATTTAAAGAACTAAAAAGTACCTTTGTTTTTTCCTTTAAACATCACAACTTGCACTTCCCTTTTATAAGACGGGATTCAAACAAAGTCTATGGTTTCTGTTCCTAGAATTGGAAGACAGTATATAGAAGACCTTCATTTACCCTGTACTAATTTGATGGTACTTTTTTAGTCTTCACCTCATAAAGCTATTGACCTGTGATATTCTGCTGTGTAAAATTTAATTAAAGTTGATATTAATATCTGAGATAGTTCATACATACAGAGGAGACGCAAGCAGGGTCGGACTGGCCCACAGGGGAACAGGAAACCACCGGTGGGCCCCACTGCCTGTGGGCCCTCCTCCTCCTCTAGGGATCAAGTTCTAGACTATCCTAGTGCACTGGATTTATGCATTATGCATATGTTACATTATTCTTCACTATAATTAGGTTTATTATATATTTACCAAGGGGCACAGAACATGTAATGGTTAGTCAAACCTCTGTGGTGGCTGGCCACGCCCCCACTGGAACCTGGCTACACCTTTAAGCATGGGCTCCTATAGCAGCATTCCCCCTCGGTGGACTCTTCATGCCCCAGTCCGACACTGGACTCAAGGGAGTGCGGGCTGCACCCGGGTGTCTCCCTACCAGGGGATTGACACCAAAATGCCGGCTCCTCCGCAGTGACAGGAGCCGAGTGCTACAGTGTGGCATTATCCTGAAAGAGCCGACAGTACAGCCATGGTTTGCGGGGGCAGTGATGCTGGGCATGCCCCATAAGAGAGGTAACTGGTGGGCTTCCCGTGAGGCCATACCCTTTGTAGAGACATCAGCGAGGAACTTCTGCAAAGGCACACCCCCACCCGCTAAGCTGAGTGCATAACTGCAGTGCATATCACAAATAGCATAGCAGGGGGTCAATTAATACATAACCCTTACTGAACCTATAATCTTGTTTTTAATATCTGCAGGTGTCTGTCCGTCCCCAGGGATCATGGCTGCCCCAGGGACACACCAGCCAGCATCAAATTCCTATATGTACTTGCCACCCAGCCTCCTGTGTAACTAACCAATGGGAGTCTGGGAGCGGGCAGATACAGGAAAGAGATGCTGACCGCTGTGTCCCAGGTGCTTCGGCTGTGATACACTGCGCAGAACCCTGGGGACGGTCAGCTGGGTCCAGGAAGTCTGCGTGAGACAAGGCAGACTCTGAGTCCGCATGCCTACAAAACAGGGGAATCACGCCCCAAATGCCGCACCATATCAATCTTGCTGTGGCTAAGGTGGGACTGTCTGCAATATCACAGGACAATCACATTTGTACGTATAAATCCGAATCAGGCCCATAAATCCTTATATGTATTGTATGATGGGACGTGTTCAAACTGCTTGTGGTCGTGCGCTGTAAGTATTACAGCAAAAAGCAAAGTACATTCGGTGTCTGTGGCGACCATTAGATAAAGAATGGATAAAAACAAACCATAACTTCAACTCTGCTCCTGAGAACAGGCCGTTTAAGCAATTGCTAAACAGGAAGCAGGTTTTCGAGTGAGTGCCTGTTTCACAAGCTTGCTTTTGCTCAAGGACTGGTTTATGTTGCACATTGAGCACATCTAAGAGCTGACCAAGTATCACACACTAGCAAGGCAATGTAATACTAAGGTGCAGCCCTCCTGTAGTCACTGACAAGCTCTCAGAAGGCCCAGCAGCAGTATGTACTATACGCAGGGCCGGATCTAGATTTTGTGGCGCCAGGGGCGAAAAACTAGGGGTGTGGCTTCACTGAGAAGGGGTGTGGTCAGTTACGCCCCCTGTAGAGTCGTGCCCCGGTAGAGTTGTGCCCCCTAGTTGCGCCTTGCCCCCAGTACTGTGCCCCCTGTAGAGTTGTGCCCCCTGGTTGCTCCGCTTAAAAAAATAAATTAATACTTACAATCCCCGCTCCTGCTTCCCGACCGCTGCTGCCCTCCGTCTCCGGACGCCGGCGCCACTCCTCTGATCTATGGGAGAGACGTCATGACGTCTCTCCCATAGCACCGCATAGACCAGGAATGTCCAAACTGCGGCCCTCTAGCTGTTGTAAAACTACATATCCCAGCATGCCCTGACAGTTTTTCTGTCAGAGAATGCTAAAGCTGTGTCAGGGCATGCTGGGATGTGTAGTTTCTCAACAGCTGGAGGGCCGCAGTTTGGACATGCCTGGCATAGACACTAGAGGTCAATTATGACCCCTAGTGTCTGTGTGTCGCTCCCACAATGCAGTGCGGTGCGCGATGACTTCATGCACCGCATCTACCGAGCACCGGGGGGCACCAGTAGCGAATCTTGCCACGGCGGCGGCGCCCTCTGAAAGGCAGCGCCCCGGGCAAAAATCCTCAATGCCCGTAGCAAGATCTGCTACTGACTATACGCACCCAATTGGTTCATAATTACTCTGGCCACTGTAGCTCTATTCATGGGATCTTGTAAAACCATGCATACTGTACCTTGATTAATGTTAACAGAATACTATATATGTAATATGAGATGTTACTTTATAAACTGCTTCTTCCGTTGCATACAACAGGATGAGACGGAGAATTAAGGCAAACTTTATGGATGAGGCTCTCTGACAATAGCAGTTTTCTTCACAAATATTAAACCTGACTTTTAGTGCCTGATTCTGTGTCAGATGGAGTCACGACCGTCTTTTTGCCGCAGTCACTTCTGCAACTTTATACCGGGTATAGGTACTAGCACCATCACAAGATGGCATTACTTTCTCTTTCTGCTACTTAATGTGTTCAGCAGGCCCCCAAGTCTCCATAGCAAACTTGCAAACGCACACACATTTCCCATGCTATAAACAGGATTTTGGCACAAGCAATGCACGTTGGTTTTGCCTTTTAAGGTTATGCCACATTAAATCTACTGGCTAACGCACTGTGCCTGCAAATCATAGGCTCTTGAATAAGGGCTATAGATTCTATTTTCCAATACAATGCCAAAGGGGGTTACTCCATACTTGCCTACTTTTGAAAGGTAGTTTCAGGGAGATTATAGCTGGTAGTAGAATGCGACTCACGACGTTAAGGGGGGGGGGGGGGGGTAATGCTCTGCCCAAATGGCGTGTCCACCTCCGCCTATGGGTCCTCCATTCCCCCCTGAGCTCTCACTCTCCATGTCTCTGCTCATCCCCATAGCAGTGTCACCCAGCACAGTACCAGCACCTCTATCACAGCATCCTACACAGCACCCCGTGTCACCCAGCACAGTGCCTCCTCCATTACAGCAGTATCCAACACCCCCTTGTGTCCCCTCAGCATGTCAGCTCCATTCTAAACAGCGACTATCACCACACTGTCCAACAGCACACTTTCCTATAAATTACTCAGCATCTAGCACCCCTTCTCTGTCCACAGCACTGCACCGCCCCCTGTCATTCCGGATCGCGCATGCGCAGACCGCATTTTTGGCAGAAAGCACTGAAAAACCGGGAGGACCCGGAGGTTTAGCGGGGCAGCGGGAGGGTCAGGTAAAAAACGTGAGCCTCCCGCGGAATGCGGGAGGGTAGGCAACCCTGGGTTAGGGCCAGCTCTGCCTAACCCTCTCTGGTATACTTATGTTTCGGATGTCGGCTGTCAGTCTTCCAGCCCACTACACCCTCTATTCACTGAGTGGATCAGAAGCTCAGATCTTTGTAGAAGGCAGAATGAAGTTCTTGAGGAGATGGATTTTAATGCAAATTGCACAGCTATGATTCGCTCCTAAAAGGCAATCTATGTGGCTCATAAACTGGTATTGCACCTTGGGACTTGTAGTTCTGCACTACAGCAAGGGGGCACAGATTGCAAAAAGTCTAGACAGCCCTGAGAGCAAGAGGTCACTTAGCTTCATTATCTGCAGGCTCAAAGGAGCACGCTATCATCATCATCAGGAAGGGTATAAAGCTGGGAGGCAGCCTCACCACCAGCAGCATCCATTCCCTCCTAGCAGCACCACAGCTCAGGCAGCAGCAGTCAGATCCCCAAGCAGGATGGACTTTACTGTACTGGACCCTCTTATTGCATTACACATAAATCTGGACAGGCTACTGTGGGTGCAAGGTGGCAGCATACCCCTGCAGCTCACCAGGACAGGCACCCCCTCTTATGCCAATCAGCTGTTGGTTCCCCCCTTCCTTCTCCAAAATTATCCATCAGATCTAAGGGCCTACAACGGACCATTCAGCCCAGACCCCTGAGTGGCAAGGGGAAACTCAGAAGGCCCAGGCAGAGCAGGTTCAAGACCCACTGTTTTACCGTTGATGAGATCCAGGAGGTGGAGGAGCGTGGGTTAGTCCGTTACTGCTGATGCCGCTGCCGAGCACATTAGCCTCTGCTGTAACTGCCTCTCTGAGTGTGCGCACTGCTAGCTGTTGCCGACCACCACTACTACCCAAAAAAACCCTGCGGTGACCGGCAATTAAGTAACAAGACGTTAAGCGCCGTAACGTCTCCTGTACAAGCCCCGCCCCCCTCATTTGCGGACTTACGCATGTGCAGTCCGGATTCTCACGTGGGTGGGGAGGGGGAGAGAGAGGACAGTGAAAATCCGGGAGGACAACCAAGGTTTGCGGGGCAGCGGGGGACTAAATTAAAAAACGGGAGCCTCCCGCTAAATGCGGGAGGGTAGGCAAGCCTGTTACTCGGGTTTGTTAGAAAACCAAAAAAGCACACTAATAGGCAAAACCATGTTGCACTGCAGGTGGGGCAGATCAAACATGTGCAGAAAGAGTTAGATTTGGGTGGGGTATATTGTTTCTATGCAGGGTAAATACTGGCTGCTTTATTTTAACACTGCAATTTAGATTGCAGATTGAACACACCCCGCCCAAATCTAACTCTCTCTGCACATGTTATATCTGTCAGGTGACGTTAGTTGCTTTATAATTGTCAAAAGCAACTGGCACCCTAAAGGCCCGTACACACTGGGCGATATATCTCTTGAACGGCCGATATATCACGGGTCCGTTGCCCAGTGTGTACGGCCGATACGTCTGTGAACTCCGTTGTTCACAGACGTATCGCGTCGGCCCCGCAGCACAGCCGACGGCCAATATATCTACCGATATATTTTGGCGCGTCGCTGTGTGTGTACACATGCTGCGGCGGCTGGCGGTGATTGACAGCTGAACTGGGCGGGCATGTGTATTTTTTTTTACTGTATAAAACTATTAATACAAATCTTCATCTTACATTTTATGCAGGACTCCGTGGGGTTCCTGAGGATCACTGCTTTTTTACTGCTGCCTTGGAGATCATGAGAGACCGTGGTGGGGGGTCTGCCCCGGGGACTGTTCCAGAACTGCCAGCTCCTTCTCAGTGACAGGAGCCGAGTGCCGCAGGATATTGTCACACTGCAGCACCCGGCTCCTGTCATTGCAGAGGAGTAGGCATTTTGGTGTCACCCCCTGGAATGGTGACACCTGGGTGCAGCCTGCACACCCCTTGTGACGTCTCTGCCTGGGGGAGAAATGTAGGGAGCTTTGGCTGCTCTGAGCCCCCTGAGGTACTAGAAGATTGTTAGGATTGCCCTTCTGTGGCCAGTGCAGGAGACTGGAAGTGGGGATGCAGGAGCAGATTGGCTGGTAGTTTACTGGGCCTGGCTACTGCCGGAAGTTTACCTTATACTAGTGGCATAACTACCACCCCCGCAGCCACTGATTGCTGCTGTGCAAGTCCGGGAAGGAGGGCACAGCGCGCGCCTCTCCTGTGTCCGTCCTGACTCCTGTGTCTCCGGCGACGACGGTGTGTCTGTCAAATGAAGTGCCGGTTCGTGAGCCAATCAGAGCTCGCGGACCGGCAGCCGATCAGGAGCCGCAGCTGCCGGTCCATGAGCTCTGATTGGCTTACGAATCAGCGTTTCATTTGACAGACACGTCGCCGGAGACACAGGACAGACACAGGAGAGGCGCACGCTGTGCCCTTCTTCCCGGACTGTGCCCTCCTTCCTGGACAGCACAGCAGCGGTGAATAGGGGGGGATGTACTTGGTACTGGGGGGGCATATTTGGCACTGGGGGCATATGTGTAGCTGGCACTGGGGGGCATATGCGGCACTAGGGGCATATGTGTAGCTGGCACTGGGGTCATATGTGTATCTGGTACTGTGGGGGCATATGTGTTTCTGGCACTATGGGGGCATATTTTTATCTGGCACTGTGGGGGAATATCTGGCACTGGGGGCATATGTGGCACTGGGGCACACCCCTAGCAACAAGCATTACCCCAGGTAACAAGCACGACACCCAGCTCATGAAATCCCTGGCAACAAGCATTACCCCCTAGCAATGAGCATGACACCCAGTGCATGAAACCCCTGGCAACAAATATTACCCCCTGGCAATGAGCTTGACACCCAGGACATGATACCCCTGGCAACAAGCATAACACTTAGCACATGAAACCCCTGGCAACAAGCATGACACCCTGAGCATGAAAACCCCTGGCACCGTGCATGGAATCTAGAGCATGAAACCCCTGGCAACGAGCAGGTAATTTAAAAGTAATTAGAAGACTTATTGTAGGGCTTAATGTGTAATGGGCATTGCGGTGTGTGGCATAATGTATAACGGATATTGCGGTGTATGTCATAATGTGTCACAGGCATTATGGTGTGTGGTATATTATATCACAGGCATTGTGGTATGTGGTATAATGTCTCTGGGGCATTGCAGTGTGTGGCATAATGTGTGACGGGCATTGCGGTGTGTGTCATGTGTCACAGGCATTACGGTGTGTGGTATACTATATTACGGGCATTGTGGTATAATGGTTCAAGGGCATTGCGGTGCGTGTCATAATGTGTCACAGGCATGACGGTGTGTGGTGTACTATATCACAGGCATTGTATGTGCTATAATGTTTCAGGGGCATTGCAGTGTGTAGCATAATGTATAACGGGCATTGAGATGCATGGCATAATGTGTTACAGGGATTATGGTGTGTTGCATAATGTGTCAGGGGCATTACGGTGTATGGCATACTGTGTAATGGGCATTATTGTGTGTGGCATAATGTCTAAGAGCCATTGCAGTATGTGGCATAATGTATACGGGGCATTACTATACAGAGGAAAAATGACAATAATGTAAGGGGCATGAATCAGGATTATTTTTTTTTCCTGTGGTGGCCAACGTACGGGCGTGCAGGTTGCAAAACTGAGGTATAAGGTTGTATTTTCCTGCAATGCCACGCGCCTTTGAGCAAAGGCACACCTATTTCAGCAAGGCCGCACCCCGATTTTGCAGCGCGCGCGCAGATTCATCACTTTTCTAGTGGCAATTATGGGTAGGGGGGCGCCAGAGAATGTTTTGGCTTGGGGGAGAAAAATTTGTAGTTACGCCACTGCCTTATACTAATCACCAGTAGGCGTTTCTGACATGGTCCCATCAAATGCAACCGTGTGGTCACAGCCAGGCAAGTGGTTAATGTGCATCATTTCCAAGTTCATGTGTTATGCTCTCAGTCTTAGATCTAGCCCGTGATTTTGTCTTACATTGCATAGCATTGTTTATCCATTGTGTTATACCGATAACACTTCCCTCCTGCCCACTGCCGCTGGCTTCTGTATAACAATGCTGCTGTGTGCTGGGCTAGGGAGGCCCCGGAGAGGCTGTTGGCCTGTTGCCCTTGTCAGCAGCAGTCTCTGCTGTCTCCCTGCCTGATGTGCTGCACACTGGTGCTCTGCTGCACTGCTACATAGCGGCCAGCGGTAGTGTGCAAAAGGGAAGTGTTTCAGAAGGGAGGGAGGCCACCCTGGATCTGCCACTGACTGAAATGCCCAAACCAATCTCCTGCTCCCTTCCGGGACACCTGAGTCACTCTTCTTAAACATTCAGATCCTGCTTGCTCTCTGTCAATGCCACCCATAAGCATACTTGATGACTGTATAGCTCCCAGAGGCACTGGTGTCACTAGGGGGGTGCAGAGTGCAGCCTCCGAGGATGTGACACCAAAATGCTGGCTCTACCTTAGTGACTTGTACTTAAGGTCAGAAATGGTAGTGCAGGGAGTCTCTGGGGGCAGCCCAGCATCTCCGGAAATGCCGGACACGTCTCCGGAGTGAAGCAAACGGGGATGTGCTGTGAGGCCACACCTTTTCCAATGAGGCCACACCCCTTGCCCAGAGGGAGTTATATACATGTAAATATTCTGTTGCGCTTTACAGTAGGTCAAAGAGGTACGAGGACCCTGCCTGCAGACTTGCTGTCATGAATTGTTACATAAGATGCACTTATTAGGCCCATGGTATTGGTTTCCTACTAATGCTGGGCATACGCATGCAGACTGACCCTCATTTTATCTGACAGCCTCAGACCCTGTGTGGTACCTACGTTTGGGAGACCCCTACTACCCCCCTCACGGCCATAACTGGAGCCAGCGCTGCCTAAGAACCCTTGTTATTTTACTGGCACTGATAGGGTTAAACTCCCTACCTGGTGCCTGTCAATAGCTAGGGCACTGGGACCCAAGACAGTCCGCTGGATACAGCAGAGCGGGAACCTCTGGAGCCCCAGGGATTGGAGGGTAGGAAGGCGCCAAGGAAGTAGGAGGAGATGGTTTTTAAGGAGAGCGGCATCTGGGAGAGGGGCGTTCCGTCGCGTGCCTGGGCTGAGAGGAGAGTTGCCAGCCGCCACAGGAGTGCCTGCAGGAGAAGAGCGAAGAGAGCTACCAGCCACTGACGGAGAGTGAGGAGAGCCGCCAGCCGCCACCGGAAGGTGTATGGAGCAGCGGGGAGAAGATGCGGCCAGCCAGGAGAGCACCGCCGGCTGCCGCTACATATTGGGGGGAGCGGACCTGGTGTCCGAGGGTGCTGTACAAGAGCCGCGGCAGATGCAGACAGAAAGCACCGCCGCGTGAACAAAGAAAGGACACAACGCTGCTGCTCCACACAAGGGGGGTAGACCAAGGGATCTAGACAGTAAGCCCAGCTGTAAATGTGACCTGAGTCAAATAAGAAGAGCTGACCGGCAGTAGCCGGCGTCTGATTCAGGTACTTTTATGCACACAGCCCTTGCCAGCCCACTACCCTTTTGGGGACTGCCCCAGCTCAGACTGTCTAGTTCACCCAACCCCATGGATAGACCTTGACAATATCCCCAGGTTTCCACTACATGTGGGGAGTGACAGGTTACCTAGAGTAGCTTTAGTCCATAGCTTTAGTCCATCCGATTTGCCTTTCTGTGAACACAAATACCTCCCCAAGTCCTGGAGGCGCCTGACGCTGCTGAATTAAATAAGAATTTACTCACCGGTAATTCTATTTCTCGTAGTCCGTAGTGGATGCTGGGAACTCCGAAAGGACCATGGGGAATAGCGGGCTCCGAAGGAGGCTGGGCACTCTAGAAAGATTTAGGACTACCTGGTGTGCACTGGCTCCTCCCACTATGACCCTCCTCCAAGCCTCAGTTAGGACACTGTGCCCGGACGAGCGTACACAATAAGGAAGGATTTTGAATCCCGGGTAAGACTCATACCAGCCACACCAATCACACCGTACAACTCGTGATATGAATCCCAGTTAACAGTATGAAACAACTGAGCCTCTCAACAGATGGCTCAACAATAACCCGATTTAGTTAACAATAACTATGTACAAGTATTGCAGATAAACCGCACTTGGGACGGGCGCCCAGCATCCACTACGGACTACGAGAAATAGAATTACCGGTGAGTAAATTCTTATTTTCTCTAACGTCCTAGTGGATGCTGGGAACTCCGAAAGGACCATGGGGATTATACCAAAGCTCCCAAACGGGCGGGAGAGTGCGGATGACTCTGCAGCACCGAATGAGAGAACTCCAGGTCCTCCTCAGCCAGGGTATCAAATTTGTAGAATTTTGCAAACGTGTTTGCCCCTGACCAAGTAGCTGCTCGGCAAAGTTGTAAAGCCGAGACCCCTCGGGCAGCCGCCCAAGATGAGCCCACCTTCCTAGTGGAATGGGCATTTACAGATTTTGGCTGTGGCAGGCCTGCCACAGTATGAGCAAGCTGAATTGTACTACAAATCCAGCGAGCAATAGTCTGCTTAGAAGCAGGAGCACCCAGCTTGTTGGGTGCATACAGGATAAACAGCGAGTCAGATTTTCTGACTCCAGCCGTCCTGGAAACATATATTTTCAGGGCCCTGACAACGTTTAGCAACTTGGAGTCCTCCAAGTCCCTAGTAGCCGCAGGCACCACAATAGGCTGGTTCAGGTGAAACGCTGACACCACCTTTGGGAGAAATTGGGGACGAGTCCTCAATTCTGCCCTATCCATATGGAAAATCAGATAAGGGCTTTTACATGATAAAGCCGCCAATTCTGACACACGCCTGGCTGAAGCCAAAGCCAATAACGTGACCACTTTCCACGTGAGATATTTCAGATCCACGGTTTTTAGTGGCTCAAACCAATGTGATTTTAAGAAACTCAACATCACGTTGAGATCCCAAGGTGCCACAGGAGGCACAAATGGGGGCTGAATATGCAGCACTCCTTTCACAAATGTCTGAACTTCAGGTACTGAAGCTAGTTCTTTTTGAAAGAAAATCGACAGAGCCGAGATCTGTACTTTAATGGAGCCTAGTTTTAGGCCCATATTAACTCCTGCTTGCAGGAAATGCAGAAATCGACCTAGTTGAAATTCCTCTGTTGGGGCCTTTTCGGCCTCACACCATGCAACATACTTCCGCCATATGCGGTGATAATGAGTTGCTGTAACCTCTTTTCTAGCTTTAATAAGCGTAGGAATGACTTCCTCCGGAATGCCCTTTTCCTTCAGGATCCGGCGTTCAACCGCCATGCCGTCAAACGCAGCCGCGGTAAGTCTTGGAACAGACAGGGCCCCTGCTGTAGCAGGTCTTGTCTGAGCGGCAGAGACCACGGGTCCTCTGAGATCATCTCTTGAAGTTCCGGGTACCACGCTCTTCTTGGTCAATCCGGAACCACGAGAATTGTGTTTACACCTCGCTTTCTTATTATTCTCAATACCTTTGGTATAAGAGGTAGAGGAGGGAACACATAAACTGACTGGTACACCCACGGTGTCACTAGAGCGTCCACAGCTATCGCCTGAGGGTCTCTTGACCTGGCGCAATACCTCTCTAGTTTTTTGTTTAGGCGGGACGCCATCATGTCCACCTGTGGACGACCCCACTGATTTACAATCATTTGGAAGACTTCCGGATGAAGTCCCCACTCTCCCGGGTGGAGGTCGTGCCTGCTGAGAAAGTCTGCTTCCCAGTTGTCCACTCCCGGGATGAACACTGCTGACAGTGCTAGTACATGATTTTCCGCCCATCGGAGAATCCTTGTGGCTTCTGCCATTGCCATCCTGCTTCTTGTGCCGCCCTGTCGATTCACATGGGCGACTGCCGTGATGTTGTCTGACTGGATCAGCACCGGCTGGTGTAGGAGCAGGGATTTTGCTTGACTTAGGGCATTGTAAATGGCCCTTAGTTCCAGAATATTTATGTGAAGGGAAGTCTCCTGACTTGACCATAGTCCTTGGAAGTTTCTTCCCTTTGTGACTGCCCCCCAGCCTCGTAGGCTGGCATCCGTGGTCACTAGGACCCAGTCCTGTATGCCGAATCTGCGGCCCTCCAAAAGATGAGCACTCTGCAGCCACCACAGAAGAGACACCCTGGTTCTTGGGGACAGGGTTATCAAGCGATGCATCTGAAGATGCGATCCGGACCACTTGTCCAACAGGTCCCAATGAAAAATCTTGGCATGGAACCTGCCGAATGGAATTGCTTCGTAAGAAGCTACCATCTTTCCCAGGACCCGCGTGCAGTGATGCACCGATACCTGTTTTGGTTTTAGGAGGTCTCTGACTAGAGAAGACAACTCCCTGGCTTTCTCCTCCGGGAGAAACACTTTTTTCTGGACTGTGTCCAGAATCATTCCCAGGAACATTAGACGTGTCGTCGGGACCAGCTGTGACTTTGGGATATTCAGAATCCAGCCGTGCTGGCGCAGCACTTCCTGAGATAGTGCTACTCCCACTAACAACTGTTCCTTGGATCGTGCCTTTATTAGGAGATCGTCCAAGTATGGGATAATTAAAACTCCCTTTTTTCGAAGGAGTATCATCATTTCCGCCATAACCTTGGTAAATACCCTCGGTGCCGTGGAGAGTCCAAACGGCAGCGTCTGGAATTGGTAATGGCAATCCTGTACCACAAATCTGAGGTACTCCTGGTGAGGATGGTAAATAGGGACATGCAGGTAAGCATCCTTGATGTCCAGGGATACCATGTAATCCCCCTCCTCCAGGCTTGCAATAACCGCCCTGAGCGATTCCATCTTGAACTTGAATTTTTTTATGTATGTGTTCAAGGATTTAAAATTTAAAATGGGTCTCACCGAACCGTCCGGTTTCGGCACCACAAATAGTGTGGAATAGTAACCCCGGCCTTGTTGAAGTAGGGGTACCTTGATTATCACCTGCTGGGAATACAGCTTGTGAATCGCTGCTAGCACCGCCTCCCTGTCTGAGGCGGTGCAAGGCAGATTTTAGGAACCGGTGGGGTGGAGCAGCCTCGAATTCTAGCTTGTACCCCTGAGATACTATTTGAAGGATCCAGGGATCCACCTGTGAGCGAGCCCACTGATCGCTGAAATTCATGAGGCGGGCCCCCACCGTACCTGGCTCCCCATGTGCCTTTTGGAATCTGCATCTCCAGTCCACTGGCGAGTCCATAAGCATCTCCTAGCAGAGATGGACAATGCACTTATTTTAGATGCCAGCCGGCAGACTTCCCTCTGTGCATCTCTCATATATAAGACTGAGTCTTTGATATGGTCAATTGTTAGCAGAATCGTGTCTCTGTCTAGTGTGTCAATATTTTCTGACAGTTTATCCGACCACGCAGCGGCAGCACTGCACATCCATGCTGAAGCAATAGCTGGTCTAAGTATAATGCCTGAGTGTGTATATACAGACTTCAGGATCGCCTCCTGCTTTCTATCAGCAGGTTCCTTAAGGGCGGCCGTATCCTGAGACGGTAGTGCCACCTTTTTAGACAAACGTGTGAGCGCTTTATCCACTCTAGGAGGTGTTTCCCAACGTAACCTATCCTCTGGCGGGAAAGGGAACGCCATTAGTACCTTCTTAGGAATTACCAATTTCTTATCAGGGGAAGCCCACGCTTCTTCACACACTTCATTTAATTCATCTGACGGGGGAAAAACTACAGGTAGTTTTTTCTCCCCAAACATAATACCCTTGTTTGTGGTACCTGGATGTAAATCAGAGATATTTAACACCTCTTTCATTGCCTCAATCATGCAGTGAATGGCCTTAATGGGCATTAAATTTGACTCCTCGTCGTCGACACTGGTGTCAGTATCCGTGTCGACATCTACTTGTGCCATCTGAGATAGCGGGCGTTTCAGAGCCCCTGATGACTTTTGAGACACCTGGACAGGCACGAGCTGAGAACTCGGCTGTCCCGCAGTCGGCATGTCGTCAAATTTCTTATGTAACGAGTCTATACGTGCACTCATTTCTTTCCATAAGCACATCCACTCAGGTGTCTGCCCCCCAGGGGGTGACATCCCTTCTAAAGGCACCTGCTCCGCCTCCACCTCATTATCCTCATCAAACATGTCGACACAGCCGTACCGACACACTCCACACACACAGGGAATGCTCAATATAGAGGACAGGACCCACAAAAGCCCTTTGGGGGGACAGAGTGAGAGTATGCCAGCACACACCAGAGCGCTATATAAGGCAGGGACTAACTGAGTTATGTCCCTTATAGCTGCTTTTTAATATATACTATATACTGCGCCAAATTAAATGCCCCCCCTCTCTCTTTTTTACCCTTTTCTGTAGAGTAGTCTGCAGGGGAGAGCCAGGGAGCTTCCTTTCAGCGGAACTGTGAGGGAAAAATGGCGCCCAGTGTGCTGAGGGAGATAGCTCCGCCCCTTTTCCGCGGCCTATTCTCCCGCTTTTTTATGGAATCTGGCAGGGGTATTTACCTCATATATAGCCCCTGGGGCTATATATTGAGGTATTTTTGCCAGCCAAGGTGTTTTTATTGCTGCCTCAGGGTGCCCCCCCCCAGCGCCCTGCACCCTCAGTGACCGGAGTGTGAAGTGTGAGAGGAGCAATGGCGCACAGCTGCAGTGCTGTGCGCTACCTTGGTGAAGACTGATGTCTTCATGCCGCCGATTTTCCGGACCATCTTCTTGCTTCTGGCTCTGTAAGGGGGACGGCGGCGCGGCTCCGGGACCGAACATCAAGGCTGAGCCTGCGGTCGATCCCTCTGGAGCTAATGGTGTCCAGTAGCCTAAGAAGCCCAATCCGGCTGCAAGCAGGCGAGTTCGCTTCTTCTCCCCTTAGTCCCTCGCTGCAGTGAGCCTGTTGCCAGCAGGTCTCACTGAAAATAATAAACCTAAGACTATCTTTCTTCTAAGAGCTCAGGAGAGCCCCTAGTGTGCATCCAACCTCGGTCGGGCACAAAATCTAACTGAGGCTTGGAGGAGGGTCATAGTGGGAGGAGCCAGTGCACACCAGGTAGTCCTAAATCTTTCTAGAGTGCCCAGCCTCCTTCGGAGCCCGCTATTCCCCATGGTCCTTTCGGAGTTCCCAGCATCCACTAGGACGTTAGAGAAATTACCTTTCCGTGGATACAAATATCTTTTAGCACCGTTTCCATTGTTGCTGTGTTATATTATAAATAATCTCTCCTACACGCCTTCCTACAAATACTTACCTTGCGTCCACCGACGTCTTCCCAGGAGTCCACCATTAATGTACAAGTTTTCTTTAAAGAAGACACTGACCTCAAATGCACACTAAGACGCAGGAACCGAACGCTATTGTCTGATGTGTAGCGCTACCTTCGGGACAGTTTAGGTAGGGTCGGAACATTTCTTAACCTAAAATATTTGAAGTTGTTCATTACTTTTTAATGATTGCTGTTGCACGTGATTTATATGATTGTTTGACCAAGCCATTGTCGTACTGTCGAAGTAAAAAATATTACATAGATAGAACATACAGCGTGCACAGCAATATATGGTAACATACGCATTTACACAGACATGCCACAAAGATAGATTCAACACATATTTCATACAGCACATATATTTAAACATATCAAGCACCAGACATCATAAGGTTTTAAATTATATAATGGAGTAACGTCATGTATGTGTATTATTGGAGCGGAGCAAGATGGACATGTCATGCTTGGTATCAAAGTAACCAGATTAATGTGTAAATTCATTTGATGCCTGTGGTTATGTTGTAGCACATTGCCATGAGTAGATATGATTAAATGTAGGAATATGAAGCCACAATTCTAAAGTGAACAAAAGATCTCTTGAAGACTTGAAACTAGCTCCACAGCATGGCTCTGGGGGCAGACACATGTGCCAGCAACACAGGACAAAAGCCCTCACTCTGACCAATGAGCCGTTGAGTTCTTGAGAGGTCTGGCCTCTGGACCAATAAAAGGAGACCGAAACCAACTGACTGTAAACTCCCACTGTGTGATATAGGCAGTTTCTAGGACTTAGGGAGTTAGTTGCTGTTTGTCCCAGATGATGGTCGAGATGCTATCTGTCCAGTGGCTGCATGATTTTACTGAGAGAGAGAGAGTGATGTGGAGCGGAGAGTGCATTTGAGCAAAATATAGTAATTGTATTGCTGGCCGTGTCTGTATTTGAATTAGTTTGTAATAACTGCTTACTGTGTAAACTGTAACCATGTAACTATATATACTGTACATTGTGATATACTGAATACATATCCTTTTAATAACAAATATATACATCAATGAGCTTTGGAACTCAGATAATGTGTGGGTGTATTGTTTTCTCTTATGGGATGTAGTGTTTTGCGATGTATAGCGCACATTCATAGCACATGGTAATAAGATGCGCAGGCGTCCACAGTATATATTAGAGCTGGCTTTTTAAATATTTGTTAGAAAGTAATTTGACTTGAACAGTACCTTTGAAATACATAAGCTGTGATTGCTGTTATAGACACTAGAAGAATTGGGGTATTGTAATAATGTCTAACCTATGCAATTTTTCCTAACAATAATTGAGTTACAGTGGTGACTGATAACTTTCCGTTCAATAAATGGTTGTCACCGTCTCCCTGTGTGGTGGTCCTTGAGCATACTGTGTTTGGGTGGTGCTACTGGGGTCCTCCTTGTCCTTCTGTCCCAGCTCTATACAGGTGACGTGAAGAGTAGTCGCTGGTCTCGACATCGTTGAAGAGTGGATTCTGCTGACCACGAACACGACTGAACTTCAGGTACGGACCAACTCCACCCACTTTACCGTTATATCACACCTGCAGATATCAAGAACATACACTGTGATATCTCTCATAGTGCATTGGCCACGATATCTATGCTCCTCCCCTATGGGAGGAGACATTTTACCATTCTGTCCCATGTGATATCTCTCTCATGGCATTAGCCACGATATCTGTCCCCAGGGAGGAGACATTTCCCCGTTCCTCCCCATGTGATATCTCTCACAGTTTTTTGGGAACAACATCTGTGCTCCTCCTCTGGGAAATAGACATTTCCCCATTCCTTCCCATGTGAGGGAACAGGAGAACTGTGCATCAGTCGGCCATGGCAAGGCATACACAGCCCAATGCGGCCAACTTGGCACTTAAGCTGGGTACACACTGGTAGATATATCTGCAGATCAATGGATATGCAGATATATCTATAGCTAGATCGGGCAGTGTGTTGTGCATACACACTGCCTGATCCGTCGTGACTGACATCACAAACTGGGTGGGCATTTACATGCGCCCGCCCATTTAAGCCATCAATCACCGCCGGCTGATGCAGCATGTTTACGGGTGGTCGGGTGAACTCCCGTTCACACACAATGATGCACCAATATATCTGTAGATATATTGGTCATAGTGTGTGCTGCAGGGCTGACACGATATGTCTGTGAACGATGGCGTTCACAGACATATCGTTGGTACACACTGCCCGAAGGGACAGCGATAAAAAGGACGCTCAATAGAATGGCCGATATATCGGCCAGTATGTGCCCAACATTAGAAAATTGTATCGGATGAACATGCTAGATGATTCGGCATGGCCTGACCAAACAATATTTTCAGATCGGTCGCTCCACATACAATCCACAATTATCTGGGCAATCTGCAGATATTTACAGAGTTGCACGATCGTTGACTGAGTACGCATGTGTCACGGTCGCACTACGCACACATTACGATTCACCAGGGATAACGATCGCAGTGAGGATTTATTTGCAAACTAATTGAAAGGCAGGGACTGTTTGTGGGAGGTAATGGGGAGTGGCAAACAGAAACGCAGCAATCCCGTGTGCAGAAACATGGCGTCAGCGACCATTCTGCACGACCATAGAGTTACTCAGGACTGCTACAAACAAATGACCTTTGACTGATGGCACACCATTGCTTGGATCAGCAATGCTGCCGGTAGCTTTGCCGACCCGAACAACTGTGTACGATACAAATCCAGGCATCCGTGGCATCTGCATATTGTCGCACAGTATCTGTGCAAGGGATTGCAGGTTCAGAGCAAGTTGAAGATGGCTGAGGAGGCTGGTTGCTTGTTGCTTGCTCACTGACCTCCAATATTCATCTTTATACTTCATTCTCAGTTCATAGCTATCCAGTCTTTCAGCTGCATCCTTCACCCCTGAATTAATGCCAGTCAATCCCAAGAACCACAGCAGGAATTATACCCAGGCAATCCTCCCCAGACTCCATCTCAGCCCTGAACCCACTGGCCGACCTCTTACCTTATCTGTATCTTGCAACTGGAGCTTCATCCATTCCTGCCCCACTGCAGTCCAACCGCTTGTAGTGGCATTTCCAGCAGATGCCTTCCCCAGCTATGTGTGAGCTGGACTGTCTTTACTGCTGTGCTCAAATTCTGCAGCTCCATCACAATCTATAACCTTTGTACCCTTTCTAATTGGTGTTGATCCTGTGCGGAGTGACCTGTGTGACATTCCTGAATCCTGGTGGTTAAATAATGATGGCTTGTCCCAATGAGGTACTTGCGCCTTCTAGGCTCAATGTCTGGGTCCCATTTCAGGAACTTGCTCTGCACTACTCCAGCAAGATCCGGTATCCCCAATATATTCCTATGCCTCCAACAGTAACAAAAGTCTGGCGCCTCCATCAAAGCCTGGCTCACCTCTTACTCATGATCTCCATGTTGACCCACCTAACCCACAGCAAGCCTGAACTGTCCACCTAGGCTTGGTTCTTCCATCTAGCCTGCTGCCAAAACTGTAACTGACGCTTTGCCACTCTCAAGCAACCGTACAATTATGCCTCCAATATATACCGGGCCAGGGTGCTATAACCACTGGTTCATCTTCTAAATTTTGCAACTTTATTTAATCACTTCTCTAGCAGCACTACAATCAAATCTCCTGCAACTGTACCGTATTCCTTCAACTACTCTTCTGATCCACACTTTTGGACTCCCCTAATGACACAACTCCCACTGATGCTACCAACTATCATCCCACACTGATCCGTGTCCAATAGCTTCTCAGATCTCTGAATTCCTCTCTAGAATGTAGGGGCAGATGTACTGAGCAATGAAAAGAGTGGAGAAGTGAGCCAGTGGAGAAGTTGCCCATGGCAGCCAAACAGCTGCTCTGTATAGTTTTATAGTATGCAAATTCTAAATGTAAATTCTAAATGTTACTTCAATGCTGATTGGTTGCCATGGGCAACTTCTCCACTGGCTCACTTCTCTACTCTTTTCACTGCTTAGTCCAGCGCCCCCGTAATTCCTTACAAGCAGCGCCATCCAAATCATCTGTCTCACGTTCACACCATTGTGTTCACCCCATCTGTTTTCTTTTGTCGTTACAACCTGTCTCACTGCATGTTTTGTTTCCATTTATTAATGAGTATTTTGATATACCAATGTATGGTGTTGCCGACTTTTGTGGCGCCCTAAATGATGATGATGGGGTGAAAATATCATTTTACTGAAGCCTGAAAAAGTAAGAATTGCTTTTATAATATGCAAAATTATTGTCCAGTGTCCCTGAAACAACAAAACAGAAATGTATTTTATTATTTGATAATAGGCATAAAGAATTCTGTGAATAGCTGGAGAACCTGGGAAGGGGGAGACAACTGGGGGAGGGGTTGGAGATTGAGGCTTCCTGACTCATCATGCTACCAAGTTATGCAATCAGGCCTTCTCAAAAAGCAGAAGTGTGGTTTGGGCATAGCAAAGAATGGTTGGAATGATTTAAAATATGGAATTTTATTCTTACTCATCACAAATGCTATTTAAAAATATATGCCTATAGTTTTTTATTTACAGAATCTGAATCACAAGGTTGCTGGCCAAAACATTAAAGCCAGGGAGTTGTTTCCTCTCTTGCTGGTTACAGAGTGGCCCTGATATAGACAAAGCAGTATCCGGTCTTTAGGCAGACCACTATTGGTCGACATACATTAGGTCGTCATCGTCACTAGTTCGACATGGCAAAGGTCGACACATAAAAAGGTTGACGTGATTTTTTCACTTTAAAAAAAAATTAGAACTTTTTCATTATTTACGATCCACGTGGACTACGATTGGGAATAGTAACCTGTGTCGTGCGGAGAGAGGCTCCTTGCCCGAAGCATGGCGAGCGAACACGTTGCACTAATGGGTTCACGGTCACTTTACAAAGAAAATAAATCCCCCCCCCAAAAAAAACCTCAAGTCGACCTTTTTCCATATCGACCTTTTCCACGTCGACCTAATGACCGTGTTGACCTATTTCAGGTGTTGACCTAAGCACTGTCGACCAATAGTGGTCGACCTAATGACTTTCGACCTAGTTACTGTCGACCCAACAGTCGACACCAGACCAAGCACCTCTTGGATGTAGGAGAATCTGAATACTTTGGGCCCTCATTCAGCATGGATCCCATTTGTAAAGTTGCTTGCAGGCAGCTTTGCAAATGCGAACCATAGTAATGAAAATGCAGTAGTAGGTGTTAAGCACCTCCTTGCTACATTTGCATTTGCAATCCCAGCCCTGCAACTGCGACGCAGCCTGGGACCAACATCGTGACCGCTCCTTGAAATTAAGAAGCAAATAAAATAGGGCACAGTCTTTCTTTAGCTATGGAATTCAGCATAAAAGAAGATACGGGATGCAGTTAATTTGCCGGCTGTCGGAATCCCAGCAGTCAGGATAGTGACGCTGGAGTCCCGACAGCCAGAATCCCGACGCACAGAGGCTATTCCCATTTGTGGGTGCCCACAACACCCATAGAGTGGGAATAGAACCTGTGGCGAGTGCATTGAGCCGCCGAGCCCACAGCGTGTCTAGCACAGTGAGCCCACAAGGGGACTCTTTGCCCTCGCTCCGCTGCCAGCATACTGGCGTCCGTGATGCTGCTGTCGGTATACTGACGGAACGGCATCCCAATTTGTATTTTTTGTTTCTGATACCACATAGACTACAGATGTGTCCTTATACACTGTGGCTTCAGTCACGCCAAATAGTCCCTCTCAATGCGCCAGGTCCAATGCGATTCAGCCGCGCCGAGTGTCTTCCTCAAAATATGCGTCCTCTTAATCACATAAAAAAGCAACTGGAAGTGATAAAACTACTTTGCTGGATTGCATTCTTCAATGTGATGTGTGGCATTTGTACATCTGGGTGTGACTGAGTCTGAATCTGTATGCGAAGTGCTGCATCTGCGTCACTTTCTCATGCCTCCACAGTGACATATAAATGGGGGCTTCCACAAGGTTACGCCCCCTGCTGGCAAAGCCATGTCCCCATTTCTGTCACGTACGCAGGGGAGGATATTGGCTGCACCGGATGTCACCGACCCCACTGGTGGGGTAGAGCCCTCCGAAATTGGGACAGTTGGGGAGTCTGCACTTTGTGCTTGTCTGCAACATAATTGCACCAAGATGGAGAAAGGGACTTAGCAGAAATCATTTTTAATTTACTGATGTCTCCACCCCCCAAGGTCACTGCTGGCATGACTGTACAGCCTTGCTGTGCCCTCCATAATGGGTGTAGTAGGGTATGCCAGTGGCCGGCATACCGGCAGCTGGGCGAGCGCAAATGAGCCCCTTGCGGGCTCGCTGTGCTCGCCATGCTGAGGGCATGGTGATGTGCTACGTGCGCCACGCTATCTATTCTCCCTCCAGGGGGGGGGGGGGGGGCGTGGACCCCCAAGAGGGAGAAAAGGTGTTGGTATGCCAGCTGTCGGGATTCCGGCGCCGGTATACTGTGTGCCAGGATCCCGACAGCTGGCAAACCGAAGACCACTCCTCCATAATGGGTACCATGATTTGTTGATAACGATAATATATGTATATCTATATACAGTATCCTGTGTCCCTGCAGCTTTCAGTCTGCGTGCCCTGTCTTGCTTCTACAGACGTGCATTTGCTGTGCTCAGAGGCTGCTCTGGCAGAAGGTATGTTACACACTAGTTACATACATGTGTGTGGCTGAGGATAGCTGTGGTTGCTGTGGTCATAGAAGGAAGCTGTCAGAATAAGATAAGACCTGCTGGGATCTGCTCCAATTCTGTGTACAGAGAATCACCAGGGCCACATGGCCAGGAGACATTTGCTCCTTATCACAGTATAGTGTCATTTAGAATGAAGCATTACACAAAGTCACCTATATAACAAAACGGGGTATGTGCACATGGCACTCACTTTCCTACTCTCCTTGATCTACAGCAGATCACCCACCCACATCCTACCTACTTCCTAGTGAAGGTATACGAGGGGGGTCTGATGATGGGATTCTCAGCCAATTGCGTCACCATGGCCTCTGCATTATCTAACGTTTTGTGGCATTGCCCCATAGAACAGGGCCATATAGATGCTACTTGTCCCAACTTCTCCCACTGTGGCCACTTACAGCTCTCCCATAGTAACTATCCCGGTATGGAGACAACAAAGGTGGGAAATCACGACATGATGTTTACAGGTTATTTCCACAGTTTCCCCATCGTTTTACCCAACATGCGGTGGTCACTCTGGTTGGACCTCCTTTTTCTTCACTGTTTAGCCCTCTAAAAAATTTGTAAAAGCATTATCTGCAAAGCAAACCACAGTACAGCATAATGTCAGCCCTTCCCCAAGGTGTGTCACCTCCATGCTTCACATCACTGATGGGGTCCAAGTGCCAGGATTACTATCTCTACAGCAGTAAGGAAAACCAGTTAGAAAATAAGGTGGAGATGGAAAATTTCCCATTATGTTTCAGGGATTGAGTAACATTCAAGTCTTGCCTTGCAACCTTTTAAAGCCTAGTACAGTACATAAAGGAGCTGAAATAGAAGTGGAAGCCCAGAACTATGGTCCTGAGACGGAGTTGGATGCAGTTTACACAACAGCTGCGTCTTTGGTCATAGCTGCTGTGCAAAAGTAGGTTAATGCTGCAGGAGGAGACTTGCATAAATAGATGTCAACTGCATGCTTCTCTGACCTGCCCACTGCACGCTTCTCTGATCCACCCACTGCACGCTTCTTTGATCCGCCCACTCCTGACTTCTCTGATCCGTCTACTGCTGGCTTTTCTTATCCGCCCACTGCCCACTTCTCTAATCCGCCCACTGCCCGCTTCTCTGATCCTCCCACTGCACACTTCTCTGATCCACCCACTGCACGCTTCTTTGATTCGCCCACTGCACGCTTCTCTGATCCGCCCACTGCACACTTCTCTGATTCGCCCACTGCACACTTCTCTGATCCGCCCACTGCACGCTTCTCTGATCCACCCATTGCACACTTCTCTGATCTGCCCACTGCACGCTTCTCTGATCCGCCCACTACATGCTTTCTCTGATCCGCCCACTGCATGCTTCTCTGATCCGCCCACTACATGCTTCTCTGATCCGCCCACTGCATGCTTCTCTGAACCGCCCACTGCCCCTTTCTTTGATCCGGCGCCCACTGCCAGTCATCTGAGTTACCCTTATGTTACTCAGTAAGTGTTTTCATGCTGCCTGGGCAGGTAAAGCTGCATTCAAGTACAGTATGCAGCCACTGGCCTCGGTTTAATTACAAGACAGGATGATATACCCTTGTTTTCTGGAACGCTGGCTGTGCCTGCCCCCAAATGGCCGTAGCCTGTCAATCAAGATGCTTCTTATGGGACACTGCATCTGACAGCGCAAGACCCGGCTCTGTGCATATGCAGCTCAGCTAACATCAGAGATAAACGTAAACCATTGGTTTGCGTCATCTTTGAATTAGCCCCTATGTGCAGGAAACATGAACATAAATAAGTGCAGGTACTATATAAGTATAAAGGTTATATATTTAAATAGATTAATAATTGAATCTAAATGTCACATCGTTTGACTGCCCTCTCATTAAATAGAAATTGCTGTTTCATCAGTGTACATTGCTCATAGGATATATTTATTTATTTATTTATTTATTTTTTTATTATATATATCTTTATATATCTTTTTATATATATATATATATATATATATATATATGTACATACATACATAGGGGCTTGGACTGTACACTCTGAGTCCACACATAATGAGAGGTGCTATCATGCTGAGCCTTGTAGTTCCACACAGAAAGAAAAAATGCAGATGCACACTCTATAGTATCAGGCATTGCTAATCGGAATCACAATAGAAAATGCTACAATCTAACAAAGAGAAAAATCAAGGTGCTTGCAGTGTACAGTCCAAGGTCCCACACCTTCAGGATGTCTATAGCAGCCATGGGAAGTAATTGGTGCTTTGATCAGAGCTGGCTGGAGACCAAAGAAGGTCAGATAGAGGAAAACCAGAGGCAAGAGCAAATTCCAGGTCTACCCAGGGCTTTGAGCTGGGAGGAAGAAACCAGTCACTAAGCTGGGAGAGTAGGGCAGCCTCATGGTAAAGTGTCAGGTCAGGGAGAGCCAGGCCGCCCAGCAATTTGGAGTGAGTCATTCGTCTGAAGGCTAGGCGGGAAGTCCAGACATAGAAGAGCATCAGCCGCTTCTAAATCTGTTTTCTCTTCAGTCCCCTCACTGCTCTGATACAGCTCTGAATTCTCTCCTGGCCAAACCTTTGCCCACTTCTCCACTGGGCTTCTAAGGGTATCAGGATGGTACCGGATGTTGTAGATAAAGGGGAATGAGCTTGGTTGACTCTGGTACAGAGGCAGCTGGGGCTCAGTGTCCTTTCATGTTCTAACCTCCATATAAGGCATTATTGGGCTGATGTACTAAGCCTTGGAAAGTGAGAAAGTGGAGAGAGATAAAGTACCAACCAATCAGCTCCTACCTGCAATTTTTCAAACACAGCCTGTAACATGGCAGTAAGGAACTGATTGTCTGGTACTTTATCTCTGTCCACTTTATCATTCTCCAAGGCTTAGTACATCTGCCCCTACATACTTCCTTACTTTCCAAACATTGCTCTCATGGTCCCGTTTCACAAGGGATGGTTTCCTTCCATTACAATATGTTAATGCATGCCAAGCAGTCTTCCATTCCTAAATACAAGGGTGCTTGGACAGTGGGCAGATCCCCAGATGAAGCCTCATAAGTCACAGCTAGAGAAGGGCAGACGAAGCCTGAATTAAGCATGAGGCTAAATAAGAATCCTGCTTTTTTTCTGATTGGCTGTATATAACAGCCTTGTTACTGGGCAGATTGCTACATTTGACTGTTACTTAATTTATTATTACTGCAATAAGTGTTGATAAGAAATGATGATTATTGGATCTAATGCTCTGATATTTAATAAATATGTTCTAAATATAATATATAATTGGAAATATATACATACATTAAGAGGAGATTAAGCTACTTTTGCCCTTTAAGCTATAGGCCTGTGAACACCTGTCATATTACCCTGAATGGAAGAGATGTGTTCTTGTATTTGAGTATAAGATAAAATAAGCCTCTCATTCATAATTATTACTGGATAATTATTCAGCGGATCAGTAAGGACCCAATGTACACTATCTGTGTTTGCCGTAATTTGAAAATACTTTTCATGACCATTTTTCTGCTTGGCAGGAGTTAATGAGAGATTAATGAATATGAATACAACTAGTTTATGATGTGTAAGGAAAATAATAATAGGTATGAAGGTGTTAATGGTTGTAAAAGGGGTTATTCATGTTAAATACAGGCGTATCCGTGCTTATCGTGGCTCCATCTTGTGGGATGTGCGCGTCTTTTACCGGCCCATGCAAAGTGAATGAGGTGCATGCGCGTCTAAGACACGTGTGCATTTAAGACGTGCGTGTGGTTACGGCAAATAAGGCGCATTTATGCCTAGATGTAGGCACGATGAGCATGGATACATCTGTAGGGATGTTATGATAATGCAGAAAAAGTTGATGATTTTTGAAAAGGATTTAATTAATGATAAGGCAATGATATTGTCTAGTAATCACTGGAAGGCTCTCTGTATTGAATGAAGGACACTGGGATGCTATATGTATTTATATGTCAATCACTGCTATTCTTTCTGTACTGTACAGTGATTACTTTGATGCACTCTATATCATAGGTTCTCAAACTTGGTCCTCAGGCACCACAGTGCATGTTCCAGGTCTCCTCATAGAATTGCAAGTGATTTAATTAGCTCCACCTGTGGGTCTTTTAAAATGTGTTTAGTGAGAAATTACTACACCTGTGCAACTGCTAGGTGACCTGGAAAACTTAAACTGGGGTCCTGAGGACTGAGTTTGAGAACCTATGTGCTATATCAGAGGTTCTCAAACTCGGTCCTCAGGACCCCACACAGTGCATGTTTTGCAGGTCTCCTCACGGAATCACAAGTGAAACAATTAACTCCACCTGTGGACCTTTTAAAATGTGTCAGTGAGTAATTAATACACCTGTGCACCTGCTGGGTTACCTGCAAAACATGCACTGTGTGGGGTCCTGAGGACCGAGTTTGAGAACCTCTGTGCTATATTGTATGACATTTACTGGGATGCTCTCTGTTTTGTATGGTGGTCACTAAGATGCTGTCTGTGGGTCTAATTCAGACCTGATCGCAGCAGCAAATTTGTCGGCAAAACCATGTGCACTGCAGGTGGGGCAGATATAACATGTGCAGAGATAGTTAGTTAGATTTAGGTGGGTTATATTGTTTCTGTGCAAGGTAAATATACTGGCTGCTTTATTTTTACCCGCAATTTAGATTTCAGTTTAAACACACCCCACCCAAATCTAATTCTTTCTGCACAAGTTATATCTGCCCCACCTGCAGTGCACATGGTTTTGCCCATTAGCTAACAAATTTGCTGCTGCGATCAGGTCTGAATTAGGCCCCATATTATATGGGTTTAAATTAGTGATGTGCACCGGACATTTTTCGGGTTTTGTGTTTTGGTTTTGGATTCGGTTCCGCGGCCGTGTTTTGGATTCGGACGCGTTTTGGCAAAACCTCCCTGAAATTTTTTAGTCAGATTCGGGTGTGTTTTGAATTTGGGTGTTTTTTTACAAAAACCCCTCAAAAACAGCTTAAATCATAGAATTTGGGGGTCATTTTGATCCCATAGTATTATTAACCTCAATAACCATAATTTCCACTCATTTTCAGTCTATTCTGAACACCTCACACCTCACAATATTATTTTTAGTCCTAAAATTTGCACCGAGGTCGCTGGATGGCTAAGCTAAGCGACACAAGTGGCCGACACAAACACCTGACCCATCTAGGAGTGGCACTGCAGTGTCAGGCAGGATGGCACTTTAAAAAAATAGTCCCCAAACAGCACATGATGCAAAGAAAAAAAGAGGCACACCAAGGTCGCTGTGTGACTAAGCTAAGCGACACAAGTGGTCGACACAAACACCTGGCCCATCTAGGAGTGGCACTGCAGTGTCAGGCAGGATGGCACTTCAAAAAAATAGTCCCCAAACAGCACATGATGCAAAGAAAAAAAGAGGCGCACCAAGGTCGCTGTGTGACTAAGCTAAGCGACACAAGTGGCCGACACAAACACTTGGCCCATCTAGGAGTGGCACTGCAGTGTCAGACAGGATGGCAGATTTAAAAAGTAGTCCCCATACAGCACATGATGCAAAGAAAAAAAGAGGTGCACCAAGGTCGCTGGATGGCTAAACTAAGCGACCCAAGTGGCCGACACAAACACCTGGCCCATGTAGGAGTGGCACTGCAGTGTCAGACAGGATGGCAGATTTAAAATATAGGCCCCAAACAGCACATGATGCAAAGAAAAAAAGAGGTGCACCAAGGTCGCTGGATGGCTAAGCTAAGCGACCCAAGTGGCCGACACAAACACCTGGCCCATCTAGGAGTGGCACTGCAGTGTCAGACAGGATGGCAGATTTAAAAAGTAGTCCCCATACAGCACATGATGCAAAGAAAAAAGAGGTGCACCAAGGTCGCTGGATGGCTAAGCTAAGCGACCCAAGTGGCCGACACAAACACCTGGCCTATCTAGGAGTGGCACTGCAGTGTCAGACAGGATTGCACTTCAAAAAATAGTCCCCAAACAGCACATGATGCAAAGATAAATTAAAGAAAAAAGAGGTGCAAGAAGGAATTGTCCTTGGACCCTCCCACCCACCCTTATGTTGTATAAACAGGACATGCATACTTTAACAAACCCATCATTTCAGCGACAGGGTCTGCCACACGACTGTGACTGAAATGACTGGTTGGTTTGGGCCCCTACCAAAAAAGAAGCAATCAATCTCTCCTTGCACAAACTGGCTCTACAGAGGCAAGATGTCCAGTGTCAGACAGGATGGCAGATTTAAAAAATAGTCCCCAAACAGTACATGATGAAAAGAAAAAAAGAGGTGCAATGAAGTAGCTGTGTGACTAAGCTAAGTGACCCAAGTGGCCGACACAAACACCTGGCCCATCTAGGAGTGGCACTGCAGTGTCAGACAGGATGGCAGATTTAAAAAATAGTCCCCAAACACCACATGATGCAAAGAAAAAAAGAGGTGCAATGAGGTAGCTGTGTGACTAAGCTAAGCGACCCAAGTGGCCGACACAAACACCTGGCCCATCTAGGAGTGTCACTGCAGTGTCAGACAGGATGGCAGATTTAAAAAATAGTCCCGAAACAGCACATGATGCAAAGACAAAAAGAGGTGCACCAAGGTCGCTGGATGGCTAAACTAAGCGACCCAAGTGGCCGACACAAACACCTGGCCCATCTAGGAGTGGCACTGCAGTGTCAGACAGGATGGCAGATTTAAAAAATAGGCCCCAAACAGCACATGATGCAAAGAAAAAAAGAGGTGCACCAAGGTCGCTGGATGGCTAAGCTAAGCGACCCAAGTGGCCGACACAAACACCTGGCCCATCTAGGAGTGGCACTGCAGTGTCAGACAGGATGGCACTTCAAAAAATAGTCCCCAAACAGCACATGATGCAAAGATAAATTAAAGAAAAAAGAGGAGCAAGAAGGAATTGTCCTTGGACCCTCCCACCCACCCATATGTTGTATAAACAGGACATGCATACTTTAACAAACCCATCATTTCAGCGACAGGGTCTGCCACACGACTGTGACTAAAATGACTGGTTGGTTTGGGCCCCCACCAAAAAAGAAGCAATCAATCTCTCCTTGCACAAACTGGCTCTACAGAGGCAAGATGTCCACCTCCTCCTCATCGTCCGATTCCTCACCCCTTTCACTGTGTACATCCCCCTCCTCACAGAGTATTAATTTGTCCCCACTGGAATCCACCATCTCAGGTCCCTGTGTACTTTCTGGAGGCAATTGCTGGTGAATGCCTCCACGGAGGAATTGATTATAATTCATTTTGATGAACATCATCTCCACATTTTCTGGAAGTAACCTCGTACGCCGATTGCTGACAAGGGGAGCGGCTGCACTAAACACTCTTTCGGAGTATACACTGGAGGGGGGGGGGGGGGGGGCAACTTAGGTAAAATAAAGGCAGTTTGTGCAAGGGCCTCCAAATTGCCTCTTTTTCCTGCCAGTATACGTACGGACTGTCTGACGTGCCTACTTGGATGCTGTCACTCATATAATCCTCCACCATTCTTTCAATGGTGATAGAATCATATGCAGTGACAGTAGACGACATGTCAGTAATCGTTGGCAGGTCCTTCAGTCCAGACCAGATGTCAGCACTCACTCCAGACTGCCCGGCATCACCGCCAGCGGGTGGGCTCGGAATTCTTAGCCTTTTCCTCGCAGCCCCAGTTGCGGGAGAATGTGAAGGAGGAGCTGTTGACGGGTCACGTTCCGCTTGACTTATCAAGTGTCTCACCAGCAGGTCTTTGCACCTCTGCAGACTTGTGTCTGCCGGAAAAAGAGATACAACGCAGGCTTTAAACCTAGGATTGAGCACGGTGGCCAAAATGTAGTGCTCTGATTTCAACAGATTGACCACCCGTGAACAGAGGCGTCACTAGGGTTGGTGTCACCCGGTGTGGTAACTCATGGTGTCACCCCCCTATGGACCATACGGCGCGTGCTCGCAAAGTAAGATGCAATCGCATCCAGCTTATGCGAACACCTCTGCCTGATTTGACAGGTAGAGGAGTTCACGGGGTGGCGATGCGGCATTGTGGGGTTATCAACTCGGCATTGTGGGGGAATGCCGTCATAAATGGAGATGAGTTCGGGGCGGCCATGTGACATCACACGCGGACGCTGCGATTGGAAACATGGCGGCGTGCTACCCTAAATCATCGATGTGATCACAATTGTATTGCGATTGCATCACTGGCCGCCAATAGCACACAGAATGAGCCAAAATTCACATTATGCCACACGGAATGAGCCAAAATTCACATTATGCCACATGGAATGAGCCAAAATTCACATGAAATGAGCCAAAATTCACATTATGCCACACAGTATGGATCAAAATTCACACGAAATGAGCCAAATTAACATTGTACCACATGGAATGAGCCAAAATTCACATTATGCCACACGGAATGAGCCAAAATTCACATTATGCCACACAGTATGAGGCCGCAATTCAGGGACAGGGAGAGTGACAGAGGGACAGGGAGAGTGACAGAGGGACATAGGGACAGGGAGAGTAACAGCAGGGACATAGGGAGAGTGACAGCAGGGACATAGGGACAGGGAGAGTGACATCAGGGACATAGGGACAGGGAGAGCGACAGCAGGGACAGGGAGATAGACAGCAGGGACATAGGGACAGGGAGAGTGACAGCAGGGACATAGGGACAGGGGAGTGACAGCAGGGACATAGGGACAGGGAGAGTGACATCAGGGACATAGGGACAGGGAGAGCGACAGCAGGGACAGGGAGATAGAAAGCAGGGACATAGGGACAGGGAGAGTGACAGAGAGAGGGCCAGCAATGAAATACAGAAGGGAGAGAGAAAGGCAGCAGTGTATGATTACCTTATCAGCAGCGGCGGTGTGGCGGAGGCAGGTGATTGGCGGCGTAGCATTTGTTACTTTTATCAAATTACAAAATACACTGGTACTTTATTGCCTTTTTTTACTCACAGAGGGACGGGGTAAAAACGGGAGGACTAGCATGGCATCCAGGGCAGCGGAAGGCTAAAGTTAAAAATGGGAGCATCCCACTAAATGCAGGAGGGTAGGCAAATCTGGTATAAACATTTAAAAAAAAAAAGTCACATATGGAAAAAAAGATAGAGTAAAATACACATACCTATTAAAACTAAACACCAGATAAAACAAACAAAATAGTTCAGGCAAAATTCCGGCTCTAAACCCCCCCCCCCCCCCTCCTCTCTCCTGCTTATAATCGATTCACTCACCATGAGACTATGCACTCTTTCTCTTCAGCCTACTCCTCCTAGCTCCCAGCAGTCCAAACTCAATCTTTCCGCGCCAGGTCACCTCACTCCCCCTCCCAACAGCAAGCAGCTCCCAATGTGCTGGGGGACAGGGGGAGGGATCTGTTGCTGCTGTCGCTGCCGCGCCCGCAGTGCACAAAGTCTCCTCTGCTCAGTGCAGCAACGGTGCCCGCGGTGCGAGGCCGGCAATCAAGCTCCGCCCCTCATCGCGTCCGAAGTCGGCGGGGGTGAGGGGGCTTGGTGCCGGGAGGGAGGGTGATGCTGCCGCTGCGGATGTGGATGGGATGGGGGTGCGGGGGTGCAGCCCTTTTAGGTGTCACCCTATTGAAGGGTGACACCTGGGTGCGGGCCGCACCCCCCGCACCCCCCTCATTACGCCACTGCCCGTGAATCCTGGTTTAGCGAATGAAGGGCTCCATCCACAAGTCCCACATGCCTAGCGGAATCGCTCCGTTTTAGCTCCTCCTTCAATTTCTCCAGCTTCTTCTGCAAAAGCCTGATGAGGGGAATGACCTGACTCAGGCTGGCAGTGTCTGAACTGACTTCACGTGTGGCAAGTTCAAAGGGTTGCAGAACCTTGCACAACGTTGAAATCATTCTCCACTGCGCTTGAGTCAGGTGCATTCCCCCTCCTTTGCCTATATCGTAGGCAGATGTATAGGCTTGAATGGCCTTTTGCTGCTCCATCCTCTGAAGCATATAGAGGGTTGAATTCCACCTCGTTACCACCTCTTGCTTCAGATGATGGTGGGGCAGGTTCAGGAGTGTTTGCTGGTGCTCCAGTCTTCGCGGCACGCTGTGGCTGAATGCCGAAAGTAGCCCGCAATTCTTCGGGCCACCGACAGCATTTCTTGCAAGCCCCTGTAGTTTTTTTAAAAAATTCTGCACCATCAAATTCAATGTATGTTCAAAACATGGGACGTCCTGGAGTTTGCCCACATGTAATGCACGCACAATATTGGTGGCATTGTCCGGTGTCACAAATCCCCAGGAGAGTCCAATTGGGGTAAGCCATTCTGCGATGATGTTCCTCAGTTTCCTTAAGAGGTTGTCAGCTGTGTGACTCTTATGGAAAGCGGTGATACAAAGCGTAGCCTGCCTAGGAACGAGTTGGCTGTCACAGTCATATAGTCCTGAGTCTGCCCTGCTCCACTTGTCCACATGTCCGTGGTTAAGTGGACATTGGGTACAACTGCATTTTTTAGGACACTGGTGACTCTTTTTCTGAGGTCTGTGTACATTCTCGGTATTGCCTGCCTAGAGAAGTGGAACCTAGATGGTATTTGGTACCAGGGACACACTAACTCAATAAATTGTTTAATTCCCTGTGAATTAACGGTGGATACCGGACACACGTTTCTCACCACCCAGGCTGACAAGACCTGAGTTATCCGCTTTGCAGCAGGATGACTGCTGTGATATTTCATCTTCCTCGCAAAGGACTGTTGGACAGTCAATTGCTTACTGGAAGTAGTACAAGTGGTCTTCCCACTTCCCCTCTGGGATGACGATCGACTCCCAGCAGCAACAACAGCAGCGCCAGCAGCAGTAGGCGTTACACTCAAGGATGCATCGGAGGAATCCCAGGCAGGAGAGGACTCGTCAGACTTGCCAGTGACATGGCCTGCAGGACTATTGGCTTTCCTGTCTAAGGAGGAAATTGACACTGAGGGAGTTGGTGGTGTGGTTTGCAGGAGCTTGGTTACAAGAGGAAGGGATTTAGTTGTCAGTGGACTGCTTCCGCTGTCACCCAAAGTTTTTGAATTTGTCAATGACTTCTGATGAATGCGCTCCAGGTGACGTATAAGGGAGAATGTTCCGAGGTGGTTAACGTCCTTACCCCTACTTATTACAGCTTGACAAAGGCAACACACGGCTTGACACTTGTTGTCCGCATTTCTGTTAAAATAATTCCAAACCGAAGAGGTGATTTTTTATTTTTATTTTACCAGGCATGTCAATGGCCATATTCGTCCCACGGACAACAGGTGTCTCCCCGGGTGCCTGACTTAAACAAACCACCTCACCATCAGAATCCTCCTTGTCAGTTTCCTCCTCAGCGCCAGCAACACCCATATCCTCATCCTGGTGTACTTCAACAGTGACATCTTCAATTTGACTATCAGGAACTGGACTGTGGGTGCTCCTTCCAGCACTTGCAGGGGGCGTGTAAATGGTGGAAGGCGCCACCTCTTCCCGTCCAGTGTTGGGAAGGTCAGGCATCGCAACCGACACAATTGGACTCTCCTTGCGGAATTGTGATTTAGAAGAACGTACAGTTCTTTGCTGTGCTTTTGCCAGCTTAAGTCTTTTCATTTTTCTAGCGGGAGGATGAGTGCTTCCATCCTCATGTGAAGCTGAACCACTAGCCATGAACATAGGACAGGGCCTCAGCCGTTCCTTGCCACTCCGTGTCGTAAATGGCATATTGGCAAGTTTACACTTCTCATCAGACGCTTTCAATTTTGATTTTTGGGTCATTTTACTGAACTTTTGTTTTTTTAAGTTTACATGCTCTCTACTATGACATTGGGCATCGGCCTTGGCAGACGACGTTGATGGCATTTCATCGTCTCGGCCATGACTAGTGGCAGCAGCTTCAGCACGAGGTGGAAGTGGATCTTGATCTTTCCCTATTTTACCCTCAACATTTTTGTTCTCCATTTTTTAATGTGTGGAATTATATGCCAGTGATATATATCAATAGCAATGTCCTACTGTACCGTACTGCTATATATATACTGGTGGTCAGCAAAATTCGGCATTGTCCTCCTACTATATACTGCGCACAACTAAAATGCAGCACAGGTATGGATGGATAGTATACTTGACGACACAGAGGTAGAGCAGTGGACTACTGTACCATACTGCTATATATATATACTGGTGGTCTGAAAAATTCTGCACTGTCCTCCTACTATATACTGCGCACAACTAAAATGCAGCACAGGTATGGATGGATAATATACTTGACGACACAGAGGTAGAGCAGTGGAGTACTATACCGTACTGCTATATATATACTGGTGGTCAGCAAAATTCTGCACTGTCCTCCTACTATATACTGCTCACAACTAAAATGCAGCACAGGTGTGGATGGATAGTATACTTGACGACACAGAGGTAGAGCAATGGATTACTGTACCGTACTGCTATATATATACTGGTGGTCAGCAAAATTCTGCACTGTCCTCCTACAATATACTGCGCACAACTAAAATGCAGCACAGGTATGGATGGATAGTATACTTGACGACACAGAGGTTGAGCAGTGGACTACTGTACCGTACTGCTATATATTATATACTGGTGGTCAGCAAAATTCTGCACTGTCCTCCTACAATGCAGCACAGATATGGAGCGTTTTCAGGCAGAGAATGTAGATATTTGCAGCACACTGAGCACAGATATTTGCAGCACACTGAGCACAGATATTTGCAGCACACTGAACACAGAAATTGAGAGAACGCAGCCACGTCCTCTCGCTATCACTCCAAAGCACGAGTGAAAATGGCGGCGACGTGCGGCTCCTTATATAGAATACGAATCTCGCGAGAATCCGACAGCGGGATGATGACGTTCGGGCACGCTCGGGTTAACCAAGCAAGGCGGGAAGATCCGAGGCTGCCTCGGAACCGTGTAAAATGGGTGAAGTTCGGGGGGGTTCGGATCCCGAGGAACCGAACCCGCTCATCGCTAGTTTAAATGGGATGCTTTCTGTGTTAAATGGTGGACAGTAGTATGCTCTCTGTATTGCATGGTATCTACTAGGATGCTCTCTGCATTGTAAGTCAGTCGCTAGGATGCTTTCTGTTGTATGGTGGTTACTAGGATGCTCTCTAATCATGACTAGCATGACACTATCACAGAGACTCTCCATTTATTTTGATAAATTAGATGATCATTGTCTAGTCTAGTGCCACACTATCACAGTGGCTGATAATGTTCCTTACATTATTACAGGAACTTTGCATAAAGTTTGTGATAAGTTCCTTCTGCATTAGAAGGATGGAGCATGGAGAAGTGGTGTTCTCTACTTATGTATAGGAAGTCAGTACACTTCCCACTTTAAATCAAATGTACAGTGTATCCGAGTATCCCCAACATGCAGCTGGAGAGCAGGACTGGGCCTTTTGCTAAGAGATAGGAGGGACTGGTATCTGGGAGTGTAACCAGGCAGAGGTGACAAAATGAGCTGCTCCTGGAACACCGTATCCTGTAAGGTAAGGACAAAGTCAATCAGTGATCTCTTATAATTATGCCAGCGCTGTCACAACGTTTTTTTTTTGCAGATAATATTTGGCTTATGTGTGATTGTGGAGCTACAACTCCCAGCAAGCTCTGTAAGCCTCTGCTGTCATTTCCCTTAAGGGCTCGTAGGCTTCCAGTTTGCCTGTAGTAAGTTTAATTTATACATTCTGATTGTTTTCAACCTGTGGATCATTCGTATAACCAATGGAAATTAGTACAAAGGATCAGAGTGTGTCACAATGTTGTGACAAAATATCCTGTCCCTGTTGTGTGTACTCTGCAAAATGACTCAGTTCAGGCCACAAATGTCTCTCATTTTCCATCAAGCCTAAATATTAGATGAACTTATCCTGCTCTCAGTATATTAGAGTCAGAGAATAAATGTATGTTGTGCTTATATGCTTATCTACAAATGACCGTATTGATAGTCAGATACAGTACCCACTCCCCGTATTTGTCTTCATTCATGCGTAGTATGACATATGGGGGTATATTTATCATTGGTGGCATTGCTGCATATAAGAAATTATTTTACAGGGGTGTTTAACAAACAAAACTAAAAACCTTGTACAGGTTGAGTATCCCTTATCCAAAATGCTTGGGACCAGAAGTATTTTGGATATCGGATTTTTCCGTATTTTGGAATAATTGCATAATAATAATGAGATATCATGGCGATGGGACCCAAGTCTAAGCACAGAATGCATTTATGTTTCATATACACCTTATACACACAGCCTGAAGGTTAATACAATATTTTTAATAACTTTGTGTAGTAAACAAAGTTTGTGTACAATGAGCCATCAGAAAACAAAGGTTTCACTATCTTACTCTCGCTCAAAAAATTCCGTATTTCGGAATATTCCGTATTTCGGAATATTTGGATATGGGATACTCAACCTGTAATACTATCGCTTTACTGTTCTGCCTCTGCAATCACCGGAGGGGAGAAGTATGAAGACTGACAGGAATGGACAAGGGCTCTCTCTGGCAATGCTCTCACCATAGGGAGAGACTAGCAAACAACGGGAGTCATTCCGAGTTGTTCGCACGCAAGCTGCTTTTAGCAGCTTTGCACACGCTAAGCCGTCGCCTACTGGGAGTGAATCTTAGCTTCTTAAAATTGCGATCGAAAGATTCTCTAAATTGCGATTACACACCTCTTAGTAGTTTCTGAGTAGCTCCACACTTACTCGGCATCTGCGATCAGTTCAGTGCTTGTCGTTCCTGGTTTGACGTCACAAACACACCCAGCGTTCGCCCAGACACTCCTCCGTTTCTCCAGCCACTCCCGCGTTTTTCCCAGAAACGGTAGCGTTTTTTCGCACACACCCATAAAACGGCCAGTTTCCACCTAGAAACACCCACTTCCTGTCAATCACATTACGATCACCAGAACGAAGAAAAAACCTCGTAATGCCGTGAGTAAAATTCCTAACTGCATAGCAAATTTACTTGGCGCAGTCGCACTGCAGACATTGCGCATGCGCATTAGCGACTAATCGCTCCGTTGCGAGAAAAAAATACAGAGCGAACAACTCGGAATGACCCCCAACATCTGAAGAGTTTTCGGGGCTTACACTTGGTCCAGGAGAAGTCCTCATTGAGAATAATGGGAGAATGACAGTAACAGTGTCAGTTACCCTAGCGCAGGCAATATTTGTGATATCTCTTGTGTTCAGCCTTTGCTAGATTGCTGTGATACTTCAACCAATGTGGAAACTAGAGATGAGCGGGTTCGGTTCCTCGGAATCCGAACCCGCCCGAACTTCATTTTTTTTTTACACGGGGCCGAGCGACTCGGATCTTCCCGCCTTGCTCGGTTAACCCGAGCACGTCCGAACGTCATCATCCCGCTGTCGGATTCTATCGCGAGACTCGGATTCTATATAAGGAGCCGCGCGTCGCCGCCATTTTCACACGTGCATTGAGATTCATAGGGAGAGGACGTGGCTGGCGTCCTCTCCGTTTATAGAGAAGAGAGTGAGACTAGAGTAGAGAGAGACACAGTAGTAATTTTGGGGAGCATTAGGAGGAGTACTAGTTACTTGCTGAAGTGATAGATAGTGTGACTGTATATTATCTGACTTGTGGGGGAGACACTGACAGTGGGGAGCAGTTAGAGTCTGAGAGCAGGACTCAGGAGTACATATAACGTACAGTGCACACTTTTGCTGCCAGAGTGCCACACTGCCATTGTGACCACACTGACCACCAGTATAATATATATTGTGATTGTCTGCTTAGGAGTACTACTTGCAAGTTGCTGATAGTGTGACCAGTGACCTGACCACCAGTTTAATAATCACCACCAGTTTAATATATATATTTATATATAATTGTATATAATATATATATAATATTGTATACCACCTACCCGTTTTTTTTTTCTTTCTTTCTTCTTCTTTATACATACTACTATAGTAGCTTACTGTAGCAGTCTGCGGTGCTGCTGAGCTGACAGTGTCCAGCAGGTCCGTCATCAGTCATTACATAATAAATATATATACCTGTCCGGCTGCAGTACTAGTGATATTATATATATATATATATATATATATATATATTGATTTCATCTCATTATCATCCAGTCTATATTAGCAGCAGACACAGTACGGTAGTCCACGGCTGTAGCTACCTCTGTGTCGGCAGTCGCTCGTCCATCCATAATTGTATACCACCTACCCGTGTTTTTTTTTTTTTTCTTTCTTCTTTATACATACTACTATAGTAGCTTACTGTAGCAGTCTGCGGTGCTGCTGAGCTGACAGTGTCCAGCAGGTCCGTCATCAGTCATTACATAATAAATATATCTACCTGTCCGGCTGCAGTACTAGTGTGATATTATATATATATATATTGATTTCATCTCATTATCATCCAGTCTATATTAGCAGCAGACACAGTACGGTAGTCCACGGCTGTAGCTACCTCTGTGTCGGCAGTCGCTCGTCCATCCATAATTGTATACCACCTACCCGTGTTTTTTTTTTTCTTTTCTTTCTTCTTTATACATACTACTATAGTAGCTTACTGTAGCAGTCTGCGGTGCTGCTGAGCTGACAGTGTCCAGCAGGTCCGTCATCAGTCATTACATAATAAATATATCTACCTGTCCGGCTGCAGTACTAGTGTGATATTATATATATATATTGATTTCATCTCATTATCATCCAGTCTATATTAGCAGCAGACACAGTACGGTAGTCCACGGCTGTAGCTACCTCTGTGTCGGCAGTCGCTCGTCCATCCATAATTGTATACCACCTACCCGTGGTTTTTTTTTTTCTTTCTTCTTTATACATACTACTATAGTAGCTTACTGTAGCAGTCTGCGGTGCTGCTGAGCTGACAGTGTCCAGCAGGTCCGTCATCAGTCATTACATAATAAATATATCTACCTGTCCGGCTGCAGTACTAGTGTGATATTATATATATATATATATATATTGATTTCATCTCATTATCATCCAGTCTATATTAGCAGCAGACACAGTACGGTAGTCCACGGCTGTAGCTACCTCTGTGTCGGCAGTCGCTCGTCCATCCATAATTGTATACCACCTACCCGTGGTTTTTTTTCTTTTCTTTCTTCTTTATACATACTACTATAGTAGCTTACTGTAGCAGTCTGCGGTGCTGCTGAGCTGACAGTGTCCAGCAGGTCCGTCATCAGTCATTACATAATAAATATATCTACCTGTCCGGCTGCAGTACTAGTGTGATATTATATATATATATATATATTGATTTCATCTCATTATCATCCAGTCTATATTAGCAGCAGACACAGTACGGTAGTCCACGGCTGTAGCTACCTCTGTGTCGGCAGTCGCTCGTCCATCCATAATTGTATACCACCTACCCGTGGTTTTTTTTTTCTTTCTTCTTTATACATACTACTATAGTAGCTTACTGTAGCAGTCTGCGGTGCTGCTGAGCTGACAGTGTCCAGCAGGTCCGTCATCAGTCATTACATAATAAATATATCTACCTGTCCGGCTGCAGTACTAGTGTGATATTATATATATATATATATTGATTTCATCTCATTATCATCCAGTCTATATTAGCAGCAGACACAGTACGGTAGTCCACGGCTGTAGCTACCTCTGTGTCGGCAGTCGCTCGTCCATCCATAATTGTATACCACCTACCCGTGGTTTTTTTTTTCTTTCTTCTTTATACATACTACTATAGTAGCTTACTGTAGCAGTCTGCGGTGCTGCTGAGCTGACAGTGTCCAGCAGGTCCATCATCAGTCATTACATAATAAATATATCTACCTGTCCGGCTGCAGTACTAGTGTGATATTATATATATATATATTGATTTCATCTCATTATCATCCAGTCTATATTAGCAGCAGACACAGTACGGTAGTCCACGGCTGTAGCTACCTCTGTGTCGGCAGTCGCTCGTCCATCCATAATTGTATACCACCTACCCGTGGTTTTTTTTTTCTTTCTTCTTTATACATACTACTATAGTAGCTTACTGTAGCAGTCTGCGGTGCTGCTGAGCTGACAGTGTCCAGCAGGTCCGTCATCAGTCATTACATAATAAATATATCTACCTGTCCGGCTGCAGTACTAGTGTGATATTATATATATATATTGATTTCATCTCATTATCATCCAGTCTATATTAGCAGCAGACACAGTACGGTAGTCCACGGCTGTAGCTACCTCTGTGTCGGCAGTCGCTCGTCCATCCATAAGTATACTAGTATCCATCCATCTCCATTGTTTACCTGAGGTGCCTTTTAGTTGTGCCTATTAAAATATGGAGAACAAAAATGTTGAGGTTCCAAAATTAGGGAAAGATCAAGATCCACTTCCACCTCGTGCTGAAGCTGCTGCCACTAGTCATGGCCGAGACTATGAAATGCCAGCAACGTCGTCTGCCAAGGCCGATGCCCAATGTCATAGTACAGAGCATGTAAAATCCAAAACACCAAATATCAGTAAAAAAAGGACTCCAAAATCTAAAATAAAATTGTCGGAGGAGAAGCGTAAACTTGCCAATATGCCATTTACCACACGGAGTGGCAAGGAACGGCTGAGGCCCTGGCCTATGTTCATGGCTAGTGGTTCAGCTACACATGAGGATGGAAGCACTCAGCCTCTCGCTAGAAAAATGAAAAGACTCAAGCTGGCAAAAGCACCGCAAAGAACTGTGCGTTCTTCGAAATCCCAAATCCACAAGGAGAGTCCAATTGTGTCGGTTGCGATGCCTGACCTTCCCAACACTGGACGTGAAGAGCATGCGCCTTCCACCATTTGCACGCCCCCTGCAAGTGCTGGAAGGAGCACCCGCAGTCCAGTTCCTGATAGTCAGATTGAAGATGTCAGTGTTGAAGTACACCAGGATGAGGAGGATATGGGTGTTGCTGGCGCTGGGGAGGAAATTGACAAGGAGGATTCTGATGGTGAGGTGGTTTGTTTAAGTCAGGCACCCGGGGAGACACCTGTTGTCCGTGGGAGGAATATGGCCGTTGACATGCCTGGTGAAAATACCAAAAAAATCAGCTCTTCGGTGTGGAAGTATTTCAACAGAAATGCGGACAACATTTGTCAAGCCGTGTGTTGCCTTTGTCAAGCTGTAATAAGTAGGGGTAAGGACGTTAACCACCTCGGAACATCCTCCCTTATACGTCACCTGCAGCGCATTCATAATAAGTCAGTGACAAGTTCAAAAACTTTGGGTGACAGCGGAAGCAGTCCACTGACCAGTAAATCCCTTCCTCTTGTAACCAAGCTCACGCAAACAACCCCACCAACTCCCTCAGTGTCAATTTCCTCCTTCCCCAGGAATGCCAATAGTCCTGCAGGCCATGTCACTGGCAATTCTGATGATTCCTCTCCTGCCTGGGATTCCTCCGATGCATCCTTGCGTGTAACGCCTACTGCTGCTGGCGCTGCTGTTGTTGCTGCTGGGAGTCGATGGTCATCCCAGAGGGGAAATCGTAAGACCACTTTTACTACTTCCACCAAGCAATTGACTGTCCAACAGTCCTTTGCGAGGAAGATTAAATATCACAGCAGTCATCCTGCTGCAAAGCGGATAACTGAGGCCTTGGCATCCTGGGTGGTGAGAAACGTGGTTCCGGTATCCATCATTACTGCAGAGCCAACTAGAGACTTGTTGGAGGTACTGTGTCCCCGGTACCAAATACCATCTAGGTTCCATTTCTCTAGGCAGGCGATACCGAAAATGTACACAGACCTCAGAAAAAGAGTCACCAGTGTCCTAAAAAATGCAGCTGTACCCAATGTCCACTTAACCACGGACATGTGGACAAGTGGAGCAGGGCAGGGTCAGGACTATATGACTGTGACAGCCCACTGGGTAGATGTATGGACTCCCGCCGCAAGAACAGCAGCGTCGGCACCAGTAGCAGCATCTCGCAAACGCCAACTCTTTCCTAGGCAGGCTACGCTTTGTATCACCGGTTTCCAGAATACGCACACAGCTGAAAACCTCTTACGGCAACTGAGGAAGATCATCGCGGAATGGCTTACCCCAATTGGACTCTCCTGTGGATTTGTGGCATCGGACAACGCCAGCAATATTGTGTGTGCATTAAATCTGGGCAAATTCCAGCACGTCCCATGTTTTGCACATACCTTGAATTTGGTGGTGCAGAATTTTTTAAAAACGACAGGGGCGTGCAAGAGATGCTGTCGGTGGCCAGAAGAATTGCGGGACACTTTCGGCGTACAGGCACCACGTACAGAAGACTGGAGCAACACCAAAAACGCCTGAACCTGCCCTGCCATCATCTGAAGCAAGAAGTGGTAACGAGGTGGAATTCAACCCTATATATGCTTCAGAGGTTGGAGGAGCAGCAAAAGGCCATTCAAGCCTATACAATTCAGCACGATATAGGAGGTGGAATGCACCTGTCTCAAGCGCAGTGGAGAATGATTTCAACGTTGTGCAAGGTTCTGCTGCCCTTTGAACTTGCCACACGTGAAGTCAGTTCAGACACTGCCAGCCTGAGTCAGGTCATTCCCCTCATCAGGCTTTTGCAGAAGAAGCTGGAGACATTGAAGGAGGAGCTAACACGGAGCGATTCCGCTAGGCATGTGGGACTTGTGGATGGAGCCCTTAATTCGCTTAACAAGGATTCACGGGTGGTCAATCTGTTGAAATCAGAGCACTACATTTTGGCCACCGTGCTCGATCCTAGATTTAAAACCTACCTTGGATCTCTCTTTCCGGCAGACACAAGTCTGCTGGGGTTCAAAGACCTGCTGGTGAGAAAATTGTCAAGTCAAGCGGAACGCGACCAGTCAACATCTCCTCCTTCACATTCTCCCGCAACTGGGGGTGCGAGGAAAAGGCTCAGAATTCCGAGCCCACCCGCTGGCGGTGATGCAGGGCAGTCTGGAGCGACTGCTGATGCTGACATCTGGTCCGGACTGAAGGACCTGTCAACGATTACGGACATGTCGTCTACTGTCACTGCATATGATTCTCTCCCCATTGAAAGAATGGTGGAGGATTATATGAGTGACCGCATCCAAGTAGGCACGTCACACAGTCCGTACTTATACTGGCAGGAAAAAGAGGCAATTTGGAGGCCCTTGCACAAACTGGCTTTATTCTACCTAAGTTGCCCTCCCACAAGTGTGTACTCCGAAAGAGTGTTTAGTGCCGCCGCTCACCTTGTCAGCAATCGGCGTACGAGGTTACTTCCAGAAAATGTGGAGAAGATGATGTTCATTAAAATGAATTATAATCAATTCCTCCGTGGAGACATTGACCAGCAGCAATTGCCTCCACAAAGTACACAGGGAGCTGAGATGGTGGATTCCAGTGGGGACGAATTGATAATCTGTGAGGAGGGGGATGTACACGGTGATATATCGGAGGATGATGATGAGGTGGACATCTTGCCTCTGTAGAGCCAGTTTGTGCAAGGAGAGATTAATTGCTTCTTTTTTGGTGGGGGTCCAAACCAACCCGTCATTTCAGTCACAGTCGTGTGGCAGACCCTGTCACTGAAATGATGGGTTGGTTAAAGTGTGCATGTCCTGTTTATACAACATAAGGGTGGGTGGGAGGGCCCAAGGACAATGCCATCTTGCACCTCTTTTTTCTTTAATTTTTCTTTGCGTCATGTGCTGTTTGGGGAGTGTTTTTTGGAAGGGCCATCCTGCGTGACACTGCAGTGCCACTCCTAGATGGGCCAGGTGTTTGTGTCGGCCACTAGGGTCGCTTATCTTACTCACACAGCTACCTCATTGCGCCTCTTTTTTTCTTTGCGTCATGTGCTGTTTGGGGAGTGTTTTTTGGAAGGGCCATCCTACGTGACACTGCAGTGCCACTCCTAGATGGGCCCGGTGTTTGTGTCGGCCACTAGGGTCGCTTATCTTACTCACACAGCTACCTCATTGCGCCTCTTTTTTTCTTTGCGTCATGTGCTGTTTGGGGAGTGTTTTTTGGAAGGGCCATCCTGCGTGACACTGCAGTGCCACTCCTAGATGGGCCAGGTGTTTGTGTCGGCCACTAGGGTCGCTTATCTTACTCACACAGCTACCTCATTGCGCCTCTTTTTTTCTTTGCGTCATGTGCTGTTTGGGGAGTGTTTTTTGGAAGGGCCATCCTGCGTGACACTGCAGTGCCACTCCTAGATGGGCCCGGTGTTTGTGTCGGCCACTAGGGTCGCTTATCTTACTCACACAGCTACCTCATTGCGCCTCTTTTTTTCTTTGCGTCATGTGCTGTTTGGGGAGTGTTTTTTGGAAGGGCCATCCTGCGTGACACTGCAGTGCCACTCCTAGATGGGCCCGGTGTTTGTGTCGGCCACTAGGGTCGCTTATCTTACTCACACAGCTACCTCATTGCGCCTCTTTTTTTCTTTGCGTCATGTGCTGTTTGGGGAGTGTTTTTTGGAAGGGCCATCCTGCGTGACACTGCAGTGCCACTCCTAGATGGGCCAGGTGTTTGTGTCGGCCACTAGGGTCGCTTAGCTTACTCACACAGCTACCTCATTGCGCCTCTTTTTTTTCTTTGCGTCATGTGCTGTTTGGGGAGTGTTTTTTGGAAGGGCCATCCTGCGTGACACTGCAGTGCCACTCCTAGATGGGCCCGGTGTTTGTGTCGGCCACTAGGGTCGCTTATCTTACTCACACAGCTACCTCATTGCGCCTCTTTTTTTCTTTGCGTCATGTGCTGTTTGGGGAGTGTTTTTTGGAAGGGCCATCCTGCGTGACACTGCAGTGCCACTCCTAGATGGGCCCGGTGTTTGTGTCGGCCACTAGGGTCGCTTAGCTTAGTCATCCAGCGACCTCGGTGCAAATTTTAGGACTAAAAATAATATTGTGAGGTGTGAGGTATTCAGAATAGACTGAAAATGAGTGGATATTATGGTTTTTGAGGTTAATAATACTTTGGGATCAAAATGACCCCCAAATTCTATGATTTAAGCTGTTTTTTAGTGTTTTTTGAAAAAAACACCCGAATCCAAAACACACCCGAATCCGACAAAAAAAATTCGGTGAGGTTTTGCCAAAACGCGGTCGAACCCAAAACACGGCCGCGGAACCGAACCCAAAACCAAAACACAAAACCCGAAAAATTTCAAGTGCACATCTCTAGTGGAAACTGTCATTTTGGTGTAGACCCTATAGGTATATATGTTATATACAATTCTCAGCTTCATGGGCCTAATACAGATGTGTACGCAGGCCGCAGGGGCGTATTAAAAGAAGAGGGAGCTCATGTGCAGTTTCCATCTTAGTCCCCTCCTGTCTGGCTGGCAGTACAGAGACTCTGGGCACAGTGGTCCCTAGGAGACCCTAGAGCCACTGGCGTATTTATAATGAGTGCAGTGTGTCAGGTGACACGGGCCCCCACCACACACTCTGTACCCCTTGGTTCAATACTTACCCTCCAGAGTCCAGTGTCAGGAAACAGCAGCGCTTCAGAAATCACCGGCGTGGTGGCCATTTTGTCCGGTGTTTTTCGTTGCATGCACTGGGAAAATGGCCACCGCATTGTTTTCCCGGAGACTTGTGCACTAGACTCTGGGACAGTGCTAGGGTCTACAATGCTGCCAGCTAGAGAGGAGGGGGCCCAGACGGAGTCTGCACACGGGCCTCCTCCTCTCTAGATGTGCCCCTGCCTGGTGCTGTCCCAGAGTCTAGTGCGCATGTGCTGGTCTACGGGAAAATGGTGCGGCGCTGCTGGCGGGGGACTCTGGAGAGGTAAGTATTGAAATATGGGTGTGTGGTGTGCGCCCCACCTGGACGCAGGGGCCTGTGTGCCCCACACACACTGCGCCATACTAGCCGACTTTTAGGCTGCTCTCTCCGGGAGAGAGCAGCCAGGTCGGCTCAGCCGGGGGGCGGGCAGTAACATAACGTGCAGAGGGGTCAGTCCGGAGGTGGAACAGGGGTGTGGTGGCGGAACAGGGGCGTGGCTGCGGGATCGCGTCACGTAAGCCACGCTCCCCGCTGTCTAATGCCGCTATTACCGGCATTATACAGTAGGGGGCGTAGCTATGATGACGCGATTCAACAAGAATCGCGTCATCGCCTGGCCGGACCGCCCACTTTACTTGCTAAGTGGGCGGCTGGGGGGGAGGGGGACCCCTGAAATCGGGAGACTTACCTGCTCTTCCGGGGGGCAGGGAGGGTCACCCGATTTTCCCGGCCATTACGGGAGAGTAGGCAAGTATGCACTGTGCCCATTATAGATACACCACTGCATGTACGGAAACCCGATGGTTTACGTATAACTCCGATGGCGGAGCAGGTACAAGACCCATTCTGTGCATGTACAGAGCTCTGGAACTGAACATGATTTCTATATGATAAATATTTTCCTTCTATCTGATGGTTTCCTAGCGGATGACTGTATATCAGCCTGAGAGCTCAGCTGGGGCTTTCCCAGATAAAGAGGCCATGGCCTGTGTGCTGCTGTATTCACATAACACTGAGCTAGACTGTTTGTGGATAGGGATTTACCAAGCACTGCACTCAGGTTGGAAGTTGGAAGGAAGTCATGTGAAGTCTCATGCTTAGCACAAAGCAGCCATTAGTTTATAAAAAAAAATGACCATCGGTCAGTAATGCGATAACAAAAACAAAAAACTGGCAAGTGAAAATGTAGGCTGTAGACAGGGCTATCTAAGAAAAAAAGGCATTTGGTTTCACCCAGCACCCTGAATGATAACAGTAACAAGATATAAATCCCACATAATAATAGAATTCAGAGATCTTCGTTACACACAGTAGCGGATCTTGCCACGGGCAAGCAGGACTTTTGCCCGGGGCGCTGCCTTCCGGAGGGCGCAGGGCGCCATCCGGAGGGCGCCGCACCAGGGCAAGATCCGCTGCTGCTGTGCCCCCGCTGCCCGTTGCCCCCCGCTGCCGCTGTGAAGAGAAACTAGACGCTTACTCGTCTAGTTTCCCTTCGTGGAGAGGTCCTTTACTGTGCGGTGCGCGATGACGTCATCGCGCACCGCACATCATTTCAGTCTGTACAGGGGGCATAAATGACCACGCCCCTTGTACGTAGCCATGCCTCTATTGTCGCCCGGGGCGCACAGCGCCCAAGAACCGGCCCTGGTTACACATATTTGCGCAAATGTGTGGTTAAGCCCCAAAGCCGCATCAAGGCGTCTCTGTATATTTGGGGTCCCTAGCACTATATCTAGGTGCAGGGCGTGGCACCCCAAAACACCAGCATAAGCCAGAAAGCCCAGCGTAGCATACCAGTGAAAAAACTATAGTGTTAATAAATTTGTATTTAGGAAGCCGAAGCTATAGAGTGGGTGATACAAAAATGAAATGTAATTAAATGAAAATAGAGAAATAGTGTTAGAAAATTAATAAGTGAAAAGTGTTAATAGAATGTAAAGGTATGCCACACTAAAGCCATCCAGCTCAGCCAGTCCAGAGGCACCACACCTCACACCTCCGTTACCCCAATCTGGGTCTAAGATTAATCAGCAAGGAGCCACATGATAATGGCTCCTTACTACAATATGTCTAGGCTAAGAGCTACCTACCTTGGAGCAACCCCATAATGCTCCATGTGGCATGTCAGGGCCTGCACCTCCTCCTAATGCACGAACCTCTCTGCCTCTCACAACAGACATATATAATGGTAGATGCTCAATTAGCTTAGTGATAGCTTTGGGGCTTAACCACACATTTGCGCAAATATGTGTAACGAAGATCTCTGAATTCTTATTATGTGAGATTTATATCTGGTTACTGTTATCATTCAGGGTGCTGGGGGAAACCAAATTCCTTTTTTTCTTGCTCAGAAATACCCCTCTCTTTCGAGCACCTGAATGATATCACTAAGCTAATTGAGCATCTACCATTATATAGGGCTACCTATCTATCTATCTATCTATCTATCTATCTATCTATCTATCTATCTAGTATCGATATATCTATCTATCTATCTATCTATCTATCTATCTATGTGTGAAGATGGGTGGCACGCCAGGATCCTTCAACATAAGTGACAGCGAGCCGTGTCTCCAACATTCCAAAGCACTGTTATACTTTTACTCTCTTTAGTGTAAAGGAAAAAATTAATTTTATATATATATATATATATATATATATATATATATTTACTCTCCGTAAATCCGGCACTCTAGGTATCCTCGGTGGGATATGTCTTGCTCCGGTGCCTTCCTCAGGGGGATCACCCCTCTATAATACATGAAAATTACGGGGATCTTGATGAAGGGGAGGTGGTCCCCGAAACGTTGAGATTGCACTAATACACCTTGTGGTATAATTTGAAGCCTCTGAGTGCCGCCTCGTCATTTTCGTGTGTGTGTGTGTGTGTGTGTGTGTGTGTGTGTGTGTGTGTGTGTGTGTGTGTGTGTGCGTGTGTGTATATATGGCATACCGGCACTTCTTACCACTGAACCTGGAAGTCTTTTTTTTATTTTTTATTAAATGAAAGAGTGTGCAGCAGGAGGCGAGGGAAGTGGCCATCCTGCTGCCATCCATGCTGCTCCCGTCCCTGCCCGGCACCGGACCTGTGAGGCTCTCATACCCGCAAGCTTGACTGTGACTCACTCTCCCCAATATTGACGTTTAATACATCTTCCCCATGGTTTTTCCACAAAATTCTGCAAGTTTTTTCTTTTTTCTGTTTTTCTGTATTTTGTGAGACAGTGGGATAAATTTACTAAGATTAGAGTTCTATTTAAGATACAGTAGGACGCATACCCTCCAACATTGTACACATAAAAATCGGTACAAATTAGGAAAGGGGGCGTGGTCACAGGTAAAGGGGGCGTGGTCACGCCCCTTTTCCTATACTTTTAATGGAAGTTTAGAGGGCCAAAAATCGGTACAGACCATAAAAAAAGGTACTGTACCTGCTAAAAAGGTACAGCTGGAGGGTATGAGGATGTTGCCCATAGCAACCAGAGTCTAATTCTCGTTTATCTAGCACCTTCTAGAAGATAATATCTGGAATCTGATTGTGGCTATGAGCAACATCCCATCTTAAATAGAACTCCCATCTTAGTAAATTTACCCCAGTGGGTCTGACAGTGTAGAGGTGTACAAACCCACATGACACTGGCCGCACCCACACAGCATTGGTCACAGCTCTTCCCCTTCTCAGTATAGGCCTGTAAATCATTTTCAGCCCCAGCTCCATAAGGCTCTTCATTCGGTCCTGAGAACATGTCCCTCCTGCAGTAAACTTGGGATCCCGCTGATGGAAGCACATTATTACGGATACCGTACAGCGTACAACCAACCATTAACATGCGCCCAAACCTCCGAAAATGCAGTTTTCTAAGGTTTGGCCACTTACTGCATATGCACCAAGCCCTGGAATTATATAGATTTCATGGCTTGGGTCTGGTGGGCAATGCCATCTTCTTTATGCGTTTTCCCCCTGCACCACGCGTAGTGCGTGGTGCAGACAGAACTCCAGGTCATAAACCCAGATGCCCCATCATCGCAAAGGACAGCTCTTACCGGATGAGCTGTCCTTTGTGATTTTCTTCAAGCAAACAGCGTTAACAAAAGCCGCTATGCTTGCGAAGAGTGACAGGATGTATGCCAAGCAAAATGCGATGCTTGATACATCCCCCCCATAGAGAGGTTAGCAAGCAAGACAGATGTTACCTGTGCCACGGTGATTTTCCCTTGGAGAAACAGGAAGACTATTCAGTTGTTCACTTAAGAATGCATTTTCCAGTGTTCCGTCAAAGCAACTCATTACTCTGATCTGATATGCTCCTGCGGCACTCCCTATGGGTGTTGGCAAGATCAGGAACCCAGGGACCATATATCAAGACTAGAACTCTTGTTGACAATTTGTAAATGAAAAGCACAACAATCAATGAGATGTATGGGAATATTTCACAATAGAAGTATTGTAAAATTCACATTTTTTTCTTATGCTAATTATGTTCCGTTTGGATAAAAAAATACATACAACTTCCACATCTCCGTACAGTTATTAGTAGAGATGTGTGCAGGGTGTTGTGTTTTGGTTTTGCTTCTAATTTCATCCTCATGTTTTAGTTTTGGAAAGCCACCCTCAAGTGTTTTAGTTCAGATTCTGATTTTGGTTCTGTTTAAAATTGGTAAAAACAAATCGATAATTATTGATAAAAATCGATTTTAAAAAACCCCCAGCTAAAATCATGTAATTTTTGCAATCCAAAACCTAAAATCCGGATTTAAAGTCCGAATTCTGAACTGGGACTTGGTTCAGATTGGATCTCCTTTGGGAACCGGGTTTTGGTTCGGTTTAGTTCCAAAAAATTCATATGGATTCGTATTTCTGGAGAATCGAACCGCACATCTCTAATTAGCATAATACAAAAACCCAGTTCGTTGTGACTTCTGTATAATATCCAATTTTTTCAGTACTAAAGAACAATAGAGGGGCCCATCGTGGGCAATACATGGCCCATTCTGCTTGGATAAAAGTTATACACTGTTATGTGGCGGATAGCATAAATTACAGAGCCTGTTCACTACACTAGGGGTGGGCAAAATACGGCCCGCGGGCCTGATGCGGCCCGCAAACCGATCCTGCCCGGCCCACTGCCTCCCACCAGCGAGTAATGACAAGCGGCCCGACCGGCTGAGCTGCTTGTCATTGCTCTGCACTGCAGTACCTCCAAGCTGCCAGCGGCGCCTCTCTCCCCTGCTGCGTTGTAGCAGCCTCCTTCTCCTCCCGTCCACAGTGACAACGGCTGTGTTCAGCCGAAAAGGGGGCTGAGCTATGTGCCGATGGGGGGGCGGGGCTACACGGTACCTCAGGGGGCGGAGCTACACGGGACAAGAGGCAAACTGCTACAGATCCATCCTTCCTGCCACTGCCAGCCAGATCAGTAAGTAAATGGGAAAAGTGAAAGAAAGTGTGTGTGTGTGTGTGTGTGTGTGTGTGTGTGTGTGTGTGTGTGTGTGTGAGAGAGAGAGTGTGTGTGTGATAGTGTGTGTATATTTGTGTGTGCGGGCAGTGGCGTCAGACTTTTTTTAGGTTGCGGGGAGAGAACTTTAGCTCTCGCTGTACCATCCCCTCCTGTGTTCTGTCACGTGTCACCCCCCATGTTCTGTCACCGTGTCATCCCCGTGTTCCGTCACGTGTCACCCCCCCATGTTCTGTCACAGTGTCACACCCCCGTGTTCTGTCATGTCACCCCTGTGTTCTGTCACGTGTTACCCCCCATGTTCTGTCACCGTGTCATCCCCGTGTTCTGTCACAGTGTCACCCCCCCCCGTGTTCTGTCACTGCCCCCCCCCGTGTTCTGTCACTGTGTCACCCCCCGTGTTCTGTCACTGTGTCACCCCCCCGTGTTCTGTCACTATCACCCCCCCGTGTTCTGTCACTGTGTCACCCCCCCGTGTTCTGTCACTGTGTCACCCCCCCGTGTTCTGTCACTGTGTCACCCCCCCGTGTTCTGTCACAGTGTCACACCCCCCGTGTTATGTCACTGTCCCCCCCCCCGTGTTCTGTCACTGTGTCACCCCCCGTGCTCTGTCACTGTGTCACCCCCCCCCCCGTGTTCTGTCACTGTGTCACCCCCCCGTGTTCTGTCACTATGTCACCCCCCTGTGTTCTGTCACTGTGTCACCCCCCCGTGTTCTGTCACTGTGTCACCCCCCCGTGTTCTGTCACTGTGTCACCCCCCCGTGTTCTGTCACTGTGTCACCCCCACGTGTTCTGTCACTGTGTCACCCCCCCATGTTCTGTCACTGCGTCACCCCCGCCGTGTTCTGTCACTGTCAACCCCACCGTGTTTTGTCACCGTGTCGCCCAGAGGCATCACCGGCTGTGGTGACACCCGGAGCGCACTCTGTACTATTACACCCGCCACCCCCCGCTCGGGCCACGTGGCGCCCTAAAAGTGGGTGTGACCTAATTTAGAAGGGGTGTGGCCTGGTGGGTCTTTTCTCTTTCGCTCCGGGGGCATGTCCAGCTTCCCCAAAGATGCTGGCTGTCCCCCGGAGACTGGACTGTGTGTGTGCCGGCTCTAATCTGTGACAGGAGCCGAGTGCTGCAGGAGATTATCTCATTGCAGCACTCGGCTCTTGTCACAGCAGAAGAGCTGGCACTTTGGTGTCACCCTGTCCATGGGGGACACCCGAGTGCCGGTCGCACCCCCCTTCTGACACCACTGGTGTCACCCCCCATGTTCTGTCACTGTGTCACCCCCCCCGTGTTCTGTCACTGTGTCACCCCCCCGTGTTCTGTCACTGTGTCACCCCTCGTGTTCTGTCACTGTGTCACCCCCCCCCCCCGTGTTCTGTCACTGTGTCACCTCCACCATGTTCTGTCACTGTGTCACCCCCCCCGTGTTCTGTCACTGTGTCAGCTCCACCATGTTTTGTCACTGTGTCACCCCCCCCGTGTTCTATCACTGTGTCACACTTTTCCCCAGGGGCTATAAGACACTGGATAATTTGCTTGCTGCGCAATAATTATCCTAAATAAAATGTTAATGTGTAAAAGGGGCTCTACCTGCCGTAATATGTAAAAGGGGGCGCTACCTGGTGTAATGTGTGTAAAAGGGGCTCTACCTGGTGTAATGTGTGTAAGTGGCGCTGTGTGGCGCAATTTGAATAATGGAGACTATTGTGCAGCCTTATATGAATCTGTATTATTTTTTGCCCACACCCCTTCCACATGAAGCCACGTCCCTATATTTTTGGCAAGTGGGGGGAGCTGCTATTTTGTATGTGGCCCTTGGATACTGACAGGAAATGTCAAGTGGCCCCTCCGCTGAAATAATTGCCCACCCCTGCCCTACACACTAGCACGATCTCGACCCTATATGTCATTACTGGTCAAACCGGAACAACATATCGGGCGGATTATTCAGTGTGTACCCGTGAGTGAGCGCTATCGCGGGTTAGTGATGTCTTCAGTTCGGTCCAGCTGCAGGGTCAAACAGAAGACATCGCTAACGATGACATGTTGCCGAATACAGCGTGGCATAGGCCGTCATTCCATTTTCTCCTGCAGGAGCGTATGTACTTGCCGAAGCAGAGTCCCTTTGCCCACCGGTATGGGCGGCTTCACATCATTATAATCACGTTTACAGTGTTAGATGGGTACAAAGTTTTCTTTCTGTTATAAATTTTGCTATTCCAATGCTTTTGGGTACACAATATTTTTTGTCTTCCCTCCTCAATTTCTGTCAGTTATTTTAGTTCAATGATTTATTGTTATTTACGGTCATTACAGGTCATTAAAGTTTTCATCCTGTTATAACAAGTCAATCAAGTTTTCATCCAAATCCATTCAGTGGAAGACTCCCTTCGTCAAAGTTCTACCCAGCGTACAGCAACGGGAGTTCTGACCGGGACCACAACCCCCTAGTATGTCTTCTGGAATGCAATGTTACCAGTCTGTGAAATTTTTATCTAAAGCTCTCCAGTGGAAGGCTCAGAACAGGCTCCCCGGCCAAATCCATAACCGGACAGACAAACAGAAAAACAGACCAAGAAATTATATATATATATATATATATATATATATATATATATGTATATTAGAGATGAGCGGGTTCGGTTCCTCGAGATCTGAACCCCCCCGAACTTCACTTATTTTACACGGTTCCGAGGCAGCCTCGGATCTTCCCGCCTTGCTCGGTTAACCCGAGCGCGCCCGAACGTCATCATCCCGCTGTCGTATTCTCGCGAGATTCGTATTGCATATAAAGAGCCGCGCGTCGCCGCCATTTTCACTCGTGCATTGGAGATGATAGCGAGAGAACGTGGCTGCGTTCTCTCAGTTTCTGTGTTCAGTGTGCTGCAAATATCTGTGCTCAGTGTGCTGCAAATATCTACGTTCTCTGCCTGAAAACGCTCCATATCTGTGCTGCATTGTAGTATATAGTAGGAGGACAGTGCAGAATGTTGCTGACCACCAGTATATATATAGCAGTACGGTACAGTAGTCCATTGCTCTACCTCTGTGTCGTCAAGTATACTATCAATCCATATCTGTGCTGCATTGTAGTTGTGCGCAGTATATAGTAGGAGGACAGTGCAGAATTTTGCTGACCACCAGTATATATATAGCAGTACGGTACAGTAGTCCATTGCTCTACCTCTGTGTCGTCAAGTATACTATCCATCCATATCTGTGCTGCATTGTAGTTGTGCGCAGTATACAGTAGGAGGACAGTGTAGAATTTTGCTGACCACCAGTATATATATATATAACAGTACGGTACAGTAGTCCATTGCTCTACCTCTGTGTCCTCAAGTATACTTTCCATCCATACCTGTGCAGCATTGTAGTTGTGCGCAGTATATAGTAGGAGGACAGTGCAGAATTTTGCTGACCACCAGTATATATATAGCAGTACGGTACAGTAGTCCATTGCTCTACCTCTGTGTCGTAAAGTATACTATCCATCCATATCTGTGCTACATTGTAGTTGTGCGCAGTATATAGTAGTGATGAGCGAGGTTCGGTTTTACTCGGTTTTACTCGGTTCTCAAAACGGCATCTTATTGGCTATCCAAAACACGTGACATCCGTGAGCCAATAAGATGCCGTTTTGAGAACCGAGTAAAACCGAGTAAAACCGAGTAAAACCGAATCCGCTCATCACTAGTATATAGTAGGAGGACAGTGCAGAATTTTGCTAACCACCAGTATATATATATAGCAGTACGGTACAGTAGTCCATTGCTCTACCTCTGTGTCATCAAGTATACTATCCATCCATACCTGTGCTGCATTGTAGTTGTGCGCAGTATATAGTAGGAGGACAGTGCAGAATTTTGCTGACCACTAGTATATACATAGCAGTACGGTACAGTAGTCCATTGCTCTACCTCTGTGTCATCAAGTATACTATCCATCCATACCTGTGCTGCATTTTAGTTGTGCGCAATATATAGTAGGAGGACAGTGCAGAATTTTGCTGACCACCAGTATATATATAGCAGTACGGTACAGAAGTCCATTGCTCTACCTCTGTGTCGTCAAGTATACTATCCATCCATATCTGTGCTGCATTGTAGTTGTGCGCAGTATATAGTAGGAGGACAGTGCAGAATTTCGCTGACCAACAGTATATATATAGCAGTACGGTACAGTAGTCCATTGCTCTACCTCTGTGTCGTCAAGTATACTATCCATCCATACCTGTGCTGCATTGTAGTTGTGCGCAGTATATAGTAGGAGGACAGTGCAGAATTTTGCTGACCACCAGTAAATATATAGCAGTACGGTACAGTAGTCCATTGCTCTACCTCTGTGTCGTCAAGTATACTATCCATCCATATCTGTGCTGCATTGTAATTGTGCGCAGTATATAGTAGGAGGACAGTGCAGAATTTTGCTGACCACCAGTATATATATAGCAGTACGGTACAGTAGTCCATTGCTCTACCTCTGTGTCGTCAAGTATACTATCCATCCATATCTGTGCTGCATTGTAGCTGTGCGCAGTATATAGTAGGAGGACAGTGCAGAATTTTGCTGACCACCAGTATATATATAGCAGTACGGTACAGTAGGCCATTGCTATTGATATATTACTGGCATATAATTCCACACATTAAAAAATGGAGAACAAAAATGTAGAGGGTAAAATAGGGAAAGATCAAGATCCACTTCCACCTCGTGCTGAAGCTGATGCCACTAGTCATGGCCGAGACGATGAAATGCCATCAACGTCATCTGCCAAGGCCGATGCCCAATGTCATAGTAGAGAGCATGTAAAATCCAAAAACCAAAAGTTCAGTAAAATGACCCAAAAATCTAAATTAAAAGCGTCTGATGAGAAGCGTAAACTTGCCAATATGCCATTTACGACACGGAGTGGCAAGGAACGGCTGAGGCCCTTTCCTATGTTCATGGCTAGTGGTTCAGCTTCACATGAGGATGGAAGCACTCATCCTCCCGCTAGAAAAATGAAAAGACTTAAGCTGGCAAAAGCACAGCAAAGAACTGCAAGTGCTGGAAGGAGCACCCGCAGTCCAGTTCCTGATAGTCAAATTGAAGATGTCACTGTTGAAGTACACCAGGATGAGGATATGGGTGTTGCTGGCGCTGAGGAGGAAATTGACAAGGAGGATTCTGATGGTGAGGTGGTTTGTTTAAGTCAGGCACCCGGGGAGATACCTGTTGTCCGTGTGACGAATATGGCCATTGACATTCCTGGTCAAATTACAAAAAAAAAATCACCTCTTCGGTGTGGAATTATTTTAACAGAAATGCGGACAACAGGTGTCAAGCCGTGTGTTGCCTTTGTCAAGCTGTAATAAGTAGGGGTAAGGACGTTAATCACCTAGGAACATCCTCCCTTATACGTCACCTGGAGCGCATTCATCAGAAGTCATTGACAAGTTCAAAAACTTTGGGTGACAGCGGAAGCAGTCCACTGACAACTAAATCCCTTCCTCTTGTAACCAAGCTCCTGCGAACCACACCACCAACTCCCTCAGTGTCAATTTCCTCCTTAGACAGGAACGCCAATAGTCCTGCAGGCCATATCACTGGCAAGTCTGACGAGTCCTGTCCTGCCTGGGATTCCTCCGATGCATCCTTGAGTGTAATGCCTACTGCTGCTGGCGCTGCTGTTGTTGCTGCTGGGAGTCGATCGTCATCCCAGAGGGGAAGTCGGAAGACCACTTGTACTACTTCCAGTTAGCAATTGACTGTCCAACAGTCCTTTGCGAGGAAGATGAAATATCACAGCAGTCCTCCTGCTGCAAAGCGGATAACTCAGGTCTTGGCAGCTGCGGTGGTGTTAAACATGTGTTCGGTATCCACCGTTAATTCACAGGGAATTAGAGAATTGATTGAGGTACTGTGTCCCCAGTACCAAATACCATCTAGGTTCCACTTCTCTAGGCAGGCAATACCGAGAATGTACACAGACCTCAGAAAAAGAGTCACCAGTGTCCTAAAAAATGCAGTTGTACCCAATGTCCACTTAACCACGGACATGTGGACAAGTGGAGCAGGGCAGACTCAGGACTATATGACTGTGACAGCCCACTGGGTAGATGTATTGCCTCCCGCAGCAAGAACAGCAGTGGCGGCACCAGTAGCAGCATCTCGCAAACGCCAACTCGTTCCTAGGCAGGTTACGCTTTGTATCGCCGCTTTCCATAAGAGGCACACAGCTGACAACCTCTTACGGAAACTGAGGAACATCATCGCAGAATGGCTTACCCCAATTGGACTCTCCTGGGGATTTGTGACATCGGACAATGCCACCAATATTGTGCGTGCATTACATGTGGGCAAATTCCAGCATGTCCCATTTTTTGCACATACATTGAATTTGGTGATGCAGAATTTTTTTAAAAATGACAGGGGTGTGCAAGAGTTGCTGTCGGTGGCCCGAAGAATTGCGGGCCACTTTCGGCATTCAGCCACTGCCTGCCGAAGACTGGAGAACCAGCAAACACTCCTGAACCTGCCCCGCCATCATCTGAAGCAAGAGGTGGTAACGAGGCGGAATTCAACCCTCTATATGCTTCAGAGGATGGAGGAGCAGCAAAAGGCCATTCAAGCCTATACATCTGCCTACGATATAGGCAAAGGAGGGGGAATGCACCTGACTCAAGCACAGTGGAGAATGATTTCAATGTTGTGCAAGGTTCTGCAACTCTTTGAACTTGCCACACGTGAAGTCAGTTCAGAAACTGCCAGCCTGAGTCAGGTCATTCCCCTCATCAGGCTTTTGCAGAAACAGCTGGAGAGATTGAAGGAGGAGCTAAAACTGAGCGATTCCGCTAGGCATGTGGGACTTGTGGATGGAGCCCTTAATTCGCTTAACCAGGATTCACGGGTGGTCAATCTGTTGAAATCAGAGCACTACATGTTGGCCACCGTGCTCGAGCCTAGGTTTAAAGCCTACGTTGTATCTCTCTTTCCGGCAGACACAAGTCTGCAGAGGTGCAAAGACCTGCTGGTGAGACACTTGTTAAGTCAAGCAGAACGTGACCCGTCAACAGCTCCTCCTTCGCATTCTCCCGCAACTGGGGCTGCAAGCAAAAGGCTAAGAATTCCGAGCCCACCCGCTGGCGGTGATGCAGGGCAGTCTGGAGCGAGTACTGACATCTGGTCCGGACTGAAGGACCTGCCAACGATTACTGACATGTCGTCTACTGTCACTGCATATGATTCTGTCACCATTGAAAGAATGGTGGAGGATTATATGAGTGATCGCATCCAAGTAGGTACGTCAGACAGTCCGTACGTATACTGGCAGGAAAAAGAGGCAATTTGGAGGCCCTTGCACAAACTGCCTTTATTTTACCTAAGTTGCCCCCCCTCCAGTGTGTACTCCGAAAGAGTGTTTAGTGCAGCCGCTCACCTTGTCAGCAATTGGTGTATGAGGTTACTTCCAGAAAATGTGGAGAAGATGATGTTCATCAAAATGAATTATAATCAATTCCTCCGTGGAGACATTCACCAGCAATTGCCTCCAGAAAGTACACAGGGACCTGAGATGGTGGATTCCAGTGGGGATGAATTAATAATCTGTGAGGAGGGGGATGTACACAGTGAAAGGGGTGAGGAATCGGACGATGAGGTGGACATCTTGCCTCTGTAGAGCCAGTTTGTGCAAGGAGAGATTGATTGCTTCTTTTTTGGTGGGGGCCCAAACCAACCCGTCATTTCAGTCACAGTCATGTGGCAGACCCTGTCGCTGAAATGATGGGTTTGTTAAAGTGTGCATGTCCTGTTTATACAACATAAGGGTGGTTGGGAGGGCCCAAGGACAATTCCATCTTGTACCTCTTTTTTCTTTAATTTATCTTTGCATCACGTGATGTTTGGGGGCAATTTTTTTTAAGTGCCATCCTGTCTGACACTGCAGTGCCACTCCTAGATGGGCCAGCTGTTTGTGCCGTCCACTTGGGTCGCTTAGCTCAGTCATCCAGCGACCTCGGTGCACCTCTTTTTTTCTTTGCATCATGTTCTGTTTGGGGACTATTTTTTGAAGTGCCATCCTGTCTGACACTGCAGTGCCACTCCTAGATGGGCCAGGTGTTTGTGTGGGCCACTTGGGTCGCATGGCTTAGTCATCCAGCAACCTCGGTGCACCTCTTTTCTTCTTTGCATCATGTGCTGTTTGGGGACTATTTTTTTAAGTGCCATCCTGTCTGACACTGCAGTGCCACTCCTAGATGGGCCAGGTGTTTGTGCCGGCCACTTGGGTCGCTTAGCTTAGTCATCCAGCGACCTTGGTGCACCTCTTTTTTTATTTGCATCATGTGCTGTTTGGGGACTATTTTTTTAAGTGCCATCCTGTCTGACACTGCAGTGCCACTCCTAGATGGGCCAGGTGTTTGTGCCGGCCACTTGGGTCGCTTAGCTTAGTCATCCAGCGACCTAGGTGCAAATTTTAGGACTAAAAATAATATTGTGAGGTGTTCAGAATAGACTGGAAATGAGTGGAAATTATGTTTATTGAGGTTAATAATACTATGGGATCAAAATGACCCCCAAATTCTATGATTTAAGCTGTTTTTGAGGGGTTTTTGAAACACACCCGAATCCGACAAAACATTTTCGGGGAGGTTTTGCCAAAACGCGTCCGAATCCAAAACACGGCCGCGGAACCGATTCCAAAACCAAAACACAAATCCCGAAAAATTTCCGATGCACATCACTAATATATATACATATATAATAGAGTGTTTCCTTAATGCGCTATTATTAAAGTAAATTAACCCTGGAGCCAATTTATTTGTATATTACATACAGCTCGCTTAGGGCAGCTTCCGTGGAGAAAAAACCCTCTGCCGATATGGGTCTATAAAGATAAATAGAAAAATAAATCTTTACGGAGCGCTCTAACTGCTGGATAATCCAATCTGTTTCAGGATATGAACACAAGGTGACTTTGATGGTCCCTTAATACATATACACTCAAATATTAAAAACACATCTTTTTATTAAAATGTAAAATGATATATTTCTATATAAATTTCTGTAATCATTATATTACAACAAAACATACAATTTACTGAAAAACTATATGTTTGCACAATTTCTATTCATACAATAAAAATATTAAAAATATTTTTGTTTCACCCAACACGTTTCGTCTTATGGCGACTTCTTCAGGGGTGTTCTTTTGGGTGTAAAGAAGGAGAAAACACATATATATATTTTAATACACTATTTGTAAAATGGTATGCAATTCAAAGCAGATTGTTGTCAATATTAAAAAGTTGGAATAACTAATATACTATAAAAATAATATAATCCAATACATAGTTCTTTAAACTTAAATAGACTATATTGCTATATTTCATATAACTTATTTTGTTATGTCATACAGATATTGTCATATTACAAATGACAACCTTAGTTTTTATTCAGATAATGGTTGTCTGTTGAAAGATTCCATAATTATATAATTGGTCAATGTACTCATAAGATTATACTGAATACTTACTAATTTCTAGACAATTAGTTATCTCGTAATAATGCCAGGAACGTTTAGAATTATTTTTCTTCTTAAATGGTGACTTAATATATGAAACCATAAGCGAGGCAAATTGTTTAACCTAGCTGAATAGAAATAACCAATTTAATTTAAAAAAAATGTTTTTTTTTAACAATTATACCGTTAGCCATACAATACTTACTAAACATCATGTTTAAAGTAGTCTTAACTAGTTTCCACAGCCTAATGACAATTCCATCTGGTTTCTCTATTAACGAGCTTCCTAGAGGATATATATTTTTTAATTAATTGATTATAAAGATACTTTTTCTTCAGAAAAATTGAGACTAAAGGATATTGAAATGCTTACTAAAGGTGAAAAATTTCGGATTAGATTTTAAGGTCAAAAAATCTTCAAGCTGATGTCAAAGTATTACAATCTTTTCCTAATTGAAAAGACAAAACATTAGTATAATGTGGTATTTTGAAGTCTACAAATTAATTAATTATATATATATATATATATATATATATATATAAAATATATGGTAGCTAGTATACAACACAAAGCCTAATTGCAGCCGTTGAGTGCACAATACAAACCCTTTTCTCTGATGGATAGTGGACAATGAGACATGGGGGGTATTCGATGATCAGCGAAATCACTGCAATTTACTGCAATCGCCACTTTTGCATCTTTTTTGCTGCAAAAATTTACTTTTCATGGATATGCATACTCCTGCGATTCGCCCTTTTCATATGCAAATTAGTGAAAAATGGGATTGCCACGAAAATTGGTGCTAAAAGTGAAAAGTGAAAAATGGGTAAATCTGTTCGTACCCCCCAAAAAAGCTAAACTAATATCGGATAACAGTATAAAAGTTTATTATTGTTTATAATAAAAGTATTTCTGGTACTTAAATTGGGTCACATGGCTGTTATATACATTTTTATAAAAATGGAAAAAAATCATAGAAAGCTATTTTTGGGGGGCGAAATAAGTGCTAAAATTAAACATGGGGTACATAAAAATGGGTATAAGATTATATTTAGGTCATTTTAGAAGACTTTAAAAAAAAGTGGAAGCAGACTGATTACTCCCATCTGCAAGTTTAAAAACACCTTGTATCCCAATTTCAATCATTTTGCGCTTTTTCACTGCCAAAATGTCATGTTATTATTAGCCAATTATAAATAATTAAAAACTTCTAAGTGCCTAATAATAAGTAATTCAGGGGGTTGTTCCAGGGGTTCAGAACCAAATTCCGACATTTTTAACTTAAAATAGGGATTTTCCCCAAGTTTATCACCTGCACAGAGTTGGTGGATTGAAATTTGCAGTAAAATTACCGCAAAAAAAATGCTTTCGCAGACTATTGAATAGGCATTTGGCATTTTTTCTGCGATTCTCAGTAATTTCTCATCTTTTTACCGCAAAAACGTGTTTTCCCCTGTAATTGAATTGCCCCCTTATTCTCTAACAGGAAACTGCAGGCCTCATTTTCTGAAGGATTGCGGACTTTACAGGTCCTACTTTCAGATATAGTGAATAATGCAGGGCACAATCTCTGCTGACTATGATACAACATAGAAACTCATCACCACTGTTTATTAGACAGAACAAACCCCATTCTCTAATGGATAGTGACTATTAAACAAAACAAGCACTCCGAACAAGCACTCTGAATTACACCCCACAAGTGGCACTGGCACTGCAGCCCTCGTAGCCGCATATGCATCCTTCTCCAACGCCGCCCCTGCCACTGTGGGCTAACGAGCAGCACCGGCTTCACAAATCTCTACAGCGGCATCATCACTCCGGTCAGTACATTGCTGCACTATCTCTCTCAGCAACAGCCAAGTGGTGGGCATTGCAGGACTATTAACCGAGGACGCTCGGTTATAACCAGCCCACGGGAGAGGTAACTTTGCTCTTATCTCTACTGCAGATCACCTTATTAACGGAGCTAAACATCTTACTCACGGAACTGCCATACTGTGTATAAATCTATGGAATATTCCTTCTGTATCCCACTGTGCATTCAGGATACGGTATAGCTTTCTTTGCTCTCCATACATGTTACAATTTGTTGCCGTTCTTGTTACAATTGCTCGTTCCGATTGACTCTCTAGCACTATACAGGGTAATTGAACATTCATTCTATAGGTCTAGCCTTAGACCAGTTGGGGTATTTTATAAATTTATATTTTTTATGGTTATTTATATTTATTCTATAATAAACATTTTTTATCTGATTATCTCAGCATACGTCAGCTTCCTTTATTATTATTTTCCAGGTTCCATTGCGCAGCTGGGTTTTTGTTTATATTAAACAAAACAAGTACCTGGTGACCTAGTGTACAAAACAGACTTAATTCTTTAGTAACTAGTGGGAATAAGAGACTCTATTCTCTGATGTTCAGTCTATAATGGTTTGTGGACTGTACGAATACCATTCTCTGGTGTCTAATGTACAATACAAATCAAGTTCTCTAGGGACTAGTGAATGATACATAGGAATATCTGGTAGCTAGTATACAATACATAGGGGATAATTACAGCGGCTAATTGATCCCTTGGGGACTATCCAATTAACCCCGACGCTGGCACTTATCAGGGATTTTTTTTCGCGACTCACTGAGGTCCTTAAAAAAAATAAGTACCCTGTTTTTGTGGGTGCGATCGTGAAAACACATAGGTCTAGGAACTTATCCCGTATCCTACATGTAACCCTGCATGTGTTCTCGCCCAAAAATGGGGCAATTTTCGGGTAAAGAGAAAAGGAGCTGCAATTGAATTGCCTGTAAATTGCGGTAAAGACCTTATTTTTGTGCATAATTGATCCCACATGCCCCCCCCCTCCCCCTTCCATAGCCTAATCTCAACGGTTTAGTGCACAAAGCCAATATTGACTTAATAGGTTTAAGGTAGCAGCAACGAGAATCTATGAGGGAGTTAAGGGCAGGCATTGCTTCAAACCTTTGTAAATATAGGAGGCCTTTGTAGATGCCTCTCAGCCCGTGTTATTATTGTGAGTGGATATGATATGAAATGCACCCACTATTCTAGATCTCATCATCTGGACTGGTCACTGAAATCTTCTTTGCCTTTTTTGTATTGATACACTTTATCACATAATAATAAAAACCTGTAAAACGTACATTCCATTACCAAACTCTCCAGCCTGTGAGATGCATCTTTCATTAAAGGAACAATGAACTTAAAAAGTTATTATTTACGTAAACCCCTGCCTTAAGTTATCACTACTCCCAGTTTACCTGGCTTTGCAGGTTTTCACTGAGAAGCCCCACTTTATGCCCGAGTGTGAGCGGTGACTGGCACGTGATCGGGGGAGTACTGTATCTGGATTGAGAAATTAAAGACACTTACTGATAAGTTACTGCTGAGACTATCCTTGTGAGTGAGTTGGGTATGGGGGACCGGCGGTTGGGATACTGCCGGTCACCATACTGACGCCGGGATCCTGGCGTTTAGATTGCCGGCAGGGGAGGGGGGGGAAAGAGCGCAACGAAGCCCCTTGCGAGCTCTGTGGCACCCTGCACTCACTACAAGCTCTATTCCCACTCTATGGGTGTCGTGGAAAACCATGAGTGGGAATAGGAGTGTAGTTCATCGGAGTGTAGTTTATTAGCATACATGGACTGGTGTTTACTTAACACAGGGTAATTTAAGCCCTTTGATTAGATGTCCAATTGGCTTTAGCTGTAGGCTTTGGATTAGATCTAGTATATCTTAGCATTCAGTTATGGGGCAGTTGTCTGAGTTAGGAAATATACGAAGTTTGGAAATTACAAAGTTAGGAAATTTTTAAAAGAACAGTTAAACCAACAGTTGAACAAACATTGAAAAACATTGAAAACTAGGTAACTTCACCATTTAACTTGCATTTTCCTAAAGACTTTTATCTTTGAAATCACCATGTTCCACAAACTGTTTTTCCTAATAGCACTTCATGGGATCCTCTATAAAATGGCAACATCTTTCACTATCCCTGTTAGTCATCACTCTGTACACATTGCAGCCTCATTAATTCACTCCCTTCTTATTAACACTCATGAGCTTTTAACCTATCTATGTACACTAACTATCACATCCTCAACCTGTCACCATAAGAAACTATCACACACCTCCCACAGCTATACCTACCTCTCTCTTCTTCTGCTTCTACTAGCTGGTGACATATCCCCAAATCCAGGTCCCATCCACATACCACGCTCACATTCAGCTGATTCATAACGGAATATAAATCCAACAAACCTTATCAATATCACATGTCTCCCATCTACCTCCAAGTCACTAAAATCTGCTTTATGGAATGCACGTTCTGTTTGCAACAGATTAACATCTACTCATGACCTTTTCATAGCAAAAATAACTCAATATGTTAGCTATAACAGAAACATGGCTCACACAATCAGACAATGCCTCCCCTGCAGCACTGTCACATGGTGGCCTCCACTTCACACACACCCCCAGGCCTGGTAACAGTAAAGGAGGTGGGGTTGGAATATTACTGTCCAAATCTTACACTCACATCGTTTTACCACCTGTTCACTCGCATTTACATCATTTGAAGTACCCTCTATTAGGATTTTAACTCCTTTCTCCCTGCGTGTTGCAGCTATCGCCCACCTGGGCAACCCAGAAAGTTTCTGGAAGATTTTTCTGCTTGGCTCCCTCACTTTTTATCCTCTGACATGTCCACCATCATTATGGGCGATTTCAATATCTCTATTGACAGTCCACAATCTCCCCATGCCTCTAAACTACTCTCTCTAACCTCCTTTCTTGGCCTCTCCTAATGGACTGACTCCCCTACTCACCAGGAAGTCCACTGCCTTGATCTTGTATTCACCAGACTATGCTCTGTTTCTGAACTCACTAACACTCCATTCCCTCTCTCAGATCACAACCTTATCACCTGCATGCTCTCCTCCATTACTTCAAACTCAATGTCCCTGAAGTCTACCAAGCCGCCTTTAACCCGCAGAAATATTAACGCTATTAATTTTCAACAACTATCTACCTCATTGCAACTACTGCTCTCACCAATTTCTACATTCACCTCTCCTGAGACTGCTGTGTCACACCTTAACCAAACTCTAGAAACAGCACTTCATGAATTGGCTCCGGCTACCCATCACACTCCACGTAGACTTAGATGTCAACCGTGGCACTCTAAATACACTAGACACCTACAAAAACTCTCACGTAAAGTAGAACGCCAGTGGCGTAAATCTCGTAGTTCAAGTGACTTTCTCACATATAAGACCGTGTACCACTCTTATCGTAATGCTCAGGACACTGCCAAACATATTTCCAATCTCTCATCTCTGCTCAAGCCTCAAACCCCAAGCGACTTTTTAATAACTTTAAATCACTTCTTGTCCCTCCTTCACCCAGCCCACCAGCCACTGTCTGTGCACAAGATCTTGCTTCCTATTTCAAGGACAAGATTGAAAAGATCCGAAATGAAATAGTATGCTCTTCCACAGTCACTGACCTGCTCAATTCCCTGCCTGAACCCTCTAACACCTTCTCTTCCTTTGATCCTACAAATGAAGATGAAGTATCTGCACTCTTTTCATCTGCCTACTCTACTACCTCTCCCCTTGACTCTATACTCTCACAAATTAGTAAAGCTCTGTCTACTGTGCTCATCCCAACCTTAACTACAATCTGTAATCTCTCACTGTCTACTGGTATCTTCCCTTCTCTGTACAAGCATGCAGTGATTACTCCCATTCTGAAAAAACAAAACTCTGACCCTAACTCTCTCTCAAACTACCGTCCCATCTCTTAGCTCCCATGCCCCTCCAAGCTACTTGAGAGACTTGTCTACACTCGCCCCACACACTTTCTTAACTCACACAGCTTACTGGACCCACTTCAGTCAGGATTTCATACCCAACACTCCACAGAGACTCTGTGTACCCCGTCTGTGTCACCCCTGTCTGTCTACCCCTCACCTTTAGGATGTAAGCTCTCACGAGTAGGGCCCTCTTCCCTCATGTGCTTATCCTCTTACTTTAATAATCTTCAACTGCATCAACTCCAGCAGTCCTCTGCCACCTGATACTTATTTCAGTGTTCTCTGCTGATGTAGCTATGTTCATTTACCCTGTACTTGTCCTATATTGTCTTCAACTGTAAGTTGCTGTTTTCCTGTTTTGATTATTTGTTTATGTAGTCTGTAATTGGGCGCTGCGGAACCCTTGTGGCGCCATATAAATAAAGGATAATAACAGAGACAGCACTGACTAAGGTAGTGAATAATTTGGTCACTGCTAAATCTAAAGGCCATTACTCACTACTTATTCTCCTTGATCTCTCTGCTGCTTTTGACACTGTTGACCACTCTCTTCTCATACAAACACTACAATCCCTAGGTATGCAGGACACAGCCCTTTCTTGGTTCTCATCCTACCTATCTAATCGCTTATTCAGTGTTCGTTTCTCTGATTCCACCTCCTCTTCGCTACCTCTTTCAGTTGGAGTACCGCAAGGCTCAGTCCTAGGTCCTCTGCTTTTCTCTATCTATACCACATCTTTTGGCAAACTAATCAACTCTTTCGGATTTCAGTACCATCTGTATGTGGATGATACTCAAATCTACCTATCCTCCCCAGTTTTGTCACCTTCTGTATTGGGCCGTGTCACTGAATGCCTTTCTGCCATTTCATCTTGGATGACATTCGCCACCTCAAACTTAATATTTCCAAAACAGAATGAATTATATTTCCACCGGCCAATAGTAGTTACCAACCTGATATCTCTATCACTGTTGAGAACTCGGCAATCATCTCTACCCCACAAGCTCGCTGCCTATGTGTCATTCTTGACTCTGAACTGTCCTTTGTTCCCCACATTTAATCTGTCTCAAGATCATGTTACATACATCTAAGAAACATATCCAGAATACGACCATATCTTACACAAGACACAGCAAAAACTCTAATCCATGCTCTCATTATCTCCTGCATTGATTATTGTAATAGTCTCCTAACCGGTCTTCCCAAACATAGGCTCTCACCACTACAATCCATTTTAATGCCGCTGGGAGGCTAATCTTCCTCACTAGATGTTCATCGTCTGCAGATCCGCTCTGTCAGTCCCTCCATTGGTTACCGGTATTTTACTGTATTAAATCTAAAATACTTTTACTGACATATAAGTTTATTAACCAAACTGCACCAACATACATCTCTTCACTCATCTCAAAATATCTCCCTACCCGACCTCTCCGCTCTGCACAAGATCTGCGTCTCTCATCCACACGCATTACTTGTTACCACTCAAAATTACAGGACTTTATCCGGGCTTCACCCACTCTGTGGAATGCCCTCCCACGCACAATAAGACTCGCCTCTAGTCTCCAAACATTTAACGTTTCCTGAAAACTCATCTCTTCAGACAAGCCTATCAAATTCCAGACCCACCCACAGAACCTTCAATGCTTCCCTATCCAATTCCATCCTCACTGTACAGTACACATAACATCACATATCTTGTCTTTCTTTACTCTCTCACCCTCCTGACACTTGGCCAACATTGCGGGATGATCATATCATACAATCCATTAAGAACCTAGCAATCTGGTGGACCATTATGCAATAGGTAGCATCTATCCTTGGGGGTCATTCCGAGTTGATCGCTAGGAGCCATTGTTCGCTGCGTAGCGATCATTGAAAAAAACGGCTAATCTGCGCATGCATATGCACCGCAATGCGCACCTCACGTCGTACGGGTACGAAGTCCTTTGTGGTTTTGCACTCGTTATAGCGACGATTCCAATCGCACAGCTGACCGCAAGGAGATTGACAGGAAGAGGGCATTTATGGGTGTCAACTGACCGTTTTCTGGGAGTGTTTGGAAAAATGCAGGCGTGGCCGGGCGTTTGCCGGGTGGATATCTGACGTCATTACTGTGTCACTCGTCGCAGCAATCATCGCACAGGATAAGTAACTACAGGGCTGCTCTTGTTTTGCACAAAATGTGTTTGCAGGCGCACTGCTGCACAGGCGTTCGCACTCCTGCAAAGCGAAAATACACTCCCCCGTGGGCGGCGACTATGCATTTGCACGGATGCTAAAAACTGCTAGCGAGCGATCAACTCGGAATGACTCCCCCTTGTGTATCAATGACTATTTCCCTATAGATTGTAAGCTTGCGAGCAGGGCCTTCCTACCTCTATGTCTATCTGGGTTTTTTTTTTACCCAGTTTTGTTCTATTACTGTTGTTCTAATTGTAAAGCGCAATGGAATATGCTGCGCTATATAAGAAACTGTTAATAAATAATAAATAATAGTCCCTGTAAATTGGGATTCCAGCGTTGGTATAGTGACTGCCGGACTCCAGACCTCCGGTCACATAACCGCATCAAAGAGCGAGTGTGTTGTGTTTCAGGACACTGGAAACAGAGGACCTGATTAAGGGGTGGATGGAGGTGCAGTACTGGCTGCGACCTTTGTCGCAACCACTACAGGAAATGTATGCTAATGCCGCAGCTGATGGGCTTCCTACTGAGATGACCACATCTCTAATCCGCTAAGGTGCATTGAAAGTTGCACCACTGAGCGGACATCGGTCACATTATAGGATATCAGAGCAGAATGTCCGACTGTACATGGCCACTGGTGCCAGTGGAACAGTCCCTGTAACCGGAACGACCGCCGACAAAAGCCCCCCTCCAGTAAAGCCCAGGAACGCCAATTGAAATTACATGGATCTCTATGCAATTCCATTATGGGTCCGCTCGTTTAAAATACTTACCCCATGTCGGGATCTTCAGTGTCCGGATGCCACTGTCAGTCATGTGACCGCTGGTATTACATACCGGACCCTTTCAGACATAGGAAGCATCCAACAACAATGGCCACTGCAGGCTAATGCTGCCTGTGTTGAAGCCGTAGCACCTGCCAAGTTGCACAGCCTGATATCAGGAAAGGGTTAAGTCCTGGAGACCCATCTGGTTCTACATCATAGGTAGTCGTTCCTAAAACTATTCTTGTTCTGTATCAAAGGGGAAGTTGTGTGAAATGCTGGGTGCTACCTGTGTTCCTTCTTCTGGCGCCACTAAAGGTGAGAGTAGGAAAAAGAGAACTTGTGGCGATAGAAAACAAGGAACTGTTCCAGCCTGACAGCAGCATCCTACACGTCTAAATGAGAGACCACTGTGTAATAGGCATGTCAGTATGATGGAACAGCGTCAAGGCTTACATGGCTATCACGCAGGAAAGAAACCAAGCCACCACATGTCCACAGACAGTCAGAGAAATGATGTCAACGAGACATTGTTATACTATTGATGCCTGAGTTTTTAAAAGGGATGCTGCTACTGGGTAGATGCTATAGGCCGGATGCTGTGTTGAATGCATAAAAAATTGTATGCTAAGCAGTGTCGGACTGGGGCATGTAGGGCCCACCGGGGAAATGCTGTGGTAGGGGGCCATGTTAGGGGTGTGGCCAGTCTGCAGAGGGGGTGTGGCCTGCCACCTCATTGGTTTGACTAACCATTAGAGAGTGCAACGTTTTGGGCCCCTTCATAAATATATACAGTAAATTCAGCTGCTGCATGCATGATACTGTACTAGATTAATAACAGATTAATTTATTATTATTTATTATTTATTAGCAGTTTCTTATATAGCGCAGCATATTCCGTTGCGCTTTACAATTAGAACAACAATTATAGAACAAAACTGGGCAAAGACAGACAGACAGACAGAGGTAGGAAGGCCCTGCTCGCAAGCTTACAATCTATAGGGAAATAGGCATTGATACACAAGGATAGGTGCTACCTGTCACATAATGGTTCCCCAGGTTGCTAGGTTCTTAATGGGTTGTATATGATATGATCACCCAGCAATGTTGGAAGACAAAATGTGAGTTTATGTGGACTGTACAGAGGGGATGTAACTTGATAGGGAAGCTGTGAAGGTTATGTGTGTGGGTCTGAAATTTGGTAGGCTTGTCTGAAGAGATGAGTTTTCAGAGAACGTTTAAAGGTTTGGAGACTAGAGGAGAGTCTTATTGTGCGTGGGAGTGCATTCCACAGAGTGGGTGAAGCCCGGGTAAAGTCCTGTAATTTTGAGTGGGAACAGGTAATACATGTGGATGAGAGACGCAGATCTTGTGCAGAGCGGAGAGGTCTGGTAGGGAGATATTTTGAGATGAGTGAGGAGATGTATGATGGTGCAGTTTGGTTAATAGCCTTGTATGTAAGTAAAAGTATTTTATATTTGACACGGTAGAATACCGGTAACCAATGGAGGGACTGACAGAGCGGATCAGCAGATGAAGAACGTCTGGCGAGAAAGATTAGCCTCGCAGCTGCATTTAAAATGGATTGAAGTGGTGATAGCCTATGTATGTTTGATGAGTGCATGGATTAGAGTTTTTGCAGTGTCTTGTGTAAGATAAGGGCGTATTTTGGATATGTTTTTAAGGTGCATGTAACATGATTTAGAGACAGATTGAATGTGTGGAACAAAGGACAGTTCAGAGTCAAGGGTGACACCTAGGCAACGAGCTTGTGGGGTGGGGTGGATAGTTGCATTGTCAACAGTTATAGAGATATCAGGTTGGTAACTACTCTTAGCTGGTGGGAAAATAATTAATTCGGTTTTGGAAATGTTAAGATTGAGGTGGCGAGATGACATCCAAGATGAAATGGCAGACAGGCATCCAGTGACACGAGCCAATACTGGTGGTGACAAATCTGGGGAGGATAGGTAGATTTGAGTATCATCAGCATACAAATGATACTGAAATCCAAAGGAGCTGATTAGTTTACCAAGAGAGGAGGTATAGAATGAGAAAAGCAGAGGACCTAAGACTGAGCCTTGCGGTACTCCAACTGATAGAGGTAGAGAAGAGGAGGTAGAATCAGAGAAGTGAACACTGAAAGAGCGATTAGATAGGTAGGATGAGAACCAAGAAAGGGCTGTGTCCTGAAGACCTCGGGATTGTAGTGTTTGTATGAGGAGAGAGTGGTCAACAGTGTCAAAAGCAGCAGAGAGATCTAGAAGAATAAGTAGTGTGTAATGGCCTTTTGATCTAGCAGTGACTAGATCATTCACTACTTTGGTCAGTGCCGTCTCTGTGGAGTGTTGGGCACGAAAGCCTGACTGAAGTGGATCCAATAAGTTGTGCGAGTTAAGAAAGTGTGTAAGGCGAGTGTAGGCAAGCCTCTCAAGTAGCTTGGAGGGACTGGGTAGCTGAGAAATGGGACGGTAGTTAGAGAGTGTGTTTGGGTCAGAGTTGTGTTTTTTTAGAATGGGAGTAATGACTGCATGTTTAAACAGAGAGGGAAAGATACCAGTAGAGAGAGAGATTACAGATTTTAGTTAAGGTTGGGATAAGCACAGGAGACAAAGTTTTACTGACCTGTGAGGGTATAGGATCAAGAGGAGAGGTAGTGGAGTAGGAGGATGAAAAAAGTGTTGATACTTCATCTTCACTTGTGGGATCAAATGAAGAGAAAGTGCCAGAGGGTTCAGGTAGGGAATTGAGCAGGTCACTGGCTGAGTTAGAGCATACCATTTCATCTCGGATTTTATCAATCTTATCCTTGAAGTAGGAAGCAAGTTCTTGTGCACGGATAGTAGCTAGTGGGGGAGGTGAGGGAGGGTAAAGATTAAGAAGTGATTTAAATGTATTAAAAAGTCGCTTGGGGTTGTTGGCATGATAAGAGATGAGAGATTGGAAATATGTTTGTTTGGCAGTGTCCAGGGCCTGACGATAGGAGTGGTAGGTAGTCTTATATGTGAGAAAGTCACTTGGATTCTGAGATTTCCGCCACTGACGTTCTACTTTACGTGACAGTTTTTGTAGGTGTCTTGTTGATTTAGAGTGCCATGGTTGGCATCTAAGCCTACGTGGAGTGTGATGGGTAGCTGGAGCCACTTCATCAAGGGCACTCTCTAGGGTCTGGTGCTGGTGTGATACAGCAGTGTCAGGTGTAGTAAATGTAGAGATTGGTGAGAGCAGTTGTTGCAGAGAAGTGGAAAGTTGTTGAAAATGTATATTGTTAGTATTTCTGCGGGTTAGAGGAGGCTTGCTTGGTTTTAGTGTCCTAGAATTTAAAGTAATAGAAGAGATTGTGAAGGTGATCAGGTTGTGATCAGAGAGAGGGAAAGGAGTGTTAGTGAATTCGGAAACTGAGCAGAGCCTGGTGAACACAAGATCAAGGCAGTGGCCCTCATGGTGAGTAGAGAAGTCGGACCATTGGGTTAGGCCAAGAGAGGAGGTTAGAGAGAGGAGTTTGGATGCATGAACAGATTGTGGACTGTCAAGAGCTATATTGAAATCACCCATAATGATGGTGGTGATGTCAGAGGATAAGAAGTGTGGGAGCCAGGCAGAGAAATCTTCTAGAAATTGTTTTTTAGGTTGCCCAGGAGGGCGATAGATAGCTGCAACACGCAGAGAGAAGGGGGTGAAAATCCTGATAGAGTGAACTTCAAATGAGGTGAATGCGAGTGATGGAACCTGAGGTAGAACAGTGTATGTGAAAAACTGTGACAGTAAGATTCCGACCCCACCACCTTTACTATTATTAGGCCTAGATGTGTGTGAGAAGTGGAAACCACCATGTGACAGTGCTGCAGGGGAGGCAGTGTCTGATTGTGTGAGCCATGTTTCTGTTATAGCCAGCAGATTAAAGTTGTGAGATATGAAGAGGTCATGGATGGATGTTAATTTGTTACAAACAGAGCGTGCATTCAATAAGGCACATTTTAGTGATTTGGAGGGGGATGGGAGACACGTGATATGTATGAGGTTAGATGGATTTCTATGTTGTTTTGAGACAGCAGAGTGTGAGAGGGAAAGGTGGTTGGGGCCTGGATTTGGTGATATGTCACCAGCTAATAAAAGCAGAAGAGTGAGATAAATCTTGGTGGATGTTTGCGAGTGTTTGTACTGGTGGCCAATTGTGGTTGTCAAAGTACTTGCAGAGAGGAAAGTATAAATCTCATGAGTGTTTAGAAGAGGGGAGTGGAGAATAGAAGCTGTAATGTGTACAGAGGGGTGAGTTTCAGGGTGAGTGTAGAATGTGTTAAATTTGGTGAGAATTCCATGAATTGAAATTAGACAAAGTAGTTTGATGAACATGCTGAGTTATGGGTTAAGTGGAGTTAGAGTAAGTTGTTATAGTAAGTAGAGATGTGCACTTGAAATTTTTCAGGTTTTGTGTTTTGGTTTTGGGTTCGGTTCCGCGGCCGTGTTTTGGGTTCGACCGCGTTTTGGCAAAACCTCACCGAATTTTTTTTGTCGGATTCGGGTGTGTTTTGGATTCGGGAGTTTTTTTCAAAAAACACTAAAAAACAGCTTAAATCATAGAATTTGGGGGTCATTTTGATCCCAAAGTATTATTAACCTCAAAAACCATAATTTCCACTCATTTTCAGTCTATTCTGAACACCTCACACCTCACAATATTATTTTTAGTCCTAAAATTTGCACCGAGGTCGCTGGATGACTAAGCTAAGCGACCCTAGTGGCCGACACAAACACCTGGCCCATCTAGGAGTGGCACTGCAGTGTCACGCAGGATGGCCCTTCCAAAAAACACTCCCCAAACAGCACATGACACAAAGAAAAAAAGAGGCGCAATGAGGTAGCTGTGTGCGTAAGCTAAGCGACCCTAGTGGCCGACACAAACACCTGGCCCATCTAGGAGTGGCACTGCAGTGTCACGCAGGATGGCCCTTCCAAAAAACACTCCCCAAACAGCACATGACGCAAAGAAAAAAAGAGGCGCAATGAGGTAGCTGTGTGAGTAAGATAAGCGACCCTAGTGGCCGACACAAACACCTGGCCCATCTAGGAGTGGCACTGCAGTGTCACGCAGGATGGCCCTTCCAAAAAACACTCCCCAAACAGCACATGACGCAAAGAAAAAAAGAGGCGCAATGAGGTAGCTGTGTGAGTAAGATAAGCGACCCTAGTGGCCGACACAAACACCTGGCCCATCTAGGAGTGGCACTGCAGTGTCACGCAGGATGGCCCTTTAAAAAAATACTCCCCAAACAGCACATGACGCAAAGAAAAATGAAAGAAAAAAGAGGTGCAAGATGGAATTGTCCTTGGGCCCTCCCACCCACCCTTATGTTGTATAAACAGGACATGCACACTTTAACCAACCCATCATTTCAGTGACAGGGTCTGCCACACGACTGTGACTGAAATGACGGGTTGGTTTGGACCCCCACCAAAAAAGAAGCAATTAATCTCTCCTTGCACAAACTGGCTCTACAGAGGCAAGATGTCCACCTCATCATCATCCTCCGATATATCACCGTGTACATCCCCCTCCTCACAGATTATCAATTCGTCCCCACTGGAATCCACCATCTCAGCTCCCTGTGTACTTTGTGGAAGCAATTGCTGCTGGTCAATGTCTCCACAGAGGAATTGATTATAATTCATTTTAATGAACATCATCTTCTCCACATTTTCTGGAAGTAACCTCGTACGCCGATTGCTGACAAGGTGAGCGGCGGCACTAAACACTCTTTCGGAGTACACACTTGTGGGAGGGCAACTTAGGTAGAATAAAGCCAGTTTGTGCAAGGGCCTCCAAATTGCCTCTTTTTCCTGCCAGTATAAGTACGGACTGTCTGACGTGCCTACTTGGATGCGGTCACTCATATAATCCTCCACCATTCTTTCAATGGGGAGAGAATCATATGCAGTGCCAGTAGACGACATGTCCGTATCCGTAATCGTTGGCAGGTCCTTCAGTCCGGACCAGATGTCAGCATCAGCAGTCGCTCCAGACTGCCCTGCATCACCGCCAGCGGGTGGGCTCGGAATTCTGAGCCTTTTCCTCGCACCCCCAGTTGCGGGAGAATGTGAAGGAGGAGATGTTGACAGGTCGCGTTCCGCTTGACTTGACAATTTTCTCACCAGCAGGTCTTTGAACCCCAGCAGACTTGTGTGTGCCGGAAAGAGAGATCCAAGGTAGGTTTTAAATCTAGGATCGAGCACGGTGGCCAAAATGTAGTGCTCTGATTTCAACAGATTGACCACCCGTGAATCCTTGTTAAGCGAATTAAGGGCTCCATCCACAAGTCCCACATGCCTAGCGGAATCGCTCTGTGTTAGCTCCTCCTTCAATGTCTCCAGCTTCTTCTGCAAAAGCCTGATGAGGGGAATGACCTGACTCAGGCTGGCAGTGTCTGAACTGACTTCACGTGTGGCAAGTTCAAAGGGCAGCAGAACCTTGCACAACGTTGAAATCATTCTCCACTGCGCTTGAGACAGGTGCATTCCACCTCCTATATCGTGCTCAATTGTATAGGCTTGAATGGCCTTTTGCTGCTCCTCCAACCTCTGAAGCATATATAGGGTTGAATTCCACCTCGTTACCACTTCTTGCTTCAGATGATGGCAGGGCAGGTTCAGGCGTTTTTGGTGGTGCTCCAGTCTTCTGTACGTGGTGCCTGTACGCCGAAAGTGTCCCGCAATTCTTCTGGCCACCGACAGCATCTCTTGCACGCCCCTCTCGTTTTTTAAATAATTCTGCACCACCAAATTCAAGGTATGTGCAAAACATGGGACGTGCTGGAATTTGCCCATATTTAATGCACACACAATATTGCTGGCGTTGTCCGATGCCACAAATCCACAGGAGAGTCCAATTGGGGTAAGCCATTCCGCGATGATCTTCCTCAGTTGCCGTAAGAGGTTTTCAGCTGTGTGCGTATTCTGGAAACCGGTGATACAAAGCGTAGCCTGCCTAGGAAAGAGTTGGCGTTTGCGAGATGCTGCTACTGGTGCCGCCGCTGCTGTTCTTGCGGCGGGAGTCCATACATCTACCCAGTGGGCTGTCACAGTCATATGGTCCTGACCCTGCCCTGCTCCACTTGTCCACATGTCCGTGGTTAAGTGGACATTGGGTACAACTGCATTTTTTAGGACACTGGTGAGTCTTTTTCTGACGTCCGTGTACATTCTCGGTATCGCCTGCCTAGAGAAGTGGAACCTAGATGGTATTTGGTAACGGGGGCACACTACCTCAAGAAATTGTCTAGTTCCCTGTGAACTAACGGCGGATACCGGACGCACGTCTAACACCAACATAGTTGTCAAGGCCTCAGTTATCCGCTTTGCAACAGGATGACTGCTGTGATATTTCATCTTCCTCGCAAAGGACTGTTGGACAGTCAATTGCTTACTGGAAGTAGTACAAGTGGTCTTCCGACTTCCCCTCTGGGATGACCATCGACTCCCAGCAGCAACAACAGCAGCGCCAGCAGCAGTAGGCGTTACACGCAAGGATGCATCGGAGGAATCCCAGGCAGGAGAGGACTCGTCAGAATTGCCAGTGACATGGCCTGCAGGACTATTGGCATTCCTGGGGAAGGAGGAAATTGACACTGAGGGAGTTGGTGGGGTGGTTTGCGTGAGCTTGGTTACAAGAGGAAGGGATTTACTGATCAGTGGACTGCTTCCGCTGTCGCCCAAAGTTTTTGAACTTGTCACTGACTTATTATGAATGCGCTGCAGGTGACGTATAAGGGAGGATGTTCCGAGGTGGTTAACGTCCTTACCCCTACTTATTACAGCTTGACAAAGGCAACACACGGCTTGACAAATGTTGTCCGCATTTCTGTTGAAATACTTCCACACCGAAGAGCTGATTTTTTTTTGTATTTTCACCAGGCATGTCAATGGCCATATTCCTCCCACGGACAACAGGTGTCTCCCCGGGTGCCTGACTTATACAAACCACCTCACCATCAGAATCCTCCTTGTCAATTTCCTCCCCAGCGCCAGCAACACCCATATCCTCCTCATCCTGGTGTACTTCAACACTGACATCTTCAATCTGACTATCAGGAACTGGACTGCGGGTGCTCCTTCCAGCACTTGCAGGGGGCGTGCAAATGGTGGAAGGCGCATGCTCTTCACGTCCAGTGTTGGGAAGGTCAGGCATCGCAACCGACACAATTGGACTCTCCTTGTGGATTTGGGATTTCGAAGAACGCACAGTTCTTTGCTCTGCTTTTGCCAGCTTGAGTCTTTTCATTTTTCTAGCGAGAGGCTGAGTGCTTCCATCCTCATGTGAAGCTGAACCACTAGCCATGAACATAGGCCAGGGCCTCAGCCGTTCCTTGCCACTCCGTGTGGTAAATGGCATATTGGCAAGTTTACGCTTCTCCTCCGACAATTTTATTTTAGATTTTTGAGTCCTTTTTTTACTGATATTTGGTGTTTTGGATTTTACATGCTCTGTACTATGACATTGGGCATCGGCCTTGGCAGACGACGTTGCTGGCATTTCATCGTCTCGGCCATGACTAGTGGCAGCAGCTTCAGCACGAGGTGGAAGTCGATCTTGATCTTTCCCTATTTTTGGAACCTCAACATTTTTGTTCTCCATATTTTAATAGGCACAACTAAAAGGCACCTCAGGTAAACAATGGAGATGGATGGATACTAGTATACTTATGGATGACGAGCGACTGCCGACACAGAGGTAGCTACAGCCGTGGACTACCGTACTGTGTCTGCTGCTAATATAGACTGGATGATAATGAGATAAAATTAAAATATATATATATATCACACTAGTACTGCAGCCGGACAGGTATATATTATGTAATGACGGACCTGCTGGACACTGTCTGTCAGCACTGCAGACTCCTAAAGTAAGCTACTAGTATCAAGAAGATAGAAAAAAAAACCACGGGTAGGTGGTATACAATTATGGATGGACGAGCGACTGCCGACACAGAGGTAGCTACAGCCGTAGACTACCGTACTGTGTCTGCTGCTAATATAGACTGGATGATAATGAGATAAAATTAAAATATATATATATATCACACTAGTACTGCAGCCGGACAGGTATATATTATGTAATGACGGACCTGCTGGACACTGTCTGTCAGCACTGCAGACTCCTAAAGTAAGCTACTAGTATCAAGAAGATAGAAAAAAAAAACCACGGGTAGGTGGTATACAATTATGGATGGACGAGCGACTGCCGACACAGAGGTAGCTACAGCCGTGGACTACCGTACTGTGTCTGCTGCTAATATAGACTGGATGATAATGAGATAAAATTAAAATATATATATATCACACTAGTACTGCAGCCGGACAGGTATATATTATGTAATGACGGACCTGCTGGACACTGTCTGCAGAATGCGTTTATAAAAACACCACACGACGAGTGTTTAACTTTTTCAGGCAGACAATCACAATATACTGGTGGTCAGCAGACAATCACAATACTGGTGGTCAGTGGTCACTGGTCAGTCACACTGGCAGTGGCACTCTGGCAGCAAAAGTGTGCACTGTACTTAAAATATGTACTCCTGCTATAACTGCTCCCCAGTCTCCCCCACAATTAAGCTGTGTGAGCAGTGAGCACTCAGCACAGTCAGATAATGATATACAGTATTACATATGATGCAGCACACTGGGCTGAGCACAGATATGGTATGTGACTGTGTCACACTGTGTATCGTTTTTTATCAGGCAGAGAACGGATTAATTAAACTGGTGGTCACTGGTCACACTATCAGCAGCAAGTAGTACTCCTCCTAATAATATGCTCCCCAAAATTTGTGTCTCTCTCTAGTACTCTAGTCTAAACGGAGAGGACGCCAGCCACGTCCTCTCCCTATCAATCTCAATGCACGTGTGAAAATGGCGGCGACGCGCGGCTCCTTATATAGAATCCGAGTCTCGCGATAGAATACGAGCCTCGCGAGAATCCGACAGCGGGATGATGACGTTCGGGCGCGCTCGGGTTAACCGAGCAAGGCGGGAAGATCCGAGTCGCTCGGCCCCGTGTAAAAAAACCTGAAGTTCGGGCGGGTTCGGATTCCGAGGAACCGAACCCGCTCATCTCTAATAGTAAGTTACCTTTTCTTGATGTTTTTCAATTAATAACAGCAATGCACTGTAGAAAATACATCATAGTCCAGTATAAGGTAACATATGTATAAAGTATAATTCAAGTGCACAGTCTGGAACCTGATCCTTAGCGAAGGAGGTGGGCCCCCATGCAGTGGGGCCCACCAGTGTTTTCCTCTGTGCCCTTGTGAGCCAGTCCATGCCTGATGCTAAGAAAACATTCAGGCTGAAAGAGTGAATTTATGCGCATACGCTCAGTCTCCACTTGAGTCCTGCTCTGCACAGGTAGAAAATTTGTCACATTTATGTATATAAGATATAGTTACACCGAGCAGCGGATGGGGAACATTTCTCAAAGTGGCCTCATGTAGTCAGTACCAAACCATTAGCCCTGGCCACAACATACTGAGTATCCCAATATCTGCTATACAGTACAGTGAGCATACCAGTGACTGACTTGCAGTATAGGCAGCATCTAAGCGACCGCTATACAGTACACTGAGCTTACCAGTGACCACTATACAGTACAGCATTACAGTGACCGTCATATAGAACAGAGCATCCACGTAATCACCATACAGTATAGAGAGCATCCCAGTGACTGCAATAAAGTGACAGAGCATTCTAGGGACTACCACTGTACAGTCAGCATCCTAGTGGTCACCATACAGTATATTGAGTATCCCAGTAACTGCTATACAGTACACTGAGCATACCAGTGACCGCTATACAGTACAGCATTACAGTGACCGTCATATAGAACAGAGCATCCACGTAATCACCATACAGTATAGAGAGCATCCCAGTGACTGCAATAAAGTGACAGAGCAGTCTAGTGACTACCACTGTACAGGCAGCATCCCAAGGGTCTCCATACAGTGCATTGAGAATTCCAGTGCTTACCAGATAGTACAGACCACTAAAGAGATTCAGACTTTAAGATGAGTCTAAATTGTTTTGTTTTTTTCTGAAGATTTTCTTTGTTTTTTTCTGAAATGTTAGTCAAAATTGAAGTAGCGATGTAAACTCAACATTATTTGCCAGGTGCTAGTGGGTATTTAAATGTTTCTGTCTTACCAGTACACTTCTGACATGCCTTAAATGTGTTTCTATTCAACCAACACTAAGGTGCTTACACACTTAACAATATAGGAAACTATATTGCTCATTTCCCCCCTCCTATATCACCCAGTGTGTATGCAGCTGACGACAGCTGAAGCGCAGCCCTGCGGGTCATTAATGACCCTCGGTGTCGGCCATACATGCAAATAAATTTGGACTCATCATCCAAAGCTGCATGTACAACCCAGCCGCGGCATGACGTCACTGTGCGATAACGCTAGCGACATCACACAGTGTGTATGCCCGCCGCCGAGTGGCCCAGCCCGGGAGGGGAAACACAAGGTGATCTCGCTCACGGAGCACATCGCGTGTACCCACCCTAACTCAGTTTTCTCATCCAAGCATCATCCACATTTAAAAGTGAGATATTGTGTTTTGGGATAAAATATACAGGTTAAACATAATTGAACTTCCCCTAATCAGAGCCGACCGTAGCATCATCCAACAACCAGAATGTAAACAAATTTGGTAGAGAGACTAATTAGTACCTGGGAGCACGATTCTGCAAAAATAAATAAATAAATAGTGCAAATAGTCACTGATAGTGGGAATATGACACTGTACAATGTGTAAACAGCATGGCAATGGACAGACAAGTGTTATTACTGGGAGAAGTTTCATTACGGCCGTCGGCCACCCTATAGATTAGCAGATTGGGTATTTACCAGGACATTCCAAGAGTAGCAAAATAACCAGAGCACTCTATGACTCCTTCAAAAGACTTGATATTGCCTGTTCTAAGAGTACCAGAGATCATAAGTCAGTGAGATCTTTTATCTTGGTGTCTTTGTACAGGTTCATGCCCATAATGTACATAGCACAGTGGTTCTCAAACTGTGTGCCGTGGCACCCTGGGGTTCCTTGGGGCACTTGCACGGGTGCCCTGGATTGGTGGTCCAGGACCAATTCCAATTATTTATGAACAAAACCAGTGCTGGTGGTTGCCAATCTTAGAAATATCTGGCAATCAGAAGCAAATCTTGTCCCTCACCACACAATTGAACCTAAAGATGACATAAAAACACAATTTAATTTAATATTTCTTCCTAAATTTCTCATTAAGAAAATTATGATAACCTAGGGTGCCGTGATTCAAAAACGTTTGGGAACCACTGGCATAGCACATAAAACAAATTGTTTTCCAAAAGATTATAATTTGTTTCACTTTTCTGTTATACCCAAAAAATTGGTGGATAGCGAGATTTTTGACTGATTGTCATAATCATGCTATCCAATAATACCCATTTTTATCGGCCAAAAAATGGCCCGCTTTCGGCTTATAACACATGGGAGCCAACCATGTGTTGTGGAAAAAAGGGTCTCTTATCGGTGATTATGGTTCGCGTGCCTGAGACATCCGGGACTAATAGGATAGCTCTGTGGGAATCCATTATCAGCTGTAAATTACCTCTGTTAATTGATTGTTAATTGGATAACCCCATTTATTTATTTGACCGGGGGAGGGGGATGTCATTTCCATTCACTGAATTATATCAGGAGGGTTTGCGTATTATTGGTACCTTACTAGATGTATCGTCCAAACTGCCCCTTCAGTTTGCTCAAACGTCTGAGAAATTCCCCAGCTTTCACCCATATCCTTTTGCTTATATGCAGGCAAAACATTACGCTGACTCAGTCACTAGATGGTTCTCATAAGGGGATTGGGAAGACAATTTGGACAGAATGCTTCTGTCTGAGCTGGCTACTAGACAAGCAAATTTCTATGCACTATTCCTTGTTGAGGACGCAGATGAATCATGAGGATGTGGGCTGGGGTATGAGTAGGTGGGTACAGGCCATTCCGCCTTTAACATGAGAGGCACTGTTGAAAGGACTCCAACTTTCCTGGACCTTGCTTCCTAAGATTCAATATCAGGAGATGTTCCTGAATGTTTTCCATAAAGCAAATTTTTCCCCTCTTTGGCACCTTATGGCTGGAATGTCCCCTTCGCCTATTGTCCTCACTTTCAATCGCCTGTGGCGGACCTGTATCATTATCTTTGTAACTGCCCTCTCCTTAGGGTATTCCGGTTATGGGTTAGGAAATATGCCATGGAACACTTAAGGCCCGTATTCACGGGCCGATGTGGGAGAGATGTGTGCTGAGCGAACCGCTCAGCACACATCTCTCCCACCGCTCATCACAGCGCGATGTGTGCTGAGCGTGCGGGGGGAGCCGCACATTTCACCCAGCGGGTGAAATGAGCGACCTGCTAGATTGGCCTACATGGCAGGCCAATCTAGCACCAGCGATAGCGATGCGCGAGGCTGCGCATCGCTATCGCTGTGGGGGCTACACACGGAGCGATCATGCTTAAAATCTAAGCAATCTAGTCAGATTGCTTAGATTTTAAGCAGCAATCGCTCCGTGAGTACCCCCCTTTAGTGAACTCTGTTTCAGTCACTGAAGTTTGGGAGATATTTGGAATCCAGATCCAGCAGTCAGCAAGTGGCGCAAGAGGCTTCTGTTGATCCTGTAAGGCTGTATTACAGACATGTATTGATGCCCCCTCCCCCCCTCCAAGCTGCAGTTGTTTCACAACAAGCTTTTTCATGGTTTTTCATGGAGAAACCTGGAAGAGTTATATTACAACCTCGACTCCTGATTTCCACAACCATGAAGCATACTCAGTGGTACAGTAGTCGTGAGCTATCAGGTGATCCTCCAATTTGTCTTGATTCTTGATTTTGTTTTATGATTCTGATTTTTAGTTTAGGGAGGGAACACTGTGCTGGAACAGCCCCCACCTCCTGCCCCCAGTGTACTTGACGTCTTTGACGTCACACAACAAGCGCTGAGGAAGTAGACAGATGGACCTTTCTAAAGCAGGTACCCTATTAGGTGCGATCATTTTCCAGCCAATTAAAATGGCATGATAGCAAGATTTTCGACCGATTGTCATTATCGAGCTATCCTGAAAAAGGACCCGCGATCTTGCTATAACACATGGGATCCTGAATAAGCTCCTGATCCCATGTGTTATCGCAGATCTGACGGCTGCTTATCGCTATTATGTTTTGGGTGTCTGAGGCACCCGAAGCATAATCCCCGATAAGTGTCGGATATCGGGGATAATTGGATAGCCCCTGCTGATTCCATTAACTGTGGTGAATTACTGCAGCTAATTGGATACCGGCCTAAGCAGGGGCGTTTCTAGAGAGGCGGAGGCCCGTGTGCAGGATCCATCTGGGCCCCCTCCTCTCTAGAGCGCATGCGCAGATCACTGGGAAAATGGCACCACGCCATTTTCCCAGTGATTTCTGGAGCGCTGCTGCTGTGCCGCGGGACTTCAGAGGGTAAGTATTGAAAAAAATGAGTGCAGGATGTGCGGTGTGGGCCCCCCCCTGGGCCCCGGGGGCACGTGTGCATCGCACACACTGCTCCCACTATATATATGCCAGTGGGACTAAGTAGTAGACTACCTCCCAGGCACCTTGCAAACTATGGGGCTAATTCAGGTTGGATTGCAGTGTGCGATCCAACCGCAAAAATGACAAAAAAATATGCGGGTACATACGCAGCACCGTCCTGCCCATGCACCCGCATTTTCAGCAGGGGGAGGGTGTAGATAATGCGATTGCCTCTAGCTGTCAATCAGGTAGAGGCGGTCTCGTGGCTGGTGGCGGCAACGCTCCGTTTCCTAGGGAGAGATGGAGCGTTGCAGGGGCGGCAAATGGGAGGCGGTGTGGCACGAATGGGGGTGTGGCAGGGTGTGATTGCGGCGGTTGCGTGATGTCACACGCAGCCGCCACGATCAGAAACATGGCGGCGGGCCTCCTGTGCCAGCAGGAGGCATCCTTAATTTCTGCTAACAAGCAGAAATTAGAATGCGATCGCAATTCCTGCTTTTTGAAGGGAAGGGGGGAAGGGGGGAGACGGCGGTCAGCATGCTGAGTGGCCTTGCCCTGCGATGGGTGGCCCCCAGCATGTGAACAGATGGATTGTAAATTCTACTAATTGGCAGGACAATCCTTACTGAATTAGGCCCCATAAACCGAGCCGCCATCTCATCATCGCACCATGAACAGCAGTATTGGTTGTAAATCCTCTCTTACAGCCTCGTATATCCATAAATGTTATTAATCTCTTCTCTATATAAAATAACTTTTATTTTAGGGTGCGTTAGTGGCCCTTTAAAACAGAGGCTTTGGTATGTGCTTAGTGATATGTACAGGAAGTGTTATTTTTGGAACAACAAGGTGAAAGCAGGCAGTTTGTGAACGTACGCTAAATATTAAAGGACAACTGTAATGGACTTCAGTTTAAACAAGTTTACAGACAAATAAATGCAGTTATTTGGAATAAGGATTTGATTATTGGGGAGAGACTTTTTTCCAACTTTGTACATTCTGCCGATAAATGTCATTCTACTCAGCTAATGATAAATACAATATAAAATTTTTGTTGTAGTGTGCTTTAATTTATTTAAATGAATGTATTAGTGGAAGATAATTTGAACCTTTTCATAGGGAATCAACCCTAATTTTGGTTTAATAGGCCCATGAAGAACCATCTACAGTAAAAAAGACCGCAATCATACCGCTATTCATTTGTCTCTATAATTGAGACTGTGATGTATCTTTATTTTTGCCTATTGTGACAGCCACCTTAAGGCTGGGTAATTCAATGGCGTTTAACGTGCAGTGATTATAAGTGATTGCACTTTCAGTTTTAAAAGAGTGTTAATCAACAAATTACAGGCGCTTGGCGCTAGGCATTGTGTTCACTGATTTGTACTTATCTTGAGAATTTATTGCTTCTTGGTTTATACAAGTGGCTGCTTGGTTGTTTGCGCCTTGGGTTTCATTTCAATTCTTTTTATATATTATCTAGAATATCTAGTATTAAAAAAAATTCAAAACAGTTGATTAAAAAAACATCAAAGAAGAATGACACAAAGGAACTGCAGGAACCACTGATAGAAGACTCGGAACAAGATTTACGTTATTCGCACATGGTCCTGATTCATGTTAGTAAGGAAGCAGCTGTGCAAGTCCCTCTCATTGGAATTCTAACGCAGCAGGGAGGCGCCTTCTGTTTGCATTAGCGAGGATCCGAGCACTTGAGAGATGCATCTGAGATCACCATTACGACCATTGGTCACGAATAGCGATGGATTCAGGCACCGGACAGCCTGTGTAAGCTGAGCTTACTCAGGCTGGCCGTCAGATCCGGAAACCCAGGTCCAGTAAGTCTGCGCCTGATGACACAGAACCTGGACTCATCACGCCATGCCGGGCTACCGCTCCCCAAAAGCCCCAGCAGGTCAATCATGCTGCTACTGGCAAGGAGCTGCGATCAACATCGCAAGACCCGTTCTGCACATGCATAGAATGGGTCTTCAGCCTGCGCAGACCCCCAAACCATTGGATTTGCGTACACATTTAAATTAGGCTTCTGGCTTCCATTGAATGCTGGGGTTGCGTCACTTTGTGCAGCGAACACAAGCAAATGAAGCATGCCATGCCCAAAATATGGCAAATGCTCATCCCAGCAGCAAATGCAGGCAGTATAGAATCATTCGAACTAGTAAATTCAATTTCCAAATCCATTTAAATGATATGATAGGGGATACAATCCAGGGGCGTAGCCAAAACTTTGTGGGCCCCATAGCAACATTTTGTTGGGGCCTCTGACCCAATGCTTTTAGAGAGACACTTCTCTGCAGCAGTTGTTAATGTTATGCCCACCCATAGTAGTGCCCCAGTTTCTTTTATGAATCGCAGTAGTGCTTAAGTTCACCCTATGTCACATTTCAGAGCTGCCAGTACACATTATGCCGCACAGTACCCCCAATTCACATTATAATATATAGTGCTCCCCGTTCATACTGTATTGTGCCTTATTACAGAGCCCCGGTTCATATTATATAACATTAGAACGCCCTACAGTTCATTTTATACCACACTACAATGAGCAGGTCCAGGGTCATACCCAGATATATTGCAGGCCCCAAGGAAAACGTTTGAAAGGACCCCTACATACCACCCAATGGCGAAAAATGTATATAACACATGTAACTGTGACAGGGAAGGTGGGCCCCTCTCAGCTCTGGGCCCCATAGCAGCTGCACTGCCTGCACCTATGGTAGCTACACCCTTGATAAAATCGCTAGTAAAAGCATGAATTTTAATACCCATGGGTAAGATCCCTTAGTAGGAATCATTGATCCGGTCAGGATTCCGGTTGTTCAGTTATAATCCCGACAATGCTCGGAATGCTGACGCCCAGGATCCCAACATCGATCACAGTACCGGCGCCGGAATCCCAAATGCTGGCATCCTGAACAAAGGACTGCGGGGAGGGAAGGTTAGGCACCACCGGGAAAGGTTAGGGCTATGCTGTGGGGGGGAGAAGAGGGTTAGGGTTAGGCTGCGGGGAGGGAGGGATAGGATTAGGCAGCAGCGGGGAGGGTTAAGGTTGGGCTGCAGGGGGTGGGGGGAGGGGTTAGATTTAGGCTAGCACCGGGATGCTGCTGTCGGTATTTTGACTGCCGGCATACCAAGCACAGGGATCCCGATACCATCACTTAATCATAAATAGGACACCAAAAGAAGGGGCGGGAACAAAGTACTGGTGCTCTGGCCTGCCAAAGAAATGCAACCATACCCCCAGCATGGTGTAGCCAATTTCCCTTCTGCTGCGTCTTGGCTGAGGCCAAATATTTACAATAGAGCATGGTCATGCCGCCAAGATGCAAGGTCATGCTTGTTTCTTACTGGGGCCTGGTACTTCTCATGGTCGCCCTTTTCATTGCCCAGTGTGGAAAAAAGCTTAAAAGTAATAAAAATACAAATTATTTTTATTTTATTTTTTTAAAGCATGGTGCAAGCATTTTTTCTCTGTACAAATGTATTAAAAGTACACGCTGTAAGGAAACAATGCAAATTTGTTTCAAACTTATTTCAAATATTTCGAAAGAATATCATGCCGGGACACCCAGAGCCTCTTCTACAGTATTTGCAGTATGTATCTGTTGCATCAATCAGAATAATCAGCTATTCCTGATGTTAGAGAATGATGGTTCTATTGAATGGCTGTGTGTCAATGTCATGTTTTCAGGGGAGAATTGCTGTGTTGAGTCACTTTGCAAATCATTATTTCCATTATCACTATTATCTTCAGAGCCCATCTGGATGGTCTGTGGGGTATTTTTGTAAAGTAGTACTGGACAGCCAACCCAGCGTGTCACCCCATGCGCAACTCATCACTTGAAAATATATTTACAGCCTATCTTAAGGCACAGGGGAAAAATATACTGTATAATGAAGTCAGGCCATGTAGCCAGAGCCTGGGGGAGGGATTGGGTGCCCACAGACAGAAAGGATATTTCCTGTGACGTGCCTGAGAGATTTACAGTACAGTATGTAGTGATGTTACGTATATATGACCTGCTCTCTGCTGTCTACCGTTTATAGAAATCAGGAACTTGTCTTGAGAAAGAAGGAAAAACTTCATTATCAGTGTTAGTGATAGCTTGTGTGCTCCCTCCCCATACACACACATAGGGGTCACACAGGTGGCTCTCCACCCTGGTCTGTCCAACCGCCTGCAACCAGGAGCCACACTATCGGGACACTGAGGTACAGAGGAGATCCTGGCTACCAGACTTGTGGATGTTACCAGCTGGAAGGATGGATGGGTTTACCCTCATCTCCACGGTGAGTGCCTGATGGGTCTTGCCATCTCAATGGTCTACTCCTGGGAAAGATTCTCCAAGGGATATATATATATATATATCTATCATGTAAGGTGGCAGTACTCTTGAACATTGAGCAAGCCGGCATGGGTTGACATCTAATTTCTTCAGTGAAGGTCCCGTGAGTGCCGCCTTACATGCACTATATATTGGTGTACAGTTTACCCTGGAGGGCACTAATGTAGGATTATACGGGCTGTAGTATAAAGTACTATAAACTACTATAAATATATATATATTATCTGACTCTGCTGCATCTGGTGGACATATATATATATATATATATGTATATATATACATATATACCCTCTATGTGGACCTGGTAATCATACATTGAGATTATAAACTATGTGTGCAATTTAATCTACTGATAAAATAATGAATATTCATTTGCTAGAAGAAATTACAGAATTTACATATACATAACTATACACAGCACCCTACATCTGCCAGTCCCCTGTTCTATCGATCTTTCCGTACAATGAAGTGTAATTTCTGATGGAGTGTCTTGTCCCAAGTCATGCAGCTGACTTTTTATTATAATAATAATAATAATAATAATAATAATAATAATTATTATTATTATTATTATTATTAATGAAATAAGTATCCTGAAACCCCTTACTTGATATCATTATCCATCATTTATATAGCTGTAACATATCATACTAGGCAGTGCATATTGTATGTAATCATATACTTCATGTCCCTGTGGAATGTATCTTCTAAATTATCCACCACACATAGGCAAAGATCAAACCTACCTGTATGGGTATGTAATGTGGGAGAAACCCAGCTAAACCCAGGTAGAAGGTGCAGATGTGGGGCTTCGGAGTGTGAATGGTGTGTAAGTGACTGTGGGAATGAAGACCCCCTATGCTAAATAACTATGGATAGATTTCATCCTCATATCTAGAGTAAATTGTGTTATTACATTGCTCTCTTTACACTGTAAAAGCTCCTGTACCACTCCCATAGCAAGTACAGTAAATGTTTCAATAAATGCTGATACTAAATCATTGCAGGTACCATTACAAAATACTTTGAAGGAGATTTATCAAACCTTGGAGAGAGACAAGGTGAAGAAAGATAAAGAACTAACCAATCAGCTTCTAACTATCATTTATCAAACACAGCCTGTAATATGACAATTAGTCACTGATTAGTTAGAACGTTCTCTCTCTCTCTCTCTCTCTCTCTCTCTCTCTCTCACACACACACACTTTTTATAGTCCACTGTTTCCCAAACTCCTTCCTCAAAGCCCCCTTACAGTCCAGGTTTTAAGGATAAAAATGACTGAGGTACTAATTAAGTAACCTGTGCTAAAGCATGGCTATCCTTAAAACCAGGACTGTTAAGAGTGTCTGAGGAACGGGTTTGGAAACACTGCATAGATACTATATAACATAGACACATAAATTTCCCCATTTCCCTTTAGTGCTACACCTCAGACATTGAGGCACGCGGTGACTGCAACACCTCAGACATTGAGGCACGCGGTGACTGCAACACCTCAGACATTGAGGCACGCGGTGATTGCACCAAGGTCAAAAGGAACTGACAAATGATTTGCATCAGGGTCTGTACTGAATTACTGAGTTACTATTTTTGAAAAGATATTAGTCACTAAATTAATAGTACTGTGGAATATGTCAATATATATATATATACACATCTGTATATGCCAGGGCTGGCCAAACCAGTCCTCGAGATCTACCAACAGTTCACATTTTCCAGACCACCTAGCTAGTACACAGGTGTAGTCATTACTAATTAAGATGTGCTGCATTCATTCCTAACTGACAATTCTACAGATCTCCAGGAGGCCTGGAAAACATTCACTGTTGGTAGATCTCGAGGACCGGTTTGGCCAGCCCTGGTATATGCTGTTCAATCATTAATCTGTATTTGAACAAGCAATAGTTTTCAACTTAGACAATATGAAAGACAAAAGTGTGGCTCAGCATAAATACTACATATTTCTACTACAGCATTTCTCTATTATACACAGACAGTAGAAGCCGTAATATGTGCCGCATTAATTTGCCTGGACTACCTATTATATTTCCTCATGTCTGAATGAGCTAATACAGTTTTCTGATTCGTGCGCTGGTAAGTCTGGCTCTCTCTCTTCAGAAGTGTGAGGACCATTAGAGTTTCACAGGAAACTCGGCAATTAAAAATGGATTTCTGAGAATGAGATGGCGTCTTATACTTATACCAGTCTTATACTTTGTGTGCTTCAAAGATGGTAATGATCTCTGGCCGTTATATAGTGTGAGGGTAATGGAAAAGGGAGTAGGTACTATGGGCACCGAGTGACCAGATGGCAGGCCAAGACAAGACTGTTGCTTCCTGCCATACCTTAAGTGTTTTATATAAGTAATACTGAAGTCACTGTATAACTCTGTATGGACAATGTGCTTCCTTTCTACTGCACTGTGATACCATATACAGCAACTACACTGGACCAATTCTAACGTACGAACATGGTTACACTACTGTGTGAATTCTGGTTTAGTTGCCGGCCTTAAGGATTTACGTTAAGTTTATTCTTAAATAACAGGATCCATTGAGCTGTTTATGTGCATAAATAACAAATAAAAAGAGTATTTTTTGTACCTACGCAGAATAGAGCTTCATTAAGATGTGGATTATACTGTCAAGGGAACAGATGTCACATTTGAGAACCGATTTATTTTTTAATGTAAGGTTTTTGAAAATAATGATCATTTAGTTAAATGATCACTGCTAAATGATCATGATTTAGTAATTTAGGGAATACCAAACTCATGATTATTTAGTAGTGCAGGGTATACCAAAATCATGGTAACATAGTTAGATAGTTTGTGAGGTTGAAAAGAGGCAAAATGCCCATCGAGTTCAACCTGTATTCTGCGTTAAGTTATTCATATTATAATGCACCTGCTAAAGTAATGGTTTAGTATGAATTGACAACTATGGTTCTTATCATGATTATTTAGTAGTGTAGGGTATACCAAAATCATGATTATTTAGTAGTGTAGGGTATACCAAAATCATGATTATTTAGTAGTGTAGGGTATACCAAAATCATGATTATTTAGTAGTGTAGGGTATACCAAAATCATGATTATTTAGTAGTGTAGGGTATACCAAAATCATGATTATTTAGTAGTGTAGGGTATACCAAAATCATGATTATTTAGTAGTACATGGTATACCAAAATCATGATTATGTAGAAGTATAGGGTATACCAAAATCATGATTATTTGGTAGTGTAGGATATACTAAAATCATGATTATTTAGTAATGTAGGGTATACCAAAATCATGATTATTTAGTAGTACATGGTATACCAAAATCATGATTATGTAGAAGTATAGGGTATACCAAAATCATGATTATTTAGTAGTGTAGGGAATACCAAAATCATGATTATTTAGTAGTGTAGGGTATACGAACATCATGATTATTTAAAAGTATAGAGTATTCCAAAATCATGATTATTTAGTAGTGTAGGGTATACCAAAATCACAAATATTTAGTAGTGTAGGGCAGTGGTTCCCAAACTGTGTGCCGTGGCACCCTGGGGTGCCTCGGAACACTTGTAGGGGTGCCTTGGGTTGTTGGTCCAGGACCAATTCAAATTATTTATGGTCAATGTAATAGGCAAAACCAGTGCTGGTGGCTTCAAATCATAAAATCTGTGGACAAACAGAAGCAAATCTTGTCCCTCATCACACAATTAAATCTAAGGATGTCATCTAAACACAATTTACTTAATTTAATATTATATTCTAAATTTCTCAACAAGAAACTTTTGGCCTAGGGGTGCCGTGAAATAAATTTTGATACTCCAGGATGCCGTGATTCAAAAAAGTTTGAGAACCACTGGTGTAGGGTATACCAAAATCATGATTATGTAGAAGTATAGGGTATACCAAAATCATGATTATTTAGTAGTGTAGGGTATACCAAAATCATGATTATTTAGTAGTGTAGGGTATACCAAAATCATGCTTATTTAGTAGTGTAGGGTATACCCAAATCATGATTATTTAGTAGTGTAGGGTATACCAAAATCATGATTATTTAGTAATGTAGGGTATACCAGAATCATGATTATTTAGTAATGTAGGGTCTACCAAAATCATGATTATTTAGTAGTACATGGTATACCAAAATCATGATTATGTAGAAGTATAGGGTATACCAAAATCATGATTATTTAGTAGTGTAGGGTATACCAAAATCATGATTATTTGGTAGTGTAGGATATACTAAAATCATGATTATTTAGTAATGTAGGGTATACCAAAATCATGATTATTTAGTAGTACATGGTATACCAAAATCATGATTATGTAGAAGTATAGGGTATACCAAAATCATGATTATTTAGTAGTGTAGGGAATACCAAAATCATGATTATTTAGTAGTGTAGGGTATACGAACATCATGATTATTTAAAAGTATAGAGTATTCCAAAATCATGATTATTTAGTAGTGTAGGGTATACCAAAATCACAAATATTTAGTAGTGTAGGGTATACCAAAATCATGATTATTTAGTAGGGTGATCAGTATTAAATACCTACAATCAAAATCCCGACAGTCAATATCCTGACAACAATTGACCGACAGTCAAAATCCTGACAAGGTCAAAATCCCGACAAGGTCAAAATGCCGACATTTAAAATGTCAACAGGTTAAAAAGTCGACACAGGGTTTTTGTTGTTTTGTGTGTGTTGACATAGGTCAACATGGACACCGTATAAGTACCACTTCCCCTTGCATGGCTCGCCATGTTTCAGGCACGGTGCTCGCTGCACTCGGCACACTATTATATTCCCCCTTCAGGTCCACTGGAATGGTAAAGTATGAATAAGTCGGTTTCAATATAAAAATCATGAAAAACTCATGTTGACTTTTTGGCCTGTCGTCATTTTTAATGTCGGTACCTTGACCTTGTCGGGATTTTGACCGTCGGTCAATGGTTGTCGAGATTTTGATTGTAGGTAAATTGACTGCATCCCACAAAATCATGATTATTTAGTAGTATAGGGTATACCAAAATCATAATTATTTAGTAGTGTAGAGTATACCAAAATCATGATTTCTTTGGTATTATAGGAAAGATGTATTTGGCATCCCAATGTATGAAATCCTGTAGGTCAGAAGACCGGTGCCGGAATCCCGACAGCCAAAATCCTGATCATAAGTTTGCCAGGGAGAGTTAGAGTTAGGCTGTGGGGCGAGGGTTAGGTGGTGGGGCGAGGGTTATGCTTAGTTTGCTCAGGGGGAGGGTTAGTGTTAGGCTGTGGGAAGGGAAGGTTGGGGTTATTTAACATGCGGGCACCTGTCAGGATTTTGGTAGTTGAGATGCCAGTGTCGGTATTCTGACCGCCGGCATCCTCAGTGCCGGTTTGTCATACCCAACCAGTTACCAAAATCCTGATTATTCAGTAGTGTAGGGTATACCAACATAGCATTGGGTATACCAAAATTGTGATTATTTAGTAGTTTTGAACTTTTGATAGACAGAGATATCTTATTGAAGTTTATAGTAAATGAGTTTGAGAAGGGTTTCCTTGCTTTGCATTGACTGTTAACTGAAGAACATTTCACTCAGTCTCTACAGCATGAGCAGGTCCATCCACCAAACCTGGAAAGATAGAAGTGTATGTTCTGCTCCTATATGTACATTCATTTGAGAGAAAATCAATTTGCAAACAGCGAAATTGGCAGATGGAAGCCATTTTAGTTGTTTTACAAACTGAATATTTGTATCACCACTCAGCAAACTGGTAAACCAAAAGAATCAGCAGCTGACCAAGCATTGTTGTGTGTTACAGTCATTGTTGCTATGAGTTCAGATACTTTGTTATTCAGCTACAGGATAAAAATAATACACAATAACTTTTTTTGGGGGGTGGGGGAATGGCTCCATCATTTTGTTTCCCTTTCTATATATATCAACATTCCCTATTACAACAATGGCCCTCATTCCGAGTCGTTCGCTCGGTATTTTTCATCGCATCGCAGTGAAATTCCGCTTAGTGCGCATGCGCAATATTCGCACTGCGACTGCGCCAAGTATCTTTGCTATGAAGAAAGTATTTTTACTCACGGCTTTTTCATCGCTCCGGCGATCGTAATGTGATTGACAGGAAATGGGTGTTACTGGGCGGAAACACGGCGTTTTATGGGCGTGTGGCTGAAAACGCTACCGTTTCCGGAAAAAACGCAGGAGTGGCCGGAGAAACGGGGGAGTGGTTGGGCGAACGCTGGGTGTGTTTGTGACGTCAAACCAGGAACGACAAGCACTGAACTGATCGCACAGGCAGAGTAAGTCTGGAGCTACTCTAAAACTGCTAAGTAGTTTGTGATCGCAATATTGCGAATACATCGGTCGCAATTTTAAGATGCTAAGATACACTCCCAGTAGGCGGCGGCTTCGCGTGTGTAACTCTGCTAAATTCGCCTTGCGACCGATCAACTCGGAATGAGGGCCAATGCTCTAAGTTTACCACATTTTGGAAGCTATTATCTGTGCATGACACAGGCAGTGCAGATAGGACTGGGGGCTACATTGCTGCAGTTTGAAGCTTTCTGTGCATTGTTGTAATATAGGGCTTTATTCAGGTTTGTTAGCAAACCATAAAAGCACACTAATGGTCAAAACCATGCTGCACTGCAGCTGGGGCAGATGTAACGGTATCCGGACTCCAGGTCGACAACAAAAAGGTTGACACACCGTAGGTCGACGCCAATTGGTCGACACACCTTAGGTCGACTTGGACAAAAGGTCGACAGGAACAAGGTCGACATGGAAAAAGGTCGACATTAGTTTTTTATGTTTTTTTTTTCTTTTTTGAACCTTTTCATACTTAACGATCCACGTGGACTACGATTGGAACGGTAATCTGTGCCCAGTGAAGCGGAGCGTAGCGAAGGCACCATGCCCGAAGCATGGCGAGCGAAGCGAGCCATGTGAGGGGACGCGGTGCACTAATTGGGGTTCCCGGTCACTCTACGAAGAAAACTACACCAAAAAAACATAAAAAACTTATGTCGACCTTTTTCCATGTCAACCTTGTTCCTGTCGACCTTTTGTCCATGTCGACCTCAGGTGTGTCGACCAATTGGCATCGACCTAAGGCGTGTTGATCTTTTTGTTGTAGACCCTGAGTCCCAGACCCGATGTAACATGTGCAGAGAGAGTTAGATTTGGATGGGGTGTATTCAAACAAATCTAAATTGCAGTGTAAAAATAAAGCAACCAGTATTTACCATGCACAGAAACAATATAACCCACCCAAATCTAACTCTCTCTACACATGTTACATCTGCCACACCTGCAGTGCAACATTGTTTTGCCTATTAGTGTGTTTTTTTTTGGTTTGCTAACAACTCTGAATAACCCCCATAATTCACTCATGAGCAATGGCGGCTGCACCACATCGTTCAGGGGGGGAGCGGGATAGCAATATGAACATTCATGCAAGGATGTCTGTAACATATGTGCTTGCTGCAGGTCTCCAGGAATCGGAAGTGCTGCGTCTCGTCTTACAACTGTCACTGAACCCGGGACCAGGGCCGTTTCTTGGGGCAGGCGAGCAGTGCAACCACACTGGGCGCCCGCCGCGGCACTGTGGCTTCCTGCTTCCCCCTCCTATTTCTCCCCGAGTAACCCGCTTGGGGGGCGGAGTTTCCCGGAATGACGCGGTTGCGTCGTTACGTCGCGACGCAACCCCGTCACTCCGCGAACCCCCCCCCCTCGAGCGGAGTACAGAGGGGGATCCAAGTTAGGAAGAGGGAAGGCTGGCGCGAGGAGCGACTGGTGAGGCGGGCCGAAGAGCGGTAATCGCCTCTGTAAGTATTCTCTCTCTCTCTCAATGTGTAAAATGGGGACACCTACCGTAATGTGTGAAATGGGGACTCTTGCCTGCCGTAGTGTGGGGATTTAATGTATCAAGGGCATTGCGGTGTGTGGCATAATATTGTGCAGGGGGCATTACTGTGTGGGGCTTAATATGGTAGAATTTTTTTTTCCTATGGTGGTCGTGATCTGTTGGAGCAGGGTCAAAAACTGGATTGTGAGGTAGTCTTTTCAGACGAGGCCATGCCCATTTAAATGAGGCCACACCCATTTAGATGAGGCCACGCCCCTTGCCGGGTGCAAGCACAAGTTTTTTTCTTTTCATCTAGGTGTGTGTGTGGGAGGGGGCACATTTTTTATGTCATGGAGGGGCGCATTTTTAAATCTCGCACTGGGAGCCAAATTGGCTAGAAACAGCCCTGCCCGGGACTCAGCATTCAGCATAATACTTCCACTCTCCTGCTAAACCCGCCCCCAGGCTCCCATTGGCTAGTTTTCACAAGCGTCTTGGGGTGGGCTTTGAAGGAGAGTGGAGCCGAATGCAGCATCCCGGGTTCAGCGGCAGCTGTAAGACACGCAGAGCCGCTGAACCCCGGAGACCTGCAACCAGCACATATGTTACATACATCCCTGCATGTATGTTCAATTGTTCATATGTGCTAACCTGCTCCCCTCTGCATGATGCACAGCTCATGAGCATTATGTTATGTATTCCATGTGTCTTTGACTTATAGAGAATGTTTGTCTGCACTTATAACCAGTTTATTGCATATTTATCGGTAGCGACACTGATAGCCTTCTATTTAGTACTTTACATAACTTTATTTTTAATGTTTTGCACACTTTGCATACTTTACATTTTAGCGTAGTGCAGTAGTACTTTATACATGCATTTTACAAGTTTGTCATTAATGTCTCTTTAAAAGAAAGCTACAGTACTACAGTTTCCCCACATATAGGGATATTCAATTAGTGCCGAGTTTTCTGACAGTCGGAAAATCGGCACTAATTCGACTATCGGGCGTTTTCAACAGTTTTTTTGCTCTGTTTTCGCCATGCCTTTTCAATTTTATTTTGTTGAATCGACATGGGCAAAAACGGACAAAAAAACAGTTGAAAATGCCGCAAATTCAACAAAACACTTGGATCGGCAGTGAATTCGATGATCCACATGGTTTTCGCCTGGGCGGCTTTTTCGAAAAGTAAAAAAATTGGAACAGGCTTTGAATAGGTCAAATGTGAATTTGACCTACAAACGGGCGGAAAGTTAAAACGGCACTAACTGAATACCCCCATAGTGTACATACTGTATATAATACGTTAATTCCAGAAACTTACTGGCATTGAACAGTACTATAATAAACTGATATAAGAAAATATAAGTTGCACAACTCTTTGTTAATACGTACAAGTACAGACTGCTGATAATTACTGTTCCTGAGGTCAAATGTGGCTACAGCAGCTGTGAGTCACAGAAAGCCTGGTAACGGATCACAAGACACAATGACTTCAGCGTTTATTCCAGCCATAGGCCCAGGGACCCCGTCTTTGCTGAAGTGCGGAGTACCTCTTGTGTTTATAGGAAAAGTACATTTTTGTATACAATTTGAAGGGTGGTTTTTGAGGAACAAGCTGCCACTTGATGAAGGAATAAGACAAATATACTCTTGTACACTTGAGTGTCCACCTAAACTGTTTCCCATCCCACTCATCTAGACTGGTCAGACTCAAGGAGATTCTCATGTCCCAAATCCTGAATGCAGGAAATATGACAGATATCTTATGTGTTAGGCAAGCTAACATTGCATTTTTTTATTTAATGGGGACTGTGGTCTGGACCATTAGTTTGGCCCTGTTAGCTAAACACATCTTCAGATGGCATTGGTTTTTTATGTTGTTACCTAACTGGCTTCAGAATCGCTGGAAAATGATTCTGGTCCCTCTCCTGCAGCAGCAGCAGCATCTAGGAAGCAAAGTCTCTCACTGAAAGACTTGAAAATGGTGATAGTGTTTCTTTGGACGGCTTCTTTTCTGAAGCACTGTCCAGGCAAGAAATTATCAAATAGGAGGGTGGTTCAACATGTAAGGTAACAAGACCTTCACGTGTGTAATGTTCTCTATTTCATTCTAATTTCCCACCAGGCCAGAGCAGGTATCCCACTGCTTCCCCTCACGGCCATCAGTGGCGGTTATAAGTGCGGGCTTGCAGGGTGGGGGCACGGCTGCAGTCACCCCGCCAACACCATGAATTGCTTTCCAAACTGCGCTGTCTGCCTCTTGGCCCCCGCCTCCTGGCAGTCCCCCTACTTGCCACCTCTCACTGCCCGCACCCCACCCCATGCTATCCGCACCCCCCCCTCCCTTTCCTGCGCTACTCACACGACAAGCTGGACAGATCAAGTGAGGTAGTAGAGCCGGGGGATGAAGTGCCAATACTGACGCAGCCGCATGGTGGGTATGGGGGACACAGCCAGCCGCACACAAACACTCACACTCTCTCTCTATGGAGGGACTCTACCTGGTACAATGTGTATAAGGGGCTACCTGATGCAGTGTATATAAGGGGCTACCTGGTGCAATGTATATAAGGGGCTACCTAGCGCAATATGTATATGGGGCTACCTGGCGCAATGTGTATAAGGGGCTACCTGGCGCAATGTGTATAATGGGCTACCTGGCGTAATGTGCATAAGAGGCTCTACCTGGTGCAATGTGTATAAGGGGATACCTGGTGCAATGTGTATAAGAGGCTTTACCTGGTACAATGGGCTTAATTGAGATCTGATCGCAGCAGCAAATTTGTTAGCTAATGGGAAAAACCATGTGCACTGCAGGGGAGGCAGATATAACCTGTGCAAAGAGAGTTAGATTTGGGTGTGGCGTGTTCAAACTGAAATCTAAATTGCAATATAAAAATAAAGCAGCCAGTATTTATTCTGCACAGATACAAAATAACCCACCCAAATCTTACTCTCTCTGCACATGTTATATCTGCCTCCCCTGCAGTGCACATGGTTTTGCCCATTATCAAACATATTTGCTGCTGCGATCAGATCTCAATTAGGCCCTGTGTCTATAAGAGGCTTCCTGGTGCAATGTGTATGGGGGGCAACCTGGCACAATGTGCATAAGGGGCTACCTGGCGCAATGTGTATAAGAGGCTCTGTCTGGCGCAATGTGTATAAGGGCCTCTACCTGGCACAATTTGTATAAGAGGCTCTTCCTGGCGTAACATGTGTAAAAGGAGCTCTACCTGGCGCAATGTGTGTAAGGGGCTGTACCTGGCACAACATGTGTAAAAGGGGCTCTACCTGGCACAACGTGTGTAAGGAGCTCTGCCTGGTGTAACGTGTATAAAAGGGTCTCTACCTGGCGTAACGAGTATAAAAGAGGCTCAACCTGGCGTAACATGTATAGAAGGACTCTACCTAGCATTACGTGCATAAAAGGTCTCTATCTGGCGTAATATGCATAAAAGGGGTTTTACCTTGCATAATGTGTATAAGAGGCTCTACAAGATGTAACACCATAAAAGGGGCTCTACCTGGCAAAGCAAGTATACAAGGCTCTACCTGGCGTAATGTGTATAAGGGGCTCTACCTGGCATAATGCATCTGAAGGGCACTGCTCTACTGTTGTGTAATATGTGTAAGGGGCTCTAACATGGCATAATGTTTTTAAGGGGTACTACTGTGTTGTGTAATGTGACTGATGAACACTACTGCGCTGTGTAATGTGAATTGGTACTATTCTGTGGCTACGCCCCTTCCCCATGAAGTCACACCCCAACATTTTTGGTGATCGCCTTTGGTGCACACTGTCCCAGTTTTCAATGAGGGGGGGGGGGGGTGCCTCATATCAGTCATACTGTCCCTACATCAGTTGTAGGGCTGGTGGAAACATGGTCACACATTTAGGTATTTAGTGTGATCAGATTTCTGTGTCATAGCCATATTGTCGAGGTGTAGAGGTGATCACGTCATGTTACGGATACAGGTTTGGTGCACTGCTTGTGGTGGACTTGCTTGGCTGATCGGATCACTGCTCATGATGTGCCCTTTAGATACATAAATATGATCACACTGCCCACCTCAATGTGTGACCATGTTTCTGCCAGCCCCGCCATCTTACACCTGATGTTGGGACAGTATGGCTGATATGAGGTACAGTCTATTGGCTGTGAGTGGTAGCAGCAGTCTACCTGCTCTGGCCTGGCGGGAACTTAGAATGAAATATAGAACATTATACATGTGAGAGGTCTTGTTACCTTTCTTATTGAACCAACCTCATAGCTCTGAAAAAACAAACTAATACAAATCTAATTGTCATTCATTACAATTTAGGAGATTAACAGTGTAGAAGTTGCCAATAGAAACCAATTTTCTTACACCTATCATTTTATAGAATGTATTTGATAAATACTACTTCAAAGCTGATGGGTTGCTATGGGCAGGTTCCGCACTTGTCCACTTGTCCGATCTCCAGAAGGCTTTATTATACATCTCCCCTGTTGTCTTCTATTTTTGGTAACTAAACAAGACTCAAATCAGAAGTTGAACTTAAAAATTCTAATACAACAGGCTACTCTATCTATAGTCTGTACACAAAAGATAAATCAGATGATGCATTATCAACAACATCATTTCTTACAGACAGAGGGGGGCACTGAATTAGTGTAGAAATTGTGGCAATTTACTGTGATTGCAATTTTGCACCATTTTCGTGTCTTTTTTTGTGTTGATTCGCCCTATTGAAATGCAAATTCGCAAAATGGGATTGAAGTGAAGTGAAAATGAGAAATGGGTAAATCTGCCCGTACCCCCCAAAAAAGCTAATCTAACATCGGATAACAGTGTAAAAGTTTATTATTGGTTATAATAAACATATTGCTGGTACTTAAATTGGCTTAAATGGCTATTACAGTATATTTTTTAAATGTAAAAAAAATTATAAAAAGCTATTTTTCCCCCCAACAAAATAAGTGCTAAAATTAAACTTGGGGTACATAAAAATGGGTATAAGTATATATTTGGGTCATTTTAGTGGAAACGGACAAATTACTCTCACCTGCAAGTCTAAAAACAGTTGTCCCACTCGTAAAGCACCACAATATACCTGCCCCATACCTTGTACCCCAATTTCCATAATTTTGCACTTTTTCACCCCAAAAATGACATGTCATTATTGGCCAATTAAAAATAATCAAACACTTCTATGTGCCTAATTAGTCATTCAGATGGTAGTTCAAGGAGTTCAGAGACAAATCCCAACATTTTTAATGTAAATTAGGGATTTTCCCCAAGTTTATCACCTGCTCAGAGTTGGTCAATTGAAATTAGCAGTAAAATTACAGCTAAACTGTTTTTGTGGACAATTGAATAGGCACCTTGGCAAATTTACTGCAGTCATATCACCTCTTTTTACAGCAAAAACGCATATTCACCACTAATTGAACCACCCCCCCCACCCCCCCCCCCCCCCCAGAAGCAACACTGTTAATATTCAACCACAGGAAATACCTCATGGAGGTCTGACTAATAAAGTCTTCTTCCACAGTATGCCGATAGGTAATAAAAGGGGGTTTCCAATGTATAACCAGACAATATCTAGATACAGTAGACAGTCAGCCGGTCCACATCATATGGTCGACATGGTCAAAAGGTCGACAGGGTCAAAAGGTCAACATGTAAAAGGTAGATAGTGCTTACGGTCAACATGTCCAAAGGTTGACATGACAATGGTTGACACGACAATGGTTGACACACACTCATGGTTGACACACATATGGTCGAAAAGTTTTTTTGGGGTTATCACATATTTTTCAACTTTTGCTTGATTTGCCATCCACGTAGACTATGAATGGGAACAGTAACCTGTGCCGAACGCAGCGGCAGCAGAGCGAGCCATCTTGCCTGAAGCGTGGTGAACATATGTTTGCAATAATTGTGGGTTTTTAAAATTGTGTCGACCTTTTTTGTGTCAACCATTTCCATGTCAACCTTTTGATCCTGTCGACATTTTGTACCTGTCAACCATTTCTACTGTCTACCATTTCCATGTTGACCTTTTGATCATGTCGACCTAATGCATGTCGACCTATGGGTTCGACTTAATGACTGTGTATCTAATTACTGTAGCTCTTCTATACCACACCCATTAAAAGATAAGGTGGATAGACAATGTAAGAAAAATAATACGTGCCAAGTGCATAAAAATAAATTCATACATGTATAATTACAGCATATGTAACACATTTATACATGTATAATCAGTGGGCGAAGTGGGGCGGTATACGGCGGTATGGTATACTGTCACTTCTTCCACTGACCCGGAAATGCTGAACTGAAAGTGCAGCAGGAGGCGAGGGAAGTGGCCATCCTGCTGCACATGGTGCTCCCCGTTCCTGCGCGGTGGGCGGCGGCTGTGTAGAGTGCTGTATTAGCGCCCAGCCGCCCGCCGCCACCCACTGCACGCCACCCACCGCACGCCGCTCACCGCCAGCTGTTCACAACACGCCGCCCGCCGCCGCCAGCAGCCCACAGCTCACTGCTGCCAGCCACCAGCAAGAGATGAGGTAATGTTCCCCTGCTGTCACCTTTCTCCCTGTCGTTACCGTCCCTGTCCCTACTGTCACTCTCTCTCTCTCCCTGCTGTCACTGTCGTCACTCTCTCTCCCTGTCGTCACTCTCTCTCCCTGTCATCACTGTCGTCACTCTCCCTGTCATCACTCTCTCTCCCTGTCGTCACTGTCGTCACTGTCTCTCCCTGTCGTCACCGCCGTCACTCTCTCTCCCTGTCGTCACCGCCGTCACTCTCTCTCCCTGTGGTCTCTCTCTCTCCGTCGTCACTCTCTCCCTGTCGTCACTGTCTTCACTCTCTCTCCCTGTCATCACTGTCATCACTCTCTCTCTCCGTCATCACTGTCGTCACTCTCTCTCTCCCTGTCATCACTGTCGTCACTCTCTCTCTCCCTGTCGTCACTCTCTCTCCTTGTCGTCACTGTCATCACTCTCTCTCTCCGTCATCACTCTCTCTCTCTCCCTGTCGTCACTGTCGTCACTCTCTCTCTCGCTGTCGTCACTCTCTCTCTCCGTCGTCACTGTTGTCACTCTCTCCCTGTCGTCACTCTCGCTCCCTGTCGTCACTCTCTCACTGTCGTCACTCTCTCTCCCTGTCGTCACTCTCTCTCCCTGTCATCACTCTCTCTAACCCTGTTGTCACTCTGGCTGTCCCTGCTGTCACAATTTCAGTTCATTCAGTGTGCTATAATGTGAATTTTGGTTCATTCAGTGTGCTACAATGTGAATTTCGGCTCATTCAGTGTGCTATAATGTGAATTTCGGCTCATTCAGTGTGCTACAATGTGAATTTCGGATCATTCAGTGTGCTACAATGTGAATTTCGGATCATTCAGTGTGCTACAATGTGAATTTCGGATCATTCAGTGTGCTACAATGTGAATTTCGGCTCATTCAGTGTGCTACAATGTGAATTTCGGCTCATTCAGTGTGCTACAATGTGAGTTTCGGCTCGTACCGTGTGCTATAATGTTAGTTTCGGCTCGTACCGTGTGCTATAATGTGAGTTTTGGCTCGTACCGTGTACTATAATGTGAATTTCAGTTCATACCGTGTGCTATAAGGTGAAAGGGGCACCAGTACCAGATAGTATAAGGGGTTCTACTACACTGGACACGCCCCCTTTTGGGTGACCACGCTCCTTTCTGGAACGATTACGTCCTTGACTTTTGCATAACCCCACTTCAAAATTTCCACTTCAACCACTGTGTATAATTACAGCATATGTAACACAGTCATACATGTATAATTACAGCGTATATATATATAACAGTCATAATATGTATAATTATAGCATTTATATAACAGTCATATATGTATAATTGCAGCATCTAGAACACATTCATACTAGTGATGAGCGGGTTCGGTTCCTCGGAAACCGAACCCCCCCGAACTTCACCCATTTTACACGGGTCCGAGGCATATTCGGATTCTCCCGTATGGCTCGGTTAACCTGAGCGCGCCCGAACGTCATCATCCCGCTGTCGGATTCTCGCGAGATTCGGATTCTATATAAGCAGCCGCGCGTCGCCGCCATTTTCACTCGTGCATTGGAAATGTTAGGGAGAGGACGTGGCTGGCGTCCTCTCCGTTTATTCATTGTTGAGTTGATGAAAATATTTGTGCTTGCTTATATCATTGTGGGGACTTCGGGGCAGCTTTATATTAATATAGGAGGAGTACAGTGCAGAGTTTTGCTGATCAGTGACCACCAGTTTTATCCGTTTTCTGCCTGAAAAAAACGCTCCTTATCTGTGCTCAGTGTGCTGCATATATCTGTGCTCACACTGCTTAATTGTGGGGACTGGGGAGCAGCTGTATTATTTAGGAGGAGTACAGTGCAGAGTTTTGCTGACAGTGACCACCAGTATACGTTGTCTGCCTGAAAAACACTCCATATCTGTGCTCAGTGTGCTGCATACAGTATATCTGTGCTCACACTGCTTTATTGTGGGGACTGGGGACCAAAAGTATAATATTATATAGGAGGAGTACAGTGCAGAGTTTTGCTGACCAGTGACCACCAGTATACGTTGTCTGCCTGAAACACACTCCATATCTGTGCTGCATTGTGTAGTATATAGTAGTACAGTGCATAATTTTGCTGACCACCAGTATATAATATATAGGAGTACGGTACAGAAGGCCACTGCTGTACCTACCTCTGTGTCGTCAAGTATACTATCCATCCATACCTGTGGTGCATTTCAGTTTTGCACAGTTTGCTGACCACCAGTATATAATATATAGCATTACGGTACAGTAGGCCACTGCTGTACCTACCTCTCTGTCGTCAAGTATACTATCCATCTACATTCTATACCTGTGGTGCATTTTAGTTTTGCAGTTTGCTGACAGTGACCACCAGTATATATAGCAGTACGGTACGGAAGGCCACTGCTGTACCTACCTCTGTGTTGTCAAGTATACTATCCATCTACATTCTATACCTGTGGTGCAATTTAGTTTTGCAGTTTGCTGACAGTGACCACCAGTATATATAGCAGTACGGTACGGAAGGCCACTGCTGTACCTACCTCTGTGTCGTCAAGTATACTATCCATCTAGATTCTATACCTGTGGTGCATTTCAGTTGTGCAGTTTGCTGACACAGTGACCACCAGTATATATAGCAGTACGGTACGGAAGGCCACTGCTGTACCTACCTCTGTGTCGTCAAGTATACTATCCATCTAGATTCTATACCTGTGGTGCATTTCAGTTGTGCAGTTTGCTGACACAGTGACCACCAGTATATATAGCAGTACGGTACGGAAGGCCACTGCTGTACCTACCTCTGTGTCGTCAAGTATACTATCCATCTACATTCTATACCTGTGGTGCATTTTAGTTTTGCAGTTTGCTGACAGTGACCACCAGTATATATAGCAGTACGGTACGGAAGGCCACTGCTGTACCTACCTCAGTGTCGTCAAGTATACTATCCATCTACATTCTATACCTGTGGTGCATTTTAGTTTTGCAGTTTGCTGACAGTGACCACCAGTATATATAGCAGTACGGTACGGAAGGCCACTGCTGTACCTACCTCTGTGTCGTCAAGTATACTATCCATCTAGATTCTATACCTGTGGTGCATTTCAGTTGTGCAGTTTGCTGACACAGTGACCACCAGTATATATAGCAGTACGGTACGGAAGGCCACTGCTGTACCTACCTCTGTGTCGTCAAGTATACTATCCATCTACATTCTATACCTGTGGTGCATTTTAGTTTTGCAGTTTGCTGACAGTGACCACCAGTATATATAGCAGTACGGTACGGAAGGCCACTGCTGTACCTACCTCTGTGTCGTCAAGTATACTATCCATCTACATTCTATACCTGTGGTGCATTTTAGTTTTGCAGTTTGCTGACAGTGACCACCAGTATATATAGCAGTACGGTACGGAAGGCCACTGCTGTACCTACCTCTGTGTCGTCAAGTATACTATCCATCTAGATTCTATACCTGTGGTGCATTTCAGTTGTGCAGTTTGCTGACACAGTGACCACCAGTATATATAGCAGTACGGTACGGAAGGCCACTGCTGTACCTACCTCTGTGTCATCAAGTATACTATCCATCTACATTCTATACCTGTGGTGCATTTTAGTTTTGCAGTTTGCTGACAGTGACCACCAGTTTATATAGCAGTACGGTACGGAAGGCCACTGCTGTACCTACCTCTGTGTCGTCAAGTATACTATCCATATAGATTCTATACCTGTGGTGCATTTCAGTTGTGCAGTTTGCTGACACAGTGACCACTAGTATATATAGCAGTACGGTATGGAAGGCCACTGCTTTACCTACCTCTGTGTCGTCAAGTATACTATCCATCTACATTCTATACCTGTGGTGCATTTTAGTTTTGCAGTTTGTAGACAGTGACCACCAGTATATATAGCAGTACGATACGGAAGGCCACTGCTGTACCTACCTCTGTGTCGTCAAGTATACTATCCATCTACATTCTATACCTGTGGTGCATTTCAGTTGTGCAGTTTGCTGACACAGTGACCACCAGTATATATAGCAGTACGGTATGGAAGGCCACTGCTTTACCTACCTCTGTGTCGTCAAGTATACTATCCATCTACATTCTATACCTGTGGTACATTTTAGTTTTGCAGTTTGTAGACAGTGACCACCAGTATATATAGCAGTACGGTACGGAAGGCCACTGCTGTACCTACCTCTGTGTCGTCAAGTATACTATCCATCTACATTCTATACCTGTGGTGCGACCTTGGTGCGCCTCTTTTTTTCTTTGCATCATGTGCTGTTTGGGGACTATTTTTTTTAAGTGCCATCCTGCCTGACACTGCAGTGCCACTCCTAGATGGGCCAGGTGTTTGTGTCGGCCACTTGTGTCGCTTAGCTTAGTCACACAGCGACCTTGGTGTGCCTCTTTTTTTCTTTGCATCATGTGCTGTTTGGGGACTATTTTTTGGAAGTGCCATCCTGTCTGACACTGCAGTGCCACTCCTAGATGGGCCAGGTGTTTGTGTCGGCCACTTGTGTCGCTTAGCTTAGTCACACAGCGACCTTGGTGCGCTTCTTTTTTTCTTTGCATCATGTGCTGTTTGGGGACTATTTTTTTGAAGTGCCATCCTGCCTGACACTGCAGTGCCACTCCTAGATGGGCCAGGTGTTTGTGTCGGCCACTTGTGTCGCTTAGCTTAGCCATCCAGTGACCTCGGTGCAAATTTTAGGACTAAAAATAATATTGTGAGGTGTGAGGTGTTCAGAATAGACTGGAAATTAGTGGAAATTATGGTTATTGAGGTTAATAATACTATGGGATCAAAATGACCCCCAAATTCTATGATTTAAGCTGTTTTTTAGGGTTTTTTGAAAAAAACACCCGAATCCAAAACATACCCGAATCCGACAAAAAAATTTCGGTGAGGTTTTGCCAAAACGCGTCCGAATCCAAAACACGGCCGCGGAACCGAATCCAAAACCAAAACACAAAACCCGAAAAATGTCCGGTGCACATCACTAATTCATACGTGTATAATTACAGCATATGTAACACGGTCATACATGTATAATTACGGTGTATATATAACAGTCATATATGTATAATTACAGCGTATATAACACATTTATACATGTATAAAAACAGTATTTGTAACTCACTCATACATGTATAATTATAACATAAGTAACACAGTCGTACATGTATAATTACAACATACTTAACAGTCATACATGTATAATTACAACATATGTAACACAGTGTCTAATTACATCAAATACGTAACAAAGTCGTACATGTATAATTACAGCATATGTAACACAGTCATACATGTATAATTACAACATATGTAACACACTCATACATGTACAATTACAGCATATATAACACACTCATACATGTATAATTACAGTGTATATAACACATTCATACATGTATAATTACAGCATATAAAACACAGGCATTCATGTATAATTACAGCATATGAAACACAGTCATACATGTATAATTACAGCATATATAACACACTCATACATGTATAATTACAGCATATGTAACAAGGTCATACATGTATGATTACAACATATGCAACACACTCATGCATGTATAATTACAGCATATATAACACACTCATACATGTATAATTACAGCGTATATATCACATTCATAGATGTATAATTACAGCATACTGTATGTAACACATTCATACATGTATAATTACATTGTATATAACACAGTCATTCATGTATAATTACAGCATATGCAACACAGTCATACATGTATAATACAGCATATATAACACACTCATACATGTATAAGTACAGCATATGTAAAACAGTCATATATGTATAATTACATCTTGTGTAACATATTCATTCATTCATACATGTATAATTACAACATATGTAACACACTCATACATGTATAATTACAGCATATGTAACACAGTCATATATGTATAATTACATCTTGTGTAACACATTCATTCATTCATTCATACATGTATAATTACAACATATGTAACACACTCATACATGTACAATTACAGCATATATAACACACTCATACATGTATAATTACAGTGTATATAACACATTCATACATGTATAATTACAGCATATAAAACACAGGCATTCATGTATAATTACAGCATATGAAACACAGTCATACATGTATAATTACAGCATATATAACACACTCATACATGTATAATTACAGCATATGTAACAAGGTCATACATGTATGATTACAACATATGCAACACACTCATGCATGTATAATTACAGCATATATAACACACTCATACATGTATAATTACAGCGTATATATCACATTCATAGATGTATAATTACAGCATACTGTATGTAACACATTCATACATGTATAATTACATTGTATATAACACAGTCATTCATGTATAATTACAGCATATGCAACACAGTCATACATGTATAATACAGCATATATAACACACTCATACATGTATAATTACAGCATATGTAAAACAGTCATATATGTATAATTACATCTTGTGTAACATATTCATTCATTCATACATGTATAATTACAACATATGTAACACACTCATACATGTATAATTACAGCATATGTAACACAGTCATATATGTATAATTACATCTTGTGTAACACATTCATTCATACATGTATAATTACAACATATGTAACACACTCATACATGTATAATTACAGCATATGTAACACAGTCATATATGTATAATTACATCTTGTGTAACACATTCATTCATTCATACATGTATAATTACATTGTATACAACACAGTCATACATGTACAAATACAGCATACAGTATGTACCACACTCATACATGTATAATGATGAAGTTGTATATAACAGTCATACATGTATAATTATAGCATATGTAACACAGTCATACCTGTATAATTACAGCGTATATAACACACTCATACATGTATAATTACATTGTATATAACAGTCATACATGTATAATTATAGCATACGTAACACAGTCATACATGTACAATTACAGCCTATGTAACACACTCATACACATATAATTACAGCATACGTAACACAGTCATACATGTATAAATATAGCATATATAATACACTCATACATGTATAATTATAGAATATATAACACACTCATACATGTATAATTAAAGCATCTGTAACTAGAGATGAGCGGGTTCGGTTCCTCGGAATCCGAACCCGCCCGAACTTCATGATTTTTTACACGGATCTGAGCGACTCGGATCTTCCCGCCTTGCTCGGTTAACCCGAGCGCGCCCGAACGTCATCATGACGCTGTCGGATTCTCGCGAGGCTCGGATTCTATCGCGAGACTCGGATTCTATATAAGGAGCCGCGCGTCGCCGCCATTTTACACGTGCATTGAGATTGATAGTGAGAGGACGTGGCTGGCGTCCTCTCCGTTTAGAGAAGAAATAGATAGGAGAGTGAGAGTGAGACAGTGACACTTCATTTACTGGAGCTTAGGAGGAGTACTCAGACAGAGAGTGCAGAATTTTGCTGATAGTATTAGTTAGTTATAGTGACAGAGTGAGACAGTGACACTTCATTTACTGGAGCTTAGGAGGAGTACTCAGACAGAGAGTGCAGAATTTTGCTGATAGTATTAGTTAGTTATACTAGTGACTGACCAGTGACCACCAGTGCAGTTTTATATTATTTAATATAATCCGTTCTCTGCCTGAAAAAACGATACACAGTGACTCAGTCACATACCATATCTGTGCTCAGCCCAGTGTGCTGCATCATCTATGTATAATATCTGACTGTGCTCACACAGCTTAATTGTGGGGGAGACTGGGGAGCAGTTAGGTTATAGCAGGAGCCAGGAGTACATATTAAAATTAAACAGTGCACACTTTTTTTCTGCAGGAGTGCCACTGCCAGTGTGACTGACCAGTGACCTGACCACCAGTATAGTATACTATATTGTATTGTGATTGACTGTCTGCCTGTAAAAGTTAAACACACGTCGTGTGACTTGTGTGGTGTTTTTTTATTCTATAAAATAAAAAACTCATTCTGCTGACAGACAGTGTCCAGCAGGTCCGTCATTATATAATATATACCTGTCCGGCTGCAGTAGTGATATATATATATTTTTTATATCATTATTTATCATCCAGTCGCAGCAGACACAGTACGGTAGTTCACGGCTGTAGCTACCTCTGTGTCGGCACTCGGCAGTCCGTCCATAATTGTATACCACCTACCCGTGGTTTTTTTTTTCTTTCTTCTTTATACATACTACATCTCATTATCATCCAGTCTATATTAGCAGCAGACACAGTACAGTACGGTAGTCCACGGCTGTAGCTACCTCTGTGTCGGCACTCGGCAGTCCGTCCATAATTGTATACCACCTACCAGTGGTTTTTTTTTTCTTTCTTCTTTATACATACTACATCTCATTATCATCCAGTCTATATTAGCAGCAGACACAGTACAGTACGGTAGTCCACGGCTGTAGCTACCTCTGTGTCGGCACTCGGCAGTCCGTCCATAATTGTATACCACCTACCCGTGGTTTTTTTATTCTTTCTTCTTTATACATACTACATCTCATTATCAACCAGTCTATATTAGCAGCAGACACAGTACGGTAGTCCACGGCTGTAGCTACCTCTGTGTCGGCACTCGGCAGTCCGTCCATAATTGTATACCACCTACCCGTGGTTTTTTTTTCCTTTCTTCTTTATACATACTACATCTCATTATCATCCAGTCTATATTAGCAGCAGACACAGTACAGTACGGTAGTCCACGGCTGTAGCTACCTCTGTGTCGGCACTCGGCAGTCCGTCCATAATTGTATACCACCTACCCGTGTTTTTTTTTTCTTTCTTCTTTATACATACTACATCTCATTATCATCCAGTCTATATTAGCAGCAGACACAGTACAGTACGGTAGTCCACGGCTGTAGCTACCTCTGTGTCGGCACTCGGCAGTCCATCCATAATTGTATACTAGTATCCATCCATCTCCATTGTTTACCTGAGGTGCCTTTTAGTTGTGCCTATTAAAATATGGAGAACAAAAATGTTGAGGTTCCAAAATTAGGGAAAGATCAAGATCCACTTCCATCTCGTGCTGAAGCTGCTGCCACTAGTCATGGCCGAGACGATGAAATGCCAGCAACGTCGTCTGCCAAGGCCGATGCCCAATGGCATAGTACAGAGCATGTCAAATCCAAAACACCAAATATCAGTAAAAAAAGGACTCCAAAACCTAAAATAAAATTGTCGGAGGAGAAGCGTAAACTTGCCAATATGCCATTTACCACACGGAGTGGCAAGGAACGGCTGAGGCCCTGGCCTATGTTCATGGCTAGTGGTTCAGCTTCACATGAGGATGGAGGCACTCAGCCTCTCGCTAGAAAAATGAAAAGACTCAAGCTGGCAAAAGCAGTAGCACCGCAAAGAACTGTGCGTTCTTCGAAATCCCAAATCCACAAGGAGAGTCCAATTGTGTCGGTTGCGATGCCTGACCTTCCCAACACTGGACGTGAAGAGCATGCGCCTTCCACCATTTGCACGCCCCCTGCAAGTGCTGGAAGGAGCACCCGCAGTCCAGTTCCTGATAGTCAGATTGAAGATGTCAGTGTTGAAGTACACCAGGATGAGGAGGATATGGGTGTTGCTGGCGCTGGGGAGGAAATTGACCAGGAGGATTCTGATGGTGAGGTGGTTTGTTTAAGTCAGGCACCCGGGGAGACACCTGTTGTCCGTGGGAGGAATATGGCCGTTGACATGCCTGGTGAAAATACCAAAAAAATCAGCTCTTCGGTGTGGAAGTATTTCACCAGAAATGCGGACATTTGTCAAGCCGTGTGTTCCCTTTGTCAAGCTGTAATAAGTAGGGGTAAGGACGTTAACCACCTCGGAACATCCTCCCTTATACGTCACCTGCAGCGCATTCATAATAAGTCAGTGACAAGTTCAAAAACTTTGTCCGACAGCGGAAGCAGTCCACTGACCAGTAAATCCCTTCCTCTTGTAACCAAGCTCACGCAAACCACCCCACCAACTCCCTCAGTGTCAATTTCCTCCTTCCCCAGGAATGCCAATAGTCCTGCAGGCCATGTCACTGGCAATTCTGACGAGTCCTCTCCTGCCTGGGATTCCTCCGATGCATCCTTGCGTGTAACGCCTACTGCTGCTGGCGCTGCTGTTGTTGCTGCTGGGAGTCGATGGTCATCCCAGAGGGGAAGTCGTAAGCCCACTTGTACTACTTCCAGTAAGCAATTGACTGTCCAACAGTCCTTTGCGAGGAAGATGAAATATCACAGCAGTCATCCTGCTGCAAAGCGGATAACTGAGGCCTTGACAACTATGTTGGTGTTAGACGTGCGTCCGGTATCCGCCGTTAGTTCACAGGGAACTAGACAATTTATTGAGGCAGTGTGCCCCCGTTACCAAATACCATCTAGGTTCCACTTCTCTAGGCAGGCGATACCGAGAATGTACACGGACGTCAGAAAAAGACTCACCAGTGTCCTAAAAAATGCAGTTGTACCCAATGTCCACTTAACCACGGACATGTGGACAAGTGGAGCAGGGCAGGGTCAGGACTATATGACTGTGACAGCCCACTGGGTAGATGTATGGACTCCCGCCGCAAGAACAGCAGCGGCGGCACCAGTAGCAGCATCTCGCAAACGCCAACTCTTTCCTAGGCAGGCTACGCTTTGTATCACCGCTTTCCAGAATACGCACACAGCTGAAAACCTCTTACGGCAACTGAGTCAGATCATCGCGGAATGGCTTACCCCAATTGGACTCTCCTGTGGATTTGTGGCATCGGACAACGCCAGCAATATTGTGTGTGCATTAAATATGGGCAAATTCCAGCACGTCCCATGTTGTGCACATACCTTGAATTTGGTGGTGCAGAATTTTTTAAAAAACGACAGGGGCGTGCAAGAGATGCTGTCGGTGGCCAGAAGAATTGCGGGACACTTTCGGCGTACAGGCACCACGTACAGAAGACTGGAGCACCACCAAAAACTACTGAACCTGCCCTGCCATCATCTGAAGCAAGAAGTGGTAACGAGGTGGAATTCAACCCTCTATATGCTTCAGAGGTTGGAGGAGCAGCAAAAGGCCATTCAAGCCTATACAATTGAGCACGATATAGGAGGTGGAATGCACCTGTCTCAAGTGCAGTGGAGAGTGATTTCAACGTTGTGCAAGGTTCTGATGCCCTTTGAACTTGCCACACGTGAAGTCAGTTCAGACACTGCCAGCCTGAGTCAGGTCATTCCCCTCATCAGGCTTTTGCAGAAGAAGCTGGAGACATTGAAGGAGGAGCTAACACGGAGCGATTCCGCTAGGCATGTGGGACTTGTGGATGGAGCCCTTAATTCGCTTAACAAGGATTCACGGGTGGTCAATCTGTTGAAATCAGAGCACTACATTTTGGCCACCGTGCTCGATCCTAGATTTAAAACCTACCTTGGATCTCTCTTTCCGGCAGACACAAGTCTGCTGGGGTTGAAAGACCTGCTGGTGAGAAAATTGTCAAGTCAAGCGGAACGCGACCTGTCAACATCTCCTCCTTCACATTCTCCCGCAACTGGGGGTGCGAGGAAAAGGCTCAGAATTCCGAGCCCACCCGCTGGCGGTGATGCAGGGCAGTCTGGAGCGACTGCTGATGCTGACATCTGGTCCGGACTGAAGGACCTGACAACGATTACGGACATGTCGTCTACTGTCACTGCATATGATTCTCTCAACATTGAAAGAATGGTGGAGGATTATATGAGTGACCGCATCCAAGTAGGCACGTCACACAGTCCGTACTTATACTGGCAGGAAAAAGAGGCAATTTGGAGGCCCTTGCACAAACTGGCTTTATTCTACCTAAGTTGCCCTCCCACAAGTGTGTACTCCGAAAGAGTGTTTAGTGCCGCCGCTCACCTTGTCAGCAATCGGCGTACGAGGTTACATCCAGAAAATGTGGAGATGATGTTCATTAAAATGAATTATAATCAATTCCTCCGCGGAGACATTGACCAGCAGCAATTGCCTCCACAAAGTACACAGGGAGCTGAGATGGTGGATTCCAGTGGGGACGAATTGATAATCTGTGAGGAGGGGGATGTACACGGTGATATATCGGAGGATGATGATGAGGTGGACATCTTGCCTCTGTAGAGCCAGTTTGTGCAAGGAGAGATTAATTGCTTCTTTTTTGGGGGGGGTCCAAACCAACCCGTCATATCAGTCACAGTCGTGTGGCAGACCCTGTCACTGAAATGATGGGTTGGTTAAAGTGTGCATGTCCTGTTTTGTTTATACAACATAAGGGTGGGTGGGAGGGCCCAAGGACAATTCCATCTTGCACCTCTTTTTTCTTTTATTTTTCTTTGCGTCATGTGCTGTTTGGGGAGGGTTTTTTGGAAGGGCCATCCTGCGTGACACTGCAGTGCCACTCCTAGATGGGCCCGGTGTTTGTGTCGGCCACTAGGGTCGCTTATCTTACTCACACAGTCAGCTACCTCATTGCGCCTCTTTTTTTCTTTGCGTCATGTGCTGTTTGGGGAGGGTTTTTTGGAAGGGCCATCCTGCGTGACACTGCAGTGCCACTCCTAGATGGGCCCGGTGTTTGTGTCGGCCACTAGGGTCGCTTATCTTACTCACACAGTCAGCTACCTCATTGCGCCTCTTTTTTTCTTTGCGTCATGTGCTGTTTGGGGAGGGTTTTTTGGAAGGGCCATCCTGCGTGACACTGCAGTGCCACTCCTAGATGGGCCCGGTGTTTGTGTCGGCCACTAGGGTCGCTTATCTTACTCACACAGTCAGCTACCTCATTGCGCCTCTTTTTTTCTTTGCGTCATGTGCTGTTTGGGGAGGGTTTTTTGGAAGGGACATCCTGCGTGACACTGCAGTGCCACTCCTAGATGGGCCCGGTGTTTGTGTCGGCCACTAGGGTCGCTTATCTTACTCACACAGTCAGCTACCTCATTGCGCCTCTTTTTTTCTTTGCGTCATGTGCTGTTTGGGGAGGGTTTTTTGGAAGGGCCATCCTGCGTGACACTGCAGTGCCACTCCTAGATGGGCCCGGTGTTTGTGTCGGCCACTAGGGTCGCTTATCTTACTCACACAGTCAGCTACCTCATTGCGCCTCTTTTTTTCTTTGCGTCATGTGCTGTTTGGGGAGGGTTTTTTGGAAGGGACATCCTGCGTGACACTGCAGTGCCACTCCTAGATGGGCCCGGTGTTTGTGTCGGCCACTAGGGTCGCTTATCTTACTCACACAGCGACCTCGGTGCAAATTTTAGGACTAAAAATAATATTGTGAGGTGTGAGGTATTCAGAATAGACTGAAAATGAGTGGAAATTATGGTTTTTGAGGTTAATAATACTTTGGGATCAAAATGACCCCCAAATTCTATGATTTAAGCTGTTTTTTAGGGTTTTTTGAAAAAAACACCCGAATCCAAAACACACCCGAATCCGGCAAAAAAAATTCGGTGAGGTTTTGCCAAAACGCGGTCGAACCCAAAACCAAAACACAAAACCCGAAAAATTTCCGGCGCTCATCTCTATCTGTAACACAGTCATACATGTATAATTACAGCATTTGTAACACAGTCATACATGAATAATTACAGCATATGTAAAACACTCATACATGTATAATTACAGCATATGTAACACAGTCGTACATGTACAATAATAGCATATATAACACACTCATATATTTATAATTACAACACACGTAACACAGTCGTACATGTATAATTACAACATACATAACACAGTCAAACATGTATAATTACAGCATATGCAACACAGCCATACATGTATAATTACAGCATATGTAAAACAGTTATACATGTATAATTACAGCATATATAACAGTCATACATGTATAATTACATCTTATGTAACAGTCATACATGTATAATTACAGCATATGTAAAACAGTTATCCATGTATAATGACAACATATGTAACACATTCATACATGTATAATTACAGCATATGTAACACAGTCATACATGTATAATTACATTTTATGTAACACATTCATACAGATGGGTCCACAGTTATCTTGACCTTTTTATTATTATTATTATTATTATCCTTTATTTATATGGCGCCACAAGGGTTCCGCAGCGCCCAATTACAGAGTACATATGCACATAATCAAAACAGGAAAACAGTGATTTACAGTTGATGACAATTTAGGACAATAGTATAGGACACATAGGATTAACTGAGACTGGCCAATTAATCCCATGCTGTAATGACTTAATCCCCTGATGTATTGTTCTCTGTATTGTACTGCAGTTGAGAACAATAGATTAAGGGTTTATGCTAATAAATCATATTGTGACTAGACACAGAAAACTAGTCAAAATAACGGTGGACCCATCTGTACATGTATAATTACATTGTATATAACACAGTCATACATGTATAAATACAGCATATGTAACACACTCATATATGTATAATTACATTGTATATAACAGTCATACATGTATAATTATAGCATATGTAACACGGTCATACATGTATAATTACAGCATATATGACACAGTCATACAGTACATGTATAATTACATTGTATATAACAGTCATAAATGTATAATTATAGCATATGTAACACAGTCATACATGTATAATTACAGCACATGTAACACACTCATCTCCTATATACTGTATTTGGCCAGATCTGTGACTCATTTCCTAACGCTGGGCGTGGCTAGGAGCTCTCATTGGGTTAGTGCCAGATCTATCACACCCAGCCCACAGCTAATTGGCCGAGAAACACCCTCCCACACAAGTTACATCCAATAGGAGGCTCTGCCCTTTGCCTGCTGTGTTCCCTGGACTCCACTCGGCTGCAGAGGTACTCGTCGTCTGGGAAAAGCTGCAGTGCCTGGCCTGGCCACAGGAGCCTTCACCGCCTGCTGCAGGGAGCACCAACACAGGTCAGCAGATTAGCTGCTTCCAGGAGGAGAAGCAGGAGAAGCATTAACCACACCTCCCCTACTCCCAGCCCCTTCGGCCTCCTCCCCCATCCGCGGCACCACCGCAACTGTCTGACGTCATTTTAATAAGACGGAGCAGAGGTTTAGGTAAGAATGGAGAGACCACCCAATGCTGTAGTGGATTGGAGAGGGGCAGGATTTCTTGATGTTACTGACAGGAGTGTCACTTATATATATATATATATATATATATATATATACAGAGCCGGCCCTAACTGATATGATGCCCTAGGCAATATTTTGGCTGGTGCCCCCTAGCACCGCCGCTAGTTCTGCAGGAGTTGCTGGCATGAGTCAGCTGGCAGCTCTGCTAACGTTGGGCGCCTATGAGTCAGCTGGCAGCTCTGCTAACGTTGGGCGCCTATGAGTCAGCTGGCAGCTCTGCTAACGTTGGGCGCCTTTTGTTTATGAAAATGCATCATAATATTTGCATTACTATGTGGCTAGGATTCACAAGCAGCTTCTGCTGATTAAATGATATGCAGCATGCCTATATTCTGTGTGCGACTGCGGCTGTATATGCATACGAAATGCTACATTACAGTGATTTCCAAGAATACACTGCAACGTAGCATTTCATATGCAGATACAGCCGCAGTCACACATAGAATATAGGCATGACACATATCATTTTAATCAGCAGAAGCTGCTGGTGCCCCTAAGCATACCAAATGCCATAGCCATTTCCCTAGTTTGCCTATGCCTAAGGCCGGCTCTGTAGATATATATATATATATATATATATATATATATGGGAGGAAACCCAGAGGCATTCGTTGACTGTATTCCAGAACAGTTATGGAAATGCTGGCCCCTGATAACAAGACAAATGTAGTCATCACTGTGGCAAACTCAGGATTTCTACAGGGTGGTTTCCAAATGCAATCCACAATCTCCCACTCTGTCGAACAATGGCGTAAGTGCGGGAGTCTGGGGGAGTGTTAGAAGAACATAGTAATAACCCTAAATATTGGTCTTTTTATATACTGGAAACTGTATGGAATACATTATTAATAATAACCACTATAGAAAATGGTCTAAAGTACAAGCTGTATCAGACATATTTAAATAATATAAATAAGTCGTCAGGAAAAGGTTCAACATCCCATAATAAGTAAATATATATAAATACACAAACTTAATAGAACCAGTACTGCACTTTCTAAGCACACATTCTCCCACCTCATGGTAAGGCTCCTTTCTCTTATTCCTGGTCCAGAGCACTGATTGAAGATCCATACACACAGCAAACTTAGTAGAAGAAGCTTATACCACTGGGCATGTGCAGCAGCTCCGCTCTGTCCCTTACACTGCATGAGGTGGTGGCAACTCTAGTAATTGTATTATATACCATTGCTATTGTGGTCATAAATTGAGCCACTTGCCAAGAGGAGGGGGGTTTCCAGGCAACCGGAAACCCCACCTGCGTTTGCCTATGCATCATTCTCTGATGAGCTGAAGTTACTGGCAGGAGAAGACAATAGCAATAGTTAACTTTCCAGAGGATCAATGAGTGGCCTTGTGAGTGAACTGACAAAAAGGGTCATTCAGACCCGATCGCACGCTAGCTTTTTTTGCAGCGGTGCGATCGGGTCCGAACTGCGCATGCATATGCTCTGCAATGCGCAGGCGTGCCGGCTGCCGACAACGGGGATCGCCGGACAGCGACTGATATAACGAAGAAAGCAATTGCACCAGTGATCGCAAGAAGATTGACAGGAAGAGGCCGTTTGTGGGTGTCAACTGACTGTTTTTAAGGAGTGTCCGGGAGAAAGCAGGCGTGTCCAGCCATTTCAAGGGAGGGTTCCTGACGTCAGCTCCAGGCCGGATCGTTGCAGCGGCTGAGTAAGTCCTGAGCTGTTCAGAGACTGCACAAACTTTTGTTTGTGCAGCTCTCTGCACAAGTGATCGCACCCCTGCACAGCGTTAAACCCTCCCCCTGTATGCGGCAACTGAATCACCCCCAAACACAGGAACAAAGGTCAACAGCACATACAATTATATCAACTTCTAATTTACCATTGCACCAGGCTACAGTATACGTCACAAAGTAACAATCATATAATAAAAACACTCTCTAAAAAAAAAATAAGATTTTACTTACCGATAAATCTATTTCTCGTAGTCCGTACTGGATGCTGGGGACTCCGTCAGGACCATGGGGATTAGCGGCTCCGCAGGAGACAGGGCACAAAAATAAAGCTTTAGGATCAGGTGGTGTGCACTGGCTCCTCCCCCTATGACCCTCCTCCAAGCCTCAGTTAGGATACTGTGCCCGGACGAGCGTACACAATAAGGAAGGATATTGAATCCCGGGTAAGACTCATACCAGCCACACCAATCACACCGTACAACTTGTGATCTGAACCCAGTTAACAGTATGACAACGTAGGAGCCTCTGAACAGACGGCTCACAACAAGAACAACCCGATTTTTTTGTAACAATAACTATGTACAAGTAATGCAGACAATCCGCACTTGGGATGGGCGCCCAGCATCCACTACGGACTACGAGAAATAGATTTATCGGTAAGTAAAATCTTATTTTCTCTAAACGTCCTAGTGGATGCTGGGGACTCCGTCAGGACCATGGGGATTATACTAAAGCTCCCAAACAGGCGGGAGAGTGCGGATGACTCTGCAGCACCGAATGAGAGAACTCCAGGTCCTCTTTAGCCAGGGTATCAAATTTGTAGAATTTTACAAACGTGTTCTCCCCCGACCACGTAGCTGCTCGGCAGAGTTGTAATGCCGAGACCCCTCGGGCAGCCGCCCAGGATGAGCCCACCTTCCTTGTGGAATGGGCCTTGACAGATTTAGGCTGTGGCAGGCCTGCCACAGAATGTGCAAGTTGAATTGTGCTACAAATCCAACGAGCAATCGTCTGCTTAGAAGCAGGAGCACCCAGCTTGTTGGGTGCATACAGTATAAACAGCGAGTCAGATTTTCTGACTCCAGCCGTCCTTGAAATATATATTTTCAATGCCCTGACAACGTCCAGCAACTTGGAATCCTCCAAATCGCTAGTAGCCGCAGGCACCACAATAGGCTGGTTCAGGTGAAACGCTGACACCACCTTAGGCAGAAAATGAGGACGCGTCCGCAGTTCTGCCCTGTCCGAATGGAAAATCAGATATGGGCTTTTATACGATAAAGCCGCCAATTCTGACACTCTCCTGGCTGAAGCCAGGGCCAGTAGCATGGTTACTTTCCATGTAAAATATTTCAAATCCGCCGATTTGAGTGGCTCAAACCAATGGGATTTGAGAAAATCCAAAACTACATTAAGGTCCCACGGAGGCACTGGGGGCACAATCGGGGGCTGTATATGTAGTACTCCTTTTACAAAAGTCTGGACTTCAGGAACTGAAGCCAATTCTTTCTGGAAGAAAATCGACAGGGCCGAAATTTATACCTTAATGGACCCCAACTTGAGGCCCATAGACAATCCTGTTTGCAGGAAATGTAGGAATCGACCCAATTGAAATTCCTCCGTGGGGGCCTTCCTGGCCTCGCACCACGCAACATATTTTCTCCAAATGCGGTGATAATGTTGTGCAGTCACCTCCTTCCTGGCTTTAACCAGTGTAGGGATGACCTCTTCCGGAATGCCTTTTTCCCTTAGAATTCGGCGTTCAACCGCCACGCCGTCAAACGCAGCCGCGGTAAGTCTTGGAATAGACACGGTCCCTGCTGAATCAGGTCCCGTCTTAGAGGTAGAGGCCACGGATTTTCCGTGAGCATCTCCTGAAGTTCCGGGTACCAAGTTCTTCTTGGCCAATCCGGAGCCACGAGTATCGTTCTTACTCCCCTTTGCCGTATAATTCTCAGTACTTTGGGTATGAGAGGCAGAGGAGGAAACACATACACTGACTGGAACACCCACGGTGTTACCAGAGCGTCCACAGCTATTGCCTGAGGGTCTCTTGACCTGGCGCAATACCTGTCCAGTTTTTTGTTGAGGCGAGACGCCATCATATCCACCTTTGGTTTTTCCCAACGGTTCACAATCATGTGGAAGACTTCTGGATGAAGTCCCCACTCTCCCGGGTGTAGATCGTGTCTGCTGAGGAAGTCTGCTTCCCAGTTGTCCACTCCCGGAATGAACACTGCTGACAGTGCTATCACATGATCTTCCGCCCAGCGAAGAATCCTTGCAGCTTTTGCCATTGCTCTCCTGCTTCTTGTGCCGCCCTGTCTGTTTACGTGGGCGACTGCCGTGATGTTGTCCGACTGGATCAACACCGGCCGACCCTGAAGCAGGGGTTTTGCCAGGCTTAGAGCATTGTAAATCGCTCTTAGCTCCAGTATATTTATGTGAAGAGACATCTCCAGGCTTGACCATACTCCCTGGAAGTTTCTTCCCTGTGTGACCGCTCCCCAGCCTCTCAGACTGGCATCCGTGGTCACCAGGACCCAGTCCTGTATGCCGAATCTGCGGCCTTGTAACAGATGAGCACTCTGTAACCACCACAGAAGAGACACCCTTGTCCGTGGCGATAAGGTTATCCGCTGATGCATCTGCAGATGCGATCCGGACCATTTGTCCAGCAGATCCCACTGAAAAGTTCGTGCGTGGAATCTGCCGAATGGGATTGCTTCGTAAGAAGCCACCATCTTTCCCAGGACTCTTGTGCATTGATGCACAGACACTTTTCCTGGTTTTAGGAGGTTCCTGACAAGTTCGGATAACTCCCTGGCTTTCTCCTCCGGAAGAAACACCTTTTTCTGAACCGTGTCCAGAATCATTCCCAGGAACAGCAGACGTGTTGTCGGGGTCAACTGAGATTTTGGGAAATTCAGAATCCACCCGTGTTGTTGCAGCACTACTTGGGTTAGTGCTACTCCGTCCTCCAGCTGTTCTCTGGACCTTGCCCTTATCAGGAGATCGTCCAAGTAAGGGATAATTAATACGCCTTTTCTTCGTAGAAGAAACATCATTTCGGCCATTACCTTGGTAAAGACCCGAGGTGCCGTGGACAATCCAAACGGCAGCGTCTGAAACTGATAATGACAGTTTTGCACCACGAACCTGAGGTACCCTTGATGTGAAGGGCAAATTGGGACATGCAGGTAAGCATCCTTGATGTCCAGGGACACCATAAAGTCCCCTTCTTCCAGATTCGCTATCACTGCTCTGAGTGACTCCATCTTGAACTTGAATTTTTGTATGTACAGGTTCAAAGATTTCAGATTTAGAATAGGTCTTACCGAGCCGTCCGGCTTCGGTACCACAAATAGTGTGGAATAATACCCCTTTCCCTGTTGTAGGAGGGGTACCTTGACTATCACCTGCTGAGAATACAGCTTGTGAATGGCTTCCAATACCGTCGCCCTGTCTGAGGGAGACGTTGGCAGAGCAGACTTTAGGAACCGGCGAGGGGGAGACTTCTCGAATTCCAACCTGTAACCCTGAGATATTATCTGCAGGATCCAGGGGTCCACCTGTGAGCAAGCCCACTGCGCGCTGAAATTCTTGAGTCGACCCCCCACCGTTTCTGAGTCCGCTTGTAAAGCCCCAGCGTCATGCTGAGGGCTTTGCAGAACCCGCGGAGGGCTTCTGTTCCTGGGAAGGAGCTGCTTGCTGCCCTCTCTTACCCTTTCCTCTGCCTCGGGGCAGATATGACTGTCCTTTTGCCCGCTTGTTCTTATAGGACCGAAAGGACTGCGGCTGAAAAGACGGTGTCTTTTTTTTTTTTTTTGGGAGGGGGTCTGAGGTAAAAAGGTGGATTTCCCGGCCGTTGCCGTGGTCACCAGATCCGATAGACCGACGCCAAATAATTCCTCCCCTTTATACGGCAATACTTCCATATGCCGTTTGGAATCCGCATCACCTGACCACTGTCGTGTCCATAAACTTCTTCTGGCAGATATGGACATCGCACTTACTCTCGATGCCAGAGTGCAAATATCCCTCTGAGCATCTCGCATATAAAGAAAAGCATCCTTTAATTGCTCTAAAGTCTGTAAAATACTGTCCCTATCCAGGGTATCAATATTTTCAGTCAGGGAATCCGACCAGATCACCCCAGCACTGCACATCCAGGCTGAGGCGATGGCTGGTCGCAGTATAACACCAGTATGCGTGTATATACTTTTTAGGGTAGTTTCCAGCCTCCTATCAGCTGGATCCTTGAGGGCGGCCGTATCAGGAGACGGTAACGCCACTTGTTTTGATAAGCGTGTGAGCGCCTTATCCACCTTAGGGGGTGTTTCCCAGCGCGCCCTAACCTCTGGCGGGAAAGGGTATAATGCCAATAACTTTTTTGAAATTAGCACTTTTCTATCTGGGTTAACCCACGCTTCATCACATACATCATTTAATTCCTCTGATTCAGGAAAAACTACAGGTAGTTTTTTCACCCCCCACATAATACCCCTTTTTGTGGTACTTGCAGTATCAGAGATATGCAAAGCCTCCTTCATTGCCGTGATCATATAACGTGTGGCCCTACTTGAAAATACGTTTGTTTCTTCACCGTCGACACTAGATTCAGTGTCCGTGTCTGGGTCTGTGTCGACCGACTGAGGTAAAGGGCGTTTTACAGCCCCTGACGGTGTCTGAGACGCCTGGGCAGGTACCAACTGGTTTTCCGGCCGTCTCATGTCGTCAACTGATTTTTGTAATGTGCTGACATTATCACGTAATTCCATAAACAAAACCATCCATTCCGGTGTCGACTCCCTGGGGGGTGACATCACCATTATCGGCAATTGCTCTGCCTCCACACCAACATCGTCCTCATACATGTCGACACACACGTACCGACACACAGCAGACACACAGGGAATGCTCTATTGAAGACAGGACCCCACTAGCCCTTTGGGGAGACAGAGGGAGAGTTTGCCAGCACACACCCAAGCGCTATAATATATATGGGAACAACCTTATATAAGTGTTGTATCCTTATAGCAGCTTAAATATATAAAATATCGCCAAAAAAAGTGCCCCCCCTCTCTGTTTTACCCTGTTTCTGTAGTGCAGTGCAGGGGAGAGTCCTGGGAGCCTTCCTCACAGCGGAGCTGAGCAGGAAAATAGCGCTGTGTGCTGAGGAGAATAAGCCCCGCCCCCTATTCCGGCGGGCTTTTCTCCCGGAGTTTGAGATATCTGGCAGGGGTTAAATACATCCATATAGCCTCAAGGGCTATATGTGATGTATTTTTTTTAGCCATAAAAAGTATTATACATTGCTGCCCAGGGCGCCCCCAGCAGCGCCCTGCACCCTCCGTGACCTAATGGTGTGAAGTGTGTGACAACAATGGCGCACAGCTGCAGTGCTGTGCGCTACCTTCATGAAGACTGAAAAGCCTTCTGCCGCCGGTTTCTGGACCTTCAATCTTCAGCATCTGCAAGGGGGGTCGGCGGCGCGGCTCCGGGACGAACCCCAGGGTGAGACCTGTGTTCCGACTCCCTCTGGAGCTAATGGTGTCCAGTAGCCTAAGAAGCCAATCCATCCTGCACGCAGGTGAGTTGAACTTCTCTCCCCTAAGTCCCTCGATGCAGTGAGCCTGTTGCCAGCAGGACTCACTGAAAATAAAAAACCTAAAACTTTTTCTAAGCAGCTCCTTAAGAGAGCCACCTAGATTGCACCCTGCTCGGACGGGCACAAAAACCTAACTGAGGCTTGGAGGAGGGTCATAGGGGGAGGAGCCAGTGCACACCACCTGATCCTAAAGCTTTATTTTTGTGCCCTGTCTCCTGCGGAGCCGCTAATCCCCATGGTCCTGACGGAGTCCCCAGCATCCACTAGGACGTTTAGAGAAATATCAAATGACTCTGAATGAATCTTCTAATACTGTATATAACTACATGAGTGTACCCAGGGCTGTCTTAACATCATTGTAGGACCTGAGCAAAGCAATGAACTGGGGTTCCTACACACCCGTTCACAGGAACCAAAAACACAAGATAAAATGCCCCCTCCTGTGGTCCTGCCACGTCTCTCCGCATGCTTCCATACAGTGAAGGGCTGTCAGCACTCTGATTGGTGGATAGCTTCAAACATCCACCAATCAGCATACTGACAGCCATTCACTGTCTAATTGAGGGCAGGGAGACAGGCAGAGAATGCTGGCTGGCCGCTATGATTGTGTGGCCACCACCCACCACTGCTCAGAGACCCCTAGAAATGTGGAGCCCTGGGCAGCTGCCCAGTGTGCCTAGATGTTAAAATGGCCCTGAGTAAGGAGCCCATTGAGAGTTTCATGCATTTGTGTGGTGAATGTACATGGGAGAAGACATATGTAAAAGAGTCAGATGCTCCTCAAGATGCTTCCAGCTCAAATCCAACATACTTTTTTGCCAGACGTATGTCAGGTATTTATACTGACTTTGTAAAACCATTTAAGACCTAAACATTATTTAGTAAAATAAAAGTCTGATGAGAAATCTAATTGAGGTGTTGAGCACATGACTCCACCAGATCAGTAATTGCTGTGTGTTGTTGTTGGCTGACACACAGACACAGCTATGAGGTCCCTAGAATTCAGTCCGAGTGCTGCTGCGGCTGGCCAGCGATTTAATATGAACTGAGAACATTTTGCCATGGAGTGATGGTGTGATAAGCAAAATGTGTCATCTTTAGCAGTGTTTCTGCCAACTTTCACAGCTACAGGAACATCAGGCGTGGAGTGGTCGGTGTTAACACTAGTAGATATTTTGTTCACACCTTTCAGGCGGGTGACCATTACTCGATTAACAAGTCTGATATATATCGGGGTGATTTACGACAGTCGGACACAGTGTAAGTAATAGTATCTATTTTTGTGTGAGTAGTGTGCCAATTTGGGTTGCGTCCACATACACTTATAGACTCAGGAGCATGTTCGAAAACTGCACAGTACTCACAGCTCTTCTGAGAATTTTTTTTTTTAATCCCTGTAATTACTAGTACGACCCTTGTTTAAAAAAAAATAAAATAGGAGAAAAAGAGATTGTTGTTCATTTACTGTATGTATATGAAGGCTCATACACACTAGGCGATTTCAGCCTAAAAAATAAATAATAACGACATAAATCGTTATCGTTTATTTTTAGGCTTATAGTGTCCTGTGTGTATGGGGTAATATTGGTGAACGATGCGCACTCCTGCATGTTGTTCAACGATCAACAATATTGAGCTGACATTCAGCTCCACCCATCAATGTCGGGCTGAGCTGCATGTCCGCGAATGCCATCGGTGATGTCACTGATTGTTATCGTTGAACGATAATGTTAGGTTTATACTCACTATATCGCTGAACGCTATATTGTTCAACGATATAGTCGTTCACCACTGGCATTTAAACATTAGCCAGTGTGTACTCAGCTTAATACTTGAATTGTTATCACTTAGATTAGTGGCTTAAGCAATAACCAGATGAAAAATATTTGTTGCTGATGTTTCCTCTACCCACATGCATTCCTGGTTTATCTGGGGGGGAAGAAGGGGGAAGAGGGGGGTATGGTAGTGAGTTATCTTACACTGTACTGTCCTTCTGTTCTTCAGTTAACACCAGCCTGTACTGTGCTCCTACATGTTCAGGTCTAGTGACAGAGGAGCAAATAAAGCAGGTGTGGCAGATTATAATTACAGCAATGAAATTAAAAGACGAAGGGACTGATTCAGAAATACGTGTAGATCATGCATGGCTGTGATTTCTCAGGGAGTCTCAAATGCGAAAATATGCAAATTGGAGTTTAAGCATTATACTTGTGCCATACTTCAGTACTCTCCCGGATCAACCAGGAAGTTCCTGATAATCTGGCGGTGCCCCCTATTATGGAAGAAGGATACTGCAGAGACATTACTGATTTCCCAGTGATTTCTGTCACCCTACGGGGGACTCCGGAGATATAAGTATAATCAGGGACATAACTAGTACTTTGTGGGGCCCCTAGCAAATTCTTGAAAGCCACTACCCCCCCCCCCCCCCCCCTCCCCATTTGCATTGAGAGGTTAAAACAAAACACACATTGGCATCCTTATGAAAAAAAATAAAAAATACCCAGCACTGTAGGTTTAGTCCCTCAGCTCCGCAATCAGTTCCTACCTGTCATGTACCAATTTCCCATGTCCCAAGGAACTGTGCTAATCCATACTAGGTTAAATGGTTAAATGCTATCGGCGGGTCGCTGCTGAGAGGGTGGATACACTAAGATGCTCCACATAAGATTAGATACACAAAAATACCAAAATCTCTGCACTGCATGCGCAGAGTAACGCAGCGGCCACGGGTGGTGCGGGGAGGGATCCGATTGGATCCCTCTCAGGGGAAGTCACGAAAAGAAGCCCAAAGGCTTCTATTGGATAGCACCACCCAAAGATGACGTTACCCACCGTAACCAAGCTCCGGAATGCATCACATTAGTAAAAAAAAAAAAAACTTAATTTTCAGGGTTTTTATCACATTTTATGGCTTAGTACATTCCGTCCTATATGCACACTAACACTAGAGATGAGCGGGTTCGGTTCCTCGGGATCCGAACCCCCACGAACTTCACCTATTTTACTCGGTTCCGAGGCAGCCTCGGATCTTCCCGCCTTGCTCGGTTAACCAGAACGCGCCCGAACGTCATCCTCCCGCTGTCGGATTCTCGTGAGATTCGTATTCTATATAAGGAGCCGCGCGTCGCCGCCATTTTCACTCGTGCTTTGGAGATTGAACCGAGAGGACGTGGCAGCGTTCTCTCCCTGAAAAGCTCCGTAATCTGTGCTCAGTGTGCTGAAAATATCTGTGCTCAGTGTGCTGCAAATAATCTGTGCTCAGTGTGCTGAAAATATCTACGTTCTCTGCCTGAAAACGCTCCATATCTGTGCTCAGTGTGCTGCAAATATCTGATCAGTGTGCTGCATTGTGGGGACTGGGGACCACCAGTATATAATATATACTTTTCTATAGCTTCTATACTGCTTGTCAGGACACACATGGGTCACAGTTGCACAGCTCTGTACTGATATATATAATAATATATATACTTTTCTATAGCTTCTATACTGCTTGTCAGGACACATGTGTCACAGTTACACCGCTCTGTACTGATATATACAGTAATATATATACTTTTCTATAGCTTCTGTACTGCTTGTCAGGACACATGTGTCACAGTTACACCGCTCTGTACTGATATACAGTAATATTATATATACTTTTCTATAGCTTCTATACTGCTTGTCAGGACACATGGGTCACAGTTACACCGCTCTGTACTGATATACAGTAATATTATATATACTTTTCTATAGCTTCTATACTGCTTGTCAGGACACATGTGTCACAGTTACACCGCTCTGTACTGATATACAGTAATATTATATATACTTTTCTATAGCTTCTATACTGCTTGTTAGGACACATGTGTCACAGTTACACTGCTCTGTACTGATATATACAATAATATATAAACTTTTCTATAGCTTCTATACTGCTTGTCAGGACACGTGTCACAGTTACACCGCTCTGTACTGATATACAGTAATATATATACTTTTCTATAGCTTCTGTACTGCTTGTCAGGACACATGTGTCACAGTTACACCGCTCTGTACTGATATATACAATAATATATATACTTTTCTATAGCTTCTATACTGCTTGTCAGGACACGTGTCACAGTTACACCGCTCTGTACTGATATACAGTAATATTATATATACTTTTCTATAGCTTCGATACTGCTTGTCAGGACACATGGGTCACAGTTACACCGCTCTGTACTGATATACAGTAATATATATACTTTTCTATAGCTTCGATACTGCTTGTCAGGACACATGGGTCACAGTTACACCGCTCTGTATTGATATATACAATATATATATATATATACTTTTCTATAGCTTCTATACTGCTTGTTAGGACACATGTGTCACAGTTACACCGCTCTGTACTGATATATACAATAATATATATACTTTTCTATAGCTTCTATACTGCTTGTCAGGACACACATGGGTCACAGTTACACTGCTCTGTACTGATATATACAATAATATATATACTTTTCTATAGCTTCTATACTGCTTGTTAGGACACATGTGTCACAGTTACACCGCTCTGTACTGATATATACAATAATATATAAACTTTTCTATAGCTTCTATACTGCTTGTCAGGACACACGTGTCACAGTTACACCGCTCTGTACTACTACTGATATACAGTAATATATATACTTTTCTATAGCTTCTGTACTGCTTGTCAGGACACATGTGTCACAGTTACACCGCTCTGTACTGATATATACAATAATATATATACTTTTCTATAGCTTCTATACTGCTTGTCAGGACACATGGGTCACAGTTACACCGCTCTGTACTGATATATACAATAATATATATACTTTTCTATAGCTTCTATACTGCTTGTCAGGACACATGGGTCACAGTTACACCGCTCTGTCTGTACTGATATATACAATAATATATATACTTTTCTTATTTTTTATAGCTTCTATACTGCTTGTCAGGACACATGTGTCACAGTTACACCGCTCTGTACTGATATACAGTAATATATATACTTTTCTATAGCTTCTGTACTGCTTGTCAGGACACATGGGCCACAGTTACACCGCTCTGTCTGTACTGATATATACAATAATATATATACTTTTCTTATTTTTTATAGCTTCTATACTGCTTGTCAGGACACATGGGTCACAGTTACACCGCTCTGTCTGTACTGATATATACAATAATATATATACTTTTCTTATTTTTTATAGCTTCTATACTGCTTGTCAGGACACACGTGTCACAGTTACACCGCTCTGTATTGATATACAGTAATATTATATATACTTTTCTATAGCTTCTATGCTGCTTGTCAGGACACATGGGTCACAGTTACACCGCTCTGTCTGTACTGATATATACAATAATATATATACTTTTCTTATTTTTTATAGCTTCTATACTGCTTGTCAGGACACATGTGTCACAGTTACACCGCTCTGTACTAATATACAGTAATATTATATATACTTTTCTATAGCTTATATACTGCTTGTCAGGACACATGGGTCACAGTTACACCGCTCTGTACTGATATATACAATAATATATATACTTTTCTATAGCTTCTGTACTGCTTGTCAGGACACATGTGTCACAGTTACACCGCTCTGTACTGATATACAGTAATATTATATATACTTTTCTATAGCTTCTATGCTGCTTGTCAGGACACATGTGTCACAGTTACACCGCTCTGTACTAATATACAGTAATATTATATATACTTTTCTATAGCTTATATACTGCTTGTCAGGACACATGGGTCACAGTTACACCGCTCTGTACTGATATATACAATAATATATATACTTTTCTATAGCTTCTGTACTGCTTGTCAGGACACATGTGTCACAGTTACACCGCTCTGTACTGATATACAGTAATATTATATATACTTTTCTATAGCTTCTATGCTGCTTGTCAGGACACATGGGTCACAGTTACACCGCTCTGTCTGTACTGATATATACAATAATATATATACTTTTCTTATTTTCTATAGCTTCTATACTGCTTGTCAGTACACATGTGTCACAGTTACACCGCTCTGTCTGTACTGATATATACAATAATATATATACTTTTCTATAGCTTCTATACTGCTTGTCAGGACACATGGGTCACAGTTACACCGCTCTGTACTGATATATACAATAATATATATACTTTTCTATAGCTTCTAGTATTACAGTGCAGCATTTTGGTGACTAACAGTATACAGTTGTATAGTAGGCCATTGCTGTATCTTGCAGCTTTTTGTCACTGCAAGTATCCATCCATTCCATTTTCTTCCAGTGATTTGGACCAATAATACCATTGATTAGAACAAATAATTCCTGTGATATTGTGTCGCTTAGCTTAGCCATCCAGTGACCACAGTGCACCTCTTTTTCTCTTTTCTTTACATCATGTGCTGTTTGGGGCCAATTTTTTTAAGTGCCATCCTGTCTGACACTGCAGTGCCACTCCTAGATGGGCCAGGTGTTTGTGCCGCCCTCTTGGGTCGCTTTGCTTAGTCATCCAGCGACCTTGGTGCAAATTTTAGGACTAAAAATAGTATTGTGAGGTGTGAGGTGTTCAGATCAGAATAGATTGGAAATGAGTGGAAATTGTGGTTATTGAGGTTAATAATACGATAAGATCAAAATTACCCCCAAATTCTATGATTTAAGCTGTTTTTGATGTTTTTTTGGAAAAAAACCCACCCGAATCCAAAACACACCCGAAACCGACAAAAAAATTTCAGGGAGGTTTTGCCAAAACGCATCCGAATCCAAAACACGGCCGCGGAACCGAATCCAAAACCAAAACCCGAAAAATGTCCGGTGTACATCTCTAACTAACACATAACATATATACACTCATACACACTACCACATACAGTACAGTATATACTCACTAACACATATATACAACTACAGTATATACATACTATCACATACAGTACAGTATATACTAACACATATATACAATTGTACACACTAATAAAGTAGTTACGCGACTGAGTATATATGGGTGTGCGGTGTTGGCCCGCTTGGACCAGGGACCCTGCACCTACTATAGATACGCCAGTGAAGCAGGGGGTTCCGGAACCTCTCATAGTGACTTTGGAATAAGGATGGCCCTTTTTTACCGCAGCTTCTAGAGTAACCGCTGCCGCTGTGTGCAGCATGGAGAGCAGCTAGACGGTATGAACTGTAGACACACATTTGGTAGCCCACAGGTTCATTCTGAAGGTGAGCTGCTCCACTGTAGTGCGCACCTTCATAGCCGACAATCACCTCTCACATCAATGGCACGTGGTGCTCTACAGTTTCCACGCCTGTTATTCGCAATGGTGCCATTTGTCTAGTCACGATACTCCTAGTCCTTCACCATAGCAGCATGCAAACAGATCACAAGCTGCACTGTCTCAGAAAGCGGATAATCATCCCTTTTTGGAACTATGATAAAATGCCCCTTTTACCCATGACAGCAATGAGTGATATGTGTGCAGACAGCCTATCGCACACCTTATATACTCACCAAGCCAGCGCACGAGAAGTGACATACTTCATGGGCTACGCGCTGCCAACGTCAAATGTAGGAGGTGGTCATAATAATGTGGCTCAACCGTGTAGAATGAGTCAAATACCACTTCTTATAAATGGCTTCAAACTAGAGATATGCAGTGGGCACTTTTTGTGTTTTGGTTTTGGTTCTGGTTCCAAGCTCATGTTTTGGATCTGGATTGGTTTTGCCAAAACCACCCTTTCGTGTTTTGGTTTTGGATCTGGATGATTTTTGAAAAAAACAAAAACAGCTAAAATCACAGAATTTGGGGGTAATTTTAAACCTGCAGTAATATTAACATCAATAACATTAATTTCCACTCATTTCCAGTCTATTCTGATCACCTCACACCTCACAATATTGTTTTTAGGCTAAAAGGTTCCACCGAGGTGGCTGTATGACTAAGCTAAGTGACACAAGTGTGCGGCACAAACACCTGGCCCATCTAGGAGTAGCACTGCAGTTGCAGACAAGATGGCAGTATTTAAAAACTAGTTCCCAAACAGCACATGATGCAAAGAAGAAAAAAAATTGCAATGAGGTTGCTGTATGACTAAGCTAAGCAACACAAGTGTGCGGCACAAACACCTGGCCCATCTAGGAGTGTCACTGCAATGGCAGACAGAATGGCACTTAAAAAAACTAGGCCCCAAACAGCACATCATGCAAAGAAGAAAAAGAGGTGCAATGAGGTAGCTGTATGACTAAGCTAAGTGACACAAGTGTGCAGCACAAACACCTGGCCCATCTAGGAGTGGCACTACAGTGGTAGACAGACTGGCACTTAAAACAAAATAGTCCCCAAACAGCACATTATGCAAAGAAGTAAAAGAGGTGCAATGAGGTAGCTGTATGACTAAGCTAAGCGACACAAGTGTGCGGCACAAACACCTGGCCCATCTAGGAGTGGCACTACAGTCCCACTGCACTAGTGGCGGATACCGGACGCATGTCTAACACCAGCATAGTTGTTATGGCCTCAGTAATCCGCTTTGGAACAGGATATATATATATATATATATATATATATACGGCAGTATCAATGGATTTATATGGCAGTACCACTGGAATATACGTCAGTATCACTGGACTGGATTTATACACCAGTACCACTGGAATTATACTGCAGTATCACTCGATTTATACGGCAATACCACTGGACATATACGGTAGTATCACTGGACTGGAGTTATACGCCAGTACCACTGGAATTATACAGCAGGATCACTGGAATTATACGGCAGGATCACTGGAATTATACGGCAGTACCACTGGATTTATACGGCAGTACCACTGGACATATACGGCAGTATCACTGAACTGGACTTACATGCCAGTACCACTGGAATTATACGGCAGGATCACTGGAATTATACGCCAGGATCACTGGATTTATACGCCAGTATCACTGGAATAATACGGCAGGATCACTGGAATCATATGGCAGGATCACTGGACTTATACGCCAGTACCACTGGAATTATACGGCAATATCACTGGACTTATACGGCAGTACCACTGGACATATATACGGCAGTACCACTGGACATATAGAGCAGCACAGGGATACCACCACTGTACTGATGCAGGACAACACAACACCACTGCAAGGGACTGGACTTATACAGCAGCACTGGACATATGGCAGCAGAGGACACCACCACTGTGACTGGACTGATGCAGCATAATACACCACCACTAAACTGATGCAGCACAACACAGCACCACTGGACTGGACTTATACAGCAGCACTGGAGACATATGGCAGCACTGGACACAACCACTGTGACTGGACTGATGCAGCACAAAACACTAACAGTGAACTGATGCAGGACACTGAGGACGGAGACACGTCCTCTCTCTACACTCTCCAATGCCAGTGTGAAAATGGCGGGGACACGCAGCTCCTTATATGGAATCCAAACCCCGTGAGAATCCGACAGCGGGATGATGACGTTTTGCCTCATTCTGGTTTCCAGATCAGGTGGGAAAACCCGAGCCTGATTCGGATCCGGGTTCGGGTTGTGAAGTTCGGGTGGGTTTGGTTCTCAGGGAACTGAACCCGCTCATCTCTACTTCAAACTTATTTAAAAAGTTAATTGCAGTTTGTTCAAACACAACACAGGAGGCTGGGAAAACAAGGCCTTGCATAAGGTATATGAGAAAAGAATAGCACAAACTGGTCAGGCTTTTCAGCGGTATGCTGCCCACTTCTACAGACTTGTATGTATCAACCTTTCCCAAGTAATGTTCTCATGTGGAGAATGGCGAGATCAGAGCAGCAACATTCTGTGCTCTTAGGGGCCTATGTACTAAGCCTTGGAGAAAGATAAAGTGGACGGAGATAAAGTACCAACCAGTCAGCTTCTGTCTGTCATTTTTTCAAGCACAGCCTGTAACATGGCAGTTAGATGCTGATTGGCTGGTACTTTATCTACGTCCATTTACAACCTTCCCTACTCTTGCCTGGTGAGACTGTCACAGTTTCTCAATCCTCCGCTTCTACACAGTTGCACGTCCGCCAGGGTATTCACACGTCTTTAAGTGTTGCCGGCTTCTATCATATACAGTTGTGAACCTCCTAGGGTAGTCTCAGGGCTCGCACTTATGCTCACACCACTTGCAGCTCTCCGCCACATCACTTATCTCTGAGTTCCTGTTCCTCTGTCAGTGCTTTAATATCAGCAGGATTTTCTTGAACAGCGGTCAACATATGCTGAATTAGAAACCAACTGAGAGTCAAATTCTCTGAGGCTGGTGCTCTTTAAACACTGGAACCCAGCGATTGTTCCCCACATCCCACAAAGAATAGGCTTAAGAGCACTGTGGGAATAAATTGCTGGGTTCCTGGCAAGGGACTCCCATAGAGTTGTCCTTTAATGTTACCTCCACTCAGATTTTTGGTGGGTCCTCACATTCAGACAACTTTGTATATGATGCCCTGTAATTTTTACTTAATATATTGCATTATATTTCTGGCTTCTGCCTGTGTTTTCCAGCAAGGCCTTTATATCATTAAGACAGTTCATTTTTATTACGTGTGTATGTGGCATACAATATGTAGGCCGCACGACTAGAATGCTACATATCAGATGTTTAGAACATAAAAACAATATAAGACGGGGGGTTAGTACACATAGTTTAGTGCGACATGTGAAATATAAACATCATAGCAATGTTTCAGTGATCAAGATACAAGGAGTAGAACATGTCAAAAATACAACAAGAGGCGGGGACAGATTCAATCTCCTTTGCAAACGCGAAGCGTTTTGGATCTTTTCCCTGGGCACACTATTTCCGAATGGTTTGAACGATTCAATTGAGATGAATAATATATAGGATTTCTCAATGGGTGATATGACTTTTGATTGCACAATGTGAAAAGATAAGTGACTCCTGGGGAATATTGTCGGGTCTACACTCTTTGAAGGATTAAAAATAATATCTAAGAGCATGAGAGTGTGAGTTATTTATGTGTATATACATACACACATATATATAAAAATATGGGAAAGACAAAATAGATGTGTGATATGTGTATATATATATATATAGATTAAAAGTATATAAGGGCTTATACTACAAATATATCAGGGGTATACTAATCCTATAAGACTATGTTATGGTAGGATAGGTCGGACTCCTTTCCGAATAATATGTCTAGATGTCATATGATAATTATGCTTGTATAAAGATTTTTACATACATTATTTTAAATCATTTCATCCTTATGAGATTTGGAATATAATCATATTAAGAGTGTATATATTTAGAAGATCATTTAGAATCAAGTTGCGTCTGGTTTCGATAAATTTAGTAAATATAATGAAGATGAGAAAATCATTAATAAAATAAAAATCTAATGAATTTGAAGCAAATAGAAAATCTTTTTTTCCAGGGCTGAGAGGGTGACTTGAACCCGGGTCTGCCGGGTTGTAGGTGGAGGCCTTAGCCTCTTGAGCCACATGGCTTCATATTGGTTTGAGCTATACGAAAATATATCTATCATTTGTAAAAATTCAAAATGAACTAACTCCTATGTCTCTTGTGTAAAATAAATAAAGAAATAATATGTAGTATATATTATAAATAAAATAGTTTTTACATCTGTGCAATGAATATAATTAGGTTGTTGCCTTTTGTTATAGTTTATTATAGTTTTTAATGTGTAAAATAATGAGAGATGAAAGACAGGTTTAGAATATCAATACACCTGTAAAAGCTTAATTAATTAATGCTCTCCATTGATTGGGTACCTGGTATTTAAATACGGACAATCTAATGCACCTCAATACCTTCTGATGAAACCGTGAGATTGGAAGCACGGAGAAACGCGTTAAGGATCCATTTTTAAACACCGGCAGGCTGTCCAGAATCCCTCTATGCCAGAGGATACTTTGGAAGAATCACTTGAATCCAACCTTGGAAGTGTGCACCCTTCCCCCGTGGACGCTGCTGTCACCGCCGCTCCCGCCGGAGAACTTCGGCACTGACCGTTTAAGATCTAGCCATGCTGAGGCTTCAACGTACGGCTGTGGTGAGCAAAAATCATTGGCGGTGGGGAGAGAAAAGGGACACTAGCTGCTGTGCGGCAGGCACGTTGTGAACACTTGCAGTCTCTACAAAAGTATAATGTTCTGGCTTGTGGATACAAAGTAAACAACATACATCTTTTTAATAATAACCAGCTCTTCACCGGGGAGTTACAGAAATAGCATTTTGTATGCTTAAAGAATATCCTTATTGGAGCTCCAGCGGTATATGGTTATCTGGACGGTAATAGTCACGGTTTCTGGACTTTGTTTGCACTGCAGATTTGGTGTGTTTTAAGGTTATATTATGCTATGCATTATTAAGAAAATTGTCTATTAAACAAATAAAAAATATCTACAATTTTTAATCAAATATATATATGCGCTTCCTTGTAATATATTTTTATATGGTACATTTTTTAGTTCATTTTTACTGCCTTAGCCAACCTTTGCAAAGTATTACTACAACCAATTACATCATTACTTTCCCATATTTATTAGATAAGGATTATCCCAATGAATATATCAGTGCAGTCTACCACGTACAGTATTGTGTCAGCACTGTATCCCCACTGTTTATGCTAGTAATATACTACCCCACTGATTGTGCCCACAGTGCTAAATATTGATTACACCAGTACTGACTTCTCGCTGATTGTGGCATTGCCATGGGTTACGGAGATTCCTCAAAGTCACATGTCATGACTGTATGCATTCTGTGTGTCCTGGGTAAGCAGTGCTCCCTGACCTATGAGTAATAACCCATCCGTGACCATGAGGTGAATTATTATAGTGCTCCCAAAATGTATATTTTATAAATGTCTGTGTGGTAAAAACTGCTTGGTTCAGAACTATATCTGCATTGTGTAAGCCTTGCTGAACTGTATCGAGGTGTGATCCTTTGAAGGATACAGTAGGGTGGGCCCTGCTCTGATCCTGGAGACAGGCAGGAGGGGAGAGTGTCATTTACAGTATTTTATTCAGCATCTCCTGCCATAAACTACCAACAGGATATCCTGCCAGGGAGGTATCTGATTAGTGTCCCTGAAGACACCTAATTTGCATCTACATTGGTCTTGGGAGAATAAAGGACAATACTTGTTCGGCTTGGAGGGTGGGGACTACTGAAGGAATGCTTGTGGAACTATATGGCTCAGAAGCAGACACTGCTTTTTGTTCATTCTTCAAAAGAGTAGCTTCATTGTAGGAGTGGTCCCATCTTCTGCTTTCCTCAGAATGACCTGAAACCTCAGAGTAAGATTATTTAAGTTTTATGACTTTATTCCTTTTATTTTCTTGAAGTCAACCTCTGCATATAGCATTATTATACGTCTTGTTAATTACCTGTTTTCTTTGTAACTTAACCTTGGAGATATTTCTCAATCAATCCTAAAAATGTATCAGCATTATCTCTGTGCTCTAAGAATTCATGTGCCTGGAGAGGTCAATGCTACATATGGTTAATAACTGTGGATGTTGTAAGGGTGATTTAAGTGTTTGTCGAACGCAGAAACACTATTCTATACTCTTCATGGTCATGGCTTGAGTAACACCCACGTCACGACTGCCCACTTGCATCAGGTTGGTGTATCTGAGCGCAGGCTGGGTGCTGTGACACTGATTATGCCCCAATTGTGCAAAATTTATTTTTTATCAGCAACATGCCTATTGATTGTGCAGGGACAGCTTAAGGGGCGGGCGGCCGGCGATCTGCCAGGAGGCCAGCTGCCTGAAGCCCGAGGTGCTATGTGACCCTGGTGCAGCCTGAGTCAGGGGTGTCTGAAAAAGCACTGTGCTTTAAAATCAGCTCCCAGATCTGCTCCCCTGTTTTAAAATCAGACACCACATCTGATACCCCACTTCCCTCATTCACAATGAGACCCCCGGCTCTGATCCTCCGCTTATTTAATATTATACTGCAGATCTGATCCCCCCTACCTTTAGTAAAAACATACTCCAGATCTGAATTATCCCCTAACCTGTTTAAAGTCAGACCTCTGATCCAATCAGATTATACACAACTACTGGGGTCCCTTGCCACTTCTTGATGCCTTAACAGCTTCTTGCAATCAGACCTGTTCCACTACTCTGAGGCCCCATGAACCACCACTGTTAGCTGAGCCGGCCCCTAAGCATAGTCAAATGGGTTATGGATCAATGGGTTGACCTGCAAAAGGTTACAGTGTCTAGGTCGACCCCAAAAGGTCGACAGGAACAAGGTCGACATAGGAAAAAGGTTGACATTGACAAAAGGTCGACACAGTAAAGTTTGAAACAGGAAAAGGGGGAGTGTCGTTTCCTCCATAAAGTGACTGGAAACCCCAAATAGTACAACGTGTCCCCTTGCATGGCTTGCTTCGCTACCGCTCGGCACTGGTTACTAAACCCAATCGTAGTCCACGGGGAAGTATGAATAATGTGAAGAATTTTAAAAAACTTAAAAAAAAACCCCTCATGTCGACCTTTTCCTGTGCCATGTTGACCCTTTGTCAATGTCAACATTGTATCCATGTCGACCTAATGCATGTCAACCAATAGTGGTTGACCTATTGACTGTTGACGTATAATCTGGCTACCGGCAAAGCCCTAGGCAATTGCTTAGTACGCCTATGCCTAGGGCCTTCTCTCCTTCCACTACTCGGATATGTGAATGATCAGAGGCATCCACCAATCATCATTCTATCAGCCATTTACTTGGTATGACAAATACCACACAAGTGAAAAAGGAAGCGCTGGAATTTCATCCAAAGAGAATACAAATTTTGAGATTGACTGAGAAGAGAACATTTACCATCAGTCCCAAACAGTGAGATTCTAAAGCAGAAGATCAGAAAGTATTAGGCTAGCATACCTTATGTTCACCGTTAAGCGGGGTACACACTAGAGCGATGATGGCATGATATGCCATTTCGTAACAACATATTGCCTACATCACTCAGTGTGAATGGTGGATTGCACGCTCCCGCAGTCATTAGCGACGGGCGCTTGGTTAGATGTGCTGCACGTCCAACCAAGCATTGTCGCTAGTGTCCTGTAGTATGCTCATGAAGGACTATCAACAGTAATAGCTTTTGTTGTATTCTGGTCTTGGTAAATAGGTAAAAGCCCTATCTCCAGCAAAAACACATTTTCAATGCACCACATAGTATTTTCCTATGGCCCTGCTGATACATTATGCTGTGTACTTAGATAGAGTAAGCTCTGGTAACTCATGCTTTTATGTGTTTACACAAAACCAACTAACCTAATATCCAATTCTTCAAAAACCAGTATCCCCCTTTGCAGCCTGAAAGCTGAAGGGTTCCTTCCACAAAAAGTACCCCTACATTTCCAAACTACTAATATTAGTGTGTGGCATGACATAACTGGGGCATTTATCAAGATTGGTGTAAAGAAAAAAGGAGAGGGGCATACAGACAAGGGTGAAACAGATGTGGTAGATAGTGAGCATGGAACAGAGGCTTAGGATGACAAATGGCTGGGTTTGATGAGGAAGTGGGTATTGAGAACCTGTTTGAAGTTTTGTAGGGAGGTGGAAAGTCTGATGGAAGAGGTAGAGGTTTCCAGAGAAAAAGAGCAGCACGTGCGAAATCTTGGAGGCAGGAATGGGAAGCAGTAATCAGTTGGGAGGAGAGGAGGCATGCATTTGTGGAGCGAAGAGGACAAGTGGGAATGTAAAGTGAGATAAGGTCAGAGATGTAAATGGGAGAGGAATGAGTGAGGGCCTTATAAGTGAGTGTAAGAAGCTTGAATTGGATTCTGTAGGGGAAGCGGGGCCAGTGTAGGGCTTATAAAAATGGGGAGGTAGACATAGTACATTTGGAGAGGAAGGTGAACCGGGCAGCAGCATTGAGGATAGATTGAGGTGGATAGAAGCATTTGTCAGGGAGGCCAGACAGGAGGAGATTACAGTAGTCTGATCTAGAGATGACCAGTGAGTGTATGAGGGTCTTAGTAGCAGCCATGGTGAGAAAGGGTCTAAAGAAACCTGGAAATATGTTTGAGTTGGATTCAGCAGGACTGTGAGAGGTGCTGAATGTGTGGTTTAATGGAAAGGAAGGAGTCAAGGATAACGCCAAGGCAGTGCACTTGGGGGTTAGAGAAGATAGTTGTGCCATCAACAGATATGAAATTGTGGGAAGTGAGATTATTTGGAAATGTGGGAAGATGATCAGCTTTGTTTTCAACATGTTAAGTTTAAGAAAGCACTGGGAAGAAGAGGTAGCAGAGAGACAGTTGGAGATACGAGAGGAAAAGTAGATTTGAGTATCATAAACATAGAGATTATAATCAAAGCCAAAATAACTAATGATCTTACCTAATGAGGATATACGTATAGAGAGAGAGAACCAGAGAAGTACAAGAACAGAACCTTGGGGGACACCTACTGTTAGTAGAAGTAGGGGGCAGCCGGCGTCATTAGAGGAGACAGAGGAGAAACAGTCAGAGAGGAAGGAGGACAGCCATGAGAGGGCAGACCAAGGGAGTGAAGGATTTGTAGGAGGAGAGGGGGGTCCATAGTGTCAAAAGCAGCAGGTCAAGGAGAATAAGCATTACTACTGTATAAGGACAGTCCAGATCCTAGTCATCCAAATATTTGGTTTTCGAAAGTTTACCAACTAATAGTTTAGGAGTGTGCATGCACATAATAAGCGTACTGTATGTTAAATAATTTTTTCCCAATGGCTGTACATCTACGAAATTGTCAGAATGCACAAACTTAAGCCTGATGTAAGTATTTTTTACCTGCTTTAATATGCCAGAGTGTTTTAATGTGTTTTTCAATGGCAACTCATTGCTGTTTTGCTAATAAAAATAACAAAGTATCGCACAGCCCTGGAGACTGGTTTTGTTTGAACATTCTGATGTGACGCCTTTCACAACAAAATAACCTAAATTACGTGATGTTAGGATTGTTGGGTTGTTTTTATTTGATTTTTTTATTGAAACTAATGTAATATAATCTGTCCATAATTTGTAATCTTCTCGTTCTGTAACAATACCTTGGAAACATTTATCGGATTAAAATCCACTTGAGCGTATTCTCCATGTCTCTTTTGGAACTCACAGGCCTGTGAGGCCAAAGCTACTGTACATATACCTATGTATAAGTAAGTGTGAAATATTAATATTTGGGCAGGAAACCTAAAGACTTTGTTAAAGTCTTTCATGGTTCCAAGCAGTACAAATTAGGTATATGTGTTAGCGCCTGCATCTCCTAGGTGTCTCTAGTCAGAGTACCCACAAGAATGAATAAGATAAAAACAGATTTATTTTATATACATACAATCATCATAAAGATTTAAAACAACCTTGTTGCATTTGTCAAGTGACACAGTGCAACCAAATTCATTACAGTACCATATAAAGTGATAGTGCATGGGGTTCATCAAATTATGATGTGCATCAATCTCTCACCAAATAAAGGTGCTGCGGTGGGCTAGCTGGAAAACAGTGCAGGTCCCAGGCTGAAAAGATGAGCACCATGCAGACAAACAATGGCAGTTGCTTGGTCATTCCTGGAGATAATTATATATCAGGTGCTAGAAAGGGGAGGGGTCACAGACAACAGACAGAGAGGAAGTGGGGTGCAAATCCCCACCCCTAAATTTCCCCCCAGCACACTAAAAATTACCTGTAACCATACCTGAACCTATCTGGTAATAGAAATTCAGAGAATTAGTCACACATGTTTGCAAACGCATGTTTAGCTGCTGAGCCACTTCATGGCTTCTCCAATATCAGCAGTCCTAACACTACATAATAGCAGTGCCCACATAGGGCCATGTAATTTGTCACAGTAGGCCTAATGATAAAGGCTATTACTAAAACACATCCAGACAGAGAGCTAACGTACCCGGGAGCCACCCCCAGGATCTCCCATTGGCACTACAAGGAACAGCATGCCTTCCAAATACTGCTCCCATTCAATGCCTCTCACACACATGCAGACAAACAATGGCAGTTGCTCGGTCATTTCTGGAGATAATTATATATCAGGTGCTAGAAAGGGGAGGGGTCACAGACAAACAACAGACAGAGAGAAAGTGGGGTGCAAATCCCCACCCCTAAATTTCCCCCCAGCACACTAAAAATTACCTGTAACCATACCTGAACCTATCTGGTAATGGAAATTCAGAGAATTAGTCACACATGTTTGCAAACGCATGTTTAGCTGCTGAGCCACTTCACGGCTTCTCCAATATCAGCAGTCCTAACACTACATAATAGCAGTGCCCACATAGGGCCATGTAATTTGTCACAGTAGGCCTCATGATAAAGGCTATTACTAAAACACATCCAGACAGAGAGCTAATGTACCCGGGAGCCACCCCCAGGATCTCCCATTGGCACTACCAGGAACAGCATGCCTTCCAAATACAGCTCCCATTCAATGCCTCTCACACACATGCAGGCAAACAATGGCAGTTGCTCGGTCATTTCTGGAGATAATGATATATCAGGTGCTAGAAAGGGGGAGGGGTCACAGACAAACAACAGACAGGGGGGGTGCAAATCCCCACCCCTAAATTTCCCCCAGCACACTAAAAATTACCTGTAACCATACCTGAACCTATCTGGTAATAGAAATTCAGAGAATTAGTCACACATGTTTGCAAACGCATGTTTAGCTGCTGAGCTACTTCACGGCTTCTCCAATATCAGCAGTCCTATCACTACATAATAGCAGTGCCCACATAGGGCCATGTAATTTGTCACAGTAGGCCTCATGATAAAGGCTATTACTAAAATACATCCAGACATAGAGCTAATGTACCCGGGACCCACCCCCAGGATCTCCCATTGGCACTACAGGGAACAGCATGCCTTCCAAATACTGCTCCCATTCAGCTGCTGAGCCACTTCACGGCTTCTCCGTTATCAGTACCACTGCAGGTAGCTTTTTCAGACTTTTTCAATGCTGTCCCCTCCTGTGAAGTCCAAACTATTTGGTGAGAGACTGATGCACATCATAAATTGATGAAACCCATCAATTTATACCTATAGCCAACACAGGGTGTCATACGGTATGCCGGCGCTCGTGCTCCCGGCGCCCAGCATACCGGCGCCGGGAGCCCGACCGCCGGCATACCGACAGCGTGGAGAGCGCAAAGGAGCCGCTTGCGGGCTCGCTGCGCTCGCCACACTGCGGGCACGGTGGGGCGCTACGCGCGCTACACTATTTTATTCTCCCTCCAGGGGGGTCGTGGACCCCCACGAGGGAGAATAGTTGTCGGTATGCCGGGTGTCGGGATTCCGGCGCCGGTATACTGTGCGCCGGGATCCCGACATTCGGCATACAGAAGACCACCCGCCAACACATATACCTAATTTGTACTGCTTGGAGCTTGTGGAATTGAGTGCTCATTCCAAAAAGGTATACGTGAGATTTTGCATTTATACTGAGTGACCAAAGTGTGTACATGTCACGGCCCAGCTGTATTAGATTGCGTTATCTAAGTGCAGGCTGGTATTATGACAACACGAGTGCCACCGGATATGATACCAAAAACTGTCCATTCGGAGGATAAGGGTTAGTAATTGACTAGATGACATGTGACATAGCACCACATCTGAATCCAGAATCTCTGTATTACAGAGCATGTCCACAGACGGTAATCTTTTAATAAGTACCATCAAACATACAAATACGCAATACAGTCATAAATATCACAGACATAAAAAGTGGCAGGTACAACTTAGTATAGATAAAGTATAGAAACCAATAGACAGAAAACCAAAGTAAAAATATGGAAGTAACTAACAAGGGGAAGAGGGACAAGCAAACCCTGGGAGGCTGTGGAGAAGGTGGTGGTGGTGGTTGGGGGGAATGGCCTTAGTGTCTATAACGGAATTACATTACTCCGGGGAGTCCTTGAATTCTATCCAGTAGAACCATGTGGTTATAAAGTCAAAGTACCTCTCTAGGGCAGAAAGGGTAATGTCCTCTATGTCCATGTATTGATCAATGCAGTGTAACCTTTTAAAGATGGGCATAGAAAACAGGTTGAGTATCCCTCAAAATCCCACATTGTTAGGTCCCCTACTGAGATAATGACATACATATTATATATTATGTGTACATGTAGATATATTATATAGATATATCATATAAATATATATATATATATATATATATATATATATATATGTCATTACCTCAGTAGGAGAACACAAAATGTATGATTTAGAATTTTGGATAAGGGATACTCAACCTGTAGTACCTACTGTAAACAGCCATAAACAGAAATTAGTTGGGATATCTGCACCAGCTACTATTAAGGAACTAGCAATCACCTGTTGCCAAAGGCAATGATCCTGGGGTGTGTTCATTAACTGCGGAATGGGGTGCCAGGGCCATGGCCACAGTACCAGCATGAGTCAGGAACAGTTGGAAACTTTCTATGCAAAATATTATCGCTACCATCAGGACAAAAACTTATGGTAAGCCTCGATTACCAATGTGCTCTGGCAATTATCAATGATTTTTCTGGTTTATGACTTGGCTTACCTGCATGACCATAGAGCCACGTATAAGCACAGTTTAGGCTGCTGGGGAGGGACCCTATGGAGAGTATTCGATTAGCCCCTGGGTTTACCCCGCAACTAATTGCCAGAAAAAATCCCTACGACGCAGGGAAAGGCTATTCAATTGAATAGCCTTTTTCCTGTGCTGAAAAATTGGGATTCACACACGTAAACCCACCGATTCCGTGTAAACTGGTCTTCCACATTACTTATTGGAACTCTGTAGCCTTCTCTTATATCTCCTGCATTCAATCTTTGTTTACTACCCTGATACTAAAAAGGTGCCCTCATCATGCAGAAAGAGCAGTTTCACATGATTTTGGCTTAATAAATAGGCCCTTTAGTGAGAACGATGTGTGATTAAGGGTACATTTACTAAGCAGTGATAAGAGCGGAGAAATGAGCCAGTGGAGAAATTTCCCCATCAACCAATCAGCAGCTCTGTATAATTTTAAAGTATGCAAATTATAGATGTTACTTCAGTGCTGATTGGTTGCCATGGGCAACTTCTCCACTGGCTCACTTCTCCGCTCTTATCACTGCTTAGTAAATGTACCCCTTAAGCATGAACTGCTAACACTTTGCATTGCATTGATGGTGTGATAAGCTCAATTTGTCAACTTTAGTGGTGTTGGTAGAAAGCGATGCAGCTACAGCAATATCAGATGACAACACCATAGAAGCGTGGAATGGCCAATGTTAACACCAGTAATAGCTGTGGGTGTCTATTTCACTCCTGTCATGCAAGTTCCTCAGTAATGTAGCAATTAGCAGAAAGTAAATTGTAACAGAATATGAAGCTGAGGAAACAGTAGGTATTAGAGGTGTATATACAAAAAAAGACTTGTAACTGCTGTTCTCTATGATGACCTCTCAATGCCAGAATAAGGAAAGATAGAACATTTTATAGTCATTGCTGTGCTGTTTATTCATACATGCCTACTCTCCGGCAAGTTGCGGGAGAGTCCCGATTTTTAGGGTAGTTCCCAGCACCAACAGAAGAAGAATTTTGCCATGACGGGGCGGGGCCTAGTGACGTGACCACCTGGCCGCGCCCCCCTGAAGTGGACCACAGAGTGTTTAGTAAGTCAGCTATGTTAAATATCATATTCTTACATGCTGGGTTCGATTCCCACCACGGCCCTGTGTCGAGTTTGTATATTCTTCCCGTATTTGTGTGGGTTTCCAGTTTCCTCCAGCGATCCAAAAATATTCCTGTAGGTCAATTGGCTCCTGACAAAATTAAGCCTCGTATGAATGTGTGTGCTTTTTACATCTGGTAGGGAATACAGATTGTAAGCTCCACTGGGGTAGGGACTGCAATCATTTACAAGGCAAAACCATACCCTGTACATGATTGCCCATTTATAAAAGGTCCAAATTTGGCTGGCATCCCGCCTGCACGACCACCGCTATTACATCTGGCACCTGATCTGTTAAGATTCTCCACGTGGAGAATAGCTTTGCTGTAGTTCCCCGTGCAGTCATCCTCCACCTACTGTATATCCCAGGCCTCCTGCTTACCTTGCTGAACACTGTGCTGGTTCTGTATCTGTGAACACTGGCCCTTTTTTTGGCCATCCGTTAATGATCTTTAATGAATGTCTGCTTTTATCTCTATCCTTTACAGTGCTGAGGGAAATGTTTTCCCATTATGAAAAAACAAACAAAAAAACAAAATATTTATTTACTAATAGTAATAACGCCATTCTCAGTTGCTGCACATATACATACGCATGGTAGCTGCTGTGTATCCTGGAACCTGTGCCAGAGAAGTAGGGTGGCCAGCTCCTCCAATCCCAGCTCGGCTGCAGCCACGTGCGTTCAGCACATATGGGATTCTGCCGCCTCCCTGCCTTCAAGGCCGACAACCTTTCATAGTTTTCCTGACAACTTTATAAAATCTGACCGACATGCAATGTGTACTGTAGAATAAACAGATTCCTATCATTTATAATATCTTAAAACGTCTATTATAAAAGAAATGGAAACATCATATAACGGATGGACTTAACATTTTACTTACGGATTGTGAAAAAGCAAGGGCAGATTGTGACCACAAAACGGACCTGTATAATATGCTGACGGTGATTTGATGTTGTAGGGAGCAACAAATCCAGGGGGAAATCAGCAGTAGGTGGGGCAATAATAGCGACAGGTGCTCTTTAGCCCCTCCCCTTCTAATACATCTAGGTTAGGTACACGTGGTTCCCCTTTATCTGTAGAGCACCCAGCAGCAGAATGTACCTCTTTGCCTGTCCCTACATCAGGGACACACAATAATTTCCAGTTGCTCCCTCCTGGTGTCAAGTTATTACCAGGCTGCATTCTGAACAATGGGGGTCATTCCGACCTGATCACTCGCTGCAGTTTGTCACAGCGCAGTGATCGGGTTGGAACTGCGCATGCGCCGGCGCATGGCAGTCGTCGGTCGTCGGTGCCCAGCGATCGCCTCTGAGACAGAGGCGGTCGCTGGGCGGGAGGGGGCTGAACGGCGGTGTTAAGCCACCATTTAGGGGGAGCGGTCCGGCCAATGCAGGCGTGGCTGGACCGTTGGGGGGACGGGCCGCTGCGGCCAGCGGGAGCGACGAGTAACTCCCGGCCAGCCGCAGGAGCTGCGCTGGCCGGGAGTAACTCCTCAAATACAAAGGCATCGCCGCTGTGCAATGCTTTTGTATTTGTGCAGGGGGGCCGGCACGGACATGCGGGGTGGGCTAGCCCTGTGCTGGGCGTCCCCCCGCATGTCTGAGTTTACGATCGTAGCTGTGCTAAATTTAGCACAGCTACGATCAACTCGGAATGACCCCCAATGTCACTGACTATTACTGAATTGAGACCTCATAGCTATGACTGTACCACTAGGTACATGCATCAAACCATGAGTGTTGCAGCTTCTGCTTCAATGACTAATCTATATCATCTTGATATCTTCTTCCCTCAGGCACACCCAGAAGAACTGGTTCCCTATGAGACGGAGGTTTTTCGCCCGCCCCACGACTATTACCCATATCTCAGTGACAGTGAAAGCCACGGTAATGACAGAATATCAGACATGGTGAAATGAATGGCAGGGCCCATCAGTGTACTATGTGCTGTAAATATGATATTGATACGCTAGTGTAAGGGTATAAAATAAATACATATGCCCTTATTTATCAATGAGTGATAAATTTCACTGTGAGTGATAAATTGCACCAACCAATCAGCTCTTAACTGCCATGTTACAGACTGTTGTGTTTGAAAAATGACCGTTAAAAGCGGATTGGCTGGTGCAATTTATTACTCCCAGTGAAATGTATATCACTCATTAATAAATAAGGGCAATAGTGGGAGATCGAGGGACATCTCTCTGGTGTGATGTCAGAACTTTAGCTGGACCTGGGTGGGGGGGGTTTTAAATATACAACTTATAAGGAAAATTGTCAGGTAATTGTTATGCAAATTAGTAGGTGTGGCTAAATGGTGTACATTTCTAACACAACATTGATCAAATAGTTAATTTTCTGTTTTAGATGATTAAAAACATACCAATCTTCCCGTATACATTGCGCTGTAGGTTAAGTCTCCCAGTCGCAAATATCTCAAATATGACGATATCTAAATATTTTTGATCGTGACTGAGTTAGTGATACCTTGCTTTTTGATTGTTCAGTGTACACAAACGTTGTTTTATGCATATAATTATAAAAAATATTGTGTAAAATTACCTCAAGGCTATGTGGATAAGGTGTATATACTGAAAGGTGTATATATGTGGATAAGGTGTATATTAGACATACTAGTTTAAATGCATTTTGTGTTGATACTTGGGTCCCATCCCCAAGATATCTCATCCAAAATACTTCTGGTCCCAAGCATTTCGGAGATGGCAGATTAAACCTATGTACTACCTTTTTGAGTTTTGTATTAACATCCTTATTCATAAGATATAATTTTGCAGTGACAATGCGATTATGTAATATAATAGTATATATAAATAGTAGTAGCAGTATGTCACAATGTATTCTGTATAGTATAATGAAGTACCTTTACTTTCCACTCTCTGAATAGGATAATGAAGTACTGTACTATCATTTATAAAGATGTCAGAAGTCACTACAACAGGGGTGGCCAAGCAATCAGAGGCAAAGAGCCAGAAAAGATCTGTAGTCAAGGGGAAGAGAAACTACAATGTGCGCGCCGAAGGCGCACGTGCAAAAATGGGTGGGCGGCCTAGTTGTCACAAAGCCACACCCCATTTTTGTGCGCACACCTTTCGATATGATGTTTGTAGGAGTGTGGCCTTGTGTCATAACCCTATTTTTAGTCATGTTGTACAGTGCCACATACTTATAATGCCCCAGTACAGTGCCACATACATATAAAAATGGCAATATATGGGTACCTACACACTGCCAGGAACATATGTCCCCACAGTGCCAGATACATATATGCCCCCAGTGCCAGATACACATGTCCCCACAGTGCCAGATACACATGTCCCCACAGTGCCAGATACACATGTCCCCACAGTGCCAGATACACATATGCCCCACAGTGCCAAATACATATCTGCCCCACAGTGCCAAATACTCATCTGCTCCACAGTGCTAAATACATATCTGCCCCACAGTGCCAGATATGCCCCCAGTGCCAGATATACATGTCCCCCCAGTGCCAGATATGCCCCCAGTGCCAGATATATATGTCCCCACAGTGCCAGTTATGCCCCCAGTGCCAGCTATGCCCCCAGTGTCAGAAATACATGTCCCCCTAGTGCCAGCTATTCCCCCAGTGCCAGATATACATGTCCCCACAGTGCCAGCTATGTCCCCAGTGCCAGATATATATGTCCCCCTCAGTGCCAGATATACATGTCCCCACAGTGCCAGATATGCCCCCAATGCCAGATATACATGTCCCCCCAGTGCCAACTATGCCCCCAGTGCCAGATATACATGTCCCCCCCTCCCCCCTCATGCTGCTCACCGCGCTGCTGCTGTTTTGTGAGGGGAGGAGAGCGCAGCACGCGCCTCTCCTGCCCCTCACTCTCTGGCAACGGTATCTCTCTTCAATTAGGCGCCAGTCCGTGAGCCAATCAAAGCTCGTGGTCCGGCAGCCAATCAGGAGCCTCAGCTGCCGGTCCGTGAGCTCTGATTGGCTCATGGACCGGCGCTGAATTGAAGAGACACCGCCGCCAGAGACAAGACAAGTGTGTGTGCCGGGCAGCGGTGTCCAGGAGCCGGCCGAGCCGCATGCGGCGGATGAAAGAGCCGCATGCGGCTCGAGAGCTGCGGGTTGGCCACACCTGCACTACAATGTTTTCTCACCATCTGCAGACAGAAGGATAAAACGGTGTCCTTTTATACAGGAAGAGATGACTACCTCCCAACTGTCTCGATTTTGATGGGGCAGTTCTGGTTTTCAGGCATTGTGCCGCTGTCCCACTTCTGGGTTGCAGTGTCCCGCAGTGTCGGGGGGAGGGGGCAGAGATGGGAGGCCCTCTCTCACTTGCTGCTCTGTGAATAGATAGGGAGGGAATACAGAGCGCTGAGCATGACCCCACTGTGACAAAAATGGGGGCATGGCTCGTGACCGAATCACTTCCCACTTGGCCTCCCCCCCTAAATTAAGGTGCGCAAATTTGGGAGGTATGGATGACTGCTAATAACCTTATAATCCGCAGTATTGAATAACATTAGTATTCAGGGATTACATTGAAACTCAATACCACCTATACCGAAACAGCTAACAGGAAATGAAACATAACATAATTACCCTTGCACAGGGGCGTTTCTACAGAGGAGGGGGCCTGTGTGCACCTCCGTGTGGGCCCCCTCCTCTGAACGGCGCTGTAGACTCCGGCAATGTGCCGGAGTCTACTGTGCATGCACAGGTCTCCGGAAACATGGCGCCCGTCATGATCTGAAGACCAATTTGGCTACCGAGCATGCGCGGTGGCCATTTTGGCGGCGATTTCCACCGCGGACGCTGCGCCCGCCGCTGGACTCTGGTTAGGTAAGTATTTAAATGGGTGCAATGTGTGCGGTGTGGGCCCCCCCTGGACCCAGGGTCCCGTGTGCACCGCACACATTGCACCCATTATAGAAATGCCAATGCCACAGCATAATAAAAGGCTAGTGGCATGGGATATATGTCAAAGATTAAAAATTGCAAGAAGGTATAAAAATTAGAGATGTTCTAAATCATCTCCGTGTTTTATTTTTGGCAAAAACCACCCTCAAGTGTTTTGGTTTTGATAAAAACAGCCAACATCATGTAATTAAGGCCTGTTAGGTTTTGTCCAATAACAATCATTCACAGTCATTTGCAGTGTGAAATGTCACCTGAATCACAATTACATGCCATTTAAAACATGTGAGATTTGGTTTTTGGATCCAAGGTCTGAACTTGGCAGGGTGACCTGACCAGGGTCGGATTGCCCCACCAGGACAGATTCCGATGGGCTGGTCCCATATCCCCCTCAGCCAAGCTGATTCACACTCAGGCTGGGCTGGCTCACACTGCTTCCAGTACTTGCGGTTCATTGGAACGCAATCCAGAAGTTAGGCTAGAATGGACTTCCAGGTGCCGCTAGCTGTGAAAAGTGGTGAAGCTGTTCTATCAACAGGGGACCTGGAGAAAGTTAACCAGCCCAGTAGCATCCTCTCCCTGGCCCCGGCCAAAGGTCTCTTCAACCAGCCCAGACTGGGAGCAGTAGCATAGCGATGGTCGGAGCCGGGTTCACTACACCCGCCGCCACCCTAGCTCTCACACTCTTACTGAACTGGCCAGAGCAGCAACTGAGCACTGAAGGTGACCTGGCAGAGAGGATATTTTTAATTACATTATTTGTATTATCATGATGGTGTAAGGGTTAGGGCGTCCCCGGTCACAGCATATGGTTTGGGGACTGGACAGGAGCAGGATGTACCTTGTTCTCAGGATGCCAGCTGATCAGGCAGCCCTGGGACAATCTCTATTGCAAAGTCCTTCAGAAAGTCCTTCAGCCCTATAGCTGCCCAATGTTTGTCCATGATGTTGGGCCTTTTTATGTAATGCGGTGGCTATGTAATGTATGTAATGTGGTGGCAACGTATGTAATGTGGCGGCAACGCATGTAATGCAGTGGCTACATATGTAATGTGGTGGCTACGTATGTAATGTGGTGCTATTTGTGTAATGTGGTGTTATTCATATAATGTGGTCCTATAAGTGTAGTGCGGTGCTATACATGTAATGCGGTGCTATACATGTAGTGTGGTGCTATTCGTGTAATGTGGTGCTATTCATGTAATAATGTGGTGGCAATGTATGTAATCAGGGGCGGATTGGCCACTGGGACAGATTCCGCTGTGCTGGTCCCCTGTGCCTGTGTTTCACTACATGTGTGTGCTCACTTCCTGTATTGTGCTGTATGTAGTGTGTGCTCCCTCCCTGTACTGTCCTGTATGTAGTGTGTGCTCCCTCCCTGTACTGTCCTGTATGTAGTGTGTGCTCCCTCCCTGTACTGTGCTGTATGTAGTGTGTGCTCCCCCTCCCTCTACTGTGCTGTATGTAGTGTGTGCTCCCTCCCTGTACTGTCCTGTATGTAGTGTGTGCTCCCTCCCTGTACTGTCCTGTATGTAGTGTGTGCTCCCTCCCTGTACTGTATGTAGTGTGTGCTCCCCCTCCCTCTACTGTGCTGCATGTAGTGTGTGCTCCCTTCCTCTACTGTGCTGTATGTAGTGTGTGCTTCCTCCCTGTACTGTCCTGTATGTAGTGTGTGCTCACTTCCTGTATTGTGCTGTATGTAGTGTGTGCTCCCTCCCTGTACTGTCCTGTATGTAGTGTGTGCTCACTTCCTGTATTGTGCTGTATGTAGTGTGTGCTCCCTCCCTGTACTGTGTCCTGTATGTAGTGTGTGCTCCCCCTCCCTATACTGTGCTGTATGTAGTGTGTGCTCCCCCTCCCTCTACTGTGCTGTATGTAGTGTGTGCTCCCCCTCCCTGTACTGTGCTGTATGTAGTGTGTGCTCCCTCCCTGTACTGTGTCCTGTATGTAGTGTGTGCTCCCCCTCCCTATACTGTGCTGTATGTAGTGTGTGTTCCCCCTCCCTCTACTGTGCTGTATGTAGTGTGTGCTCCCCCTCCCTATACTGTGCTGTATGTAGTGTGTGCTCCCCCTCCCTGTACTGTGCTGTATGTAGTGTGTGCTCCCCCTCCCTATACTGTGCTGTATGTAGTGTGTGCTACCCCTCCCTGTACTGTGCTGTATGTAGTGTGTGCTCCCTCCCTATACTGTGCTGTATGTAGTGTGTGCTCCCCCTCCCTGTACTGTGCTGTATGTAGTGTGTGCTCCCACTCCTTGTACTTTGAAACAGATAAGGTTAAAAAAAAAGGGGTTTGTAGAATGACAAATCAATAAATTCAGAAGTAGATTAAAGGCATGACAGCAGTGACAGTAGATACTGAAAGTGGGCATATCAGTCCTTGTATATTCAGATGTGCAGATGTACATCAGGGAAGGGCAATGTAGCAGCAGGTAAACATTAGCATAACGTAAAGCAAAGGAGGCCCCAACTGTGTCTATCTCAGAACCAGGACCTCTGAGGAGTGACCCCGCCCTCTTGACAGTCCCCTCCCCCTCAACAGACTCCGCCCCATTAGGGCTGCTTCCATAAATTTCCTGGGCTGGTGTTCGATCCCAATCCGCCCCTGGACCTGATCCAGGACCCGATGCTACCGTGAACCCTATAGTGACCTGAGCCTGGACTCGGAACCCCAAAGTTTGGGTGTCTTTGGTTTTCAGCAAAACTGACGCGCTCATCTCTAATAAAACACAGGCATGAGAAATGGACAGCTACTGTATATACTGTATATACAAAAAACACTTGCTTACTAATCCAATCTTTCTTCTCTCTTAGAGCATTACTGGGAGTACCCCTCACACCTGCATGGGGACCTCGATGGATTCCCAGACTCCCAGCTCACAGAACTGCAGAGCGTACAACCCCCGCAGCTGCAACAGCTGTACAGACACATGGAATTGGAACAAATGCATGTTTTGGAACCTGGAATAACTGCTCCTCATCCGCACCTGCAACTGACACACCAGGTAAGTTCATATGTTTGATACAGTGCAGATGAAGCTTCATCATCTAACATCACTGTCATGGAAATACAGGGAGGGGTGCAATATTAATGCTTTTTTAAGCAACTGCAGATTGCACAGAGTGGAGGCAACCATGTTGTGGCAGCCATCATTGATGACAATGCACTGTGCATCTGAGTTCTTATCACGCTTGGAGAAAGAAATTATTTGCTTATTGTTGAGGCCAGAGCCTTATTAAGACCTGGTGGACAAGAGCTGTACCTAGGCATTTTAATGCCATGTGTCAGAAAGAGCATTGGTATACACTCCACCCCCATATTTTAAATAGGAACAGCACGCAGCAAAGGTGGTGAATGGTCTCGTGGGTAAGCGGCACCTCTAATTCACATACGCCAAACAGTAGTACCCCTTATACATGTTACGGCACAGAGTAGTACCCTTTATACATGTTAGGCCTCACAGTAGAGCGCCTTATTCACATTACAATGCACAGTAGTACCCCTTATACATGTTTCTCCACACAGTAGTACCCCTTATTCACATTATGATACACAGTAATAATTCCCTGTGCACATTATGCCACACAGTAGTAATGCCCCTTACACATTATGCCACTCAGTAGTATTGTCACCACCCTCCTACCCCCTGGGCTCTCTCTCCTATATACAGTACACACCCAATCACTGCCACCATCACAGTGTCTAACACAGTTAGTGTGCCTGAACTCTTGACTTTGCCACCTTACACAGCTTTTCACTTCAAGGGCATCACTGTGGGAGTGTAGAGAGAACAGGCGCCATGATGTCCTACAGGAGGGAGTTGAGGAAAGCTGTGGTGGAGAACAGAGTGAGTCAGGCTGCTCAAGCAGTGCTTCAGTAAAGGAGCAGGGCGCACAACTACTAACATACATAGCAGTAGGAGCCTGGCAAACATAATTCTGCAGCAGCGGCCGGTTCCGCCCACATGGCTCTGTGTGGTGGCCCCAGCTGCACCACCCTAGGTACAGCTCTGTGTTGAACCCTAGAAAATACAATAGTTTGGGCTTCCTCCCCAGGATAAACCCAAGACAAAAACAGGTTGAGGGAATTTCTTGTGAGTCTTTCTTGCATCATTAAAGACTTGACCTTGGTTCTAGCCCATACTGTATATTTGGATTCCAGTATATTGTAAACTGTATATAACTATCTTCTTGTACTTGTCCTGTACTGTACATTACTGTGTATGGGCAGTTCCGTAAGAGGGCTTTGCCAAGACGGGTACCGCCCACACCCGACCATGCCCACTAATTGGTTGCATCATGAGGGGGCAGGGCCACAGGCACGGGTAAGTGGAGCACGGCCCGGAGTGTCCTCACTCTGGAGGGGCTGCACAGACTGCAGGGTGTCTGGCTGGTATTTCTAAAGGACGCATCACAAGGAACTGCAGCAGAGATTCTGGCTTCAAGGATCTGTTCCAGGCACCATGCCAACCAGATGTAGGGACTGTGGGACAGTGACGGTTCCGCCCACAGAGCCCGGCGCTCTGTCCAGCGGCACTGCTTGCTAGTTCCGGCCCTGTGTGTGGTTGTGAGTACATAATGTATCTTTCCTGGCCCAAACAACCTTTGTATTGGCTATATTGATTATTGGAACTTAATATTTCTAGATCACTGTTTCATGAGAGTCTATATATTAATTTATATATGTGTTTATATATAAACCTGTGTATTGTTAAGCTAAATATTAAATATTCCTAAAATAAATGCAGTATTTATGTTTCGTTAATATGGGCCTACATTATGTACTTTGAGAGAGATAAAGTACCAGCCAATCAGCACCTAGCTGCCATGTTACAGGCTGGGTTTGAAAAATGACAGGAGCTGATTGGTTGGTACTTTATCACTCTCCAGTTTATCGCCAAGGCTTAGTACATCTTCTGCTCGTAGTATATAAATATGAGTCTCTTTAAACTGACTTGATTTTTAGAACTGCAGACAGAAAAACTGTTACATTTAATTGAATTTAGTTCTATTTGGGCTGTATTTTATAATTATTATTATTATTATTATTACTAGTTACCAGCCTGTCAAACTGACCGAACAACTTAATAGTAAGGTCAGCGCCGGCGGCTGTGTATGCTCGAACGGAGCAACACTTGAACTGCTCCGTCGGGCACCATCTAGTGGCTGCCAGTGCGCACAACACTTCAATTCCCCTCATAGAGGTGACGAGCAGCGTTAGACCTTTATTATATAGGATTACTGTTATTATTACTATTATTATCATTAATAATAATAATAATAACAATAATAATAATAATAATAATAATTATTATTATTATTATTATACTATATTTGCTTCCTTTATGTTAAGTTTTTAAAGTTACCTATAATATTCTGGGGGTGATTCAATTGTTTGTGGCTACCATTAGGGGGCGCAAAACAGAGCAAATAAATTGTTGCTCCGATTAGACGCCCATTAACTGTGGGGGGAACATTTCTTCTCGCTGCCACCTGAGATGCAAGAAGAAATATGTGCAAAGTCTGTGATTTAGGTGCCCAAACTCTTCTAACCAGGACTAGAGGGGATTATCCGCTACTTGCGGCTAAACCCCATCTATTGGGTGCATATAAAGCAATCGGTAACCAATCAGAGAAACAGTTGAATTGCTCTGATGGGCGCCCATTACTTTGGGGACCCAAAAAACATTTAAATTCCCAACCCCCGGTTCCGCGGCCGTGTTTTGGATTCGGACGCGTTTTGGCAAAACTTCCCTGAAAACTTTTTGTCGGATTCGGGTGTGTTTTGGATTCGGGTGTTTTTTTTTTCAAAACCCCCTCAAAAACAGCTTTAATCATAGAATTTGGGGGTAATTTTGATCCTATAGTATTATTAACCTCAATAACCATAATTTCCACTCATTTCCAGTCTATTCTGAACACCTCACACCTCACAATATTATTTTTAGTCCTAAAATTTGCACCGAGGTCGCTGGATGACTAAGCTAAGCGACCCAAGAGGGCAGGACAAACACCTGGCCCATCTAGGAGTGGCACTGCAGTGTCAGACAGGATGGCACTTAAAAAAATAGTCCCCAAACAGCACATGATGCAAAGAAAAGAGATAAAGAGGTGCACTGTGGTCGCTGGACGGCTAAGCTAAGCGACACAAACACCTCAATATCACAGGAATTATTCGTTCTAATCAATGGTATTATTGGTCCAAATCACTGGAAGAAAATGACAAAATCACTGGAATTATTTGCCAAGATCACTGTAATTAATATATATAAATCACTGATATTAATTGGTAAAATCTCGCTATCGCCTGCCTAGTGAAGTGGAATCTAGATGGGATTTTGTACCGGGGACACAATAACTTCATCAATTGTCTAAATCCCAATGCACTAATGGCAGAAAATGGGCACATGTCTATCAGCGCACTGATTATACTGATCACTGATTATACTGATCACTGATTATACTGATCACTGATAATACTGATCACTGATAATACTGAGCACTGATTATACTGAGCACTGATTATACTGAGCACTGATTATACTGAGCACTGATTATACTGATCACTGATAATACTGATCACTGATTTTACTGATCACTGATTATACTGATCACTGATTATACTGATCACTGATTTTACTGATCACTGATTATACTGATCACTGATTATACTGATCACGGATTATACTGATCACTGATAATACTGAGCACTGATTATACTGAGCACTGATTATACTGAGCACTGATTATACTGAGCACTGATTATACTGATCACTGATTTTACTGATCACTGATTATACTGAGCACTGATGATACTGAGCACTGATTATACTGATAACTGATGATACTACGGAGAACTGACACTGAGCAGCGAGAACAGCACTGGACTATTGTACTGTAGTATACTGGTCACCACAATGCAGCACTGACACTGAGCACAGATATTAAGCACTGATCAGGATACTAGAAGTTACACGGTGCAGCAAGATAACGCTATGGCCTACTGTACTGTACTACTATATACTGGTGGTCACCACAATGCAGCACTGTACTACTGTATATACTGCTCACAAAAATACAGCACAGATATGGAATGGATACTTGCAGTGACACAGAGCTGCAAGATACAGCAATGGCCTACTGTACAACTATATACTGTTGGTCACCAAAATGCTGCACTGTACTATTATATATACTGCTCACAAAAATGCAGCACACTGATCACAGATATTTGCAGCACACTGAGCACAGATATGGAGCTTTTCAGGAAGAGAACGTAGATATTTGCAGCACACTGAGCACAGATATTTGCAGCACACTGAGCACAGATATGGAGCTTTTCAGGCAGAGAACGTAGCCACGTCCTCTCTGTTCAATCTCCAATGCACGAGTGAAAATGGCGGTGATGCGCGGCTCTTTATATAGAATACGAATCTCGCGAGAATCCGACAGCGGGATGATGACGTTCGGGTTAACCGAGCAAGGTGGGAAGACCCGCGGCTGCCTCGGAACCGTGTAAAATAGGTGAAGTTCGGGGGGGTTCCGATCTCAACGAACCGAATCCGCTCATTTCTGAACACAATATGATCTTATTAACCGTTACTGTTGCAGATTGATGCTCAGCACTACTGGCAAGCCTCAGCAAACATTCCCAATGCATTATTGCTTCTCCCAAAAAATCTTAAACCCATACATTCGCTAAAGTTCTAGAGCCTGATTCAGAGATGTATGCAATGTCAATGCTGTATGCAGTGGAGTGATTGTTGCATCTGCGAATGCATCCAAGTTGCACCGCGCATGTGTACAAGTTGCATGTCGCATGGGTACAAGTCACACCACGCATGTGTACAAGTCGCCAGTAGTGTCGGGGGGGAAGGGTACAAACTATCCTGGCCCAGGTCTGATGGAGGGGCCCAGTGGGGGCCCGGATCCACTCCCCCTTACCTGGTAGCAGCTGCTGTAGCTCTTCTTTTCAGCCCAGCACAAGCAGACTCCATGTGGCCATGGAGGCACTTAAAAAAGTTAAAATACCATTTTTTTCAGCATTTTTTTTCTAAGGGTGCATGACCACACCTCCTGTGATTAGGCCACACCCCTAAAAAGTACCTGGGCCCAGCCAGGCTCTCAACTGCCCTGCAAGTCGCGCTGCGCATACGTACAACCCACACCATGGATGTCTACAAGTCGCATCGCGCATGTCTAGAAGTCGCATCGCGCATGTCTACAAGTTGCATCGCACATGTGCCACGATAGTGACATTTGCATGTTTTCACACAAATGCTGCATATAAATTTGCAGCTGGGAATGCATTAGCAAAAACATCTCTGACTCAGGCTTCTAGTTCTAAAACCACAATTAGTGGTGTAACTTTCAGTCTCTGTGGGTAGATTTATTGATATGCTGCAAAAGGATGGATTTCTATAACCGCCTATGATAGCAATACTGTAGGAAATTTAACAAGAAAACTTCACAGGGACAATAGACATACTGTATTAATACACAATGTATGTTACAGGTGTGTTACTATATTTATATGTAATGCACTGTGGGCCTAATACAAGGTTGATTCAAAACAACATTTTCCTCTAATGGGCAAGGCCATGTGCACTGCAGGTGGGTCAGATATAACATGTGCAGAGAGATTTAGATTTGGGTGGGTTATATTGTTTCTGTGCTGCTTTATGTTTACACTGCAATTTAGATTTCAGTCTGAACACACCCCGCCCAAATCTAACTCTCTCTGCACATGTTACACCTGCCCCACCTGCACTGCACATGGTTTTGCCCATTAGAGGAAAATGTTGTCTTGCAATCAACCCTGAATTATGCCCAGTATGTATAAACTGCTGCAAGTAACATCTGTACAAATTGTGAGCTTGGATATCATCGATTGCAATCGCTTATATAACTGGAGTTCTGTTGTCAGAACACCTATGTGTTGCAAGGAATAATGCTCCCCCTACTGTATATCATATAATGTATATTTTCTGAAAATATACCTTGTGAGTGCTGTTTATTCCCGACTTTGGATCTGTATATATATATATATAATTTTTGAATAACATTTCTCTGTAGGTGTCATATATGCCCCGCATGTGTGTGCAGTTCCATGCACCAGCCAGTTCAGAGGAAGATGACCACGAGAGACGCAGCCCGCCTTTGGAAGTGTCAGATGGAGAGATAGATTCCCGAGATCCTAGCTACGCGATGCTTCTTGGAGAAACAGGTCTGTAATTGGTATACTCATTACACTAGGACATTTTAGCCTAAAATACCACTCCTGGAAGACTTGTTTACATTTTAAATGAAAGGGGGTCTCATTAACAGAATGATGTTTAAAATTAGGAAAGAAAACCAATATCTAAATGTGCAATCTTCCTCCATGCAGTTAAATATCTTTCCTTTGCCTGACAAACCTTAGCAAGGAACGGGTTCGGTATGTTATTTCAGTCATCGGGATGCAGGCGGTCACATGACCGACATGGCTCATACATAGTCATTGTACTATTTTTTTGGTATTTGAACGTCCCGACTTCTACCCAAAAGAATATTTTTACCTTTGTGTGGAGCTATATTTAATAGTTGATCTGGATAAGCCTAGGCAATATCAAGACGTATATATCCTCAATTCTTTCTGCTGGGGGCAGAGCCGGTTTAAGGCTATGGGGGGCCCGGGGCACTTCAGAGTGCGGGGCCCTTACTAAAGAGGAAGTAGATTAAATATATAGATAGATAGATAGATAGATAGATAGATAGATAGATAGATAGATAGATAGATAGATAGATAGATAGATAGATAGATTCTATCTATCTATCTATATATCTATATATATATACACATACATATATATCTATATATATCTATATATATATATATATATATATATATATATAAAAATAACCCAGAGCCTACATTTTTTTCATTTTCAGCAGCAGGGAAAAACCAATGAAAGATAGTCAGCCTTACTTGCTCAGGTTGCTGTCAGTGTCTGCTGAGACAGAGGAGTTCGAGACCTCGATCCTCTCTGCCTCTAGTCTCCGTTAAGGGCTCCAGGCTTCCTGTGCTGGGCTGGCTCCACATGTTGCCAGGGTTCGAGTTCTTCTTCCTTCCTCCCCTCTGCAGCCTGCGCGCCCAGCCAATGACTGAGCCGCAGGCTGCTGCTTAAACCGCTATTGGACAGCTGAGCCGTCGCTCAGCTGTCCTCTACTCTCTGCTATGCAGCGCCGCTGCGGGGAGCCGGGAGCGCAGCAGCACCACAGAGCGGATCGGTAAAAGCGATCTGTTCTGTGGAAGGGGGCCCCTTTTAGAAAGGGGGGTCCGGGGTACGTATCCCCGGGACCCCCCCCCCCCTTAATCCGGCTCTGGCTGGGGGTAACATTCACCAACATGAGCTATAATTTCCTGCAAGCTATCTTCTCAGATCTTTACCTCTTATATAACAGGCAACAAGAAGAAGATCCGACTGTATCAGTTTCTCCTAGAGCTACTGCAAAGCGGGGACATGAAAGACAGCATCTGGTGGGTGGATAAAGACAAAGGGACATTTCAATTCTCCTCCAAGCACAAAGAAGCCCTTGCACACCGATGGGGTATTCAAAAGGGAAACCGTAAGAAGATGACCTATCAGAAGATGGCTAGAGCATTGCGCAACTATGGCAAGACTGGAGAAGTGAGAAAGGTGAAGAAGAAGTTGACCTATCAGTTCAGTGGAGAAGTTCTGCACAAAATGTACACGGGTCGGAAGCATTTTCATCATTAAGATGGCAAACACATCCGGGGCCGCCATCAGGGGGGGACTGCCGGGATAGGAGTCCAGGGACCGGGCCGTGATGGGCTCAGATTGACGTGCATTGCAAGTTGCCATAGAGGAACAGCACCAGCAGCATTTTGAATTTGGCACTTGCCGTGGGTTATTTGGCCACAGCGGCAACTCCTCATTGGCTGCCAGTCCACAAGCTCCAATTGGCTCGCAGCCAGCTCCAAATTTGCAATTCCAGTGGCGCTGTGCCTCTATGGCTGCCTGCTCTGGACTCTTTCCCTGTGCTGCTGCAGTGGTCCTGGCTCACCGCGGTCATACCTGCAGTAGGTGCACTACCTGATGTCCTGCAACCAGCGCTCAGAACAGTGTGTGATAGCCGCAGGGGGAGTGAAAGGAGTGGACAGTCCATTCTGGCAGCCCAGGGCCCCAGCATTTCTGATGGCAGCCCTGTATACATCTACATGTACAACACAGAAGTGCCCTTACGTATTCAATTGGTACGAAAGACTCCACCGCTTTCTTCAGAAGAGGAAAGCATTTACTGTATTTGTAAATACTAATATTATAGTAATTATTTTTCTATGTGTACGAAGTGTGCTTTAATGAGAAATCAGCATCTTACCACTCAGTGAAGGAGATGAGCGCTATATGGGGAGTACCCGAAACATTTATTAATTTCAGCATTATTATAAAAAAATAAATTAATAATTTGTATAATATTTTACCTGAGAAGTACAAATGCTGAAATTGTTTAGCAGTGTTAATAAAAAAATAAAAACATTTTAAAATTGCTTCCGGAATGAAATATTGAAGTTTTGTAGAATTTGATTATTTTCAGTAAATGATTAAATATAGACCTCTTATCTTCCAGTTCATTATGAGATTGTGAGCCCATAGTTTGGTTACAGCTTCCATGGTTTTTAGTACAGAATTAAAGATAAGCCACATACTGTATAAAGCAAAGGGACACATAGGTCATTGTGATATACAGTAGTTGTGACTGGCGTCATTGTTTAGGTGAGTTAATGCAATGGTCTACACCACAGCCCTGATTAAATTACACTTCCAAAAGATACGTAAGAAGAGATAGGTTTCCCGTGGCACTGAAAATAGACCCACAATTAAGAATTCCACTCAAAAGTGGAATAGAGTGTTAAAAATTGGACTCTTTAAACACTTCAGTACGTAGTATGAGCAGGGCCGAAACTAGGATTTTCGTCACCCGTGGGAAAAAAAGAAAATTGTCGCGCCCCCCACCCTCCCAAAAAAACAAAACAAAAACAAACTCTGTCAGACTAAAATATCATATTATCAAAAAAATGCGAAAAAAGAGGATACTATTGGACAATATTCCCCTATGTGCCTCAAATACCCAATGCGTCACATGCCCCGCCAGCATGTTCAACTACATGCTCCTTTGTGTGTCCTCATACATTGCACTATATCATAACACTTCATCACTGCACTACATTCCCCTATCCACTGCACTACATCACTATACTACATCCCCTACACGCTGAACTACATCACTACACTACATGCCCCTATGCTCTGCACTATATACCCTATATGCTACACTACATAACTACACTACATCCCCTTATATGCTAAACCACATCAGTACACTACGTGCCCCTATATACTGCAATACATTACTACACTACATACCCTATATGGTACACTACATCACTACACTACATCACCTTATATGCTACACCACATCAGTGCACTACATGCCCCTATATACTGCAATACATCACTACACTACACAGTGCCGTAACTAGGCATTTTAGCGCTGTGTGCAAGAAACGACATTGGCACCCCCCCCCCCCATGCAAGATAGGGGCAGTGCACGCCGTAGGCGCGCTAAAAATATATAGGGGCGTGGCTTCATGGGGAAGGGGCGTGGCCACAAAATAATAGCAATTCATACTACGGTGCACAGTAGTCTCTATTATTCAAATTACGCTGCACAGTAGCGCCACTACACCAGGTAGAGCCCCTTTTATACATTACAGCAGACAGCGTCCCCCTTTTTACACATTACAGCAGACAGTCCCCCTTTTTACACATTGCGGCAGCCAGTCCCCCTTTTTACACATTGCGGCAGCCAGGCCCCCTTTTTACACATTGCAGCAGCCAGTCCCCCTTTTTACACATTGCGGCAGCCAGTCCCCCTTTTTACACATTGCGGCAGCCAGTCCCCCTTTTTACACATTGCAGCAGCCAGGCCCCCTTTTTACACATTGCGGCAGCCAGTCCCCCTTTTTACACATTGCGGAAGCCAGGACCCCTTTTTACACATTGCGGCAACCAGTCCCCCTTTTTACACATTGCGGCAGCCAGTCCCCCTTTTTACACATTATGGCAGACGGTGACCCCCAGAGAGAGAGAGAGAGAGAGAGAGAGAGAGGGATATACTTACCTTCTCCCCGCTGACAGGCTCCTCGTGCTGGCATCTCCCTCTGTGCAGTGTGCAGGCATCGGACAAGGAGGAGGAGGGAGGAGACTGGAGCCGCAGCAGCGCTATGTCATTGGTAGTAAGCGCCGCTGCAACATCCCTCTCTCCTTCCGTATAGGCTGCCTGGCGCTGCTGTGGATGCTGGGATGGAGGAACCGCATCCCAGCATCCACAGCAGTGCCGGGCAGCCAACACGGAAGGAGAGGGAGCTGCTGTAGCGGCGCTTACTACCAATGACATAGCGCTGCTGCGGCTCCAGTCCCCCTCCCTCCTCCTTCTCAGCTGCCTCCGGCGCTTCTCTCTCCTCCAGCGCGGCTGCGGCGCACGGCGCAAACTTCAGAGGCGGCATGTAATGAGTCAATTTGACTCATTACATGCCGCTGGCCGTGCGCCCTCAGGGCAACTGCGCTGTGTGCCAAGCCCACTTGGCACACACATAGTTACGGCCCTGACACTACATACCCTATAAGCTACACCAAATCCCCCCATCTGGGAGGAAAGTAGAGGTTGATACTGCTAACTGGGAGCACAGTGCGCTTCTATAGCTTGTACAGTGCACTGCACGCTAGTCGCAGCACTGCATGGCAAAGAAGAGAGTTTATGACAGTAGCCGGCATAGGAGAGATCCCAGGTACTGGAGCTCACCTGCACAGTTCCGGAGCCAGCTGCAGACAGACAGGTGGGTGAGAAACATTGCCCTGGGAGCTGTCTGCTGTCTCACAGGAGCAGCACAGCACTGCCGGTTAAAAAAAAACAATACCTGCTCCTCTGTAACTCCTTGGCACCCCCTTAAATCCTGCCCCCTTAGCCCCCCACCCCCCCCCCCCCCTAGTTACGGCCCTGGTATGAGTTCTAATTCCACTTCTCATTTCATATGGATATGAGGGTGAAGATAAAGGAACAACAACTTTGGTACTCAGAAATCTGTAAGCTACATTGAGCTAGAAAATGTTTATCTATATAAATTCTCAACCAAACGTTCTTTGGAGGTCATTCCGAGTTGTTCGCTCGCAAGCGGATTTTAGCAGATTTGCTCATGCTAAGCCGCCGCCTACTGGGAGTGAATCTTAGCATCTTAAAATTGCGAACGATGTATTCGCAATATTGCGATTACACACCTCGTAGCACTTTCTGAGTAGCTTCAGACTTACTCGGCATCTGCGATCATTTCACTGCTTGTCGTTCCTGGTTTGACGTCACAAACACACCCAGCGTTCGCCCAGACACTCCTCCGTTTCTCCGGCCACTCCTGCGTTTTTTCCGGAAACGGTAGCGTTTTTTCCCACACGCCCATAAAACGGCCTGTTTCCACCCAGTAACACCCATTTCCTGTCAATCACATTACGATCGCCAGAACGATGAAAAAGCCGTGAGTAAAATTACTAAGTGCATAGCAAATTTACTTGGCGCAGTCGCAGTGCGAACATTGCGCATGCGCATTAAGCGGAAAATCGCTGCGATGCGAAGATTTTTACCGAGCGAACAACTCGGAATGAGGGCCTTTATTGGAGTAATTTCCACACTCCATACATCTGAGGTGTATATTCCAGCACTATGCCTGTGGAAAAGAACTGTTGAGTAGCGAAACGTGTTGCATCCCTCTTAAAAGTCAAACAAATTACTTTTTGCCTGCAGAAAAATTATTTTCAGTCAGTTTTATTTTCATTTTTCAGTTATTGGGGGGGATTCAGAGCTGATTGTAGATGTGTGAAAAACGCACATCTACGATCACAATCTCTGACATGCGGGGGGGACGCCCAGCACAAGGCTAGTCCGCACCGCATGGAAGGCCCTACCCCCCCTCCTGCACACGTGCGAAAGCATCGCACAGCAGCGATGCTTTCGCACCTGGCGAGTACCCGCCTGGCTGCGGGTAGCCGTGTTTTTGGCCACAGCGCCTGCATGTGATGTCACGCAGCCGCCGCGGCCCACCCCGCAAATGGTCTGGACGTGCCTTCGTTGTCCAGACTGCACCCCCCAACGCAACCAACGCCCTGCGACCCCCTCTGCCTGTCAATTAGGCAGAGGCGATCGCACCAGTGAGAATCACTCCCATGGTGCGCTCCCAACATTTTCTCAAAAGGCTGCAGACAGAGATTAAGAAGGCTGAGGGCTGCCTAAGCACGAAGCCACATAAGTGCCCTGGTTTTTGTGACTAATTGGTTAAAGACAGGGCAGTGCTAGCTTAGTGATGTCATTTTGGGTCAGGTGCTTTTATCTGCCTATTAGGTAGATTACCATAGAAACATAGAAACATAGAATTTGTCGGCAGATAAGAACCACTTGGCCCATCTAGTCTGCCCCTTTTTTTTTTTTTTATCTCTAACCTTAATTGATCCTTATTTCTTTGTAAGGATATCCTTATGTCTACCCCATGCATGTTTAAATTGCTCTACTGTCTTAGCCTCTACCACCTCCGATGGGAGGCTATTCCACTTGTCCACTACCCTTTCTGTGAAGTAATTTTTCCGCAAATTTACCCTGAACCTCCCCCCTCCAGTCTCAGTGCATGTCCTCGTGTCCTATTGCTTCTCTTCATTTGGAGAATGTTTCCCTCCTGGACTTTGTTAAAACCCTTGATATATTTGAAAGTTTCTATCATGTCCCCCCTTTCCCTTCTCCTCTCCAAACTATACATATTGAGATTTCTTAGTCTTTCTGGGTATGTTTTGTGATGTAGGCCATGCAACATTTTAGTTGCCCTTCTTTGTACAGTTTCTAATGTATTAAAATCCTTTTGAAGATATGGCCTCCAGAATTGAACACAGTATTCTAGATGAGGCCGTACCAATGACCTATACAGTGGCATTATTACTTCTTTCTTTCTGCTGCTGATTCCTCTCCCAATGCAGCCAAGCATCTGACTAGCCTTCCTCATTGCTTTGTTACATTGCTTACCTGCCTTTAAGTCAACTGAAATAGTGACTCCTAGATCCCTTTCCTCCTCAGTAGTTTCCAGTATAGTGCCATTAATACTATATTTAGCCTTTGGATTTTTGAGACCCAAGTGCATGATTTTGCATTTTTTGGCATTAAACTGTAATTGCCGCACTCTTGACCATTCCTTTAGTCTACCTAGATCCTCAATCATTTGTTTTACCCCACCTGGTGTGTCTACCCTGTTGCATACCTTTGTGTCATCTGCAAACAGGCATACTTTCCCTTTAATGCCATTTGCAATGTCACCAATAAAGATATTAAAAAGCACTGGTCCAAGTACAGATCCCTGGGATACTCCACTGGTAACATTTCCCTCCTGTGAATGCACTCCATTTACCACAACTCTCTGTTTTCTATCCTTCAACCAAGATCTTATCCATTCAATAATCCTAATATCCTAATAGATTGTAGGAGAAGTGTATAATACAGTACTTATAGGCATGTACTGGGGGCCATCTTTCTCTTTGCCATTTGGAAGCCTCTCCCACCCACCCTGCAATTTTTCACTTTGTTTTTTGGTTCACTATTTTGGATTCTATTTCCTTATTAGTAGTTGGCTTTGATAGCCAGATTGGCGGAAAGTCGCTACCAGCCAGCGGTCAAAAGCTTGCATAAGTGGTCATTGTGGGGCACCCCCTTTTGGTAAGACGGCGAGTGTGTCCTCCCCCTGCTGATGGACTACGGACATTCCCGTGCGGTTTTGTCCATTACTCTGCTAGAGTAAAGGGGGTGAGTCCTGCACAATGCGGGTTATGCTTTAGGGGGCGGTGGTAAGTCCCCTCCTAGGTCATTTGGTGTTATTCTAGTTGACTGGTGCTGGTGAGTTAGTAGCGCTTTTTCTTTGCCATCCTCCAATACATAATTAAACCTAGGTCATCAAACAGTAAATACCTGTTAACCTTTTAAATCTAGAAGTAGGTGTCCGTGTCGTCATTTCTTGGTGATAAGCTAGTTTAAGTATATATATATTTAAGTGTGTCACAATAAAGTCATGGGTGACTTATACGGAATATAATATGGACCGAATTCAGTTGCATTAGTCATTCTGAAACTGGATTTTATTATTATATAAAACTGCATTTATTATTCTCCTGCACTGTATATAGCACCAGGGGAGTAGCGAGGGTGGCTCCGGTGGAGCGCAAGCTCCGGGCGCCCAAAAAGTTAGAGGGCGCCCTGTCGTCTGCCACCCCTCCTTCCCGTGGGCCACTGTGCTAGAAGCCGCAGATTAGGAGGAGGAGAAGCAGTTGGGATGGGGGGGGGGGGGGGGAAGAGGCGCGCACGCGCACACACACACCCACACACACACACACACCAGTGTTCATTTTGTTGGGAGCCAATTAGGTAAATTTTTGTATTTTAGGAGGAAAACCAGCACGGGGAGAATATACAAACTCCACGCAGTTAGGACCATGGTGGGAATTAAACCCATGACCTCAGTGCTGTGAGGCAGTAATGCTAACTATTACACCATCCGTGCTGCCATGTCCCTATATTGTAGTTGCAAGCCTTCGGCACACACTGACCCTATATTAAACATGGGGGCACCAAAAAGGAAACTTTCGCCCTGAGCTCCAGAGGGTCTAGAACTGGCCCTGTCACCGATTTAAGATTTTTAAATATTGTTTCTTTTCAAATGTAACATACACCCACATGTTGGCTAGGCCCCAATTCAGTACAGGGGAGGGGGGCGCCAAAACACACCTCTGCATAGCACTGATATATTCTGTACAAGCAGATGCCTTTTATTAAGGCTATTTTATTAAGGTTATTTTCCCATCCAGTGCAACACACTACCAGAGCATATTTTCACAGAAGCCATTTAAGCTAGCGGAATATGCACTTTGGGGGTAATTCAGACCTGATAGCTGCTGTGCGTTTTCGCACAGCGGTTGCAATCAGGCACAAACTGCGCATGCATATGCACCGCAATGCGCAGGCGCGTCGCATGGTTACAAAGCAGATCACTGCTCAGCGATGGGTTTGTGCGACGTGCAATTGCAAAGAGATTGACAGGAAGAAGGCGTTTGTGGGTATCAACTGACTGTTTTCAGGGAGTGTCTGGAAAAACGCAGGCGTATCCATGTGATCGCAGTGGCTGAGTAAGTCCTGGGCTGCGCAGAGACTGCACAAAATCTGTTTGCACAGCTCTGCTACACAGGCGTTCGCACACTTACACAGCTAAGATACACTCTCCCTGTAGGCGGCGACTATCTGATAGCAGCAGTGCAAAAATTGCTTGCTAGCGATCAGGTCTGAATTAGGTCCTTTGTGCTAATGTTTTTCTTTAGATTCTGCTAAACAAGCTCAGCTGCATTGGTTTTAAGCAAATCGCTGCAACATATCTTTTCATACAAATAACTGTTACACCACTTTCAAAGTGTCGGAGGAAAACCCCAGACGGTGCATTTTGTGTTGCTCAGAAATGTGACTTTTACAAACACCAAATAGAAACCCACAGTTCAACTCCCAGAACCACAGTTTAATTTTCTTAAGATTCTGATAAACTTGCTTGTGTGAACTTGGCATGATAGGTAAGCATCAGCATTTTTACAGTAGAGAATGGAGAAGCTTGGAGACAATGAAGCTCTTAGCATGTGCTACATTGTCTGCTGGAAAAAGTTTATCACAGGCACGGGTTTCATACACAGCTGTTATCATCATTAAAGGGATTGGGACAGCAAATAGGGGGACTTTAACATGCAGAATTCCCTGATGCCCCGACAGATCGCCGATGCTCCTTACATATTATGTCCACACAGTAGAAGTGCCCATTATGCATTATGCAACACAGTAGTTGTGCTACTTACACATTATGCCACACAGTAGTTGTGCTACTTACACATTATGCCACACAGTAGTAGTGCTCCTTACACATTATGCCACACAGTAGTATTGCTTCTTACACAATATGCCACACAGTAGTAGTCTCCCTTACACAATATACCCACAGTAGTGGTGCCCCTTACACATGATACCACATAATAATAGTGTTCCTTACACAATATGCCACACAGTAGTAGTGTTCCTAACACATTATACCCACAGTATTAGTGCCCCTTACACATTATACCCACAGTAATAGTGACCCTTACACATTATACCACATAATAATAGTGTTCCTTACACAATATACCACACAGTAGTAATGCCTATTACACATTATGCCACACAGTAGTAATGCCCCTTCCCCCCAGGGCTCTCTTCTATATACAATAATCACCTGGTCACTGGCACTATCACAGTGTCTAACACACTGTTAGTGTATCTGGACTCTGCTGCCTTGCTTGTGTGCCCAACAGACACAGCTCCTCACTCTAAGCATGCTGCACATCATTGTGGCAGTGTAGAGGTCTCTCCTTTTGGGACTATGTAGGTCTCGCCCTACAGACGGCCAAGGCTGCCAAGAGAGATCCTGGGCCCTGTTACAGCAATTTCCCTGCACCCCCCCGGAGGGGGTGTGGCCACAGTATGCTGGGGGCATGGCTGCACCCCTTTGGGGATGATCATATAGAGATGCCTTCCCTTCCCACCACTACTAATACACATAGAAGCTAGCACCCGGCAAATATAGATTGCGGATGCGGCCGGTTCCACCCCCAGGGTATCCTGCACTACTTACAGCCCTGGGGGGCACATCAAAGTAAATAGTTCTAAAAGTTTAAAGGGGTTGTCAGATAGTGTGTGGGGACCCATTGGTGGTGGTTTCCATAAATTAAAATTTTATTCAATTTATTTTGTTATAATCAAATGCTTTTTTTTCTCTCTCTCTCTCTCTCTCTCTCTCAAATCATAATGCTGCAGATGGCTGAATCTTGTGAGTCTGACCCTGAGCCACCAGCCCTTGTCACGCGGCATAACTGGAGCCCTGCCAATTCACTGCGGACTGTAGACTAGCTGAGTGCGCTATCTATATAATTATGTAAATCGTGTATGTTTATATATGCACACACACATTTGTTTTCCCTTTTTTTAAGGAAGGGGGCACCAAACTCCATCTTGCCTCTGGGCGACTGTGATGAACTTCCGCCCCTCTGTAAAATTGGGTGGTCTTCAGTATGCCAACTGATGGGATCCCGGCGCACAGTATACCGGCGCCGGGATCCCGACAGCTGACATACCGACACTTATTCTCCCTCGTGGGGGTCCACGACCCCCCTGGAGGGAGAATAAAATAGTGTGGCACGCGTAGCGCGCCACCGTGCCCGTAGCGTGGCAAGCGCAGCGAGCCCGCAAGGGGCTCATTTGCGCTTGCCACACTGTTGGTAAGCCGGCGGTCGGGCTCCCGGCGCCGGTGTGCTGGTCGCCGGGAGCCCGACCGCCGGCATATCGTAGTGAACCCGTAAAATTCATGGTCCAATTCACCAATATAAAGCAAGGTTTGACTGATTGTATTGGGACACCTAGTTATATTAGATAATCAAATTACAAGGGCAGTACAAACGGGGAGATGTGTGCTGAGTGATCTAGCACAGACCGCTTAGCACCCATCTCTCCCCCCGCTCAGCACACAGCACGATGTGAGCTGAGTGAGGGGGTGGGGGGGCTTACTTCACCCAGCGGTGAAGTGAGCGATCGAACTAGATTTGCCATGCATGCATGCCAAATCTAGAGCCGGCAATAGTGACGTGCGGGACTGCGCATCGCTATCGCCGGCACCCTACACACGGAGAGATCCGTGCTTAATTTCTAAGCAATCTAGTCAGATTGCTTAGAAATTAAGTAAAAATCACTACGTGTGTACCCCCCTTAAGAATAGTCCATTTATATTTCCTTAGTTCTTTTAATGCCATCCATACTTGATAAATAGGATTCTCCTTGGAAAACCATGCACAATTTACCAACAAAAGCTGAATAAACATATCAGCAACACTATTATTGCTGGAGGTAATTCCTTTATGTGTATAGTGATGTGATAACGAGCCCTATTGCTCTTTCTTAAATAGACCCCTGTGGCTTCTGCTGCATAGAATCTAACAATACAGTGGTTAAAATAACCAATACCCGGAAAACTGTCACTCTAAAGTGTAAGAGAGTAATTGCATGTTTTATAATGTGTCAAAACCATTCCGTGAGTCTGTGAGTGCCACACTGAAACCGGAGCGCTTGCATTATATGTGTTTAGAGTGTGAATATGAGAAGTCTATTTATACCACTCTATCTTCAATGGCTAAAATGACCCAACAAGAGTGCCAATTTGTGTGGGTCAGTATTGCTGCAAAGGGAGCTTGGCCCAAGATTTGGGATGTGGCCAATACTGGAGGGACATACGACTAACTAGTGGATGGGTTTAGACTGGGTTCATTTTTACAATGTATGATTCTGGGTAAATTCAAATAAAATTTTACTTTGTATTTTTTTAATGTATTAAAAATCAACTCCATGGTGAAACCTTCAGGTTATGGAAACAAAACAAAAGAAGAGGCTAGTAATTGTAATATTTATACAAAAGAAGAATTCACGCAAACATTAAAAAAACTGCGGCCCATTGACAGCGAGGTATACAGAGACATAGGGCAAGATTCAATTGTTATCGCTCCCTCACCCCACCCCACCCACAATCATGCCCGCTCATTAATCCTGGGGGTGGCAAGCTGAAATGCGTGAATAGTGACCTGTTTGGGCGCCCAAACTGGACTTTTTACGCCACGCCCAATAGTTTAGTCGCGTTTAACTGCTTTACATGGCTAAACCCAACTGTTATTGGCACGATCAATACGAAAATGGGGGACATTTGTATATCGCCCCCTGAGATCTCATTTCACTATAGATGGGAGATCGGGGGCGATAACATTTGAATCTCGCCCATAGAGTTGTAATATTAGTATACAACTCTTTGTCAGACTCAACTACCTCCCGCCCACCAAGCCCCCGCTGGAGGAGAGATCACAGACAATCACTCCTCAGGTGGCAGTTATGGGTACTGTGTGGGAGGTGGTGGCACCACTGGCTGTTAGCATGACCATAGAAGCATGTCTGTAGTCCAGGTCCTCTGCAGACATGTCTCCTCTCCAGCAGCAGCAGTAGATACTGGGCGGGAGGTGGTGGTGCCGCTGGTTGTTAGCATTACCAATGAAGCATGTCTGTAGTCCAGGTCCTTTACAGACATGTCTCCTCTCCAGCAGCAGCAGTAGATACTGGGCGGGAGGTGGTGGCGGCACTGGCTGTTAGCATTACCAATGAAGCATGTCTGTGGTCTGAGTCCTCTGCAGACATGTCTCCTCTCCAGCAGCAGCAGTAGATACTGGGCGGGAGGTGGTGGTGCCGCTGGTTGTTAGCATTACTAATGAAGCATGTCTGTAGTCCAGGTCCTTTACAGACATGTCTCCTCTCCAGCAGCAGCAGTAGATACTGGGCGGGAGGTGGTGGCGCCGCTGGCTGTTAGCATTACCAATGAAGCATGTCTGTGGTCTGAGTCCTCTGCAGATATGTCTCCTCTCCAGCAGCAGCAGCAGATACTGGGCGGGAGGTGGTGGCGCCGCTGGCTGTTAGCATTACCAATGAAGCATGTTTGTGGTCCAGGTTCTCTGCAGACATGTCTCCTTTCCAGCAGTAGTGGTGGGTACTGTGCTGGAAGCGGTAGCACCGCTGGCTGTTAGCATTACCAATAAAGCATGTCTGTGGTCCGGGTCCTCTGTAGACATGTCTCCTCTCCAGCATCAGCAGTAGATACTGGGCGGGAGGTGGTGGCGCCGCTGGCTGTTAGCATTACCAATGAAGCATGTTTGTGGTCCGGGTTCTCTGCAGACATGTCTCCTTTCCAGCAGTAGTGGTGGGTACTGTGCTGGAAGCGGTAGCACCGCTGGCTGTTAGCATTACCAATAAAGCATGTCTGTGGTCCGGGTCCTCTGTAGACATGTCTCCTCTCCAGCATCAGCAGTAGATACTGGGCGGGAGGTGGTGGCGCCGCTGGCTGTTAGCATTACCAATGAAGCATGTCTGTAGTCCAGGTCCTTTACAGACATGTCTCCTCTCCAGCAGCAGCAGTAGATACTGGGTGGAAGGTGGTGGCGCCGCTGGCTGTTAGCATTACCAATGAAGCATGTCTGTAGTCCAGGTCCTTTACAGACATGTCTCCTCTCCAGCAGCAGCAGTAGATACTGGGTGGAAGGTGGTGGCACCGCTGGCTGTTAGCATTACCAATGAAGCATGTCTGTAGTCAAGGTCCTCTGCAGACATGTCTCCTCTCCAGCAGCAGCAGTAGATACTGGGTGGGAGGTGGTGGCACCGCTGGCTGTTAGCATGACCATGGAAGTATGTCTGTGGTCCAGGTCCCCTGCAGACATGTCTCCTCTTCAGCAGGTGGTGCTGGATGTTAGCATTACAAATGAAGCATGTCTGTTTGTGGTCCGGGTCCTCTGCAGACATGTCTCCTCTCCAGCAGCAGCGGTGGACACTATGGGGGAGGTGGTGGTGCTGCTGGATGTTAGTATTACCAGTGAAGCATGTCTGTGGTCCAGGTCCCCTGCAGTGCAGACATGTCTCCTCTCCAGCACCAGGGGTGGGCACTGTGGGGGAGGCGGTAGCGCTGCTCCCTGTTAGCATTACAATGGGAGCATGGCTGCTGTTCGGGTCCTCTGCAGGCATTTCTCCTCTCAGGAGCAGCGGTGGGCACTGTGTGAGCGTCTCCATTCAGCTCAGCAACTGTCCCATTGGCACAGCTGCAGCTGCTGTATAAAAAGGTGGGAACAACACTTGGGGGCATACTCTCAGTTCAGTCAGAGTGAGTGAGTGAGTGAGTCAGTCAGTCAGGGAGGGAATGAGCAGGCATCATGGAAATACACTATATCCTCCAGGCACTGAGGACACTGAGAAGTGTTACATTAGGAAGGAATGAGAAGATACAGAAAAGTGTTCCATTAGTAGGTAAGTTTACTAAAGCAGTACATTAGTAAGAAGAAGCAGTTTATGAGGTCAATCCAATTAAATGAGAAGGGTGCTAGTTGCCGTTGCTGCAGCGTTTCAATGCTGGCAACAGTCAGCACCCTAACTTGCACCCCTCATGGCACGAATTCAACCTAGATTTGCTCAAAAGTGCTCGCAGCCCCATAGGATTTGCGAGTTCCGGCTGCCGTAAAGTGCGGCTGCTGCTGCGCTAACTCGCGGTGCAGGGAAACTCTGAACAAGTTTACGGATGTTCTGAAGCAGTTTAATTATGCTAACCCAGGGGTTCCCATGTTCTGAACTTGAACCAATGTTTCCTCATACACTGTGGCTTCAGTAAAAGCAAGCAACAGCCCCTCTGCGCACCAGGACATATCACACAGAGTTGTATCTCTCCACCCCTGTCTTCATTAACAGATCACATGAAGAGCACCACATGACTCCGCCCATCTTATTCTGACAGGACAAATCATACAGAGCTGTATCACTACGCCCCTCTCGTCGCAGAGCACATTGGGGGGATTTCAATTGTTTCTCCCTGCGGCTGCCACTAGATGGCGCCCAATGAAGCAATTCAATTGTTGCTCCGTTTGGGCGCACTGAGCCGCAGGGAGATACATTTCAGCTGGAATCCCCCAGTGCTGGCGAGCTGAATTGTGTGAAAAGTTACTGGTTTGGGCACCCAATTGGCACTTTTCACAAGTGTGCTCATTAGTTTAGTCGGGTTTAGCTGCTCTAGTGGCTAGACCCGCTATTAACGGTCACGACTGGAAAGATAAGCAGCATTAATTGAATATCACCCCTGCGATCTCCAGTCACTTTAGGCGTGAGATTGGGCGCCGATATCAATTGAATTCTCCCCATTGTGTTACACTAGTGACTGTCATAGGGGAATGTCACATTACCTTATCAGACAGGATGAGTAAGGGACAGGGGGGTAGCTGCGTGATCCTCTGTTATGTGCCTCAGTGGTATCTGTGCAGGGGGGTAGCTGCATGATCCTCTGTTATGTGCCTCAGTGGTATCTGTGCAGGGGGGTAGCTGCATGATCCTCTGTTATGTGCCTCAGTGGTATCTGTGCAGGGGGGTAGCTGCATGATCCTCTGTTATGTACCTCAGTGGTATCTGTGCAGGGGGGTAGCTGCGTGATCCTCCGTTATGTACCTCAGTGGTATCTGTGCAGGGGGGTAGCTGCGTGATCCTCTGTTATGTGCCTCAGTGGTATCTGTGCAGGGGGGTAGCTGCGTGATCCTCTGTTATGTGCCTCAGTGGTATCTGTGCAGGGGGCTAGCTGCGTGATCCTCTGTTATGTACCTCAGTGGTATCTGAGCAGGGGGGTAGCTGCATGATCCTCTGTTATGTGCCTCAGTGGTATCTGAGCAGGGGGGTAGCTGCGTGATCCTCCGTTATGTACCTCAGTTGTATCTGTGCAGGGGGGTAGCTGCATGATCCTCTGTTATGTGCCTCAGTGGTATCTGTGCAGGGGGGTAGCTGCGTGATCCTCCGTTATGTACCTCAGTGGTATCTGAGCAGGGGGGTAGCTGCGTGATCCTCCGTTATGTACCTCAGTGGTATCTGTGCAGGGGGGTAGCTGCATGATCCTCTGTTATGTGCCTCAGTGGTATCTGTGCAGGGGGGTAGCTGCGTGATCCTCCGTTATGTACCTCAGTGGTATCTGAGCAGGGGGGTAGCTGCGTGATGATCCTCCGTTATGTACCTCAGTGGTATCTGTGCAGGGGGGTAGCTGCATGATCCTCTGTTATGTGCCTCAGTGGTATCTGAGCAGGAGGGTAGCTGCGTGATCCTCTGTTATGTACCTCAGTGGTATCTGTGCACATTATGTATGAAGATACCGCTTCTCCATAAGCTATACACCCCTGTCATTGGGATACAGTCATTAGGTCGACCACACTTAGGTCAACAGTCATTAGGTCGACCACTATTGGTCGACATGCATTAGGTTGACATGGTCATTATGTCGACCTGAACAAGGTTGACATAGAAAAACGTCGACATGAGTTTTAAAATTTTTTTTTACTTTTTTATTAACTTTTTCATACTTTATGATCCACGTGGACTTCGATTGGGATTAGTAACCTGTGCCGAGTAAAGCGGTAGTGGAGCAAAGCACCTTGCCCGAAGCAAGGGGACACGGTGCACTAAATGGGGTTCCACATCACTTTATGAAGACAACAACACTAAAAAAAGGGGGGGAAACCCTCATGTCGACCTTTTTCCATGTCGACCTTGTTCATGTCGACCTAGTGACCGTGTCGTCCTAATGCATGTCAACCAATAGTGGTCGACCTAATGACCCATACCCCCCGTCATTATGGGCGCTCCTATCTGCAAGTGACTGACAGTCTGATGCTTTTTTGGGGCAGGAAGGGGGCGGTGACGTCCTCCATTTCTTAAAACAGCGCGCAGGGGAGGGAGGAGGCCAGGATTTCCTTCAGAGGACAGAGATTTCCTGGCCTCTGTGTAGCAAATGCATCAGATGGCTTGCTCGACCTCGCCGGCTGATGGTGATAGGACGCAGTTCGGATTAGCAATTTAAGGAGAAAATAAAGATTTGTGCTAGATGAAAGTAGAATACAGAAAATGCATAGTGGTTTTAATAACTATTAAAAGTATTGCAGTATTATTATTAATAGTCTAATGATTAATAGTCTGTATTAATAGTCTAATGATTAATAGTCTGTATTAATAGTCTAATGATTAATAGTCTGTATTAATAGTCTAATGATTAATAGTCTTTATTAATAGTCTAATGATTAATAGTCTAATGGTTAGGGCATGGGTCTTCAACCTGCGGCCCTCTAGCTGCTGTGGAACTACACATCCCAACATGCCCTGCCACAGTTTTGCTATTAAGGCATGCTAAAACTGAGGCAGGGCATGCTGGGAATGTGTAGTTCCTCAGCAGCTGGAGGGCCGCAGCTTGAAGACCCATGGATTAGGGGAACGCTCCCTGTCCTTCTTCTGTAATATCCTCCAGACTCTAAGGGGTAAATTTACTATGCAGGTCCATTTAAAGCTGCTACACCTTCAGCACTTTCAGTTTTCTGGATTTATATTTTAGTTTACCTGGTTTTGTATTTAGTCATATTGCCCTTTTAAATTCAAAGAAGCATTGACTGTGCAAGGGGCTCTGTAATTCAGCTAGGGTGCACAGCAAGCTATTTTACTGGCCATGGGGGTTGGGGTTACACTGTTTGCACAGAGAGCGAGCTGTAAGTCTTTCACAATCCTTCTTGAGACATCTGGAAAGTTTGAACAAGTTAGGCAATTTCCCCACCGCCCACATGTCATTATGGCAACAGTGAGCGCAGGTCATTGTTGTATGATTCACAGATCTGGTGTTACACGTCGCCCTTAGATCTAGAAAAACCACTGTGACAATTTTCCGGCCACCTTCCTGGGATAAATGGGCAGCTCCAACTGGCAATTCCTGTGGTCTACATGGAGAGACATGTCATCATGCATTTTTAATGTATTTCTGCAATGTTTAACACTTACAAAATGCACAGAAAATACAATGTTCATTTAGGGCAGTGTCCACGGGCGAGTTTTTACCTCAGGTTCCCCACAGCAGAAAATCACTGACAGAAATATTGAACAGTTTTCCTTTTTTTGAGGTCTGGCAAGTAGAAATACAAACAGCTACAAACTGATGTTTAATAGCAGAAGATTAATGTTTAATGTTGATGTCTATAGAGAATAATTTGCTAGTAATGGTAAACGATAATGAAAGATTTGCACCAAAAATGCAGTATGTATTATACTAATCTCTGCTCTTCCCATATGACTGCACGATATTGTATATTACCAGTTATTTATATAGCGCACACATATTCCGCAACAGAGGAAACCCAGACAAGCACAGGGAGATTATGCAAACTCCACGGTTAGGGCCATGGTGGGAATCGAACTCATGACCTCAGTGATGTGAGGCAGCAGGACAAACCATTACACCACCTGTGCTGCCCATATGGCCTCTAGGTTGCTGCAGACTGAACATGCCGCAGCACATTATGCCAGAGGAACCCCTTGCTGCAGGTCTCCGTGTTATAGCTGGTTACGGAAGACTCCATTAGGCCATAAGCAAGCTGGATTGTGTGCCCTTCCCACCTCCAGTAGGCAAAAACTCAACAACATGAAACCTGTTAGAGGAATCTGAGCGCCGAGTGCCCAGTGTGCCGCAGGTAGGAGCCTAGGATGCATAATGGAGCCCATGCTCTTGCCTTAGGGGTTACCCGCACAATAGCCTTCATTTTTTTCTATTCATGTAGGGGGTAGGGGAAATTGTAATTTCTATTTATTTATTATATAAGGTAACACCTGCAGCCTGCGACCCATTTACAGGAGTGTATGCACCCATGTGCTCTTACGGATCACAGATCACCACAATCGAGTCACGTTTGCTGCAGCTAATGGCATCAGTAGCCCCTCTCAGTGCGCCAGGTCCCCGGAGGCCTGGCTGCGCCAAGCTTCTTTCTCGCTCACAATGTGTATCTTATTTGCAAGAAAAAAAACGCTACATCTCTGGATCACACTGGTCCATTTTATGTGCGACATTTGTGCATAATATATGTGCGACTGAATCTGTGTAAAAAGGGCTCCACTGCTTTTTCTGATGCTAAGTTCCCTTGTGCTTAATCTGCGGCTTTGTACGTGTTGTTCTATGCAGTTAATGTAGCAGCGCAGCAACTCTAATACTACAAATGCAGATAATCTAGGCGCTGGTCATGTTTATAGAGCACTATTTCCCAAATATCACTATTATAGTTATCTTTAGAATGACTGCAGCTTCAATAGGAGAACACTGACTCTACCAAAATAGAAAGGACCAGTAAACCTCCTAATGATAATGTGTGGACCCCTATTCCAAAAGTAAAACATTCAATATCTTTAATACCAAGAAATAATGACACGGAGACTTGAATTTGGCAGAAAATTGTTAGCTATTTATTGTACCCTAACCATTAGAAAAAACCTGTAAAGTAAAATTTAAGTTAACATGCCGATTCAGCCGGCATATGGTGGCAGAAAAAAGAACGGCTATATTCCACTGACGATAACCTCAAAAAACATTAAAAACCCAAACGATCCTAATTTACCACAAACCATACATAGGTAATAGGTGCCCGACTCAGACCTCCACGCTGACTGCCCACCCTGACGGGTGATGACGCTGCCCCCTGTTGGGTGATCTAGCGGCCTTAAAAGTCAATGGAGGTGAGTGCACCTAAACCACACCAATACTGTAAACAACTGTAACTAACAAGTCAAACTATAACCTGCCGTTCTTTTCCGCCAACAGTGAAAGACTCTTCCCCAGAGTCTTCGCACCGCCACCATACCCTCAACCTAACTTCTGCAACACCAGAAACAGATCCTCCAGGAAAAACATCATCCCTTCCTTGGACAGATGCACACCATCAGGCCGAAAAAGGTGACTGTCACGAAACCGAATCCTAGGGTGGCGAACCACTTTCCCTCCGTGAGCCAACACCCACTTCGCCACCGCCGCATTCACCTTTTGCCTGGCATCATCAATCGGACGACCGTCCGCCACTCCTCGCCAACGCAACCTTGGCACCATCATAGAGAACACCAAAACACAATTGGGCTAAGCTGCGGCCACACTGGCCAGATCTTCCATCATGGCCCATCGCAGCTCCAAAGATGTCCTCTTCCCCAGATCGTTGCCACCCAAATGGACAACCAGCACCCTAGGGACTCCATGCTCGCTGACCTGACTGACCAATCTACTCTTCAGATCTTGCCACATCATCCCCCGCCAACCAAGCCAACGAACGCCATGAGCCCAAGGAAAAAACTGCGCCCCCTCCGAGGCCAAAAACCTGGCTGCCCAGTAAACATAAGAATGGTCAACTACCCAGATTGCCAAATCGTCTTCTACCCAACCTGAAGAGAAGGAAAGGAGTAAAAATCGGTTAATAAGTATCCTAACCGGAGCTTATTGCATGCATTAACCTGAAGGATCTGCCAAAAGACAAAAGGGGTTTTCGTGTCTTGCATAAGTCCCGGCCTAGCCGATCTAAACAAGCTTCCAGCCAATCGAAGCATAACATAGAAACAAAGTTTTTCTGTAACCCTAATCTCAATTCCAATCTCATTACCAAATACCCCAATAATGGTGGAGAACATACTGCCACAGATACCACCTTAGAATTGGGTCCTGATGACCAGGTAGCACTGGAAACATTAGAAGATCTTGGTCAAGCCAGTAGAGTTGATCAAATTCAATCCATGCCTTTTGATAAGGACAAAATTAAGAAAAAATCTACTTTTTTCCCTGATAGCAAGATATGCCCACAGGTACAGGTTTTCCAAAAGTTGGTATCAAGAGATCTGGATCTCCTATATCAGCACAACAGACACCATCCAGATAACATCACTAAAGAGGAGAGAGCAGCATTGCAGGAACTGGCGGAGTGGCAAGATGTTATAATTAAACCATCTGACAAGGGGGGGAATATAGTGTTATGGCCAAGGGATCTGTACATTGAAGAATTAGAAAAACAATTAAATGATACCAACTGCTATAAAAAATTAATCTTTAGCCCCACACAGCAATTTTTGAGGGAATATAACAAGCTGCTCTCAGATGCACTTGGGAGTGGTACGATCCTAAAGAAAGATTTTGATTTTCTCCAAGTTAACAGCCCCAAGACGCCTACACTATATCTCCTCCCCAAGGTCCACAAAAATGAGAAAAAACCCCCAGGTAGACCTATCGTGTCTGGAAAGGGTAGCCTTACTGAGAAAGCCAGTGTCTTTGTAGACCAGTTTCTCAGGAAACATGTTATAACCCTTCCATCTTACTTAAGAGACACTATGGATGTCCTGAACAAATTAGCTAATCTGCGAGTGAATCCAGGTGTATGGCTGGTGTCATGTGACGTTGAGAGTCTCTACACCAGCATACAGCATGGACAAGGCATCCAAGCATCTAAATTCTTTTTAGACATGGAGGCACATAGTGAATTTAACAACTTTATCATCAGCCTATTGCAATTTGTCCTAACTAGGAATTATTTTGTCTGCAATGAATCCCACTACCTCCAGGTAAGAGGAACAGCAATGGGGACCGCGTGTGCCCCCACTTATGCTAACCTCTACCTGGGGTGGTGGGAGAGGGAATTTGTATTCCATGAATCGATGGAAAAGTATACGGAAAACATCCTTTTATACTGCAGATACATTGACGACATCTTCTTCCTATGGGAGGGTCAATGTCGAGATTTAAAACATTTTATCTCACTGCTTAATACTAATGACCTAAATCTCAAACTGACATGTGAAATGAGTTAGGAGCAGATCAATTTCCTTGATCTAACTATCAAATTGGATGAGGAGGGTTTTCTCTCTACAGACAACTTTAGGAAAACAACTGCCACAAACAGTATCCTGCATGCCCAAAGCTCACATTTTCCCCCTACTATCCGTGCCATCCCAAAGGGTGAACTCCTGCGTATTAAGAGAAATTGCTCTGAGGATGAAACCTATGAGAATAGGAAATTGGAGCAAAGCAGAAGATTTAAAGACAGAGGTTACAGTGGGAGGACCATAAAACAAGCAATTAGGAAGACTGAACAGTATCCTAGGGAATCCCTTCTGAAACCCAAACTGCGGTCCCAAATTGAAGAACCCATTCGATTTATTGGCACCTTCAATGCCCAATGGCGGAACATAGATTCCACCCTACAAAAACACTGGCACGTGCTGAAAACAGATAGTGATCTCAACAAAATCCTACCAGCTAAAGTTAAGTGTAGCTGGCGGAGATCACCCAATGTACGGGACAGGTTGGTCCATAGTCACATGTCAAGAATAGATTCAAAAACCACCATTCAGGGTTCCATGTGTTGCGGCCGCTGCAAGGCTTGCAAATATATGGTCCCTGTAAAATACTACACGGACAAATTTGACAAAAAATGGACCATACCCAGTCTCATTACATGCACAACAGTTGGTACTATCTATCATTTGGAGTGCCCCTGTAAAAAAGCCTACATTGGGAAAACCATCAGGCCCTTAAAAGTTAGACTATTAGAACATGTGGGTAATATACGCAATGTAGACAGGGACCGCAGTAATTTTAGAATCATATCACCGGTGGCGAGGCATTTTCAACAGTCCCACAACTGTGACCCTAGTGGACTTAGAGCCTTTGGGATGAAGCACATCAAATTGGGAATACGTGGTGGGGATCTGGATTCAGAACTCCTGAAAACTGAGACCAAGATGATATTTCTCATGAATACTCTGCATCCCTATGGTCTCAATGAGACTAACAGCTATAGCTCTTTCCTATGAACACATGGAGAACATCAATTCGAAGTATAGCATACTTCTTCTTCCCCTTCTGTCCCCCCCCCCCCCCCTTTTCTTGTTCATATCTTTTTTTGTTTATATATATATATTTAAAAATTCTTTTTGCTCATGGTCCGTTTCCTTTTTTGTGTGTTTTTTTGTTTATTGTCCACATATCATGACAACTATGGGACTCAGCATAATCAGAACCCCTAAGAGTATATTTTAAAACATTCTTGATCTTATATTGAATCAATCAGGTCATTAGATTACAGCTATAATAAGTAGTTATTGGACTACATAAGCATAAATGTAATAGCCATGCACTCCAAGGCTATATGTGTTCCTACTGATACTACATTCACCCAGTATGATCAGACGTATTTCTACTATCTTTTTTCTTAAGAAAACAGTAATACTGTCTTGAAAACCAGTATTTCATAAATCTGCTGACAGTATCACAAACAGGCTTAACTGTAAATGTACACTTATTAGAAAGATGTTTAATGAGCACTGCACATATGCAATATAATGAAGCATATCATCCTGAGGCAGCAACTGCAGTGGTTATTTTCACTTATCAATGCACTTGGTCACTGTTCTTTTCTTCTGTTTTTCAAACAGCACCAATATAATGGAGTGTACTTTGTCATTTTGCCTCGTTATCAAGAGGCATAGATGGCAGAGTTCATATTATTATTCTTACTAATTTTCAAATCATATATTTTCACACACACACTCTCATCTTATTATGAATAAATATCAGTCATCACACATTTAATTATAACTAGTTTTATCAACCAATCACTTGTTTAGTTTTTGGCACCACGCACTATCAATTTGGTTTTGTGTTTTTTGTGTTTTTTGCCGGCACTAGTTTTCAGTCACATTATAGCACTAAGCAACGGATTTTCATCAGCAATTAATACGTATCCTTTCTTTTCTCACGTCTCACTTTCATACATGAACACTATTTAAATCAATACTGATCACTTATTATTACTTCTCTCACGCTGCACTCAATATATCAACATAATTATAAATTAGTAAACCTGGACTATATGTTTTAATAGCAACATCAGAATAATAACATATGTGTATAACTTCTATTTAAGCATGCAGTATCGAACGGGATGGATTGACATTCAGTAATTTTGGCAGCAATAATTATATTCACACATAGCATGGACGAGTGGGCAATCCAACAGAGTAATCAGTATGTAGGAATGCCATAAAATGAACTTGATTTCATCTGTGCAACCATAATGAGGAGTTGCGCAGGATGAATAAATTAAAATAAGATACACCAATAAAGGGCATGATATATAGCTAAATCACTGATTAACATGATATAAGTAATATCATTGTACATACACCTGACATTAATGAGAAATGACCATGAGAGGTATTCCACGCACAATAAAACTATTGAAGTAGGACGTAAATTACCCACTGACATTACGAATAGGAGAGGGCTAAACAGGCTGCTATAGAAGCAGCTGAGACGCTATCATGACTAAACAGCAGCAGAGATTCGTATCTCAACTTTATCCAGGACAAGGTAACTATTGAGTACTAAATCAATCCAGCTGAGACGGTCACATGACCGCAGGACAAGAGGAGATTGGCTCTTTGATAGGATAAATTCCCTGTCAGTAGAGACATTCGGGTTAAGCCCTGAAAAAGCTAGTTGTGAAATGCGCGCATCGGCATTGTAGTCTGCTCCGATGCTCTTGCACTGACTATTATTGAATTTCTTTGATGTTTATCGGGGTTCCGTGAAATTTACTTCTTATATCTATATCATACATTGGGTCATCAGAGTACTGCACAGCGAACACGGGCACATCCGTGGGTCAGACAAATGCCGACCATAAGCTGATGCAGCTGTGATACCCATAAGAATATACCTTTTATATTTTCAATATACATTGGGGTATTGGAGCGCTGCACAGTGCACACGGGAACACCCGTGGGTCGGATAAATGCTGACCAAAAGCTGATGCCAATATTGATCAGTATTAACACTGCTAGAGTGCTGTTACCTACATCAGGATTAGACCCTAACATATTAGAGGGAGTGTGATATAGGTGTAGTTCAGAGCACCAGAAATTAGAAAATATCCTGTTAATCAGATTATTGCTACAGATTCTTGGAGTGGTATCACACATTTATATTTAATTGTTATATTAATACATACATTCATTGGCATACACAGCTTCCAGCTGATGCAGGCTCAGCGGTCTGTGTATGTGTAGAATTTCAGTTTGCCCCACAACACTTATCAGACGTGTCCCATGTGCAGATTATACTATCATTGCTCTTGACAATTTCTATAGTATTCAAGACAACTCAACACTATATAATTGTTAGGGTAACACGCATACAAATCAATACTAAGGAGATATATATCCATAAGGCACTGGGCATTCCACAGCCATTCCGTGATTTGTTACAACAGCATAGCATCAGGAATAAAAAATATCCTGTTAATGAGATCACTGTTGATCAACTCACGGATCTTGTGCAGCGGTATTATACATTCATAGTAATCTGATACATTAGCATGCACGGCCCATTGCAATACAAAGTTATAAACTGACTAAGGCTCAGTGGTCGGTGATTGCTTAACAGTTTAGCTTGACCAATAACACATATCAGACGTGTCCTGTGTGCAGATTTTGTATACTGATTACCATCACTGCCCTTGCTAATCTTTAGAATATTCAAGACAACGTATTACTATATAAATATTAGGGCAATATTATTGTGAATCAGTACAAAGGAGATATACATCAATAAGGCACTGGGCATTTCATAGCCATTGTGTGATTCATTATAACAGTATACAGGGCCCTCTGCATATACAGCCTCAATTGACACGGGCTCAATGGTCTGTGTGTTTGTAGCAGTTTACTTTGCGTCATAAACAATTATCAGACGTATCCTATGTATAGAATACTCACACCGGTAATATAAGAAAACACAATACCAGCAATTTATGGGTTAGATTTTTAATGAATACATACAGATACTGTCATCTGCCCAGTGTTTTCAGTGTCATCATTACCTTTACCTGTGTCAGTCGTCATAGCAGAATTACCAGGGCACTGTCCATGTGAATTAATACACAATATTTGTGTGTCCGTGGGGTGTGGGGCACATTGTGACCAGTCTTGAGACTTGGTATATCAGTACATACAATTTTTCATGTATATATCTTTTTACTGACGTAGGACCAGCGGTCTGCGGATCTGCAGCAGTCCACTTTATAGATAGTAATTGGCATCTTACCATTACGGTAATTGGGGAATAGGGTAGATTTTCTTTAATTGAGCTCATTGCCCCACCAAGCACACATGATAGTGGTGAACATCTTGTATTTCACGTCATAATTTGAATCTCTACAATACCCAACATCTACAGACAATTGTAACAAGTGGGACCAATAGAATTAACGGAGTTTATTTTTACCCGATATAACACATCTTACCCAATATATAGTGGGTTATTAAAGGATCGGTACCCTTAAAATACAAGTGATTGGGTTTTTTCTCTATCAGGGGTATATAATATATGTTAAATACATTAAATATATCCCAAAACACCCTAATAGATTAGAGAGTCAGTGCAATCAGAGGAGCAGACACATTTTTTAATTCTTATCACCTCTATATCTTTGAGCACACAGTTGGATTCTTTATTCAATTTTAACCCTATTTTTCGCACACTGTCCGAAATATCGGTCTTTTAATATAATGTATTAATAAAAGTTAAATTTTATCTTAGTTTAGTGCACCTAGCAGTACAACCCCATTTTCTTTTTGTTTAATAGGTGTTACACATGGTTGTCTTAGGTAGCACCCCCGATATGAGATTATAGGATCTTTCCAGATATTATAATCGGGGTTTTGTCCAGATATTCCATATGGCATTTGGAGAGTGCAGATTTTTTTCTGTTTCTTGGTGCCCAGTAAACATAAGAGTGGTCAACTACCCAGATTGCCAAATCGTCTTCTACCCAACCTGAAGAGAAGGAAAGGAGTAAAAATCGGTTAATAAGTATCCTAACCGGAGCTTATTGCATGCATTAACCTGAAGGATCTGCCAAAAGAAAAAAGGGGTTTTCGTGTCTTGCATAAGTCACGGCCTAGCCGATCTAAACAAGCTTCCAGCCAATCGAAGCATAACATAGAAACACAACGGGAAAGATCAAAGTAAAATAAGGAAAATAAAAAGGGGGGGGGGGTTTAAAATGGGAAAAACATGTAAGAACTCAGCTGGAGGTGAAAGCGTAAAAACCTGCTGAGGGACTTCGTGTTGTAACTAATCAGCCGAATTGTAGATTGAAATTCAGTCCGTCAAGTCAGGCAAAAAATCGCAAAAGAACTCCAGACGCCCGCTGCCAGCAGCGGCGAGTAGCTAATCCCTGAGTAGGATGAACAGGGGAGACAAACAGACACTAACTGCACAAGGACGTACTTAACCTTACAACATGAACTTAGACAACGGCTAATAAAACTGAACGGTTAATCAAACTGAATACTCATGAAACTGGGCGAATATAACGTTTGTAACTTGACGACTTCCATCGCCCCACAGCCTGAATCTCCGCAACGAAAAAACCCGCCGACGCAGCCGACGTCGCCGCCCCGATTCGGAAAGAATGCGTACCGAAAGCAGCGGGTGAAAGGCCCAAGCTCGCCAGACAGCGACTCAGCATCCAACGAAATTGATATTTCGTCAAAGGTAAACCGTCATAATGCAGCAGCCACGACCCCTGCACACCGGGCGGAACTGCTGCATATTTCGATGCCAATCTCACCGGGCAAATGCTCCCCTCCAGAGACGGTACCAAAGTGACCCATCGCCCTCTACCTACTTGGTCCGTCTTAGAGCGACGCAATCTGCACAGCAAAGACCACTCACCCACCACCACGTCATCCAGAAGCATGCGCGAATCTGCCCGCTTAGATGGTGCTACCAGCTCCGAAACCCGAAAAGCTCCGTGATAAGCCATGGAGAACGCCAACTGGAACAACAGCGAGTCAAAAAGTGACGATGCGATACTGCCCGCAGCATCGATGACAGCTGGCAACAAGGCCGCATCGATGGGGTGTCGCCTATCTGGCGGCGTTGGCGCCACCCGTGCCCAACCTTTCATCGCCTTCACAAGAAGCCCGCTCTTTGTCACATCAGGAACACCCTTGATTTTATTAAAAAACAAAATCCCTGCTAAGTACCGGGACACCACCGCTCTGGACCTACCCGTGACAAAGAGCTGCCAAATAAAAGAAAGCATCATCCGATGCCCGCTCTTACCTTCCTGACTACGTCCTCGGACAAACTCTTCCCATTCGCTCCAAGCTTGCCCGTAAGCCTTGAGCGTGTTCGGAGCCACGGACCGCATCGCTAGGCCCTCCAGTCCGGCCCGATCACCTGCCAGACATAACCGGGACATTGAAACCCCCGCTCATCGGCCTCAGGTGCCAACAAACGAAATCTCTCCCACTGCCCGTGGGACAACGCGTCGGCAATCCCGTTCTCAATTCCTGGCACATGCTGCGCGCGGAACCATACATTCCTATGCAAGCATGTCAGCAGCAATTGCGCAAGCACCCTCAAAACCACCAGCGACTTCTCCCTCTGGTTATTGATCGCATGCACCACGCCCAGATTGTCACATCTAAACAAAATGCTGCGATCAGCCAGACGATCGCCCCAAACCTCCAGTGCTATCATAATGGGGAAAAGCTCCAGCAGCAAAAGGTCCTTAGTGAAACCTTCGCGATGCCATTCCTCAGGCCACGAGGCCACGCACCAAGATCCCTTTAGGTAGCAACCGAACCCAGAGGAACCCGCCGCGTCGGTAAACAGCTGTAACCTAGCATTGTCGATCGCTGGGGCCAGCCAGATACGCACCCCATTGAAGTCCTCCAGGAACGAGGCCCAGACGGCCAAATCCCTCTTAATCTCGGAGGACAAGCAAATGAAATGATGCGGCCTGGCACACCCCGCCGTCGCCCTCTCCAGCTTTCGGCAGAAAACCCTGCCCATCGGGATCACCCGGCAAGCAAAGTTCAAGAGGCCCAGCAAGGACTGCGCCTGCCTCAGCGTGACTTTGCGCGACATCACGAACTGGCAAATAACCTCACGGAGCTTCGCGACCTTGGCCTGAGGAAGGCGACACGAGCCTGCCACCGTGTCGATTTCAATCCCCAAGAACGACAAACAGGAAACCGGCCCCTCCGTTTTATCCTCAGCCACAGGAACGCCAAAGTGATAAAACAACGCTCGGATGCTGAACAGCAAGTCGCTGCAGCACGGCGAATTCGCCGGTCCCACACACAGGAAATCATCGAGGTAATGCGCAACTCCATGACCCCCTGAAGAAGACTCCACGCACCAATGCAAGAATGTGCTAAACCTTTCAAAAAACGAGCAGGAAACGGAACATCCCATCGGCAAACATTTGTCAATGAAATATTCCACTCCGTTCCGAAAACCCAAAAAACGGAATGAGTCCGGATGCAACGGGAGCAACCGAAACGCGGATTCAACATCGATCTTAGCCATCAGAGCTCCCGGGCCGTAACTACGAACCAACTCCAGCGCCTCGTCAAATGACTGGTACACCACCGAGCAGTGTGCCGGCGGTATCGCGTCGTTGACCGACGACCCTGACGGGTAAGAAAGATGTTGAATGAGCCGAAAGGCACCCGGAGTCTTCTTGGGGACTACCCCCACTGGGGAAATTACCAAGTCATCCACTGGGGGCGAGCTAAACGGGCCCTCCATCCTACCCATTCGCACCTCTTTATCAACTTTCTCGCGCAACACAGACGGCAAGGCGCGAGCGGACTGAAGATTCCGGAGAGCCTTGACCGATACTTCGCCCGCAACTGGCAAGCGGAAACCAAACTTAAAACCCTGAAACAAAAACTGGGCGTCCGTACTATTCGGATACCAATCCAACCATTTGGACATGGCGTCCAAATTAATTGGCGTTAATTGGGGCCCTGTTGAGCGATCCCGCTCGCGCTGGGTTTTGCGTAGCTTTGCTTTCCCCTCGCACCTTGCCGATTTCCTTTAAAACAGTTTGAGGCCGGGTGGAAGCCGCCACATTGCAAGCACGAATGTCGAAACCGACACTGCTTGCCGAAGGAACAGGTCGCATTATTAAATGCGAAGCACTTCCCCCTCGCGGCGGCCTGTCCTCCCCCGCGTATAGCCAATCTACCTCTCCTACCCGGTCCCCCTTCCGCGCTACTCCCCTGGGCGGACGACCCTGCGCGTTGCCCGTCCGCCCCGGATTCCAGGGCTCCTTTGCGGGTTGAGAAGCCCGGGTGACCTGGAGCCAGACCTCCACGTCCTTGCAACCAAAGTCAATAATCTGTAAGCAGTCCTGCTTCTCTCGGAACTTCTCATCATACATCCGCCATTCGATTCCTGACAATGTGCGCTGCATATCGTGTATCAAGTGCAGGTATCGTATGACGTTCATGTGTTCCTCCGGCCTATCTTCCAGATAACATGCCGCAAAGACGCAGAAACCGGCCAGCCAGTTGTCGAAAGTATGGAAATCCTCAGCTCCGATGCCTTTCTTAGCCATTGCTGCCTTATACTCCTTCTTCGCGTCCTTAGTCAGCACGAACATATCCACGTAATCGCCTCTGCAGATCTTCCTACGGCAGCTATCCCGCAACCCCCTCAACACTGCCGTATAATCACAGTGGACTACTCCTGGCAAATCGCGGCGCTTCTTGGCCCTGCGAGCTTCCTCGCTAAGCCGCTTGCGTCTCTTCCGCTTCTCCTGCTGCCCTGCCGCCCTCTTAGCGTACTTCGTTGCACGCTTTTTTGCCCTAGTCGTGCTACTGACGTCGTACGCTTGCGACAACAGGGATGAAGAAGAGGAGGAACTGAGAGAACTGGAGCGCACGCCCCCCCCCCGCACAAATACAAAAGCATCGCACAGAGGCGATGCCTTTGTATTTGAGGAGTAACTCCCGGCCAGCGCAGCTCCTGCGGCTGGCCGGGAGTTACTCGTCGCTCCCGCTGGCCGCAGCGGCCCGCCCCCCGAACGGTCCGGTCATGCCTGCGCTCCCCCTAAACGGCGGCTAAACACCGCCGTTCAGCCCCCTCCCGCCTAGCGACCGCCTCTGTCTCAGAGGTGATCGCTAGGCAACGATGACTGCCATGCGCCGACGCAGTGCGGCGCCGGTGCATGTGCAGTTCCGACCCGATCGCACGGCTGCGAAGAAGTGCAGCATGCGATCGGGTCGGAATGACCCCCATTGTACAATGACATGTATATGAATTTGTTTGGTATTGTGATTTTTCACGATTTTTTATATTGTCAATTAAATCAATGGTTTAATACTAATCGTATCCATTTCTTGGGTGATTCTTTTTTGGTAAGAGGGTTCTTACTGTAGGGAGTTATATACCAAAGGAAGACTCTTGGCACACCGAATACATGATCAGTCTCCTGAGGTGGGATATTTTGTATTATATATATATATATATATAAATATATATATATATATATATATATATATATATATATATATATATATATATCCCAAAACACTGTGCGGCACACTTAATAGCAGTTTCTTTTCAAGAGTCAAGAGTGCCGCACGGTGTCTTGCTACATTCACCTCTCCGGGATGGTGCTGGCTAATATTATCCCAGCGGGTGCCGGACTGTTTTCTGTGTGTGTATATATATATATATATATATATATATATATATATATACATGTATATATATATATATATATATATATATATATATATATATATGTACACACACACACAGTCACACACACACTTCAATAAATTTATAAAAACACTTATTGATGTTTTGGTGTTCCACATATTGGCAATAAATACAGCAATAAAAATAAAAAATAGTATAAAATAAAAATAAAATTGTTTGAAAGTATCTAAAACAGTGTTCCAAATATATACTGAATTTCAATCTCTGAATCTGGGGCCTTATTCAGATTTGGTAGCAAATAAAAAAAGTTAGCAATTGGGCAAAACTATGTTGCACTGCAGGTGGGGCAGATGTAACATGTGCAGAGAGACTTAGATTTGGGTGGGTTATATTGTTCCTGTGCAGGGTACATACTGTACTGGCTGCTTAATTTCTACACTGCAATTTAGATTTCAGTTTGAACACACCGCATCCCTAGTCAGGGAAGTGACCAAGAACCTATAGTCACTCTGTCAGAGCTACATCATTCCTCTGTGGAGAGAGGAGAACCTTCCAGAAGGACAACCATCTCTGCAGCAATCCACCAATCAGGCCTGTATGGTAGAATGGCCAGACGGAAGCACATGGCAGCCCACCTGGAGTTTTCCAAAATGCACCTGAAGGACTCTCAGACCATGAGAAATAAAATGCTCTGGTCTGATGAGACAAACATTGAACTCTTTGGGGTGAATGCCAGATGTCATGTTTGGAGAAAACCAGGCACCGCTCATCACCAGGCCAATACCATCCCTACAGTGAAGCATGGTGGTGGCAGCATCATGCTGTGGGGATGTTTTTCAGCGGCAGGAACTGGGAGACTAGTCAGGATAGAAGGAAAGATGAATGCAGCAATGTACAAAGACATCCTGAATGAAAACCTGCTCCAGAGCGCTCTTGACCTCAGACTGGGGCTACGGTTCATCTTTCAGCAGGACATCGACCCTAAGCACACAGCCAAGATATCAAAAGAGTGGCTTCAGGACAACTCAGTGAATGTCCTTGAGTGGCCCAGCCAGAGCCCAGACTTGAATCCGATTGAACATCTCTGGAGAGATCTGAAAATGGCTGTGCACCGACGCTTCCCATCCAACCTGATAGAGCTTGAGAGATGCTGCAAAGAGGAATAGGTGAAACGGGCCAAAGATAGGTGTGCCAAGCTTGTGGCATCATATTCAAAAAGACTTGAGGCTGTAATTGCTACCAAAGATGCATCAATACAGTAATGAGCAAAGGCTTTGAATACTTATGTACACGTGATTTCTTCATTTTTAATTTTTTAATAAATTTGCAAAAATTTTAAAAATACTTTCTTCACATTGTCATTATGGGGTATTGTGTGTAGAATTTTGAGGAAAAAAGTTAATTTATTCCTTTTTGGAATAAGGCTGTAACATAACAAAATGTGGAAAAAGTGAAGCACTGTGAATACTCTCTGGATGCACTGTAGCCCGGGAACAACCCTTCTTTATTCCCAGGTTGAATTATCGGGTCAGACGACCCGGGAATTCACACCGCACATCGACCCGGCAAAATAGCGGGTCGATACTGGGTTATTTGTGTGGTCTGAAAGGGGTATTATTTTGTTGCTCCAAATGGCATGGGTCTATAATGCAGTCCAAAAATAATCTCACCAAGAGCTATGAATCATGGTGATGGACCTATACACCCAGTAGGGCGTCTTTATACAGAGAGCCACCCAAACAGCAAACACCCAGTCCATGCAGCAGCCTGGGTGTTTGCTGTTTGGGATGCTCTCTGTATAAAGACGCCCCAGTGGCACAAAGAAAGAGGGGTGGGGAGGGGACATAAGGGGCCAATCTTGGCAGGTGAGGCTGTAGGGCGAATAAAGCAGCTGGAAATACAATAAAAATGCAAAAATAAAAAATAATCCAACAAATCTACGAGGACCCAGTGCCAAATTTGGTTTGAGACTGTGAGGAGAGTTTTAATCCTAAAATTATAATACACTGTAAAGTTACAAATAAACCCCAAGTTCACTGAGGGCACTCTAGACAGGTCGGCCAAACATCACGCTTCTTTTTAAATTTGGAAATAAGGAAATTAGGCCCAGAATTATCAAGCCTTGGAGAGTGTTAAAGTACCAACCCATCAGCTCCTAACTGTAATTTTTCAAACACAGCCTGTAATATGGCAGTTAGGAGCTGATTGGCTGGTACTTTATCACCATGCAATTTATCACTCTCCAAGGCTTGAGAAATCTGGGTCTTATTTTACTATTTTAAATCTTGTGAAAAATCTGACTAAAAAAGGTGGTGATGTGGCTACACCCTCTGGCTCTGCCCTCCATCCGGAAATATGATCATAATGAGGTGGTAACCCAACTCCTGCTGCTGTAGACTTCTGTAAGTCCTTGAAACTAAGTTCACTTTAAGAACTGGCTGGCACTCAGCTGGGGGGTCCGGGAACATTGGGACACTGAAGCTGGTATTCACTCTGTGGTGGTATCACTTGCTGCAGCTGTCTGCTGCCACCTGCTGTGGCTGTGCCTGGAAATCTGTCCAGAGTATGCTCCCCTGTCATCCTCCCACTTATCAGGTCCAGTCAGTAGAGAGTTATAGCCATTCAGCATCAGTGTTTTATCTCATCGCCAAGCAGCACTTGCAGGTGATAGGCTATGTAGGGGAATATTTACTAAAGTGCAAGTTTACAGAAGTTCAGTTGTTACCCATAGCAAGTTAGCAACCAATCAGATTCTCGATAAATGACAAGTAGAATCTGATTGGTTGCTATGGGCAACATCTCCACTTCTATAAGCCCGCACTTTAGTAAATATGCCCTAGTCTTTCCTCAGCAACCAATCCAGCAATGCAGGTCCCCAGGGGCTGCCAAAGACCCTGACTATATAATAACTACTGTATTAGTGTGTCCTCATCAGGTTACAGACAGATTTCATCTTGTCAAGAAAATATAGATTCTATATGCATTTCCATATATGATGTGAAAACGTTTTCCTCGTCGTTACAGCTGGGATGTCCCATTGCTATTATAGAGATATGAACATAGGGCCTAGTTCAGCATGGATCACTAAATTATGCGAACGCAAGTTAATTTGTGTTTATTTGCGTTCAATCACAAAACTGCTAATAGACACAATACACTCCCACAACACAAACTTGCAATAAAAAAACTCCAGTACACAAAAGAGGAGTCGCCCGGAGTACCTAGCAATTCAGCGGTGCGAGTGTGTACCCTTCAGCAACTTCACTAATGTTCTTAATTTAGCAGACATTCGCAAACAAATAAAGGATAATAATAATAATAATAATAATACAGACCAACAGATGTTTTTTTGTTTTTGTTTGCTCAACCTAAGAAATATCTAACCCCTATTATATCACTTAATGATGTGTCATTAAACAATCAGGTCATCAAACAGTGCAAAGTGTTGATTTTGAGGACTCACAGTAGTTGCTCAATGTCATTAAATGTTATTAAACAATTATGCCACCAAACATATCAAAATAGCATGTTTGAAGTCCTAAAGCTTAGCCACTACATGCCCCGTTTTTCTGAATTGCGAAACTGTCCCCCACTGACACACCTCCACCACGCCCTTTCCCCGTTATCTATTTGTGACCTCTTTTTGGTTCGCAGATCTGCCAATTCATGATCTGGCACATGCACGCTGTGATATTTGTGCATGCGTAGTTTGCAAAAACAACGCCAATTGCGTGACTATTTGCAATTATGGCTGAAGTTGAATCAGGCTCTATAGTGGCTTTGCCGGTTTCACATTACATTTATTTTTTCTTTATGGAGCCAAACGGAACACTATATACATATATATATATATATATATATATATATATATATATAAAAAAAAAAAAAAAATATATATATATATATATATATATATATATATATATATATACACACAGAGAAAAAAACCACAGCACTCACCACACCAGAAGCGGGGCACAGCTATGCACTTACCACTTACAGGGTGGGGTGCATGTAACACAGCACTCTCCACCACAAAAGCGGGGTACACAGCTGTACTTACCACTCACAGGGCGGGGTGCATGTAGCCCATGACCACATCGCTCTAATAAATACTTGAAAATCGGTATGCAGGCTTCCGTGCATTGGCCAATCCACCAACTAAACCCCCATCATTTATTTATTGAATTGTTGAGGATAAGCGAGTTTACTTTGGTGAGTGCTGGGTTCTTTGTTTGTATATATATATATATATATATATATATATATATATATACATATACACTGCTCAAAAAAATAAAGGGAACACTTAAACAACACAATGTAACTCATCAACACAATGTAACTCCAAGTCAATCACACTTCTGTGAAATCAAACTGTCCACTTAGGAAGCAACACTGATTGACAATCAATTTCACATGCTGTTGTGCAAATGGAATAGACAACAGGTGGGAATAATAGGCAATTAGCAAGACACCCCAATAAAGGAGTTGTTCTGTAGGTGGTGACCACAGACCACTTCTCAGCTCCTATGCTTTCTGGCTGATGTTTTGGTCACTTTTGAAAGCTGGTGGTGCTTTCACTCTAGTGGTAGCATGAGATGGAGTCTACAACCCACGCAAGTGGCTCAGGTAGTGCAGCTCATCCAGGATGGCACATCAATGCGAGCTGTGGCAAGAAGGTTTGCTGTGTCTGTTAGCATAGTGTCCAGAGCATGGAGGCGCTACCAGGAGACATGCCAGTACATCAGGAGATGTGGAGGAGGCCGTAGGAGGGCAAAACCATGTGCACTGCAGGGAAGGGGGGGGGGGGGGGGGGGGGGGGGACAGATATAACATGTGCAGAGAGAGTTAGATTTGGGTGGGGTGTGTTCAAACTGAAATCTAAATTGCAGTGTAAAAATAAAGCAGCCAGTATTTACCCTGCACAGAAACAAAATAACCCACCCAAATCTAACTCTCTCTGCACATGTTATATCTGTCCCCCCTGCAGTGCACATGGTTTTTCCCAATTGCTAACAAACTTGCTGCTGCGATCAACTCAGAATTACCCCCAATAGTTCAATTACAAAAAGCACAAAACATATTTGATTACAAAATATTCAAAACATCATTGCTTAAATACTTTGTCGATTTGACTTTAGCTGCAATGACAGCTGTGAGTCTGGGAAAGTCTCTCTGCCAGATCTGCACGTCAGAACAGGGTAGTTGGAGACCGCTGGGGAACAGCTATTTTCAAATCGGTACACAGATTCTCAGGGGGAAATGTATCAAATCTTGGAGAAGTGTTGAGAGATAAAGTACCAACCAGTCAGCTTCAAATTGCCATTTTTCAAACACAGTCTGTAAAATGGCAGTTAGGAGCTGATTGGTTGTTACTTTATCTGTCTCCGAGGTTTGATGCATCTCCTCCTCATTCATGTTCTTTGACTAAGCTACCCCACACAGCATATACCATGGTCTAATATGGCATACCTCCCAACTTTCAACTCTAGGGAGTCAGCACCTGCTGGGCCAGAGGTGCAGCCGCAGCCGAAAAGGGGGTGGGACCTCGGCTGGGGGTGGGGCCCCAGGTGGAGAAACGGAAGCCCAGCGCTACCTGAGCAGCCCCCGGCTAACCCTCTCTGCACTGATAGATGCCGTGCACATGAGCATGGTATCTATTCAGTAATCACCGGCTGATTTGCAGAACAGCTGTGATCAATGGCTCTCCCATTTGTCCCCCCCTGCCCGCAGGACACTGTGCCCGCGGTGGGAAGGGTACAGCGGGACAGAGTCCAATTAGCGTCAGTGTCCCGCTGTATTCGGGACAGTTGGGAATATTTACAGAACCAAATCCCTGAAGTTTTGCTGTTTTGGAAAAGATTGGTGTCAGAGTTTTTCTATAAGATCAGAATTGTATTGAATTTACTGGTTGCTTTAACTTGTAAAGTTTCTAAGGGACAGCTTAATTAAATAGTTTATAAAATGAAGAAGATAAAATCATTTGACCCTCAGACTGGTCTGACAGCCGGCCAAGGAAGATCCGCACAGCCAGTATACTATAAGGGTAATACAGTAGTACAGCTTTGGTCAGTTTATTTTACAGAATCCAGGATTGTAGCTCAGATGCGGTCACCATTCTTGCTTCATCACATGTTGCCGGGCTGGAGGGGGTGAAGGGATGTGTGCTCCATTCTTGGCAGGCTCAAAATATTCCAGACTTCAGTTGGAGCTGTGAGCTGCAGCCCTAAATATAGAGGCCATAACTCAGTCCTTAGGGAGCTGTGTGCAGCCACTGAAAGATCGCAGTCCGTACCAGGAATGCCTGTGTCAGGTGCTTCTCCATTCTCTTTTTATGCCAGATTAATCTCAATGCATAACTCATTATCCACAGGCTAAGCCTGCAGCTCAAAACATCTCAGCGTGGAGTCCATCCAAGGCTCACTTCTGCTTAGTAGAGAATGAGCTGTATTCCTACTGTGTAGCTATATGCCCCAGAGGACCAGCTCTGGGGAAATGTCTGGCTAGCAAAAAGGATGGATTCAATTTGTTTGGATTTGCAAGATAGGACAATCCAGTAGTTATGTTAACATAGAGAAGCCTTAAATATTTCTTTCAGTTTAGCCACGTAACGGAGGAGACTGGATATATTACTGAGAGAGTTTTGATAAAACTCATAATAATGAGGAATTTTGATCAGAGACGTGCAGAAAAGAATGACGGGGGTGGGGGGTGGGGGGGGTGGAGGAATGCCTCTTTTTAATCCAGAGTTTTGACTATATAAATTACTAGACTGATGCAAAGAAGATATTTCTAGTATATACTGACACCGGGATCCCGGCCGTCAGAATGCCAGCAGTGGAGCAAGCTGCGCTCACCACAGTGCTGGCTCGGTGGCTCGCCACAGGTTCTATTGCCACTGTATGGGTGTCGTGCACACCCACGAGTGGGAACAGCCCTGGCACAGCTGTCGCCCACTCCACTCCACTCCCCCGAGACTGCCCTGGTGAAAGTCACCAGTGACCTGCTTTCGGCCAAATCCAAGGACCACTTCTCTTTGCTCATCCTTCTGGACCTCTCTGCTGCCTTTGACACCGTGGATCACCCTCTCCTCCTCCGCACACTCCAAAATGTTGGCCTCTCTAGCACCGTCCTTGACTGGTTTACCTCATACCTCACTAACCGCTCCTTCTCTGTGTCTGCCTCCGGAACCACCTCACACCCTTCCATCCTTCCTGTTGGTGTCCCTCAGGGTTCTGTCCTAGGCCCCCTTCTGTTCTCCCTGTACACCTCTTCCCTGGGTGCGCTCATTAACTCCTTTGGCCTTCAATACCACCTCTATGCTGATGACACACAACTCTACCTCTCCTCTCCTGATCTGTCCCCCTCTGTCCTCTCTCAGGTCTCCAGCTGCCTCTCTGCCATCTCCTCCTGGATGTCTGAGCGCTCTCTGAAGCTCAACATGGATAAAACTGAACTTATTATCTTTCCCCCAGCCAGAGCAACACCCCCTACAAATATCTCTATCACTGTTGACAACACTATCATCTCCCCCGTTCCCCAACTCCGCTGCCTGGGCGTCACTCTTGTCTCCTCCCTCTCCTTTGCACCCTACATCCAAGCTCTGGCGCAATCTTGTCGGTTCCAGCTACGCAACATTGCTCGCATCAGGCCATTTCTCTCCCAGAGTGCAACTAAACTTATCATCCACTCACTGGTCATCTCACGTCTCGACTACTGCAATGTGCTCCTCACTGGCCTCACTTGCTCCCACATCGCTCCCCTCCAATCTGTCCTCAACTCCGCAGCTAGGCTCATCTTCCTCTCCCGCCGCTCCACTTCTGCCACTCCCGTTCGACAAAATCTACACTGGCTCCCATTCCCCTACAGAATCCTCTTCAAACTCCTCACCCTCACATACAAGGCCATCTCTAATTCCACTGCTCCCTACATCTCCAACCTCCTCTCCCTTCATACTCCCTCCCGCCCACTACGGTCGGCTGATGACCGTCGCCTCTCCTCTGCCTTAGTCACTGCTTCCCATGCACGAGTTCAGGATTTTGCCCGTGCTGCACCCCTTCAGTGGAATGCGCTCCCCCGCTCCATTAGACTCTCCCCGACCTTGCAAAGCTTCAAACGGGCACTGAAAACCCACCTATTTATCAAAGCGTACCCCTCCAATGCATAACCTAGTCCTTAGGCTGCTTCTCCATCCCCCTGCCCCATGCCTTGGACATCTCTGCTTTGCTCGCATACCACCATCAGGCTTCTACCTGCTTGCTTGCACCTCATGTCATCTGTCTGTTGCCCCTCCCCACTAGATTGTTAGCTCTTCAGAGCATGGCCCCCTTTCCTCTTGTCTAAGCCCTCTTCTTGACACATTTCACTCAGCGACCATCTTTACCTGCTTTTTCTCCTGCTGGTAAATGGCATCTCTCTATTTATGGCCGCCAGCCCCAAGTAGTACAATGATTACTCCTTCGCTACTTACATCTAAGCTGTATTATGTTTTGAGAATTGTGGTGCTCTTTGTTACCTGCACTCCATTTTTGTTATTTATTTACTGTTATGCTAAGTTTTGTCTCCCTGTACTGTCCTTTGTACGGCGCGGCGAAACACTTGTGGCGCCCTATAAATAAAATGTAATAATAAAAAATAATAATATGCTAGGAGGTTGGTATCCCGACCGCCAGGAAATTAACTACACCCCCTGGAGTATATGTTAGTTAGTTATCCCTGCCAAACCTCACCGCACGCCACTGCCACCCACCACATCGTCTCTGCTTCTCATGTGGTTATCACTCCATTGTCCCCCTATATAGTCCCCAACACCTCTGTTCTCTCTCTCTGATTTTCTCTCTTCTGCCTCAAATTCACATTCTCTTCCCTTTCTCCCTCTCTTGTTCTCTCTATTCCACACCCTCGCTGGTTCTCTCTTCTCTAGCCCCTTTTGTCCTCACATATTTCTGGTTCATTCTCCTGTCCTATCTGTCTAGTTCCCTCTTTCCTTACAACCAGGGCACTAGGGAGGGCAGTGCAACAAATGCCACTGGCCAGGGTTCAAGCCCACCAGGACTGCAGAGATGCTTATTACCTGTCCAATGGTCCCTGATCCTTTAAGAGGTACTGCTCCCTTCAGTTGGATGTAGGGATGGGAGGGAGCTGCCCGGCCTGCCAAGTGCCAAAATATCTAGGTATGGCATGGCTATCATACCTCCCTGCTTCTCTTTCCCTTTGGTTCTCTCTCCTCTCACACCCATTCTGGTTCTCTCTGTGGCTGTAAAACTGGAGCAAGTGACTGCTTAGACCAATAGACTGGAGCTTGTGGCTTCCTATCCATCCGTCCTGTCACATCTACCACATAGACTATGGTCCTGGGATCGGTATGGTATACCGGCGCACAGGATCCTGTCTGCCAGAATGGCGGTAGCAGGGTGATCGCATCGAGGCCCCTTGCACTCACCGGGCTGCAGGCATGACTCTATGGGTGTTGTAAACACCCACAGAGGGAGAATCACCTACCTCACCGGTGTTCTGGCAGCGGCATTGTACCCCCGTTGGGATTCCGGCCTGGGTATTGCGCCCGCCAGGATCCCAACGGACGGTATGTAGTTGCATACAGAGACACTCACATAGCAGGTCCATACTCAGACAGAGAACCTGCACCTGCCATAGGGCTGCTGTAAGTTCCAATAGTGCATCTAAAGATGCAGCAATTATTATTGTTATTATTACTACCAGTTATTTCTATAGCGCGCACATATTCCACAGCGCTGTACAGAGAATATTTGCCCATTCACATCAGTCCCTGCCCCAGTGGAGCTTACAATCTATATTCCCTATCACATGTACACTCACACACATTCACTAGGGTATATTTTGTTGGGAGCCAATTAACCTACCAGTATATTTTTGGAGTGTGGGAGGAAACCGGAGTACCCGGAGGAAACCCACGCAAACACGGGTAGAATATACAAACTCCGCACAGTTAGGGCCATGGTGGGAATCGAACCCATGACCTCAGTGCTGTGAGGCAGTAATGCTAACCATTACCCCATGAAGTCTTTCTAGACGCTGTGAGTGGGCGGCATATAAGGTCCTTGCACATTCGGACACACGGATGTACACCAGAGAAGGGCTTTGTACTGGCATCAGCATAAAGTCAAAACTCTGACTGCAGCAAAAGATATAAGGACAACCGAGAATGTATCATGCTGCGGAAGTATTTGCGCATGTTACGTGCTTCAGATAACGCTTCTCCCCGTTGTATTGTATTATTGTGGTAAAGTGTTCAAGATGATTGGGGCACATATCACCATTATCAACGCTCCAATCTGCTAGATAGTGTGTCGATGTGCCCACTAAATGTATGAACGGTCAGTGGCACTGACCATTCCGCCAGCTGCAGCTATCGATTTCAATAGCTGCAGTGGTCGTTGCCCCACCACAGCACTGTCAGAGACTGTGCATACAAAAGAAACACTTTTTTTTTTTCCAATTAGCCACGGGTGTCGCTGGGGGCAATTTCTGACCAGCGCATACGCACAGTCCATGCAGCGCCGGTCAGTGACAAGTACAGCCGCAAGAGAGTGCACTTTGCCAAAGAGGTGAATTAACACTTCGGGGGATAATCAATTACCCAGACATGCTGTTGGGTGTAATGTTTAGCTGGGGGGGAGCTATCTAATTAGCCCCGATAAGCCGGCACGTGCCGCGGCTTATCAGGGATTTTGTTTCACCTGCCTCCGGCAGGCGAAGCACAATCCCCGATAACAGTCCCGTTTTCATCCGAAAACTGGACTATTTCACCTGTAAACACACAGGTTTCACTGAACCTGTGTGTTTTCGGGTGAAAATACACTTTTTACCGGCCGATTAAATCAAATAGCCCGAACGCAAAACCCGAAGAAACATCAGGGTTTTTTTACTTGCGATGTCTCACCGGGGTAATTGAATATCCCCCTTCCTCTCTTAGGCAAAACACATAATACTGTAATACATGCCACCAATGCAGGAACTTGCTTAGCCAAGCTAAATGGGAGAAGCAAGTCCTGACAAAGGGCATTAATCATACATCTCCCCCTGTGTGTGCTGTACAGACTTTTGGGGGAGGATGCAAGACATATTCCCTCCCAGGTCCTGTAACAGGGAGTCACAGAAACTGTAATAGAGATTTCTTGGAGTTGGTTACTGGGTGGAACCCGGCCAGAAGCTGTAAATTTGAGATGGGATAAGAGCAGGTCTTTTACATTAAGTAGAGTTTTGCATTCAATTAAAGTCTTCATTTTAAGTTTCATACATTGTACATTTTTTTACTTTGATTCTGGAGCATGTTATATTAATTTGCATTATTTTCAATTTATTTGGAGTGTTTGATCTACAATGTGTGGGAAAATCCTACAAATGTATGCAATGCAATCATAGTTGAGGGGTCCATCTGCAGAAAGAATGAGGGGCCTCCACTAATGGGAGACTATAAAAACCACAGTTCAATAGTAGCAGCAAAATACTGACCTAACTTATCTGTCCCAATTCCCCACTGTTTATCTCAGTGCAAATCAGCTAAATTGCTCCGTGATTTGTCATCTGATTCTGTTATATTGATTTTACTGTATTGATTTGCCCAGGATGCTAATTGATGAGCTCTGTGTGATGCTGCCCTGCTACACAGAAATATTCCCACATACCTACAGATATATAGTGTATCATTTCTACACAACAAGGTAAGGTATATCTGAAACAATTTTATGTACTGCATAAAACAGTACACATACTGCATTTCATTTATATAGAACAGTCATCATATAATCAGTACGTGTGGCATGGGTAATATCAGAATCTGCATAAACTTACAATTATCTCTTGAATACAAATTGGACCTAATTCAGAGTTGATCGCAGCAGCAAATTTCTTAGCAGTTGGGCAAAATCATGGTGCACTGCAGGGGGGCAGATGTAACATGTGCAGAGAGAGTTAGATTTGGGTGGGGTGTGTTCAAACTAAAATCTAAATTGCAGTGTAGAAATAAAGCAGCCAGGATTTACCCTGCACAGAAACAAAATAACCCACCTAAATCTAACTCTCTCTGCACGTTACATCTGCCCCACCTGCAGTGCGCATGGTTTTGCCCATTAGCTAACAAATTTGCTGCTGCGATCAGGTCTGAATTAGGCCCTATGTCTGAATAACTATGTAAAAATCTTGAGAATTGCTATGGTACAGTCTGGGCCAGCAACAGAAATCTTGGGGCCCGGTACAACGACATTGCTGCCCCCCCCCCCCCCCCCCCGACTCCAGACCAATACAACATGTCAAGAGAGAATTATACACATCATAAAAGATACATTTAAAAAACCCAGAAAAATGTTTAATATACAATGTAAACTAACAGTATTCAATTTAACTATATTAATTAAAAAAAGCAATTAAGTCATGTCACTGAGAGTGACAGGCAGCAGTTCCTATTTCTAGTTTTACAGTTATCATTTTTGTTCAGATCACTTACAGTGATCCAATCTTGCCCAGCGGTGTTCCTTCCAGTCATGGGCTACTCCTCTTAGGTGTCGGATCCGGACGGCATCACCACCACAGGAACAGAGAAAGGAAGGGCGGGAGCAGCATATGGCGCAGCGCCATAATGTCACAACACACAGTACGGGGAATGGGATCCCTCCTCCCGGCTTCCCCTGCCACTAGTCCGGACCAGGTGACCAGAGGGTTACCGGAGGGGGGTGCGGGTGGCCGGATGCTGCTTGAACTGTTTTTTCCCCCCTTACTTGTGCCGCAAGCCACGCCAGGTGGGCGGATAGCGCGAGTAAGTTACTAGGCACCGTGTTTGGTGCCCCTCAGAACCTCGGGGCCCGGCACAGGTGTACCCTTTGACCCCCCTGTCACCGGGCCTGGGTACAGTCGTTTTAATCTACTAGTACAGAGGTTCTCAAACGTGGTCCTCAAAGCAGAACAATGGTCCAGGATTTAAATTTATCCATGCCAGTTCATAGGTGACTTAATTAGCCCTTAATTTGATTTAACCATCTGTGCTGAGCCATGGATATACCTAAAACCTGGACGTTGGGATGCCTTGAGGACTGTGTTTGAGAACCTCTGTACTAGTAGATTTCATCAGGAAATCATGATAAAGAAAGGGATTTGCCTACAGCACCTGCAAAAAGGGAGGGGGATCTAGATAAGGTATGCGGTCAGCATATCGCTCATCGGGATCCCGGCTGTCACAATACCGATGCCGGGATCCCGACTTGGGCACCATACCGGTGAGGTAGGTGATTCCCCCTCTATGGGCGTTCACGACACCCGTAGAGGGAGAATAGAACCTGTGGCTAGCATAACTCGCCACCGAGCCCACAGCATGGTGAGTGCAGCGAGCCTGCAAGGGGATTCGTTGTGCTCGCCCTCTTGCCGACATTCCACCACTCGGGTTACCGAAGTTGGTATACTGACCCGCAACATACCATGTGGCGGGATACCATACCGATCTCCTAGATAGCTGCTAATGGCCTTATTCCTAAACCCACACGTGAGTCACGTGGTGCAATCACGATCCAGAACTGCGATCGCATTGCAGTGTACAGATGGCACATGCAGGAAGTTGGTGCTATGCTGCGAGCAGCTTTGCAAATGCAATCCTTACTGAATTGCTACTTTATTAAGCTTCTATTTATGTTATGGTTTATATCTATTTTACTCTACTGTGTGTTCTCTGTATTATTGTGTATCACCTTACATGTCTTGAATTTTATAAATGAATAATTAGTAGAATAATGTTTTGATATTCTTAACATACTTTACTTGACTATACAAATAGCATGTACGTCATATAAAACGGGGAGTGAGATAACAGTTGTAAACTCTTAAGAAAGTGTAAAATTTAAATATATACTTGAGAGTGCATTGAATTTAGGTAATAGTGAGTATAATGATAAATTGGGAAATATAATGCAACATTAAAGAATAGGGGGCATGTGGAATTGTCCTCACATTTACTAAAGATCTTCAATTTATCTCTCTAAAATAGGACTATTACGTCACGTCTAAACTGGGGGATGAATCCAGCTCTTCACATATTTTATGGCCTTTGCCTCTAGAGTTTCCTGACTTATCAAAACTTTTCTATTTTTAGTTTGAAGACATTTTAAAAGTCTATCGTATTCCACTTTTACTCACAGTACCTTCTCCTTGAGTCAGGGATTTGCGTGTATAGGGCCGGGTGACAAACCTGCTGTTCCCCACGTGACGACACATGTATGAAATAAAATATACACATAATATACAGTAAATACAACAACCTTAAGAATAAATTCATAAATGGTTCTGTATTGTTGGCTGGCAATACAGCGGAAGCTCAGTCACAGGGACAACACAGAAGGATTGCTAGCTATATGTTTGCTGTTGACAACAGTAATAAGTCAGGGGTAATGCTGAAGAGAGATAAAATGTAGAGAGATTATGGGCCAGATGTACTAAGCCTTAGGGTCTAGACCGTCTATTCATGAAGCAGTGAAAAGTGTGGAGAAGTGAGCCAGTGGAGAAGTTGCCCATGGCAACCAATCAGCATTGGAGTAACATTTATAATTTGCATACTATACAATTGTACGGAGCAGCTGATTTGTTGCCATGGGCAACTTCTCCACAGGGTCACTTCTCCACATTTTTCACTGCTTCATGAAAAGACCCCATAAAATGTAATAAAGGGGAAAGTGATAAAGTACCATATAATCAGCTTCTGTAATTTTTCAAACACAGCCTTTCTGCTTTAACTCTCTCCAAGTGTTGATGCATATTCCCCATTGTCAGAAAAAATGTCAGACTGACAGACATTTAATCTGACATACAGCAGATATCATGGCTATATACTGTGAGATATTTCAGTTTTAGATTTCACAGATATCTTGGTACCGCCCTTGGTGAGGAGACATTTCCCCATCTTCCATATGAAGGAACAGGGGAAACATTGGAAGGTCACCCGTGGAAGGTCACCCGTGGCAGTGCATACACTACCAGAGGTGCCTGACCAACGATCGGATCAGTCGGACATGTTGGAAGATATCTCATGCCTGAACACCCTATCATTGCTGATGGGTCACAGCTATACACTATGCGATTATCGTCCGATCCACCAATAATCTGCATATCCGGTCGATAATTGCATAATGTATGACCAGCATAAAATGGGAAAAACAATATATTTAGGAAGATTTATAAAAAAAACTTTTTTTAAATCCATAACCAAGCAAACATTTGCTTTTATCTGCCATACTCTTTAGAAAAAAAAAGACAATCTGACTGGTTAGCACCTTCAGCACAGTCTGCATCAGAATTGTTGCACATATCCTCTTTGATACTTAGATTGTGGACGTGCAAGCTGGGCCCTCTTACCTTTCTTTATGTCTGTTGTTACCCGGTCTTGTTTTATTAATGTTTGTATCTAAATGCAAAGCAAAACTGAGTATGCTGGTGCTATATAAATAAATAATAATAATAATATGACTTTTGGGATATTTGAGTGCTTTTATATAGGTTTTTTTTGTGTGCCAATATTTCCTATTTATGAAACACCCCTGAAAAAATGCTTTGGAGAGAGTGCTTAGCTAACCCCCACCCTCCAGAGAGAGAATCACTTGTATTAGTCGGCTTGGAGCTGCTCCCCCACCACCTGCGTCTTACCTGTGCAGGCTAGGATGGCCATCAGTGTGTTAACAATCAATGGTACCATTGATGGTTGGACCTTGATGGTATAAAACCATCTGTAAAGGAACCATCAATATACCAGTGGCGTGCGGTCAGGGCCGGCGCCACCATTAGGCAGCTTTAGGCAGCTGCCTATGGGCGGCGGCCACTGGAGGGCGGCACTAAACATTGGTGAAGAGCGGATTCTGGCTTTATTATTATACAATTACTCTTGCCTCAGCTCAGTCAGCGAAGCGCCACTTTTTTTTTTTTTTTAAAGACAAGGAGTAGTCAGGGATGTCATCGCTGCCAAGCTGCCACTGAGTCAGGTGAATTTAGTGTGAACACTGACTGAGTGACTCAATCCTATCGCCCACCTCCGCGATTGCACTAGGCTGTCTCGGCATGTTGCCGCCCCACGCTTTGACAGCACCACGATTGGGCTCCCGGTCTCCCATATATTACCCACTCCCCCCTCCGTTATTGGGCTCCCGCATGCCGCATGATTTTGTCACCCGCCCCCCCACAATTGAGCTCCAGGACTCCCGTACGTCACCCGCACCCCCTCCGTAATTGGGCTCACGCATGCCGCTTCTTGTCGCGCATCTCTTAACCCGCTCCCTCACCCCATCCCTGACTCTGCTCCCGCTGCCTTTTACCCGCACCCACTGGCCTCCTGCATTTTGTAACCCGCTCTCCTTTCTCTCTACCCCCCCCCCCCCCCGCGACTCCGTTCTGCTTTCTCCCCCCCCCCCCCACTCTACTCCCGCTGCCTCTTACCCGCACCCACTGGCCTCCTGCATTTTGTAACCCACTCTGCTTTCTCTCCCCCTCTCTCCCTCTCCTCTCTTTCTCCCCCCCCCCCCCCACCGCGGCTTGTTGATCGCACACACTGGGCTCCTGCATCTTTTAACCCGCTCTCCTCTCTCTCTGAGGGCGGGATGTACTACGCTATTACGAATCTGCCGCGGAGCGGCCGCACTGGGAGTTCGGGGCTGAGTTTTTTCCTCATTGATTGTCCGATTCAGCCCTGGTAAGGGCGGTGCTGCGGGGTCCGGTAACCTCAATGTTATTCTATTACTGCTGCTGCTAAGGGCTGTATCTGGCAGTAACTCCCCATGCCATGCCCAGGACGGGGGAACGATCCAGTTACCCAGCTGCGGCACACTGTACGTCCCATGTACTCGGGGTGGTGGGGGCGATCTGACCGTGCCAGAGCTGGGCACCTGTAGCTGGGTGCAGGGTGAAGCTGTGCCTGTAGACGCTGCCCAGCTACCTCTGCCCTGCTGCCCCTGCATGTATGAGAGTAGCATGAGGGCTCCTGGCGGGGTGCTTCTGATTTTATGTAGTGTGTGTCATTTACTTGTGCATCTTACTGTGTCATATTTTATATTGTGTGTGTCACTGTATAGGTTACTCTGTCTGTGTAGGTTACTGTATAGGTTACCGTGTGCTACAATGTGAATTTTGGTCATTCAGTGTGCTACAATGTGAATTTCGGTCATTCAGTGTGCTACAATGTGAATTTCAGCTCATTCAGTGTGCTACAATGTGAATTTCGTCTCATTCAGTATGCTACAATGTGAATTTCGGCTCATTCAGTGTGCTACAATGTGAATTTCGGCTCATTCAGTGTGCTACAATGTGAATTTCGGCTCATACTGTGTGCTATAATGTGAAAGAGGCACCAGTACTATATAGTATAAGGGGTCCTACTATTGTGATGCATAATGTGTATAAGGAGTATATGGTGTGGTAAACTATACTGAAGGACACGTCCCCTTTTAAGTGGCCACGCCCCCCTTTCCGGAGCGCACACGCGCTAAATTGCAACCTTTTTCCATACCTCCACTTCAAAATTTCCACTTCGACCACTGTGTGTATGTACATGTGTGTGTGTGTGTGTGTGTGTGTGTGTGTGTGTGTATATATATATATATAGATATATATAGTATACACACATATATATAGCTATATATTACGTGTGTGTGTGTGTGTGTGTGTGTGTGTGTGTGTATGTGTATATATATATATATATATATATATATATATAGCTGGGAGCAGGGGCGGATTATAAGAAGGACGACAGGGGTGGTTGCGGTATGGGTTTGTGGCTGAAGTTTTGCCTAGGGTGCCAAAAAACCTTGCACCGGCCCTGCGTGCGGTGAGGTCAGTGGCTGGGGAGGCACTGGCAGCTAACCCCCCCCCCCCCTCCATACAATGGGGGGGTAGTGTAGTCCCCCATACATTGCTAAAACCAGCACCAGGCAGAACTAGCCAGGGGGGATAATGCCATAGCAAGGGAGACACTCAGTGTGGGGTCCCCCTGCCATAACATTAATCTGCCCCCCCAAACTAGTCAGCCCAGGGCTGGAATTCCTCGGAAGTGGGGACCCCAAAAAATAAAAAATGGGGTCCCCCTCCCGAGCAATAACCAGCACTGGGCTGATAGCTCAGTGCTATGCACCGCACCCATGGATTGAAAGCACGTCCCTGTATGAAAGTGGCACCTCTAATGGTGTCACTTTCCCATGTATTTTCAATGGGCTTTTAATGCCCATTGCTAGGCCCCACCCGCGCCCGCCCCCTGCTCCCATACCTTTCCCCATTCACAATGGGAGGCACCACGATCGGTGCCACCCAACCCCATTTAGACAGGAATAATGAATAGGATAATATAAAGGCGATACTTATGACACAGAATATGTGTCATAAGTATCTTCTTTATATTAATTTAGTCATTGATGACAGGGGAGGCACTGCCTCCCCTGACTGCACGTCCCTGCAATATACTGGAGTTGGTCATCATTGATGGCAAAAGTATTTAACATCAGACATAGACCATCAATGATTTTTAATTATCAATGCAGGCAAGTAGTGGTGTGGTATGTGGAGAAGAGGGACTGTGGTGCTGGACTATGAGACCACAACCCAGCACCACCTGGCATTGAGAAACAATAGCCAGCAGCTTCACTATTCCTGGTATTCTGTATTTAAACGGCATAGAAATCGGTGTGCATAGAGGTAGCATAGGTTTTTAAATTATTGCTACCCAGTTATAAAGCAGAATGGAATATTCTGGTGTAATCTAAATAAATGTAATCAATATCATATATTTATAGCTTATAGAGTGAAGGCAAGGTTCTACTTGCAGATCACGGGTACAGCCATGGGAGCTACTTGCAGCCTGAGATATACAGGTATTTATTTAGGGTAGTAGTGTGACACTCTGACATGGATATCCTATTAACGTGGATTTATGGGGATATATGTGGCTATAAAGGTACCATCACCCATATACTGGAGACAACCTGGGTGAGACACCTAAACGTTCCCTAAAAGGAACCCTCACTTCTCACTAGCCGAAAGGGTTAATAGCTTCCCCTTTGTCAGGTTGCTAGGCAACACCAGCAACCAAAAGATAGCAACTTGTGGAGCACTAGGACCCAGGTGTAGACCTGCAGAGCAGGAGGAATCGAAGCCGCTGATTGGGTGGTGCAGAGCCGGAAGAGCAGAAGGCGGAGTTGCCATCCAGTGTGTGCTCTGAGGTAACAACGTAGAGAGGATGCTGCCCTGAGGTGATAGGGAGAGACAGCAGCAGGGACGCGCCGCTGGTCTGCCCTGCTGACAGGGAAAAGAGTGCTGAGAGGTATGGAAAACCCTGCTGAGAGACTTGTAAAGAGACGCGCGGGTGACGGAGAGCTGCATTGACGGTGAACTGTGACAAAGGGAGCTGTACCACTGGGGACCCTGGGCAGGGCCAGACTGGCCCACAGGGGAACAGGGGAAACCACCAGTGGGCCCTACTGCCTGTGGGCCCTCCTCCTCCTCTAGGGATCAGGTTCCAGACTCTATGCTAGTGCACTTCTATCATCCATCATACTTGTGTTACATTATACTTCACAAGAATATTGTTTATTATATATTTACCAAGGTGCATAGACAGAGGCGTAACTAGGGTTTTTGGAGCCCAGGGCAAGATGTAAAATGGCGCCCCCCCCCCCCCCCAAAAAAAAACAAACAACATAGCAAAAGAAATATGTGCACGCGCCAAAGGTGCGCGCGGCGAGAACATGGGCGTGGCCACACACCAGAAGGGGTGTGGCCACGCTCCAGAAGGGGTGTGGCCACGCTCCAGAAGGGGTGTGGCCACTGAAAATGGCCCACAGTGCCAGTTACAATGCCCCACAGTGCCAGTTACATTGCCCCACAGTGCCAGATACAATGCCCCACAGTACCAGTTACATTGCCCCACAGTGCTAGATACAATGCCCCACAGTGCCAGTTACATTGCCCCACAGTGCCAGATACAATGCCCCACATTGCCAGTTACATTGCCCCCCAGTGCCAGATACAATGCCCCACAGTGCCGGATACATGCCCCACAGTGCCAGTTACATTGCCCCACAGTGCCAGTTACATGCCCCACAGTGCCAGTTACATTGCCCCACAGTGCCAGATACATAGCCCACAATGCCAGTTACATTGCCCCACAGTGCCAGTTACATGCCCCACAGTGCCAGTTACATGCCCCACAATGCCAGTTACATTGCCCCACAATGCCAGTTACATTGCCCCACAGTGCCAGTTACATGCCCCACAGTGCCAGTTACATGCCCCACAGTGCCAGGCCCCACTCAGTGTCAGTTACATATGCCCCATTTGGTGCCAGATACATGCCCCACTGTGCCGCCAAGCCCGCCGCCCCCCCCCCCCCCCCGTCACTTACCGCTTGCTCTATGTGAGGGGAGGAGAGCGCAGCGCCTCTCCTTCCCCTCACCGCTCCAGGTCTCCGGCGGCTGTCTGGCGCGGGTTCGCTAGCCAATCAGAGCTCGCGGACCGGCAGCCAATCAGCAGCCGGTCCGCAAGCTCTGATTGGCTAGCGCCGGAGACCGGGCACAGCAGCGCTGCTGGCAGCGCTGCTAGTGCTGGCATCGGCGGTGAGGGGAGGGAGAGACGCTGCGCTCTCCTCCCCTCACATTTAGGGTTGACGGGGGCGAGTGGGGCATGATGCCCTTGTCGCCGGCGGCGCCCCCCTCTCCTGGGCCTGCCAAGGCGCCCAGGGCACGTGCCCCACTCGCCCTACCCTAGATACGCCTCTGGGCATAGAACATGTACTCTGTAATGGTTGTAATGTGGTGGTTGGCCATGCCCCACTGGAGTGTGGCCACACCCTTAAGCATGGGCCCCAGCAACAGCATCCCCCCGGTGGGCCCTTCATGCCCCAGTCCGACACTGCCCCTGGGTAAGCCTGTTGGTGAGGAATGTGAAGACAGTCAAAGACTGCCAGCTGTCATACAAACAGACTCAAGCAGCCAGTGTTCAGCCCAGCACTAGTGTGTGACAGATTTCAGACTGCACCAGGTAGAGCCCTGTTTCTGCTTACACTGAACCCCACTGGTAATAGTAAAAGTCTGTCAGCAACCAGCACCAGCCATTGCTAGCTATAGACAGTCAGAGACCATGTCAGCCCTCACATGCATACCTCCCAACTGTCCCGATTTTCGCGGGACAGTCCCATTTTTTGGGGACTGTCCCGCTGTCCCACCCGCGGTGGGGGCAGTTGGGAGTCTCTGTCTCTCGCTGCCCTGCTTAGCAGAGCAGCGGTGAATAGACGCTGTGCGCATGCGCACAGCGTCTATTCAGTGCAGACAGAGGGAGAGGGGACATGCCAGCGGTTCACAGAGCTCTGGGCATGCCCCCTCAGTGACGAAAACGGGGCGTGGATCGCGACCGCGGGTCCTCCCGAGAAGCCACGCCCCTTTGCTTAGGCCACGCCCCTTTTCGGGAGCGTGCACGGCTTCGCCGCGCGTGTGTCCCTGTTACCGACAGGACAAAGTTGGGAGGTATGCACATGTAAGGGGTACCTGATCCCTTTATCCACAGCCAGGCAGTGTAATTCCAAAGTAGAGATTCATAAATCCTACTACATATAGCAGACCCCTCATTCTGCATCTGATGGAGAGAAAGTGAGTTATAGCCGGAAGATGGATACTGCAGGGAGACTTTTTCCAGTCAGAAAAAGTGAGAGACTTATTGGCTACTTTGTCAGTGAATTTACCTCAGGGAGCCTTACGGACTCTTAAGTGTTATTTGCATGCTGCACCAGCCAAATACTGAACTGTGCTATTGTCCTGATTCTCTGCTTGAATTACTCTCTTTCCCCCTCTGCTAAGATTAAGGGGTTTTCTGCATGCTTATTTAACAAACTATGAGACTGCATAACCTTGCTTGCTACTCTTAACCCTGCTAAGTACTCTTAATGCTGGACAGGATCTAATAAAGGGTGCAAGACTTCTTCCCTCTGGAAGCAGAGGACACAGATTTAAGAGACCACATATACATTTGAAGGATAATATATATAGGGACTGGGTCGCAAAGACTTTTAAGTCACCGCTTCATGGACAGTACTAGGTATTACGGTACCATTACTGACAGAGAGTGCATAATTCATATATATTGCTGAAATTCGCATGTTATGTTTATTACCTTGTAGGTGTTCCTTTCGCATGGTGTTATCTGATGATATTGATATACAGTAACTGTCTTTAAAAGTAATTGCAATTGCTTTTGATCAATTAATCTTCCAGCGGTGACCAATTGTTACTGAATAATAAAACCTTCTGTCACCGTCCTAACGCGTGGTGACTATGGTGTTGGCTCCTCTGGGGTTGGGGTCCCTTGTCTCTCTGCCTAGGGTTCCAGCGATGATATCCGTTTGAAGAGGTGATATCGGGCGACGAATCCACATACGTTAACAGACACCTGCACCTGCACAACACATCCACTGTATTTGCCTGTTACAGTAGGAGAGACAATTTTCAGTGAGGAAAATAAAATATAGTATTTATTACATAAACTGACCTTTGGTGGCACCCAGTGCTGTAAATAGCCTTCGCTATGGGTCAAAGGCACACACGCTTTGGTAAAAAACAGTAGTGTTCTTGGTGGAACCCACCATTCACATCAATCTTGGTCGTGGTCTACCTAGAAGGGTGTGTGGCCTCACTGGGAGCATGCTGGACTGCCCCTGGAAACTTTGTCTGCAATGCCGGCTTCTCCGGCAGGAACTGTGTGCTGCACGAAAATATCACAGCACTCCCAGTCACTAAGAAGGAGCCGGCATTGTGGTGTCAGCTCCTTGAGTGGTGACACCCAGATGAAGTCTGTACCCCCCTAATGATGCCTCTGATAAAAAATATCTTTGAAGATTTTAGAAATATGTTGAATAATAATTTAAAAAAAATAAGGTTGATATAAAATAATTCAAGATTGGATACTTTTATAGATCTTATTAAAGAGAATGAAAAAATAATAGTAGAAATGTTCAGAAATAATGAAACAGCATGCAGCACATGTATTCTTTATACTTCCTACTTACTGTGTGTGGCCCCCGATCACCCTATGCATAGTATGGATAAACTAGTATGGATAAACTGTGAATAACAACAGTCACATAAACAGAGCATGCTCTCGCATACAAGATATCATTAACCTTCAAAGCATAACGGCATAAACACAGGATATAAGTAAGTATATGTAGCAGTAGCTGAAGGTGTGCTTTGTTGACTAGGGGGCTATCCAATTTCAGGTGATCCTTTTTTTCATCGGCTGAAAACAGGCCGATTAATAACCGAACGTCGTTATCATGGTATCCCATTACAGGCCGTTTTCATCGGCTGAAAATGGACCCGCGATCGCGAGAAAACACATGGGATTGGGGATAAGTGCCTGGTGCATCCGGAGCTTAAGTGCCGGCATGGTGGGAGAAGCCCCCCGCATCAGGGCTAATAGGATAGCCCCGGCGATACAATTACCCATGATCGTCGACCGCGGGTAATTGGATACCCACAATTATGTGACGTATTGAATTGCAGGAGTTTTACTTTGGAATATTAATACTGTAATATTTGCAACTGTCATGCAGTAGCAAACAGATCGTACAGATGTGATATAATATCGCAATAAATTATATTGATAGTTATTTCAGACAGAACACCAATATTATAACAAAATTGAGAGGTATAACACAAAACTACTGCTACAGATTATGGAATAGTTTATTTACTTTGGGTAGGAAAAATAAAAGTAAAAAACTTTTGGAATCCTACCACTTTTTCTATCCAATAAGCTATAATACATTATGTGCCTGACTGTAAGGTGGGAGTAGAGTAACAAAAAGCCAGTAACTTTGCACGTAGACAATCCATGCTGCACTGCAGATGGTACCAATATACTTTTGTTTGCATGCAGGGTAAATACTTGGCTTCTTTATTTTTACATAGAAATTTAGATTTGATTTTGGACACACCCTCCCTGATCTAAATCTCTTTCCACATTTAAATCTGCCCCACCTGCAGTGCAACATGGTTTTGTCAAGGTGCACAGTTACTTGGCAGTCTATGGGGGTCATTCCGAGTTGATCGCTCGCTAGCGGTGTTTAGCAGCTGTGTGAACGCATAGTCGCCGCCCACTAGGGAGTGTATTTTAGCTTTGCAAGTGTGCAAATGCCTGTGCAGCCGAGCGGTACAAAAACAGTTTGTGCAGTTTCTGAGTAGGTCTGAACTTACTCAGCCGCTGCGATCACTTCAGCCTGTCCGGTCCCGGAATTGACGTCAGACACCCGTCCTGCAAACGCTTGGACACGCCTGCGTTTTTCCAACCACTCCATGAAAAATGGTCAGTTGACAACTTGACACCCATAAACGCCTTCTTTCTGTCAATCTCCTTGCGATCGGCTGTGCGAATGGATTCTTTGTTAAATCCATCGCACAGCAACGATCGGCTTTGTACCCGTAAGACACACCTGCGCATTGCGGTGCATACGCATGTGCAGTAGTGATCTGATCACTGCGCTGCGAAAAACGGCAGCGTGCGATCAGGCCGGAATGACCCCCTATGTACTAAGCCTTATGTTGAGCATACATGTAGAGTGACCATATTATCCCTTTTACCTAGGACGCTCATGAATTACACAGGTTCTGTGGCTGGCTGACTACAAGCCTGCATTTCAGCTGGTATTAATCAGCCACAGAACCTGTGTAATCCATGAGCGTCCTAGGTAAAAGGGATAATATGATCACTCTAATACATGCTACAATTATCTGGCCTTTCCGCCCGGTATCAGCAGATCGGACAGATAATTGCAGTTTGTATGTGGCCTACCGACCCGAAAATATTGATCGTCGGGCATGACCGATCATCCAACATGTCCCTCCAATTCAATATTTTCAAGTCCCATTGTTCCTTCACATGGGAAGGAGTGAGGAAATGTCTCTTCCCTGGGGCAGAGTGCTGATAACACCTGATATATACTGTTAAATACAGATGTAGTCACACTCATCATGGCCACATCTGCGGCAAAAGGGCACTCTCGGTGCAGCTAGACACGCCCATGTCTGGCCTCTCCAAGCTGCATCTATTGCCGCCCCCATTCATGCAAATGGAACGCGTGCACATCTAAGATGTGCATGCAGTCGTGCCTATAAACATCCTAGTGATATTTGGTGGACCCCCTTCATTCCATAGTAAAGCATTCGTTACCTCTAATACCAAGAAATAAAGACACGGAGACTTGATTTTGGCAGAAAAATTGCTAGCTATTTGACCCTAACCATAGCAAACCTGTAAATGAAAAACTTTGTTAAGATGCCGATTCAGCCGGCATATGGTGGCAGAAAAAAGAACGGCTCTATTAAACTAACGCTAACCTTAAAATGCTAAAATCAAAAACCCATCCTACTTTAACTACAAACTATCAAATCGGTAATAGGTGTCAACTCAACCCCCACAGTGACTACCCACCCTGATGGGTGCCCTGCCGCTGCCTCCCGGACGGGTGGTCGAGCGGCCAATAAGTCGATGGAGGTGAGTGCACCTAAACCATACCACACTGTAAATCACTACAGCTAACAATATAACTACAAACTGCCGTTCTTTTCCGCCAATAAATAGCCAACGATAAATCCAGCCAACAATTCAATGCCAAGGCACTCCGTGCCAAAACCTCAACCCACAGGGCGGGAGGGCGGGAAGGCAATTCACCAACAGAGAGAACAAAATGGCCTAGCCTTCCCTATATATATTAACCCTCCCCTTTTTCTAAGGGCTGTACTTTCCTCACAGCTAGGTCCACCCCTCACAAGATGTTTAACTCATTCCTTTCCTATGCAGTCAATTCTCTCTCCTAAACATCCTAGTGATATTTGGTGGACCCGCTTCATTCCATAGTAAAGCATTCGTTACCTCTAATACCAAGAAATAAAGACACGGAGACTTGATTTTGGCAGAAAAATTGCTAGCTATTTATTTGACCCTAACCATAGCAAACCTGTAAATGAAAAACTTTGTTAAGATGCCGATTCAGCCGGCATATGGTGGCAGAAAAAAGAACGGCTCTATTAAACTAACGCTAACCTTAAAATGCTAAAATCAAAAACCCATCCTACTTTAACTACAAACTATCAAATCGGTAATAGGTGTCAACTCAACCCCCACAGTGACTACCCACCCTGATGGGTGCCCTGCCGCTGCCTCCCGGACGGGTGGTCGAGCGGCCAATAAGTCGATGGAGGTGAGTGCACCTAAACCATACCACACTGTAAATCACTACAGCTAACAATATAACTACAAACTGCCGTTCTTTTCCGCCAAAAGCGAAAGACTCCTCCCCAGAGTCTTCGCACCGCCACCATAACCTCACCCTAACTGCTGCAACACTAGGAACAGATCCTCGAGGAAAAACATCATCCCCTCATTGGATAGATGCACACCATCAGGCCGAAAAAGGTGACTGTCTCGGAACCGAATCCTAGGGTGGCGAACTACTTTGCCTCCGTGGGACAGCACCCACTTCGCCACCGCCCCATTCACCTTCTTTCTAGCCTCATCCATCAGGCGACCATCCGCCACCCCTCGCCAACTCAACCTTGGCACCATCAGGGAGAAAACCAATGCACAATTGGTCCATGCTGCGGCCACACTTGCCAGATCCTGTATCATGGCACACCGCAGCTCCAAAGATGTCCTCTTCCCTAGGTCGTTGCCACCTAGATGGACAACCAGTACTCTAGGGACTCCATGCTTGCTGGCCTGACTGACTAGTCTATTCCTCAGATCTTTCCACATCATTCCTCGCCAACCAAGCCATCTAACTCCCTGAGCCCTAGGAAACAGCTGAGCCCCCTCCGAGGCTAAAAACTTTGCGGCCCAAAAAACATACGAGTGGCCCACCACCCAAACGGTCAAGTCATCAGCAAAACAACCTGAAGAGGAGGAAAGGGGGTAAAATTGGTTACTAAATATCTATACCATTGTTTAGTAAATGCGTTAACCTGAAGGATCTGCCAAAAAGAAAAAAAAATTGTTTCCGTATATTGCAGAAGTCACGGCCTAGCCGATCTGCACGAGCTTCCAGCCAATTTGAAGCAGAACATGAACACACAAATGGGAAAGATTATAACAAAAATAAGAAAATAAACGGGGGCGGGGGGTATTTGGGGGGGGGGGGGATAAAAAGGGGTAAAACATGTAAGAACTCGACTGGAGGTGAAAGCGTAAAAACCTGCTGAGGGACTTTGATTAGTACAGATTAGCCGAATTGTGGATTAGAATTCAGTCCGTCAAGTCAGGCAAAAATTCGCAAAATAACTCCAGACCCCCGCTGCCGGCTCACACCAGCAGCGGCGAGTGGCTAATCCCTGAGTAGGATAAAACGGGCAAACAAACAAACTTACAACACCAGAACATACAGAACTGTAACAACATGATTATACCCACTGTAATATAACAAAATACCTCGCGCGAGCCAACATCTCAAGCAACGGGGCGAATATACCGTCTGTAACTTGACGACTTCCATCGCCCCACCGCCTGGATTTCAGCCCTTGAAAATCCCGCCGCCGCAGCCGACGTCGCAGCCCCTATGCGGAAGGAATGTGTTCCGAAAGCAGCGGGTGGAAGGCCCAAACTCGCCAGACAGCGACCCAGCATCCAACGAAATTGATATTTCGTCACTGGCAGCCCGTCATAGTGCAGCAGCCACGACCCCCGACAGTCGGGCCGTACTGCCTCATATTGCACTGCCAATCGTACTGGGCAGATGCTCTCCTCCAGCGCCGGAACCAACGTGACCCATCGCCCTCTCCCCACTTGGTCCGTCTTAGAGCGGCACAATCTGCATAGCAAGGACCTCTCACCCACCACCACGTCCCCGACGAGCATGCGCGAATCTGCTCGCTTAGAAGGTGCTACCAGTTCCGAAACCCTAAAGGCTCCGTGGTAAGCCATTGAGAATGCCAAACTAAACAGCAGCGACTCAAACATGGACGACGCGATACCTCCAACCGCCCCGATGACAGCCGGCAGCAAGGCCGCATCAATGGGCCGCCTCCTGTCAGGCGGCGTTGGCGCGATGCGCGCCCATCCTTTCATTGCCTTCAGCAGAACCCCACTTTTCGTCGCGTCGGGGACGCCCTTAATTTTGCTGAAGAACGAAATGCCCGCCAAGTACCGGGATACCACCGCCCTGGACGTACCCGAAACATACAGCTGCCAAATAAAAGAAAGCATCATCCGATGCCCGCTCTTACCTTGTTTATTACGTCCTCGAACAAACTCCTCCCACTCGCTCCAAGCTTGTCCGTAAGCCTTAAGCGTGGTTGGCGCGACTGACCTCAACGCTAGACCCTCCAGTCCGGCCCGATCACCTGCCAGACATAACCGGGACAATGAAAACCTTGCTCGTCGGCCTCGGGAGCCAACAAGCCAAACCTTTCCCACTGCCCACGTGACAATGCGTCAGCAATTCCATTCTCCAGCCCAGGGACATGCTGTGCGCGAAACCACACGTTCCTACGTAGGCATGTCAATAGCAACTGCCCCAGCACCCTGAGAACCACTAACGACTTTGCCCGCTGGTTGTTTATCGCATGCACCACGCCCAGATTGTCACATCTAAACAAGATGCTGCGATAAGCCAGACGCTCGCCCCAGACCTCCAGTGCCACCATAATGGGGAAAAGCTCCAGAAGCAAGAGGTCCTTTGTCAAACCCTCACGATGCCATTCCGCCAGCCATGAGGCCGCGCACCAAGATCCCTCCAGATAGCAACCGAATCCGGAGGCTCCCGCTGCGTCGGTGAACAGCTGCAACCTAGCGCTGTCGACCGTTGGGGCCTGCCATATACACACTCCGTTGAAGTCCTCCAGGAACGAGGCCCATACGGCCAAATCCCTCTTAATCTCAGAGGACAAGCGCACGAAATGGTGTGGTCTGGCACACCCCGCCGTCGCCCTCTCTAGCTTCCGGCAGAAAACCCTGCCCATCGGGATTACCCGACAAGCAAAGTTCAACATGCCCAGCAAGGATTGCGCCTGCCGCAGTTTGACTTTACGCGACCCCTCGAACCGGCAAATAGCGTCGCGGAGCTTCACCACCTTGTCCCGAGGCAGTCGACACGATCCCGCCACCGTGTCAATCTCGATCCCCAAAAATGACAGACAGGAGACCGGTCCCTCTGTTTTATCCTCGGCCACGGGAACGCCGAAGTGGCAAAACAGAGCTCGGATGCTGAAAAGCAAGTCGCCGCATCGCGGCGAATTTGCTGGCCCCGTACACAGGAAGTCATCGAGGTAATGGGCGACCCCCTGACGAAGACTCCACGCACCAATGTAAAAATGTGCTAAACCGTTCGAAATATGAGCATGAAACGGAACATCCCATCGGCAAACATTTGTCGATGAAATATTCCGTTCCAATCCGGAAACCCATAAAGCGGAATGAGTCCGGATGTAACGGCAGCAACCGAAAAGCGGACTCAACATCAATCTTAGCCATGAGGGCCCCAGCCCCGTAAGTGCGGACCAGCTCCAACGCCTCATCAAACGACTGATACACCACCGAGCAATGAGCCGGCGGTATCGCGTCATTGACCGACGCCCCCGACGGGTAAGAAAGATGCTGCATAAGCCTAAAAGCGCCTGGAGTCTTCTTGGGAACCACCCCCAATGGGGAGATGACCAAGCCTTCCACCGGGGGTGAGGTAAACGGCCCCTCCATCCTGCCCAACCTGACCTCTTTATCTACCTTCTCCCGCAGCACCAACGGCAAGGCTCGGGCAGACTGGAGGTTCCGCTGGGCCCTAACCGACACCTCGCTCGCAACAGGCAAGCGAAAACCAAAACGAAAACCTGAAAACAAAAATAACGCATCGGCCCTATTTGGATACCAATCCAACCACCTGCCCTTCGTATCCAAATTAATTGGCGTTGGCACTCTGCGGAGCGCTCCCGCTTGCGGCCGATCTTGGGTAAGTTTGCTTACCCTGGTACCTTGACGACTACCTTTGAAGCAGGAGGAGGCCGGGTGGGAACCGCCACATTGCAGGCATGAGTGTCGAAATCGACACTGCTTGCCGAAGGAACATGCCGCGTTATTATACGCAAAGCATTTTCCCTTTGCGGCGGCCTGTCCCCCTGTACGGACGGCCGACCTACCTGGCTTGGCCGATCCGCCGTCCGCGCCGGGCCCTTGGGCGGACGACCCCGCGCGGTGCCCGTCCGCCCCCGCGTTCCGGGGCTCCTTACCCTGTTGCGAAGCCCGAGTGACCTTGAGCCAGACTTCTACGTCCTTGAACCCAAAGTCCATCACCTGTAACCCGTCCTGCTTCTCCCGGAACTCTTCGTCATATCTACGCCATTCAGTGCCCGACGATGTGCGTTGCATATCATGTACGAGATGCAGGTACCTAATGATATTCATGTGCTCGTCCGGCCTATCTTCTAGGTAACAAGCCGCGAAGACCCAAAAACCGGCCAGCCAGTTGTCGAAGGTACGGAAGGCCTCGGCCCCGATGCCCTTCTTTGCTGCCGCCGACTTAAAGTCCTTCTTCGCGTCCTTTGTCAAGACGAACACATCGGCGTAGTCCCCCCTGCGAATCTTCCTCCGGCAGCTGTCCCTCAGCCCCCGCATCACGGCAGTATACTCGCAGCGGACTACCCCGGGCAGATTGCGTCGCTTCTTGGCCCTGCGAGCGTCCTCGCTAAGCCGCCTACGCCTCTTCCGCCTCTCCTGCTGCCCCGCGGCCCTCTTGGAGAATTTCGTCGCGCGTTTCTTCGCCCTAGTCGTGCTACTGACTTCGGACGCATGCAACGACAGAGAAGAAGAAGAGGAAGAAGAGGAAGAGCTGCGGGAACTTGCGCGCGTGCAAGAGCCCGACCCCAAATGCCCCACCTCACCTGATGCCGTCGACAGCTCAGACCCGGAATCTTCTGGCGTGGCAAAACCGACATCCTCATCTTCCGACCCCGTCATCTCCACGTCTTCGCGCTCACCTGTAGGAGAAAGAGGAACAGAGGACCCAGACAGCAGTCGCGGCGCGCGCCTAGCACCCCGGGGGGCAGGCGTCTCCGTTAAACGCTCCCACTCACCCCGTCCGGGCTGCTGATGGAGTTGCGACGCGGCCACGCCTAGCTCCCGGCAGGCGCGAGCAACCCGCTGGGCTGCCGACATTGCGCGCATACCGGAACCGCCAGCCGCCGTGCCGGAACTGTTTGCCAGTTCCGGGGCCGCAGCCAGCGGCCCCAGCGCCGCCACCACCGTGGCCAGGGCCGACGCCAGCGTTCCGGGAGGGTCAGCACCACCCCAAGACGCGGCGCCGTCCCCCGTGGGTTCCCGGGCCGGCGTCGGCGTGCGCCGATCCGCCCGGCGCTGAAAAGTTGCCACACTGGGCCCCGCTGTCCGGTGCCCGGATCGGCCCGGTGGGGAACCGCCAGCGTCCCTGAGATCCCGCGGCCCGGTCTCCCACCCTTCACTTCCCTCTCCCAGCCCCTGCCCTTCGGGGCCAACGCCGCCATGCCTCCCCTCCTCCCCGCGGGCACCCATCCCCCGCCGGCCGGAGCTACCTCCGCCTACTGGGGGGGCTCCGCGTCGGGAGAGCTCTCTTGTCTGTGCCTCCGTGCTATTACCTGGCTGATCTCTGCCTCTCCCCCCCCCCCCCCCCCCCGCCCCTCGCCGGGCTCCAGCTGTAGGGGAGAGGGCTGGGCATACAAGGAGGCCTGCTTCCCACCCGCGATCCCCGGCCGAAACCTCTCCATCTACTGCCGAGCGAGGCCCCGCGACAGGCCTCGCTCGGCTCACCAACGGCTCCCGCCAGGCCCCCCCCCGCCTGGCACCTCCACTCGGCCTTGGCAAGGGGGGAGTAGTCGGAGCCGAGTGCGGCTCCACGGACGGGCGCCCGGCGCGGCGCACCTGCGCGCGCCCGCGTGCACCCGACCCGGATGTCTCCTCCGCAGCGCTCGGAGGTGAGGGCTGCTGCCCTACCACCTCCGAGCGACCTGACAGGACCTCTGGCCCACCCCGCCGCCCGCGCCCGGCCGGCAAAGCCGCCCTGGCCTCAAGCGGCAAGGCTGACCCGGTCCGCCGGCCCGAGTACCTTCCCGAACCTGTGGAGGCCCCAGGGGACGGGGGCCCTGTCCCCCAGGCCAGCCACCTCGTCCACGGGTCCAGCCCAACCGCCAGACACGCGGTAGCGAGCTGGGGTCCCGGCGGAACGACGAGGGCGGGAAGCCATAATAGAGGTTTAATTGGGATGCAGGAAGCAAAATGCAATAAAAATTGGGGGAGACTCTGCAATGCAGCACTCACCCACTCACAAAGGCAATTCACCAACAGAGAGAACAAAATGGCCTAGCCTTCCCTATATATATTAACCCTCCCCTTTTTCTAAGGGCTGTACTTTCCTCACAGCTAGGTCCACCCCTCACAAGATGTTTAACTCATTCCTTTCCTATGCAGTCAATACTCTCTCCATACGTGCACGCGGTCACGGATTGCGCTGAGATGTAGCCACGATGAGCATGGCTACAGCTATATCTCCCAGTGTATGGCCCGGATATCGGCAGGGTGAGATAAAATACCTGTCGGTCTGACAGGCGTTTTATCTGACTGTGTATGCCCGGTATTAGTGAGAGATAAAGTACCAGCCAATCAGCTCCTAACTACCATGTTGCAGGCTGTGTTTGAAAAATGACAGGAGCTGGTTGGTTGGTACTTTATCTTTGTCCACTTTATCTCTCTCCAAGGCTTAGTACGTAAACCCCTTGATATTTGTTGCTTCACTCCCAACTCAGAATTAGGTCCCACAGCATACCTCCCAATATAACCCTCTCCAGGTGGGATACAACGCTCTGCTCCTGAACTTTTATTTTAATTTATGATTGCCAGCATCTGTTTTAAACAGGTTAATGGGTAAGAAAGGCATTTGAGCACAGGTGATGGCAATCATAAATTAAGAGGGAAGTCCAGTAGCAGAGCACTCTGTCCCCTCCAGGAGAGGGTCATGTTGGGAGGTATGGCTATAGTATGCGTGATCAGGCGTGGATTGGCATGAAAAACCAGCCCGGGAAATTTATGGAAGCAGCCCTATTGGCGGTATAGTCAGATAAGAGGGTGGGGTCTGTCAAGAAGGGGGCGGGATTCCTCCACGTAGGGGCTTTTTGTACGCAGTTGTGGCCTATCTTGTGTCTTTTGCTGCAGTTGTGTCTGAGATAAGGGGCAGAATGGGAACTATAAGTGGCCCTATAAAATTTTGTAGAAGTGGCCCATGGGCAGCACAAGAGGTATAACATAGCGTGTACCCATGGCAGCATCACTGGATGGCAGAGTTGCTGCACTACAGAGATGGAATAACAGAATGAATGGGAACAATGCAATGTACAGAGTGCGGTGGTCTGCCTGTCATGTGGGGGGTTGAGCCACGTGACAACACACAAAACAGGCCCCACAGACACGTTGGCCTACAAGGAATCTTCCTGGTGAGCACTATGGCCAATCCACCCCTGTTTGTGAAAGATTAAAGAACCCCAACTCCAGTACTCAGGGGTCTCCAACAAGGCATCTCAGCATCACAAGTGAAATAATTAGCTCATTGGCACCTGCTTTCCAGTACTTTCCTGTGCTTCTGGACATCCTTGACTGTGAAAGGGACCACTGGGGAACACGCCTGATGGAGCCACATGCAGGATATTGTTCCCGGGAAATACCTTGCATTCATAACACCTGCGGCTCCGATTATCATCTTGGTAGGACTCTGTTTCCCATGTTGGGTTCTGTTTTTGTCTCACTTTTAATCATTGTGTAGTATTAAATTTATATTTTATTCACATCAAGCCGGTACATTACATTTTATTGAGAAAATAGAAGTTCCTGCAAAAAGTGTAGCATTGGATTAGCGCCAAAGTGGGAGGAGTCACTTTACCATTTTCAGTGTAAATAATTAGCTCCACCTGTGGATCTTTTAAAATGTGCCAGCCAGTAATGACTGCACCTGTGCACCAACTAGGAGATCTGTAACACATGCTCTGTTAGGGGTCCCTGAGAAACCACACCACCTACTGTTTTTCTATTGGGGGCTGCAACCATCATTATTAGAATAGACAACACCACCACTTTTCATTTTATTGTGCATATTTATCATAATCTGCAGTTTTAATGTGAATGTGATAGATATTGTCAACGCATAGTCACCCTTTTTCTCTTGCCAGGAGATGGTCTCGGTTAAGAGCGCGTTCTGGCGAAGAGTTGGAAACAGTGTGACAGAGTAACGCTGTCACACTTCTTCTGGGTTTGGGTCCCCATCAGCCAGTACGCATCACTAGGCGGCCCAACAGAGAGGAATCTGGAGGATCCTTCTCCAGAAGATTTTGTGATACAATAGGCCACCAGAGGCTAAAGCCATCTGGACATGGCATTACCTATTGGGGTCAAGCGAAGTACAGTATTCCGGAGCTTGGGAATTCCAACTGCATAGCAGCGCATATAGAAACCTACATTTGCAGTTGGAAATGGGGACACTGCAAAAGATATCTGAGATTTGACATATGTGCTACGATGCCTCCATGGTACATACGGAAGATGCTTAATATTTTTATCTACCCCCCCAAAAACAGCCACAAATATTGATTCATAAATAGGCCTGTTAGAAACTTCAGTAAATCTACAACTTAGACTGGTTTATAATCAGTTCAAATTCACAAATTGTATGAGTGGTAAAATTACAAGCAACACACAAACCTTTACCACATCAAAAGCAGTCTACGTGCTTAGGTGCTAACCAGTGACCACATTGGTTTTACTAGAAAAGTATCGTGTATTTTTTTTAAATATATTTTTTGTTTTGTTAACAAAAGTCTTTCTGTTTCTCAAGGGATAAAAAAATTTCAACAATCCATCAAATTTTGGAAATGGAATTTTTTCTCCCCAAGATTTGTCTTGTATGAATATAGATTATATTTAAGTAAGAATGGGTAGGTGTGTAAAACATACATTTATTCGGTTATGGCTTAGGTATAGGAGCTGCGGCGACTCCTTACCTGTCTGGCTGATCTACTCCCAGATCACTGGCCCTGCCCTCCCAGTGATTGACGGCCGACATCACCGGTAGTCAGGGCTTAAGTCCAGCAGCAGCGGGAAGTTAATGGACAAGAAAGTTGTGTTTGTGTGTGTGTGTGTGTGTGTGTGTGTGTGTCCGCAGCAAAAGTTTGTGCGCGCCGGAGTCGTGCGCCCCAAAAATAGGGGCATGGCTTCATAGGGGAGGGGTGTGGCCACAGTTATGCCCCCAGATTTGCCCCCAAGTAGTTGTGCCCCCCAGTTGATTTGCCCCCAGTAGATTTGCCCCCTGTAGCTATGCCCCCATTAGTTGTGCCCCATCGCTTGTTGCTTTGCCCCCAGTAGTTGTGACCCCTATTGCTTTGCCCCCAGTAGATTTGCCCCAGTAGTTGTGCCCCCTGTTGCTTTGCCCCCAGTAGTTGTGCCCTCTGTTGCTGTGACCCGTTGCTTTGCCCCCAGTAGATTTGACCCAGTAGTTGTGCCCCCTGTTGCTTTGCCCCCTGTAGCTATGCCCCCAGTAGTTGTGCCCCGTCACTTGTTGCTTTGCCCCCAGTAGTTGTGCCCTCTGTTGCTGTGCCCCCTGTTGCTTTGCCCCCAGTAGATTTGCCCCAGTAGTTGTACCCCCTGTTGCTTTGCCCCCAGTACCTGTGCCCCCTGTAGCTGTGCCCCCTGTAGCTATGCCCCCTGTAGCTATGCCCCAGAAGTTGTGCCCCGTCGCTTGTTGCTTTGCCCCCAGTAGTTGTGCCCTCTGTTGCTGTGCCCCCTGTTGCTTTGCCCCCAGTAGATATGCCCCAGTAGTTGTGCCCCCTGTTGCTTTGCCCCCAGTAGATTTAACCCAGTAGTTGTGCCCCCTGTTGCTTTGCCCCCAGTAGTTGTGTCCCCTGTAGTTGTGCCCTCTGCTGCTGTGCCCCCTGTAGTTGTGCCCTCTGCTGCTGTGCCCCCTGTCGCTGTCAAACACACACAAAAAAACAAGCAAACAATACTTACCACTGCCCCGCTCCTGCTTCCCGACCGCTGCCGCTGCTGCTGCTGATGCTCCGTCTCTGGCCTCCCGCCGCTCCTCTCTATGGGAGAGATGTCATGACGTCTCTCCCATAGCAGCGCCGCACAGACACTAGAGGTCAATAATGACCTCTAGTGTCTGTCACTGGAGCCGGCTGCAGCGGACGCCCACACAGCCCATGGCGTCCGCTGCAGCCGGGGAGCGGGTAGGCGGTGGTGCCTGCGGGGTGACTGCGGCCGCGCCCCCAGGCCGCAGCGCCCCGGGCGCAGGACCTGCTTGCCCGCACCAAGAACCGCTCCTGATGGCAATCATACATTAAGAGGGAAGTCCAGGAACAGAGCATTGTGTCCCTCCTGGAGAGGGTCATGTTGGGAGGTATGAGATCATTTATAAATATGTGAAACAATAGTTTCCTCCAGCACAAAACCCTGCGGTATTCCACTGATTACTTTAGCCCAGGTGGAAAACATCCCATTAACAACCGCTCGCTGTTCCCTGTTATCAAGCCAATTACTCACCCATGTACAAATAGTGTCTCCTATACCGGGCTCCCTTAATTTAAAAAACAGACAGATTTACAGTTGTGAGGTGGGGAGGGGTGCACTAGCTCATCATTAAGACCTGATTCTGAGTCACACCCAAAAGTTTATGCAGCCGCGTCTATTGACGATCGCCTGTCTGTGAGTTTATGAAAAATGTTGCTTCACACAACTTCCCCAGTGTACATCAGTTCGGCTGAATGTGCATGGACTGAGATGCCCACTTTAAGCGCCCATCCATACTATAATAAGGATTAATACGTCCTTATACACCATCATCAGTCGTACCTATGAGAACTGCAGTTTCTCTGTCTTACTAAAGCCTCCTATGCTTGCGGCTATAGCTGAATTAAGGAGGGGGGACAGGAGACACTGTACCCTGGGCCCCCCCTCTGTCAGGGGGGCCCCTTGGCTGGAGCACACGACCAGACAACACCACCATGGTGGCATACATAAACCATCAAGGCAGAACTCGAAGCCGCATGGCAATGATGGAAGTGTCAAAAATTCTTTGTTGGGCGGAACGCCATCTGCCAGCAATATCGGCAGTGTTCATTCTGGGATTCCTCAACTAAGAAGTGGATTTCCTCAGTCATCAGGAAGTACATGCCGGAGAGTGGAGTCTTCATCAGGAAGTCTTTCAACTTCTAGTGGACAAGTGGGGTCAACCAGATGTAGACCTGATGGCGTCACGACACAATCACAAAGTTCCAGTCTTCGGATCAAGAACAACGGATCCTCAAGCAGCGTTCGTGGACACACTGGCAATTCCATGGAACTTTCGGCTGCCCTACGTGTTCCCTCCAGTGTCACTGCTGTACTACGGAAGTTCAAGCAAGAAGGAGGAATACTACTTCTAGTTGCTCCAGCGCGGACCAGACGGCATTGGTTCTCAGACCTACAGGGTCTATCGATAGAGCGTCCTCTTCTACTTCCTCAACGCCCAGACCTCCTCGTTCAGGGCACTTGTGTCTACCCAGACCAGGCCAGACTGGCTTTACCGGCGTGGCTCTTGAAGCTTCACTCCTGAGGGCCAAAGGATTCTCCGAGTTGGTTATCCAAACTATGCTAAAGGCCCGCAAACCGGCTTCTGCACGGATTATAGGGTCTGGAATTCTTACTTCACCTGGTGTGCTGCGAAGAATTATGATGCTTCCAAGTTTAGTACTTCCAAACTTCTGACTCTTTTGCAACAAGGCCTGAATTTATGACTTCGTCTTGCCTCCCTCAAGGTTCACATATCTGCCTTGTCGGTGTGGTTTCAGAGAAAAATTGCGTCTATACCTGATGTTCATACATTCACCCAGGGCATACTGCGAATTCAGCCTCCCTATGTCCCTTCTGTGGCTCCACGGGATTTGTCTGTTGTCCTGAATGCCCTGCAAGAGTCTCCATTTGAATCTCTTGAGTCAGTGAACCTTAAATGGCTCACAGCCAAGGTCCTGTTTCTGCTGGCTATTGCCTCTGCTAGAAGGGTGTCAGACTTAGGCGCTTTGTCCTGTCATCCACCCTTTTTGATATTTCATTGTGACCGAGCAGTTCTTAGAACTCCCCTGGTTATTTACCTAAGTTGGTGTCATTTTTTCACCTTAATCAAGAGATTGTGGTTTCAGCCTTCATCTCTTTCAAATTGTCCTCCAAAGAACGGTCTTTGGATGTGGTACGTGCTCTCCGTATATATGTGGAGAGGACTGCCTCTATCAGGAGGTCAGATACCCTCTTCGTACTGTTTGGTTTCCACAGACGTGGCTGGCCTGCGAATAAGCAAACCTTCACCAGATGGATTAGAATGGTGATTGCACAAGCTTATGCGCAGGCTGGACTCCCAGCTCCTGCTATTAAAGCCCATTCTACCCGGTCTGTTGGACCCTCTTGGGCAGCCCGTTGTGGCGCGTCCACAGAACAATTGTGCAAGGCGGCTACGTGGTCCTCAGTGAACACGTTTATTAGGTTCTATGCCTTTGATACTTACGCCTCCAAGGATGCTTCCTTTGGACGCCGGGTTCTCATACCCGCTAAGGTGCATCCCCTCCCTTGAGGAACTGCTTTAGGACATCCCTGATGTATTCCCTATGAAACACAGTGTACCCCGCTGCAGAAAAGGAGATTTATGGTAGACTTACCATGGTTAAATCTCTTTCTGCGAAGTACACTGGGTTCCACAGGGCGCCTACCCTAACACACTTAGCTTCTTTGGGGTTGTATGGTATTAGCCGCTAGTCCCTTCTCCTGTCGTGAGAACGTGGTTCTATGTGACTAACATCTGCCTTCTCTATTACCTTCTTCTGCATTGGACTGGTTAACTAATCTGAGCGCACAGTGCCTGAAGGCGGGGTTATAGAGGAGGCCCCGCAATGCATTCTGGGACTGTCTAAAGCTTTAGCCTGTTAGTGCCTCTGGATCAAGATCCATCTCTACACCCCGATGTATTCCCTGTGGAACACAGTGTACCTCGCAGAAAGAGATTTAACCATGGTAAGTCTACCATAAATCAATCTGTCTCTCTCTCTCTCTCTCTCCCTCTATATATATATATATATATATACACACACACACAATAAAAATTTTTTTAAACTTACATGACAGTCCTCCTCTTCTGATTGTGGCTGGGGTTCGGCCCAGGCTGGCCAGGGCGGCGCATATTCCTTAGGGGTCTATTTACAAAGCCTCAGGTGGAGATAAAGTGGACGGAGATAAAGTACCAGCCAATCACCTACTAACTGTCATTTTTCAAACACAGCCTGTGACATGGCAGTTAGGAGCTGATTACCTTATCTCCGGCCAATTTATATCCATCCAAGGCTTAGTAAATAGACCCCTAAGACTTGCAGACGGCTTGTCTAACTCCTCTACTTGTGCCTCGCTCACCCAGCATACTCAGTAGGAGGGGGAGACTCGGGGGAGCCAGAGACAGCCAAGAGCACCACTTGCAAGTTGTGATGAGCGGGTTCCGTTCCTCGGGATCCGAACCCCCCCGAACTTCACCCATTTTACACGGTTCCGAGGCAGCCTCGGATCTTCCCGTCTTGCTCGGTTAACCCGAGCGCGCCCGAACGTCATCATCCCGCTGTCGGATTCTCGCAAGATTCGTATTCTATATAAAGAGCCGCGCGTCGCCGCCATTTTCACTCGTGCATTGGAGATGATAGCGAGAGGACGAGGCTGAGTTCTCTCAGTTTCTGTGTTCAGTGTGCTGCAAATATCTGTGCTCAGTGTGCTGCAAATATCTGTGCTCAGTGTGCTTGCAAATATCTACGTTCTCTGCCTGAAAAACGCTCCATATCTGTGCTGCATTGTAGTATATAGTAGGAGGACAGTGCAGAATTTTGCTGTGACCACCAGTATATGTATAGCAGTACGGTACAGTAGTCCACTGCTCTACCTCTGTGTCATCAAGTATACTATGCATCCATACCTGTGCTGCATTTTAGTTGTGCGCAGTATATAGTAGGAGGACAATGCAGAATTTTGCTGACCACCAGTATATATATATATATAGCAGTACGGTACAGTAGTCCACTGCTCTACCTCTGTGTCGTCAAGTATACTATGCATCCATACCTGTGCTGCATTTTAGTTGTGCGCAGTATATAGTAGGAGGACAGTGCAGAATTTTGCTGACCACCAGTATATATATAGCAGTACGGTACAGTAGTCCACTGCTCTACCTCTGTGTCGTCAAGTATACTATGCATCCATACCTGTGCTGCATTTTAGTTGTGCGCAGTATATAGTAGGAGGACAGTGCAGAATTTTGCTGACCACCAGTATATATATATATAGCAGTATGGTACAGTAGTCCACTGCTCTACCTCTGTGTCGTCAAGTATACTATGCATCCATACCTGTGCTGCATTTTAGTTGTGCGCAGTATATAGTAGGAGGACAGTGCAGAATTTTGCTGACCACCAGTATATATATAGCAGTACGGTACAGTAGTCCACTGCTCTACCTCTGTGTCGTCAAGTATACTATGCATCCATACCTGTGCTGCATTTTAGTTGTGCGCAGTATATAGTAGGAGGACAGTGCAGAATTTTGCTGACCACCAGTATATATATATATAGCAGTAGGGTACAGTAGACCACTGCTCTACCTCTGTGTCATCAAGTATACTATGCATCCATACCTGTGCTGCATTTTAGTTGTGCGCAGTATATAGTAGGAGGACAGTGCAGAATTTTGCTGACCACCAGTATATATATAGCAGTACGGCACAGTAGTCTACTGCTCTACCTCTGTGTCGTCAAGGTATACTACAAAAGTTCAGTAAAATGACCCAAAAATCAAAATTAAAAGCGTCTGATGAGAAACGTAAACTTGCTAATATGCCATTTACGACACGGAGTGGCAAGGAACGGCTGAGGCCCTGGCCTAAGTTCATGGCTAGTGGTTCAGATTCACATGAGGATGGAAGCACTCATCCTCTTGCTAGAAAACTGCAGTGCCACTCCTAGATGGGCCAGGTGTTTGTGTCGGCCACTTGGGTCGCTTAGCTTAGCCATCCAGCGACCTTGGTGCACCTCTTTTTTTCTTTGCATCATGTGCTGTTTGGGGACTATTTTTTTAAATCTGCCATCCTGTCTGACACGGCAGTGCCACTCCTAGATGGGCCAGGTGTTTGTGTCGGCCACTTGGGTCGCTTAGCTTAGCCATCCAGCGACCTCAGTGCAAATTTTAGGACTAAAAATAATAGTGTGAGGTGTTCAGAATAGACTGGAAATGAGTGGAAATTATGGTTATTGAGGTTAATAATACTATGGGATCAAAATGACCCCCAAATTCTATGATTTAAGCTGTTTTTGAGGGGTTTTTGTAAAAAAACACCCGAATCCAAAACACACCCGAATCCGACAAAAAATTTTCAGGGAGGTTTTGCCAAAACGCGTCCGAATCCAAAACACGGCCGCGGAACCGAATCCAAAACCAAAACACAAAACCCGAAAAATTTCCGGTGCACATCACTACTTGCAAGTAAGCATCACTGCAGGTGCCTGGCAGGCAGCACACTTCTCTGAGGTCTTCTCCCATGCTGCTCTCCAGGTAGGCCTGACCGCTGTGTTTAGACACACAGAGCCAGCGGGGAGAGGAGCAGCACTCTCTGCCGACCATCACGCCTGCAGTCTTCCTTCTGCCAATAACTGTTGCGTTGTGACGTCCCAACGTAATCGCGTCATTTTGCGAAACTCCGCCCCCAAGCAGAGTCCTATGGATGGGAGGACGGGGAGTAGTATTAGGAGCCAACAGATGTCCCAGCAGGCACCCTGTGCAAATGCATGGCTCGCCCACTGGTAGAATTGGCTCTGTGCACGCTGCTGAACTTGCACTGTGCAGTTCCATAGTGGGGTTGGGTAGGATGACAAGTGGGGGCAGTGCTGACAATATGTGGAGGGTCCCCCTGTGCAGAGCCGGCCCTAACCAATATGATGCCCTAGGCAAGATTTTGGCTGATGCCCCCTAGTACCACCGCTGGTTCCGCCTGACCTTGCACCTCTTTCCCAGCACCATCACCCCTCACCCATAGCAGTCCTTATTTTGGTGTTTGTACCCCCTATATTTTATATAGGAGCAGTTCGCACATTTGACGCTCATCCCAAAAAGGGGTGTGTTTTTGCTGGCAAGGGGCATGGCCACACAATAGTAACTCCAATTCCATTTACGCCACACAGTACTGCAACTTTATTCACATTTGATCATGCGATAGTGTCCATATTTCATATTACATCCCACAGTAGTATCACTTTACCTAATAAACGTTACTCCTCACAGTAGAGTCCCTTATTCACATTACACCACACTGAATTGCTTCTTATTCACATTACACCACACCCTATTGCTCTTTATGCACCTTATACATATAATGCCACAGAGTAATGCCCCTTACACATGAGACACATTATTAATGTCCTTATAAACATAATGCGCCTTACACATTATGACAACCTTTATTAATGCCCTTTTACACATACTGTAATGTCCCTTACACATATGCAGCACATATTTAATGCCCTTATACACATGACACACATAGTGCCCCCTACACATTTGCTGCACATTATTAGTGCCCCTATACACATAATGGACACACATACAGTAGTACCCTGTTACACATATGCCGCACATTATTAATGCCCTTTTACACATGACACACATAGTGCCCCTTACACATATGTGCACATTATTAATGCATTTTTACATGACACACATAATGCTCCTAACTCCTATTCCGAACACTACTGCACAACCAACACACTCACATTTACACAGAACTCACACTGCCACTAACACTGTGACCTCTGCCTCTGCTTGGATACGGATGTGTCCTTATAAATCTTGCCTCAATGCTAACGTCGGGCACCTTTTTTTTTATGAAAATGCATCTTATTTGCATTGCTATGTGGCTAGGATGCACAAGCAGCTACTGCTGATTAAAATGATATGTAGCATGTCTATATATTGTGTGAGACTGTGGCTGTATCTGCATATAAAATGCTACACACAGAATATAGGCATGCCACATATCATTTTAATCAGCAGAAGCTGCTGATGCCCCTAGGCATATCAAATGCCCTAGGCAATTGCCTAGTTTGCCTATGCCTATGGCCGGCTCTGCCCCTGTGTTAAGTTTTCCAGCCCCCCAAGGCTTTATCTGTCCTTGCTTGCGGCTGTGTGGCTGTGAATGTAGCTGCTTCCATTGACATGCACGAGACACTCCCCTAATTCACCCACTAAACGCACCATTTTTACATGCACTACTAGTCACCTACCACTCACCGCACAGGAATGACCATCATATATTTTGTTTTTATCATATTTCATTTATATCTGTATCTATATTTAATTTATATCTATATCTTCCAGTCCCAAACAATTACTACCACTCTCTATGGGGGAGATTTAGCAAATCTTGGAGAAAGATAAAGTGGAGACATTCCCCATACCAACCAATCAGCTTCTTGTGACTGTCATTTTACTGACAGAAGCAGGTGGGTTTCTAGGAGTAGCTTCTGTACTTCATCTCTTTCCAAGATTTCTTGTGTTAAACATTTACCACAAACCCCCTTTCCCCAGATCTAGGCATTTGCTACTTATTCTCTCTATGGGGCCTATTTATGAAGGGTTTGGGTCAATAGATCTACATAGCACTACAGTCAATAGGTCGATCCCAAAAGGTCAACAAGGAGAAGGTCAACACGGTCAAAAGGTCGACAGGTAAAATGTAGACATTGGAAAAAGTTGACAGAGTCAAAAGGTCAACAGGATCAAAAGGTCGACGTAGACATGGTCAACACAAAAAGTTTGACACTTTTTTTTTGTGTGTGGAGGAGGGGAGGAGGGTTTTTTTTTCTATAACTTTTGCCCTGCTAAAAAACATTAGTGTACCACGTCCCGTTGCATGGCTCACTACTCTCAACACTCTTTGAGCAGGTTTGCTACTCCCAATCATAGTCCACACGGATTGTAAAGTATTCAAATGTTGAAAAGAGTTAAAAAAATAAATAAATAAAAACTTGTGTCAACCATACAGTATATGTGTCGACCATTGTCATTTTGACCTTTTGAACCTTGAGCCTTTTGTGCTGTCTTTCTTTTATATGTTGACCTTTTGAACCTATCGACCTTTTGTGCTATCGACCATTTACATGTCAACCTTTTGAACATGTCGATCGTTTGTACCTGTCAACTTAATGCATGTCGACCTACTGACTGTCGACGTTTTGACTGGCGACCTATCATCTGGATTCCATTTATGAATAGATCCTTTTTAGTAGAGATATTTTTTTAATCACTGGTCATTACGTTGATAAAATGATCACTTATGCAAATGTATCAAGAAAATAATGCAGAGTATCGATATTGGCCTGCAGCAGTAACAGTTAATTTACTGTGAAACTAGTCTGATCGCTGACAATATGCACACACATTAGCCACCTAGCACATGGGTAGTGGGACAAAAATCCTCAATTTGGACTATCAGTTCCACTGATACCCCTTTCACACATACGAACCGGGAAGCCACCTAGCACATGGGTAGTGGGACAAAAATCCTCAATTTGGACTATCAGTTCCACTGATACCCCTTTCAGACATACGAACCGGGAATTTCCCTGCTCAGTCCCGGTTTTTCATCTTTGAAAAATCCCGGGTTTTTGCTGGAGACCCCTTTCACACTTAACCTGAGACCTGGGAAATCCCGGGTCGACCCCTTTCAGACATAAGCCTGGTCTGCCCTGACAGCCAGGGCAGACCAGGCTACTCTCATGTCACACACACACACGTCACACTCGTACATGTTGCACACTCTGTTAGCTGCACCGGCTGCTCAACTACACTGCAGCACGGACAACAGCAGCCGGCGCACGCCTCCTCCAGACAGCACCTTCCAGTCCAGCGCCAATCAGAAGTGTGTAGATGCAAGCAGGGAGCAAATTCCCGGGTCACACCTTTCAGACCTAAGCCGGGTTGTCTTCCCGGGACCGAAGTCCCGTGAAAAACCCTGGTCAATTGCAGGGTCGGCAACCCGGAACGTGTTACCGGGTTGGGAACTTTCACACATGCCAAATTCCCGGGATGATGCGCGTTCATGTGCAAAATCCCGGTAATTTGGAGCATGTCTGAAAGGGGAAGAGATAATAATAATAATAATAATAATAATAATAATAATGTGTAAAAATAGATAAGCAATAGTTTAATTTTGTAAAGCTTTTTTCAAGTAAACAATGCTTTAGTAAAAAAAAAAAAAAAACCCAACATTTTACACTGATTTGTATCTGTTATCCGTGCACAGAGGTTAAGATAAAAAAGAACATTATTATAAATAAAAACATTAATATACATAGAAACCTTGATATACCAAGCCTGGTTAGCCATGTATCTAATAAAAAATCAACCCCATAGATTTATGGGATTATAAAAATAGCGAACATAATAAAGTAATGGCCATGTGACCAGTGGACAGCGATAACAACATTATTTATGAAAACAAGACACATAAAAATGTCAACCAGTTAAAGTTTGTCTGTACACAGACCATAATATAGTAGAGTTAGCAAAGGGGGTTTAGATGGTATTATAAACAGGACATACTCGTACAGCATTGGAAATCATATGGTCTCAATTATCTACATATTAGCCTGGAGTGTTGAGACAACTGGAACAGGACTGCTTGATATACAAGATTGATCATTTAGACCACAGGTTCTCAAACTCGGTCCTCAGGACCCCACACAGTGCATGTTTTGCAGGTCTCCTAACAGAATCACAAGTGAAATAATTGGCTTCACCTGTGGACCTTTTAAAATGTGTCAGTGAGTAATTAATACACCTGTGCACTTGCTGGGTTACCTGCAAAACATGCACTATGTGGGGTCCTGAGGACCGAGTTTGAGTACCACTGATTTAGACTGATTTAGGCTGATAATACAGCATACTTGCCTACCTGACCCTCTCCATGAGGGAGAAAATGCTCTGTTCCTGGACTTTCCTGGTAATGTATGATTGCCATCACCTGTGGTGAAACACCTTTCTTATCAATTAATTAGCTCACCACAGGCGATGGCAATTATACATTACCAGGAAAGGCCAGGAACAGAGCATTTTCTCCCTCATGAAGAGGGTCAGGTAGGCAAGTATGTAATACAGTAAACACCAGGAGACAGATATATAAGTATTTAGCAGGTACCATATACAGATGGAAGATATGGTTAAAACACAGGTTCTCAAACTCGGCCCTCAGGAGCCCACACAGTGCATGTTTTGCAGGTCTCCTCACAGAATCACAAGTGAAATAAATAATTAGCTCCACCTGTGGACCTTTTAAAATGTGTCAGTGAGTAATTAATACGCCTCTGCATCTGCTGGGTTAACTGCAAAACATGCACTGTGTGGGGTCCTGAGGACCGAGTTTGAGAACCTGTGGGTTAAAAGGATCTGGTGCCCTTACTGAATAGGTGACAAAGGCTGAGAGATGATAAATAGCATTAGCTAAATATAGGGCTTTATTCAGGTTTGTTAGCAAACCAAAAAAGAACACCATACTTGCCTACCTGACCTTCTCCATACCTCCCAACATGACCCTCTCCAGGAGGGACACAATGCTCTGCTTCTGAACTTTTCTCTTAATGTATGATTACCATCACCTGTGTTGAAAAGGTTAATGGATAGGAAAGGTGTTTCAGCACAGGTGAGGGCAACAATAAATTCATTGGAAAGTCCAGGAGCAGAGCACTCTGTCCCTCCTGGAGAGGGTCATGTTGGGAGGTATGCCTTCTCCATGAGGGAGAAAATGCTCTGTTCCTGGACTTTCCTAATAATGTATGATTGCCATCACCTGTGGTGAGCTAGTTAATTGATTTGAAAGGTGTTTCACCGCTGCCAAACTATCAACACCACTACCCCAACATCACGTGTCCTTGACATTCACTACCTCTACCAACCTCATGCCCCAAATTATTCAACACTGCTAATTATTAGAGATGAGCGGGTTTGGTTCTCTGAGAACTGAAACCCCCGAACTTCACTTACCGAGCCCGGCTCGGGTTTTCCTGCCTGACTCGGAAACCAGAACGAGGCAAAACGGATTTTGGATTCCATATAAGGAGCCGTGCGCCGCCGCCGTTGTCTCCGTCCTCAGTGTCTGTGTGGGAGGGAAAGTGGGGTGGCGATTCCAGTGCTCTCTTATGCTGCTCAGTCCAGTTTAGAGTCTTATGCTACATCAGTCCAGTCACAGTGGTGGTGTCCTCTGCTGCCATATGTCCAGTGCTGCCGTATAAGTCCAGTCCAGTGGTGCTGTGTTGTGCTGCATCAGTCCAGTGATGGTGTCTTGTGCTGCATCAGTCCAGTCACAGTGGTGGTGCCCTCTGCTGCCATATGTCCAGTGCTGCCGTATAAGTCCAGTCCATTGCAGTGGTACTGTGTTGTTCTGCATCAGTCCAGTGGTGGTGTCCCTGTGCTGCTGTATAAGTCCAGTGGTACTGCGGTATATGTCCAGTGATACTGCCGTATATGTCCAGTGATACTGCCATATATGTCCAGTGATACTGCAGTATAAATCCAGTGGTACTAGCGTATAAATCCGGTCCAGTGATACTGCCATATAAGTCCAGTGATACTGCCATATATGTCCAGTGGTACTGCCATATAATTCCAGTGATACTGCCGTATATGTCCAGTGATAATGCTGTATATGTCCAGTGATACTGCCGTATAAATCCAGTGGTACTGGCGTGTAAATCCAGTTCAGTGATACTGCCGTATAAGTCCAGTGATACTGCCGTATATGTCCAGTGGTACTGCCGTATATGTCCAGTGGTACTGCCGTATAAATCCAGTGATACTGCCGTATATGTCCAGTGGTACTGCCATATGATTCCAGTGACACTGCCGTATATGTCCAGTGATACTGCCATATAAATCCAGTCGTACTGGCGTATAAATTCAGTCCAGTGATACTGCCGTATAAGTCCAGTGATACTGCTGTATATGTCCAGTGGTACTGCTGTATAGATCCAGTGATACTGCCATATATGTCCAGTGGTACTGCCACATAATTCCAGTGATACTGCCACATAATTACAGTGATACTGCCGTATATATGTCCAGTGGTACTGCCGTATAAATCTAGTGGTACTGGCGTATAAATCCAGTCCAGTGATACTGCCGTATATTTCCAGTGATACTGCCGTATATGTCCAGTGGTACTGGCGTATAAATCCAGTGGTACTGGCGTATAAATCCAGTCTAGTGACACTGCCGTATATGTCCAGTGGTACTGGCATATAAATCCAGTGATAGTGTCGTATAAATCCAGTCCAGTGATACTGCCGTATAATTCCAGTGATACTGCCGTATAAGTCCAGTGATACTGCCGTATAATTCCAGTGGTACTGCCGTATAATTCCAGTGGTACTGTCGTATAAATCCAGTCCAGTGGTACTACCGTATAATTCCAGTGGTACTGCCGTAAAATCCCAGTGATACTGCCATATAATTCCAGTGATACTGGCGTATAAATCCAGTGATACTGCCGTATAACTCCAGTGATACTGCAGTATAATTCCAGTGATACTGCCTTATAAATCCAGTGATACTGCCGTATAATTCCAGTGGTACTGGCGTATAAGTCCAGTGGCACTGCCGTATAAAATCCAGTCCAGTGGTACTGCCATATAAGTCCAGTGGTATTGCCGTATAGGTCCAGTGATACTGCCGTATAAATCCAGTCCAGTGGTACTGCTGTATAAATCCAGTGGTACTGCCGTATAATTCCAGTGATACTGCCATATAATTCCAGTGGTACTGCCGTATAAGTCCAGTGGTACTACCGTATAATTCCAGTGATACTGCCGTATAATTCCAGTGGTACTGCCGTATAATTCCATTGGTACTGGCGCATAAGTCCAGTGATTCTGCCATATAAATCCAGTCCAGTGGTACTGCCGTATAATTCCAGTGATACTGCCGTATAATTCCAGTGGTACTGCCGTATAATTCCAGTGATACTGAGGTTTAAGTCCAGCGGTACTGCCGTATAAGTCCAGGGGTACTGCCGTATAAGTCCAGTCCAGTGGTGCTGTCTTGTGCTGCATCAGTCCAGTGGTGGTGTCTTGTGCTGCCATAAATCCAGCAGTGGTGTCCTGTGCTGTATATTATTTACTCCAAATAAAAGGGTTATATACATTACTTATATTATTATCCAAATATTTTTTACTGGGTTTGCCCTGTGTGGTGTAGGGGTACGCTCACCTGTGCTGCATATTATTATAATAGCTCCAAATAAAAGGGTTATTATTATCCAAACTAATTTTACAGGCTTTGCCGTGTGTGTGTGGTTTAGGGGTACGCTCTCCTGTGCCACCAATATTGTGCGTGTATTACATCTGGGCAAATTCCAGCACTTCCCATGTTGTTTGTGCCGCACACTTGTGTTTAGTCATACAGCTACCTCATTGCACCTCTTTTTCTTCTTTGCATGATGTGCTGTTTGGGGCCTAGTTTTTTTAAGTTCCATCCTGTCTGCCACTGCAGTGCCACTCCTAGATGGGCCAGGTGTTTGTGCCGCACACTTGTGTCGCTTAGTTTAGCCATCCAGCTACCTCACTGCACCTCTTTGTCTTCTTTGCATCATGTGCTGTTTGGGGCCTTGTTTTTAAATCTGCCATCCTGTCTGACACTGCAGTGATACTCCTAGATGGGCCAGGTGTTTGTGCCGCACACTTGTGTCGCTTAGCTTAGTCATACAGCCACCTCGGTGCAACCTTTAGGCCAAAAACAATATTGTGAGATGTGAGGTGTTCAGAATAGACTGGAAATGAGTGGAAATGAATGTTATTGAGGTGAATAATACTGTAGGGTCAAAATTACCCCCAAATTCTGTGATTTTAGCTATTTTTATGTTTTTTTCAAAAATCATCCAGATCCAAAACCAAAACACGAAAGGGTGGTTTTGGCAAAACAAATCCAGATCCAAAACATGAGCATAAAACCAAAACACGCAAAGTGCCCGCCGCACATCTCTACGTAATTATCTACTTTCACATACATTCTCCACTAACAACAGCAGCACATCACAAACATTGGGTGGATCGACTCTTTTTGGGGTCTATAGATTATAAAATGCAATAGATTGTAAGCTTGTGAGCAGGGCCCTCTTACCTCTTTGTATAACTGTTGTTACCCAGTCAAGTTATATTACTGCTTTGTTCCCAATTATAAGGTTCTACGGAATATGCTGATGCTATATGCGTACATTGTCTATCAGAAAACCTTTTAAGGTACAGTTGTTTACAAAAGTTATAGAAAAAGACCCTCAGCACAAATTACATGTTGTCTATGTTTTAACTACTTAGGGGTCTATTCATGAAGCAGTGAAAAGATTGGAGAAGTGAGCCAGTGGAGAAGTTGCCCATGGCAACCAATCAGCATTGAAGTAACATTTATAATTTGCATACGATACAATTGTATGGAGCAGATGATTGGTTGCCATGGGCAACTTCTCCACAGGCTCACTTCTCCACTCTTTTCTCTGTTTTATGAATAGACACCTGGGGGTATATTTACTAAGGTCCCGAATTAATTAGAATCCATTCGAGTTCCTTTTTTTTTTGTAAGTGTGATCTCGGGAATTTACTAAACACAAATCTCGGCAGTGTTGGGACTATTCGTATTGAGATACACTGCTGACCACACAAATATGAATGAATAGACCATCGGTCAAACGCAGCTGTTATTTTATACAACTCGGTAATTTACTAACAATTTGTATTCTCAATCACTGCCGACAATAGCCAAACACTACCGGGAAAGCATAGAATTCGTAAAAAAAATGGAGCTTTCAAATAGAACTGCTTTTTGCTGGTGTGTTCAGAAAGTCATGCACGGAACAGTGAGAGACGTGCATGCTTCTCTGTGTAAAAGGGTCTGAAATAGTTACAAATTTAGGAAAAAAATTGCGTTGGGTCCCCCCTCCTATGTATAACCAGCCTTGGGCTCTTTGAGCCGGTCCTGGTAGTTTAAATACCGGGGGGAAATTGTCTGGGGTCCCCCAGTATTTAGGCAACCAGAACCGGGCTCTTGGGCCAGCCCTGGTTCCAAAAATATGGGGGACAAAAGATGTAGGGGTCCCCCGTATTTTTAAAACCAGCACCAGAGAGATAATGCCACAGCCGGGGGACACTTTTATACTGGTCCCTGCGGCCGTGGCATTACCCCCCAACTAGTCACCCCTGGCTGGGGTTCCCTGGAGGAGTGGGGACCCCTTAAATCAAGGGGTCCCCCATCCAGGCACCCAAGGGCCAGGGGTGAAGCCCGAGGATGTCCCCCCCATCCCTGGGCGGTGGATAGGGGGCTCATAGCCTTTTCCAGTGTTAAAAAAAGAATATTGTCTTTTGTTTTAGAACTACAATTTTTACTGTCACGGTGTGTGTGTCTTGTTTTTATTTGGGTATTTATTTCGTTGTGGAACTACAGGTACCAGCGGGCCCTGTTATTTCCCCACATGCTGGTACTTGTGATTCTCCAAGTACCAGCAAGCGGGGGAGGCTTGCTGGGACTTGTAGTTCCACAAAAAAATTCAATATTTTTTTTTACACACAAAAAGGCTATCAGCCCGGCAACCACCGCCCAGGGGTGCTGGGGACAGCCTCATGCTTCACCCCTGGCCCTTGGGTGCCTGGAGGGGGGGACCCCTTGATTTAAGGGGTCCCCACTCCTCCAGGGAACCCCGACCAGGGGTGACTAGTTGGGGGGGTAATACCACAGCCTCAGGGACCTATATAAAAGTGTCCCCCGGCTGTGGCATTATCTCTCTGGCTAGTGGAGCCCAGTGCTGGTTTTAAAAATACGGGGGACCGCTACATCTTTTGTCCCCTGTATTTTTGGAACCAGTAGTGGATGCAGAGCCCAGTGCTGGTTGCCTAAATATGGGGAACCCCTGTCCAATTTCCCCCGGTATTTAAACAAGCAGGACCGGCTCAAAGAGCCCTAGGCTGGTCATACATAGGAGGGGGGACTTTTAACAGTTTAAATACTATACACAATGAAGCCCTGCACGGATCTCACTGATCCGGCCGGGCTTCATTGTGTTATGTCCGGCAGTGTTTTACTAATCACTACCGTAAAACACTGCCCGGCAATACGAATGGCATCAACATCGGAAAATACGAATTAGAAAAACACGGTAGCTTAGTAAGTTACCAATTACAAATTCAAAAAGTTGCAATTTTGCACGGCCAATATTATTTGAGTTCAATTTCGACTGAAATCGGCAGAAACATGAATCTTAGTAAATACAGGTTGAGTATCCCATATCCATATATTCCGAAATACGGAATATTCCGAAATACGGACTTTTTTGAGTGAGAGTGAGATAGTGAAATCTTTGTTTTTTGATGGCTCAGTTTACACAAACTTTGTTTAATACACAAAGTTATTAATAATATTGTATTAAATGACCTTCAGGCTGTATATACAAGGTGTATATGAAACATAAATGTATTGTGTGACTGTACACACACTTTGTTTAATGCACAAAGTTATAAAAAATATTGGCAAAAATTACCTTCAGGCTGTGTGTATAAGGTGTATATGAAACATAAATGCATTCTGTGCTTAGATTTAGGTCCCATCACCATGATATCTCATTATGGTATCTAATTATTCCAAAATACGGAAAAATCCGTTATCCAAAATACCTCTGGTCCCAAGAATTTTGGATAAGGGATACTCAACCTGTATACCCCTTAAGTTTATCAGTACTACTATAGTGACCCTGGAATGTTTATTGCTGGCATAAGCCACTCTCTGAGTGGGGGTAATTCAGAGTTTTTATCGCAGCAGCAAATTTATTAGCAGCTGGGCAAACCCATGTGCACTGCAGGTGTGGCAGATATAACATTTGCAGAGAGAGTTAGATTTGTGTGGGTTATTTTGCTTCTGTGCAGTGTAAATAATGGCTGCTTTATTTTTACACTGTAATTTAGATTTCAGTCTGAACACACCCCACCCAAATCTAACCCTCTCTGCACATGTTATATCTGCCCCCCCTGCAGTGCACATGGTTTTGCCCAACTGCTAACAAATTTGCTGTTGCGATCAACTCTGAATTAGGCCCAATGTCTCTGCTTGCATCACGCAGCAAATAACTTCTCGCTGACAGAGGACCCTTCCAAAATCCCTTATTAAGTCACAGATCAAAGCGAGGGATCAAAGGCAAATTCTTTAATCTCCCAAACTTGCAAATAAAATTCCCTCCGTGCAGAACAACGAGCAATGCGGCGGGCAAGTTATATTAACATTCTAAAGTGTAACCTCTTCTGTAAACGACATAATCTGTATAAGTACCATAAAATGTAACAATCTGTGTAGGCAAAACATATTACTAATCGCATAGGGAGTGTAATATCTGTGTTGTGTCACAGCCTTCTCAATGCACAATCCCAGCATTTCCCACTGTCATTAAGAATTGGCTTCATACAGAAGGGAAAGACAAAATAGTATTAATGCATGGTAGAAGAACCCAGCTGTAATCCCGTCCTGACAGCCACTCTTGTACATTGTCCTGTTTATTCAGAGTCCGTCTTCAGATCTCAGAGTTATGAAGGTCACAAAGGACAGCAAAGAATGTGAACTCAGATAAGCGTCAAGAGTTCCTGGTAGCTGCCCCAGTGTCGGTGATAGAGTGGGTGCCTGGATTCCTGATCTGGGCAGTGTGGAATGGAAAGGTAACATCTGCATAAGGGATCATTTTATAAGCATGATGGAAGTCATTATTTATGTGCACATGAGAGTACCCGTCTGTCTACAAGGCATAATTAGTTTGCCCATTGCAAAATGCTGACCGGCTCTAGATGTTTTGCAGGTCAATAGAAAGAATCTAATTATAAAATCGTGCCTTAAAAATCAAATGGAACAGTCTGCCTGCCCCCCAGAACCATAGGCTTGGAAGACCTTGAAGCTGAGCACCCACTGCATTCCAAGTAATTCGTACAGAGAATCATTAGGGGTCACACGCAACACTGAAGACATTCCGTATGCTGGCCACGTATTGTAGTATCAGCCCAAATTCAGAGTCGCATGGATCTCTGCGATCGCACCAGCCCTCCATCCGTTAGAGCAGCTGTCATCACTATTATCGGCCATACTTGCTGACTTTTTTGGGACGAGAACCCCATAGAATGGATGCAGTTGATCACTCGTAGTGCGGGGGTCTCCACATCATTAGTTACACATTATTAAGCAATTCTTATAGAAGCGCAATTCTATAGAAGCGAATCATATTGGACTCCCCCCTTCCCTAGTAGTCCCTACGGACCCGCAATTACCACTGCTATTCTACTCATCCTGTCCACTTTACCAGGACGTTGGAAAGATTCAAGAAAATCACCCATTCTTCCAGGGGTCCAGGAGACTACCCCAAAATCCGACAGGTTTTAGTCCCGTTTTTGACATTGTCAATCCGACTTTAAAAAAAGTCGGATTGGCATTGTCGAAAACGAGGAAAACCAGTCGGATTTGCGTGCAAACTGAATACTGCATTTTCGGATTCTCTCTGTCGGAGAGGATCCGACATGCATTGAATAGACCCCTAAGCCCTAAAATTCACATTATACAAAGTAGCTCCAATCCGCAATGCAATAATTTAAAACATCACAGTCTATCGATATATTCGCTGTCGACTGTGCAGCAGGGCTGACGCAATATGTCAGTAAACAACGGAGTTCATAGACATATCGCTCGAACACACTGACCGACGGACCCGCGATATATCGACTGTTCAAGAGAACGACCGATATATCGGCCAGTGTTTACGCACCTTAAAACTTCTCAATCATTAGGACCTGAACCTCAAAGATCTATTGCAAGTGACATCACTTTGAGAGGTTTTGGAATCCTCTAACAGTTGGGCAACAACTCTAGTGACTGGTGGGACTGTTCCTCCAGTGAGTGGGCGCAAATCACTCTCTCCTATATGTGTCTGCACTGACATGGATCACAGCTGTTCACAATTTGGAGAAAACCCCTTGGTGACCTCACCATAAAAACCTTATTATCATATGCTTAGAGCCAGGCTGTGGAAAAGAAGGAGGAACCCTTTGTAATTGGGACACACCTTTGCACTGCACACACACTAAAAATGTTACAAAAATGCTTCAGAATGCCGATCACCTTGCCACCGGTGCATAGGTCTGCAAAGAGGCACAGCCCACCCACAAAAGAGTGTGGTCATGGCTTCATCAGTGGCACAGCATCTAATTCATGGGGTCTCTGATTCACAACATGCCACAACTCCCACATGTCAAGACCCCACCCACCTTAGTACGGCGGCCCATTCAAGGACATATTAATACTATATCGGGCCCCTGGGCTTTCAGGCATTTCGTGCTGCCTCTGGCACTTTAATCTTTCACCCCACTACAGGTGACATTTGGGAAGCAGAGCTTATGCCATCATTTGCAGTTTCAGTATTCACACAGACACCGATACCCAGTTGAAATAAAGTCTGCTGACCTCTTTTCTTATAATGCAATCGTTCTTCCCTTTCTTTTTCTCCTTTGAAATAGCGCTAGTGCGTTACTGGGCCGGATTCATGTTTTGTAAGTAAAGCAAAAAGAGCAAGTTACTTTGTGTCTGGAACAAACCATGTTGCAATGCAAGGGGAGAAAATGCATTTATATTGTTTCTGTGCAGGGTTTTGAATGTAGCCCACAATGTTAGACAGCTTTATTTTTAGATTGCAATTTAGATTTCAGTTTGAACACACCCAATCCAAATCTACATTACTTTGCACGTTACATCTGCACCACCTGCAGTGCAACATGGTTTTTCACATCGTACACCCTGCAGCCATTTCTTCTATACTTACCTTTCTGGAATCCAGTGCCGGCAGCCGCAGCACTGCAACATCACCAGGAAAATGGTGCAGTAGGGAAATCACTGGGGAAAATGACTGCTACTCCATTTTCCCGGAGTCCTGCGGCACAGTGTCAAAGTCTACTAGTGCTAGATCAGTGCTGCCAGCAGGGGAGGGGGCACACACGAGACTGCACGCAGGCACCCCTCCTCTCTTGATATGCCCGTGCCCAAATTATACCCTTTAATACACACACGCACACATACACAGGCTATTTGTAGCAACTTATCAGATTCCAGATATTTCTCTTTTCTGTAGTCCAGCAAATGTCTGATCGGTTGCTATGGGTTACAGCACTCACAGAGCCATTTTCACTTATTAACCCGCTTGACTTATTTTTTCATGCAATCTGCTGTATGTGTGTCTGTGTGTATGCAAGGTCAGTTGCCAAATGACAAGAGCTGCAGCTTCACTCAGACAAGGATATAGAATGTGACGCTGACCACAGTGATCCAGGAGCACAGACCCATGGTGGAGCAGACTGGGAGCCATCAGGCCAGTAATGTGAGGCAAGAACAATGGTTGCCATAGCAGGCAGGCTTGTTGGACAGTAGAAACCCAAATGAACCAGAGGTCAAACAGCAAGGCACTGGCAGCTCAGCTATATATATCCCAGCTGATATGTCCTGTCAAGTGAGGTCTGCTGCTGAGAAGGTGACAGGACTGTGACAACAGGAGAGAGTGCGGGGGGTGGAGCACTCAGGGTTTCTCCCTAACTCACTTTTTTAAGGGTTCTGTAAAGCCGAGCAGCTTCATACCAGTCTCGACCGAAGACTGGGCTGGTCCTGCTGAAGTTCGGACTCATCTTCTGGGTGTTTCTACCAGGTTAAGCCAGGATGCCAGAGCCTGTTAAGAAAACAGGTACATGGGATAAGCGGGGAGGTGATAATGTGATTAATAAGGACGGCATGTATAATAATAATATAATGCATGTGGACTGAATAAGCCCTGGTCTGTCAGGATGGTGATGAAACAGGACACATTGCGCTGGGCTGGGATGAATGACTTTCACATGACTTTCAGGCAGGGTGTAATAGAGAATCCAGAGGCTGGATTGGCAAAATCAGATCATATTTAATGAACCGTGAGATTCCGGTGTATTTCATTACAGCAGCTGTGGCCGTCTTAGCTATTTCACAGGTATATGTGCCCTAGGAGCATGCTGGAATGAATATGTTATTACAAGCATCATTGTATGCACTCTGCAAGGATTAGTGACGTTCCAGCATTAGATGGCACACAAATAACATGAGGTAAAGGTGCTTACACACTGAGCGATTCACAAACCATGCAATATCGTTTGTGATTTCCCTTTAACTCCACCGGGAGCTCCTTGGCAGTCCCTGACTCACGATTTTGTAAAAAAAGTATTATTTTAACAAACGATTTATCATACGCTCTCTAAAGACATTGACAAGCATTGTCAGATCTTGACTGCAGCAGGTAAGATCAGAGGATACATCATGCGAGCTGCAGGGACGCGCATCGGATCGTTATCGTTTGAGCAGAACATACGATTTGAACTTTTGTGAATAATATATCGTTAAGATGTATTGTTTTCGTCCAAACTGACTGCAAAATCACTCAGCATGTGGGCACCTTAACTGAGCTTGGTATTATAAAAGCTTTCTGAGCTAGACACCGGACAGGGCCAAGGTTTTAATTGTTTGCAGGCCCTGTATTTTGGGGTATGTTGCAGGTATACCTACTGCCCTTATTCCTTGACTCATATACGTATCTACCGGGGTTCCAAACTGTCTTGTCCAGCCTCTGATCTGTTACAAGTTGATGCTGTATTGTGAACAAGGAATAATACTGAAAAGGAATTCTACTTTCCTGGTTTATTTATGCTAATATTTAAAGGTATATTATATCCTGTCAACTGCTAAGTATCTGATTTTTTCACCACAAGGAACGTACAGTAGAACCCAGTGTTAGGCAAACTGGTGACATGTGTAAAGCAGCGCCGGTTTACAGTATTACTGAGTGTATCCACTTTAGTTTTTAGAAACGTAATATATCTTGGTTTTATGGTTTTATTTCTGTAGTTAAAATCTGTGGATAAAGTGCTGAGTTCTCATTAACTTCCAGTGCTTTCAAGTCTGTTATTTAGAGCATGTGGAATACATATGTCACTGTATATATGCATGTTCTCTTTTTCTATTGGGCTGTAGAAAATGTGAGCACTTTATAAATAGACTCTAGTAATAGCATCCTACAGTATGTCATTTTTAGCTCAAAGCTGGGTGCAGTATATATGGTTGTACATCCATTGCATATGGTCCTAGAGACACATTAATATCTGACCTTCTGTCAGAGGCCAAGTAATAAAGTTCCTCTACCTTGACAAAGTTGCCCTGACAAGCAATTATGTGTAATGTACATTTATGTTCCACAGACCATCACCCTCTCCTGACATGTGTAGATAGATCTGAATTGATCATGTATGAAAACTAGGTACACATTTATTTTTTCAGGGGACACAAAAATATAATGATCTCCTTGTATCATTTATTATTCTGCTTTTGCTCCTTGCACTAAACCAACCAGTTATTTTTCCATGGAAATAACGATGATCTAGAGTGTTGGGAGCATGCTATGCTCAATCATAATTAGGGATTATCTAAGGTTGTGTCACTTGCATAGCCTTGGAGATGAGCCGTCAATCAATAGATTCCTTCGATTTTTATTTACAAATATAGGATTATTTTATATATTTTATTAAACCGAGGCAGGGCCGATATTCAAACCCAAATTAATTTGTTGATTGTTTTAGCTGGATTTTAGAGAAGTATCTGTGTTTACAAAGCAAACAGAATGGACGGTGCTTACTTCTGCAATCATATTCACAAGGTCATGTAATTATTATCTGGAAAATCATAAACCTTTAGGATCTGCAGTGCAAAACTGGCTTATGCTTATATAGGAATGGATAATTTCTTATTATGGGACCATTACATCTAGAATAAAAGTAGCCGTGTATAAAAGAATTGCTAATAAGATCCTGAAATATATATATACAGGTTGAGTATCCCATATACAAATACTCCAAAATATAGAAAATTCCGAAATACTGACTTTTTTGAATGAGAGTGAGATAGTGAAACCTTTGTTTTTTGATGACTCAATGTACACAAACTTTGTTTAATACACAAAATTATTAAAAATATTGTATTAAATGACCTTCAGGCTGTGTGTATAAGGTGTATATGAAACATCAAGGAATTGTGTGAATGTAGACACACTTTGTTTAATGCACAAAGTTATAAAAAAAAATGGCTAAAATTGCCATCAGGCTGTGTGTATAAGGTGTATATGTAACATAAATACATTCTGTGCTTAGATTTAGGTTCCATCACCAGGGCCGAAACTAGGATTTTTGTCACTCGGGGCAAGGTAGTCATTTGACACCCCCCCCCCCCCCGCAAAAAAAAAAAAAAAAAATATTTTACAATAAATAAAAATAAATAAAAAAATAATTTTTTTTTAAAATAAATAAATGAATAAAAATATTATATATATCTCTTTCAGAACTTTTTTACCTGAAAAATTGCCTTTTCTAACATAAATTTCATATCCAGGAAAAAGTGTCCCCATTTTACACAGTACGACAGGCAAGTGTCCCCATTCCCCATTTTACACATTGCGGCAGACAGGTGACCCCATTTTACACATTGCGGCAGACAGGTGTCCCCATTTTACACATTGCGGCAGGAAAAAGTGTCCCCATTTTACACATTGTGGCAGACAGGTGACCCCATTTTACACATTGCGGCAGACAGGTGTCCCCATTTTACACATTGCGGCAGGAAAAAGTGTCCCCATTTTACACATTGCGGCAGGCACGTGTCCCCATTTTACACAGTACGCTGGCAAGTGTCCCCATTTTACACATTGCGGCAGGAAAAAGTGTCCCCATTTTACACATTGCGGCAGGCACGTGTCCCCATTTTACACAGTACGCTGGCAAGTGTCCCCATTTTACACATTGCGGCAGGAAAAAGTGTCCCCATTTTACACATTGCGGCAGGAAAAAGTGTCACCATTTTACACATTGCGGCAGGAAAAAGTGTCCCCATTTTACACATTGCGGCAGGCACAGGTCCCCATTTTACACAGTACGCTGGCAAGTGTCCCCATTTTACACATTGCGGCAGGAAAAAGTGTCCCCATTTTACACATTGCGGCAGGCACAGGTCCCCATTTTACACATTGCGGCAGGTGGTGGAGGGAGAGAGAGAGAGAGAGAGAGGAAGGGAGAGGGGCTGACTTACATTTGAAGCGGTTCTCGCCGCTCTTCAGCCGCCTCTCCCTCCTCGTCTGCGCGGCTCCCCCTTCTCCCTCCTCCGGCGGGGTTTCGTGGAATGACGCGTTTGCGCCGTGACGTCACGACGCAATCGCATCATTCCGCGAAACCCCACCCCCCGAGCTGGGCACTCGGGAGAAGGGGGTTTCAAAGTCTAAAAGTGCCGCGGCGGGTGTTAGGGGGTCTCGGCGCCCCCTCCAATCCGGCGCCCAGGTCGCCTGCCCCCCTAGCCCCCCCTAGTTTCGGCCCTGCCATCACCATGATATCTCATTATGGTATGCAATTATTCCAAAATACGGAAAAATCCGATATCCAAAATACGTCTGGTCCCAACCATTTTGGATAAGGGATAAAGGGATACTCAACTCGTGTGTAATTATATATATAGCTATATATATATATATATATATATATATATAATAATAGAAACAGGGCCTGTTCTGCAAAACAAACGGGGCTGGAATGACATTGGACCCATAGATTGTAAGCTTGTGAGCAGGGCCCTCCTACCTCTATGACTGTTTGTTATTACCCAGTTTTGTCTTATCATTGTGTCCAGTTGTAAAGCACAACTGAATTTGCTGCACTATATAAGAAACTGTTAATAAATAAATAACTGTACGCCGAATGCTGAGCCTACATCTTGCTCTCTGCAGCTTTACATGCCTCTTTGACAGAACTACTGCACAACAAAAGTTTAGATAGATAGATAGATAGATAGATAGATAGATAGATAGATAGATAGATAGATATGGAAATGTGAACCAGAGGGCGCTATGACTCCACACTATTGTCCACATAGGAGTCCATACACAAATTAAAAGACCAATGTCCAAATGTTTCAGTGTTCCCCGATGAGACTTGATTGAAACCCCAATATGGTACATGGGTTCTTTTTAGCCACTAAATGGGTATTTCACCTGAAAAATACCCTCACATTAAAATAGACACCCAAAGACATGGCACAAGGGCCTAATATTAATAGAATATCCAAATTGTATTCATGACATTCAAACAAGGTGATACATAAAACGATGATACATAAAAAAGTTTGATCTAATACCATATAAAGGTGTTAACCGGAAACCAGTGTTACACATGAACAGATGTTATGAGATGCCACCAACCACCCTAGGGTGTGAGCTTTATGGTTGTTGTTATTAATGTAAACAATGGGTCCAATCACCTGAAATCCTACGCGTTTTGTCCTTTCATAGGACTTCTTCAGGGGTATATATTGTTTTAAACCACATCCCTTCCTCTAATGTAGCTATAAAATAATGAGCACCTCCTGGGGCTCACTACACCTGATGGTATAGTTGAGTGTAGTATGCAAGGCCATATCTGGTGCCAAAACCAATATGCACAGCTATATACAGTATGTATGTATATATATATATATATAAATATATATACATATATATATATATATATATATATATCATGTCAAGACCAATGTTTAGCTATGTGGTGCCAAGACCAATATGCAGGACCATTTTTGGGGCTCACACTAATATGCAGAGCCATAACTAATGTGTAGACCTACAGCTGGCTTCAATACTATCTTGCAAAGACACATCCTAGTGTTGAGGCTGTGTACAGCTATAACTGGTCCCAAGCAGTGGTGGCACTACCTTGGGCATAGAGAGTGCAGTTGCAATGGAACCTGTAGAGTGGAGTCCTCTTCTAATCAGCGGATGTGCATTGGACCCCCACACCACACCATGCTGGGGACTCAGGAAGGCTACATTTGCAATGCTGAGCAGGGCCATCAAGAGCAGTGATGGGCCCAGGTACCGGAGAGGCATGGCTAAATCAGGGAGTTTGTGTTTTTACATCTTAAGGAGAACTGAAACTATCGGATTCACAGGGGAGTAATATTTTTTGTAGTCAATCCCAAGCGCCATTTGCCCAATATTACTACTATGGTTATTCCCTGTTCCCTATTGTATAAATCAAGGAGGGGTGGCCATGTCCCCTCCCAAACAATGCACAGGGCTGTGCTGGGAAGGGTGGTGGATTTGTCCCCATTGGCCAGGGAGCAGATCCGGGGGGGGGAGTAGAGACAGTAGCCTCCCTGGACCCTCCAAAGTCCAGCTGGCCAGCAGCAGTACTGTCTCTCCCTGCTCAATGTGCTACTGACCTGGGATATTGCCAGGCACTACCAGCCAACCCAGGCTTGGGTAAGTAGTACCCCTCCCACTCTCAGTTCCTCTGTTACTGGGCCCTTTCTTACTTAAGCTTTGCTATGTGGCCAAACAACTATTCTGCCCCGGAGCCAGTACTAAAGTTCAGTGCCACACCAGTGCCCACACTAATGTGCACAACCAAATATTATTTTACTTTGCTTACCTGATGCCAAGACTAATGTGTAGCACCATATTTGATATCCAGACTAATATGGTGAGCCATATCCAGTGCCAAGACTAATATGCAGAGCCATATCGGGTACCAAGACTAATATGCAGAGCCATATCGGGTACAAAGACTAATATGCAGAGCCATATCAGGTACCAAGACTAATATGCAGAGCCATATTGGGTACCAAGACTAATATGCAGAGCCATATCGTGTACCAAGACTAATATGCAGAGCCATATCGGGTACCAAGACTAATATGCAGAGCCATATCGGGTACCAAGACTAATATGCCGAGCCATATCGGGTACCAAGACTAATATGCAGAGCCATATCATGTGCCAAGACTGATATGCAGAGCCATACTGGGTACCAAAACTAATATGCAAAGCCATCTCATGTGCCAAGACTAATGTGCAGAGCCATATTGGGTGCCAAGACGAATATACAGAGCCATATTGGGTGCCAAGACTAATATGCAGAGCGGTATTTGGTGCCAAGACTAATATGTAAAGCCACATCCTGTAACAAGACTAATGTACAAAGCCATGAATGTATACGGTGCCAAAGTTAATGTGCAGACACATATCTTGTACCAAATAAACATACCCACTACCCTTATCCACCCAGCACTGCCTAATTCTACTCATGTGGGTTAGACGGAATACTGAAGCGAATTTTGCTAATACTGGGAGTCTAACTTAGGGCTAGGAAGAGAGGACAAGGGAGCATCAAACAGATGGAGACTTAATTGGCCATAAACTATCACAGGGACATTTTCTGTATTTATACATGGTATGACACCACTATTCTCCACTCCTTGTTCACACAGCTTTTACCAAGAAGCCGAAATCTGGTGAAGTACAGATTGGCGGTTCCATTACCTTTGATGCTGAGACCGAGAAAGCCGGAGTTAAGGTCAAGTGGCAAAAAAATAATGTAGACATTGGCGCTAGTGACAAGTACAGCATCAAAGCTGATGGCAAAAACCACTCATTGACCATCAACAATGCTAGCGCAGAGGATGAGGTCGTCTATGCAGTCATTGCTGGAACCTCAAAGGTGAAGTTTGAGCTCAAAGTGAAGGAGCCAGGTAAGACTTAACACTAAATGTATGTGAGGGTTATTTCTTAAATATGTGTAAAATTACATTGATTTGATTTTCTTATAAAAAAATGTTTTTCTGGTGTATTATTTTTACATAATTACATGGCATTCCCTTATCTGTATAATGCTTTCTAGGCTAGATAGTAATACGCCAGATTTCCCTAATAATTTAGAGGGTATTTCCAGCCCTCTAGGCCCCCAGGAACCATGTTCAAAACAGAATTTTTAGTCCCTGGTATCTATGATTTTCCTGATGGGTAGGTACTAACCAATGGTACCCCTGGTAGATACAAGTCCCATCGAAATTTTAAGCCCTAGATGTGCTTTATGGACCCATACCATGAGAGGCTAGGATATCCTAACTGTGAGGCATCAGTAATTCTGAGTGGACATTTGGCTCCAAGTCCATGTTAGCGCCGGGAGGTGCGCGTCCCAGCCCTTGCTTAGGAGCCAGGACGCCGCCCGGCACGTAGCAACAAGTGGACGCAGGGCACAAGATCTCCTGGTCCCCGCCCGGCGCCTAGCAACGGGCTGACGCCAGGTGCTGGGGGCCACCGCACTCCTTGTCAATGGGGACGTCGGAAGCAGAAGCTGTTCCCCTTTGCTTAAGTTGTTTTGTACGTGCAGCAGGGCAGCTGCACTTAGTGATTAATTAAGGTGCTAAGTAGTGATTGGTGCAGCACCATTTATATTCCCTTCCTGGTCACTCCCAAGACGCTGGTGATAGCTCCTGCTTTTGTGAGAATCTGTCAGCTCGTGTGAGAACCTCTCAGGTCATTTGAGAACCTGTCAGGCTGTGTAACATCAGTGATTCTGAGACCTTGCCTGACTGATTCCTGATCTGATCCAGCTTGCTGTATACTCAGGTTTTGGTGTGGAGACAGGCACTGTCTTGCCAACATTTCTTTATTATAATATCCTGTGCATTGTTGCATTACAAATCATTAGTATTTACAGTCTTGTTGTTCATAAGACCCTGTGCATTGTTGCATGTACATAGTTATTATCTTAATATTATTTCTCTAACGTCCTAGAGGATGCTGGGGTCCATTTAGTACCATGGGGTATAGATGGGTCCGCAGGAGCCTTCGGCACTTTAAGACTTTTTTACAGTGTGAACTGGCTCATCCCTCTATGCCCCTCCTCAAGACCTCAGTTTAGAAAATGTGCCCGGTGAGACTGGACGCACACTAGTGGAGCTCTACAGAGTTCTACTGGAAAAGACTTTATTAGGTTTTTTATTTTACAGGGAAGCTGCTGGCAACAGCTTCCCTGCTTCGTGGGACTTAGGGGAGGAAGTAGGAACCAACTTCTCATTAAGTTTCATGGCTCTGCTTCTACTGCCAGGACATCATTAGCTCCTGAGGGGTGCTGAACATAGCCCAAGCCTGGCTAGCGCTCACTCCCACAGCACTGCCGCCACCCTCTAACACAGCCAGAAGTCAGAAGAGTGGTGAGTATATCACCGGAAACCTACAAGAGAGGGGCCCTCCGGTCATCATTGGCGGTAAAAAGGTACAGCGCAGCGGCGGGACGCTGCACGAGCATGCATCTCAAAACACACAGCCCTTTACAACACAGGGTGCAGGGCGCAGGGGAAGGGCGCCCTGAGCTGCATGAAAACTCCTTACTCTCACTGGCAAAATGGTAAATACATGTATAGCCTCTGATTTACAAACCCCAGCCAGTATAAAAATCATTGGGGTACATTTACTAACATTCGTAATTTCCGAAAATAGGTCAAAGTTCAATCACGAATGACATCGACAGTGTAAAACTGCAACTTTTTTAATTTATTACGATGGATTTACTAAGCTGTCGTATTCGTGTTTTTCTTTTCTTCCGATGTCGATGTCATTCGTTTTTTTTTACCTAATTTTACGGCAGTGATTAGCAAAACACTGCCGTTTTTTTTTACAATCAATCTCGGCCGGATCTGTGTGATCCGTGCTGGGGTTCTTTTTTTTTTTTATTTTTAATTAAACAATGTAAAATCCCCCAAAAAAATGCGTGGGGTCCCCCCTCCTAAGCATAACCAGCCTCGGGCTCTTTGAGCCGATCCTGGTTGCAGAAATATGGGAAAAAAAATGACAGGGGTTCCCCCATATTTAAGCAACCAGCATCGGGCTCTGCGCCTGGTCCTGGTCCCAAAAATACGGGGGACAAAAAGAGTAGGGGTCCCCCGTATTTTTAAAACCAGCACCGGGCTCCACTAGCTGGACAGATAATGCCACAGCCGGGGGTCACTTTTATATAGTGCCCTGCTGCCGTGGCATCAAAAATCCAACTAGTCACCCCTGGCCGGGGTACCCTGGGGGAGTGGGGACCCCTTCAATCAAGGGGTCCCCCCCCCCCAGCCACCCAAGGGCCAGGGGTGAAGCCCGAGGCTGTCCCCCCCCATCCAATGGGCTGCGGATGGGAGGGCTGATAGCCTTTGTTGTAAAATAAAAGATATTGTTTTTAGTAGCAGTACTACAAGTCCCAGCAAGCCTCCCCCGCATGCTGGTACTTGGAGAACCACAAGTACCAGCATGCGGCGGAAAAACGGGCCCGCTGGTACCTGTAGTACTACCACTAAAAAAATACCCAAAAAAACACAAGACACACACACCGTGAAAGTATAATTTTATTACATACATACACACATACATACATACTTACCTTATGTTCCCACGCAGGTCGGTCCTCTTCTCCAGTAGAATCCAAGGGGTACCTGTTGAATAAATTATACTCACGAGATCCAGGGGTCCAGGCTCCTCGGCAAATCCAGGGATAATCCACGTACTTGAATAAAACAAAAAAACGGTTGCCCGACCACGAACTGAAAGGTGACCCATGTTTGCACATGGGTCACCTTTCCACAAATGCCAGAAACCCACTTTGCCTTCTGGCTAAGTGGGTTTCTTCAGCCAATCAGGGAGTGCCACGTTGTAGCACTCTCCTGATCAGCTGTGTGCTCCTGTCCTCACTGACAGGCAGCACGCGGCAGTGTTACAATGTAGCGCCTATGCGCTACATTGTAACCAATGATGGGAACTTTCTGCTCAGCGGTGACGTCACTTTAGGTCAACCGCAGGGCAGAAAGTTCCCATCATTGGTTACAATGTAGCGCATAGGCGCTACATTGTAACACTGCCGTGTGCCGCCTGTCAGTGAGGACAGGAGCACACAGCTGATCAGGAGAGTGCTACAACGTGGCACTCCCTGATTGGCTGAAGAAACCCACTTAGCCAGAAGGCAAAGTGGGTTTCTGGCATTCGTGGAAAGGTGACCCATGTGCAAACATGGGTCACCTTTCAGTTCGTGGTCGGGCAACCGTTTTTTTGTTTTATTCAAGTACGTGGATTATCCCTGGATTTGCCGAGGAGCCTGGACCACTGGATCTGGTGAGTAGAATTTATTCAACAGGTACCCCTTGGATTCTACTGGAGAAGAGGACCGACCTGCGTGGGAACATAAGGTAAGTATGTATGTATGTATGTGTGTATGTATGTAATAAAATTATACTTTCACGGTGTGTGTGTCTTGTGTTTTTTGGGGTATTTTTTTAGTGGTAGTACTACAGGTACCAGCGGGCCCGTTTTTCCGCCGCATGCTGGTACTTGTGGTTCTCCAAGTACCAGCATGCGGGGGAGGCTTGCTGGGACTTGTAGTACTGCTACTAAAAACAATATCTTTTATTTTACAACAAAGGCTATCAGCCCTCCCATCCGCAGCCCATTGGATGGGGGGGGACAGCCTCGGGCTTCACCCCTGGCCCTTGGGTGGCTGGGGGGGGGGGACCCCTTGATTGAAGGGGTTCCCACTCCCCCAGGGTACCCCGGCCAGGGGTGACTAGTTGGATTTTTGATGCCACGGCCGCAGGGCGCTGTATAAAAGTGACCCCCGGCTGTGGCATTATCTGTCCAGCTAGTGGAGCCCGGTGCTGGTTTTAAAAATACGGGGGACCCCTACTCTTTTTGTCCCCCGTATTTTTGGGACCAGGACCAGGCGCAGAGCCCGATGCTGGTTGCTTAAATATGGGGGAACCCCTGTCATTTTTTTCACCATATTTCTGCAACCAGGATCGGCTCAAAGAGCCCGAGGCTGGTTATGCTTAGGAGGGGGGACCCCACGCAATTTTTTTTTAAAAATAAGCACTTTCCCACCCCTTCCCACTGATATACATGCACGGATCTCATGGATCCGTGCATGCCTATCCAATCACGAATAAAAAAAAAAGGTCTGTTTTTTTTTAGCACTTTTTTACGAGTTGTAATTTTTCACGGCAGTGTTTGTTCTTTTTTGGCTTTGCACTTCTTAGTAAATGACCGAGATTCATACTTAAACAGCCGCGTTTTGACCGATGGTGTATTCATTCGTAATTTTTTACCTGAACTTGCAAAAAATTACGAATGCCCTCATCACTGCCGTGATTAGTGTTTAGTAAATGACCGAGATTAACCGAGATGACACTTTGAAGAAAAAACGGCATCTCGGTCAAAATCGGGAGCTTAGTAAATATACCCCATTGTGTCTGAGGCAGGATCGCGCCATTACAGGAGGTGGGGCTTCTCAGACTTGCCAGACACTCACTCAGCGCCATTTTTCTCCTGCACACAGAGAGAATAATAATAATAATAATACTTTATTGTCATCAATAGTTCAATGAACAATCAACGAAACTAAAAAGCAAGCATATACAGAGACCATAAGAACAGAACGAAGAGAGCACTCCTAAACCCAAGACATTCCCAATTGTCAATTTATCTCGGTCCTATCTGGTTTAACATGTTTATTGCTTTTGGGAAAAACTACCCCTTAACCGGTTTGTCCGACAAAGAATAGAACGGTAACGCCTATTAGATGGCAACACAGAAAACATCCCCCCATTTGGATGAGATAGATCTCCCAGAATACTTTTCACCTTAGTGAGGAGCCTTTTTTCATATATATCCTGAATACAGGGCAGGCTGACTCCAATTACTCTACTTGCAGTTTTAACCACTCTCTGAAGGGACTTACGTTCTATAGCAGTACAGTTTCCAAACCATACCATAATTCCGTATGTGAGGACACTCTCTAAAATTGCTGAATAAAAGTTTACTAAAATCTCCTTACGTATCCCCGCCATGCGCATTTTCCTCAATAAAAACAGGCGTTGTTGGGATTTTTTAACAACACATCGTGTATGGATACCCCAAGACAGGTCATTGGAGATGTTAATACCCAGGAATTTAAAGGACTCAACTGTCTCCACAACCTGGTTATTTACGACTAGGGGACAAGAAGGCTGCATGTGAATTTTCCTAAAATCTACAATCATTTCTTTTGTTTTTTTTACATTTAAAATTAAATGATTAGTTTGACTCCAAGCTTCTAACCTAGCGACCTCAGATCTATATTCTGACTCATCGTCCTTACTTATTAAACCTACGACTGCGATATCATCGGCAAATTTAATAATGTGAACTGACTCCGAATTTGAATGGCAATCATAGGTAAACAGAGAGTACAGCAGGGGACTCAGTACACAACCCTGAGGCACCCCTGTACTGATTACAAGTTCGCTTGACAGGGAATTGTACAATCTAACAGATTGGGGCCTGTTAGTCAAGAAATCCAAGATCCATCTACATACAAAGCTATTCAATCCCAACTCAGATAATTTAGACACTAATGATGTTGGGATTACTGTATTAAATGCCGAACTGTAATCCACGAACAAAATTCTCGCAGAGGAACATGTGGATTCTAGATGGGTAGCCACACGATGAATCAAGGTGATAGCAGCGTCATCTGTCGACCTATTTGCTTTATATGCAAATTGAAAAGGATCCAGATTGGCTGGGATACTTTTTTTTATGTGTCCCATAACCAATCTTTCAAAGGCCTTCATTATAAGAGATGTCAGAGCAATTGGTCGGTAATCGTTTGGCTCACTGGCCTTACCATTTTTGGGGACCGGGACAATAATAGATGACTTAAAACACTTAGGCACATGACAAGTGGCAAGAGAAAGGTTAAAAATTATAGTAAAAATCCCAGCCAACTGCTCAGCACATGTCTTGATAACATTTCCCGGAATCCCATCTGGGCCGGGGGCCTTACCTGATTTAGAACTGGCAAAGCACCGTCTGACAGACAATTCATCCAGTACCAGGGGCTCCGCGTTCTCCAGATTCCCATCCCAGTCTACAGGGGAAACAGCCATGCTATCAAAACGAGAGTAAAATATGTTTAATGTCTCCCCTAGGGAACTGTCAGCCTCTTTATGAGAGGGGTTCTTATTAACTTTGTAGTCAGAGATATCTTGAATACCTTTCCACAGACTTTTTGCATCTTTATCATTTTTAAACTTGCTTTCGAGTTTAACAGAAAAGGCCTTTTTTGCCTCTATTATACCCTTTTTTAATTTTTGACGGGCAGCCCTAAAAACATTTTGGTCACCAGATCTGAAAGCTTTGTCTCTCTCACTTAATAAGGTTCGAACCGTACCATTTATCCATGGTTTATCATTTGCGTAAGTACGAACACACTTTTTAATTGTTACACTCTGTATGCAACAACACACATAACCAAGGACCATGGAGGTAAGGGAGTCCACATTCACATTATTATCATCCCCCAATGATTCTTCAATGAACAACCCCCAATCAGTAAATTCCAAAGCATCCTGAAGTTTCTGCATTGCCCCCTCAGGCCAAACTGTAATACTAGTACTAGTCGGCCTAAACCGTTGGACTACGGTTTTGTATGCTGGAACCAAAAATAGGGACATGTGATCAGAATGACCAATATTGGGATATCTAAAAGTCGCATAAGCATCCTTAATATTACAATAGACATGGTCCAACACATTTCCTCCTCTAGTAGGTACTTTAACATATTGATAGAATTTTGGTAAAACTACCTTCAATCTAGCCTGATTAAAATCCCCTGCTACTAAAAGAACCCCCTCAACATATTTAGTTTCCAGTTTAACTATAGCAGCGTGCAAGATATCTAATGCAGATTCTACATGAGCAGAGGGAGGAATGTATACGGCCATTACCAACGCCACTGAAAATTCTCTTGGCAAATAGAATGGTCGACACTTAACCACCATATATTCCACATTTACAGAGCAAAAAGTCGCAACAAGACTGGCATCAGTACACCAGTTATTATTTACGTATACACATAGTCCACCTCCTCGCGTTTTCCCAGATTCCATGGTTCTGTCTGATCTAAATAATGATCTATCTGTAAGCTGAACTACAGAGTCCAGGATAGAGTCATTCAGCCATGTCTCTGTGAAAATCATGAGAGAGCAGGTCTTTAAAGGGGACTTATTTGCCAGTCTCACATGGATCTCATCCAATTTGTTCGTAAGAGATCTTACGTTTGCCATAAATAAACTGGGAAGCGCTGGTCTATAGGGGCACAGATAAAGTCTTACCCTAATACCTGCTCTTTTACCCCGCTTTTGCTTCCTCTCTCTCCGTGGTCTGCGTTTCCATCTGGGCTTGCATACCCTCCAGGGACTAGGCATCCTCCATTCATGGGCAGAGTCTTGTTGCTCAGGCTGCTCGGGCTGACCAGATTCCAGGCTTCCTTGCCTCCTCCAGCCCCTAGCAACCACGGTCCTCCTGAGACCTCCGCAGGATCCACCACAATTCTCCTGACCAGAGGAGCACCCAGCATGCCTCGGGCCATCACCTCCTCTGACCCCGGAACTAGCCTGCGAGCCCGCCGCAGCAGCAGCACTCAGAGGCCGGCCAGCGCCTCCCACATCCACAGCAGCAGCGCCCGGAGGCCAGCCAGCGTCCCCGCCAGCCCGCACACCGGCGCCCGCCGGCCGCACACCCCTGGCCGCACCAGCCCGCCCGCCACCAGGACACCGGAAGCCCGCAGGGTCCCCCACGCGGCTTCCCCCAGCGACAGCGATGCAGCAGAGGGACCAGAGGCGGAACGGACCGCGAGCAGCTCCCACCGCGAGTACACAATCCCACATGGACCACACGGCAGCAGAGCCCCCAGGCCCACGATCCACGTTGCAAACAAAAGGGTGAGTCTGATGGTAGGTAGCGATACTCCTGCTCCTACTACTGCTCCCATGGCTCTGCAAGCTCACAGCCGCTGCGTCTGAACGCGCCGCCAGCCAACTGCACACCACCAATCCTAAGTAGTGATCCAGAAAATGTCCAGAGAAGCTGACAGACGCTGTTTCCTCCTCATAACAATGCTGAAACAAGTACTAGGGTGTTATAGAAGGGGAAGGGGGGAGTATTTATTACATTAGGTGAGCGTGCCTAATATTGAAATAAAGCGCTGAAGGTTTTGTATAATAATTATACATATACAATTCTCTTCATATAGGGTGCAATGTGTGAGCTGGCAAATCTCTCTGCGTTTCTCTGACAGATTTTAGTGTGGGTCTGTCACCGATAGCTCCCCTGTGTGATTGTGGTGTGAAAGTGCACGTTTGTGATATGTCAGACAATGGAGAGAGCTCTTCCCTTGAGGAAGCCATTTTAGATACGCAGGAGTGTAATGTGGGGGCCCTTCCCTCACAGAAGGAGCCAGAGTGGATGAGAAAATTACAAAGTAATAGGTCAAAGCTTTCTAAAAAATTCTCTGAGTCTGAACAGCAGACAAAATACTGGAGAAAGTCAGTGGAGGATGTATTATTTGCTGATCCCTCCACGTCATCCACACAGGACCCCTCAGGGTCGGCTTCATTGAATGAGCTTGCTGACCGTAAGTTAGATCCATTTATATGGCTACCGGAACGTTACTCAGGCCCACCATTGCTTGTGCATGGGTAGGTAATGCTATTGAAAAATGGTCAGACAACTTGCTAGCAAATATAGACACAGTTGATAAGGATGATATGGTCTTAACTCTTGGTCACATAAAGGATTCTGCACGATACTTGGTGGAAGCTATGAAGGATATTGGTTTATTAGTATCAAAATCATCAGCTATGGCGATTTCAGCTCGCAGAACACTGTGGATTCGCCATTGGAATGCAGATGCAGAATCAAAAAGAAATATTGAAGAGCTTCCCTACAAGGGTGAGGCGCTATTTGGGGACCAGCTGGATGCCCTGATTTCAACAACTACCTCAGGTAAATGTGCATTTCTTCCTTATGCAGCGGCACCTGCAAAGAAAGCATATAATTCGCATCCGATGCAGTCCTTTCAGCTCAACAAACACAAAAAAGCCAAAGGTACCCCCTTCTTCGCTGGAAGAGGGCGGGGAAGAGGTAGGAAACCTACAACAGCTTCAGGATCGCAGGAGCAGAAGTCAGCCACTGCTTCTGCTAAAACCACAGCATGACGCTGGGGCTCCCCTGCGGGAGTCCGCTCAGGTGGGGGCGCGTCTAAAACTCTTCAGTCAGATCTGGGTACAATCAGATCTGGATCCTCGGATACTACAAATAGTATCCCAAGGTAACAAGTTAGAGTTTCAAGATCTCCCCCCATGCCGATTTTTCAAATCAGCCTTACCAGTTTCTGTTCAAGACAGAAGAAATATAACGGAAGCAATACAGAAATCATGTCAGGACGAGGTAATTACCTTAGTCTCTTGACCACAACAGGAAAAAGGATTTTATTCAAGCCTGTTTGTGGTACCGAAGCCGGACAGCTCAGTCAGACCGATTTCAAACCTAAAATCATTGAATCTTTACCTAAAAAGGTTCAAATTCAAGATGGAGTCCCTGAGAGCAGTAATCTCCAGCTTGGAGGAGAAGGAATTTATGGTGTCAGTGGACATCAAGGATGCTTACTTGCATGTTCCCATTTACCCTCCACATCAAGCATACCTGAAGTTTGCGTTTCAGGACTGCCACTAACAGTTCCAGACATTGCCACCAGCACGTGTGTCGATTCATCAGTGCATCCGCCTGCTGGGGAAGATGGTTGCAGCCTACGAGGCTCTGCAGTATGGCCGATTCCATGCCAGAGTGTTCCAGTGGGATCTACTGGACAAGTGGTCTGGATCGCATCTACACATGCACCAGAGGATACTCCTGTCAACAAAAGCCAGAGTTTCACTCCTGTGATGGCTACGCAGTTCTCACCTTCTAGAGGGATGCAGGTTCTGGATTCAAGCCTGGATCCTAGTGACCACAGATGCAAGTCTCCGAGGTTGGGGAGCAGTCACACAAGGGGAAAGCTTCCAAGGAAGATGGTCAAGTCAAGAAACACTTATTCACATAAACATACTGGAGTTGAGAGCTGTTTACAACAGCCTGATACAAGCGGTGCATCTTCTTCAAGATCGTCCCATACAGATCCAGTCAGACAATGTAACAGCATTGGCTTACATAAACCATCAGGGCGGAACGAAAAGCAGAGCGGCAATGGCAGAGGTGACAAAAATACTCCTCTGGGCAGAAAGACATGCAAAAGCTCTGTCAGCAATCTTCATTCCGGGAGTGGACAACTGGGAAGCGGACTTCCTCAGCAGACACAATCTCCATCCAGGAGAATGGGGCCTCCACCAAGAAGTCTTTGCAGAGGTAGCAAATCGTTGGGGCGTTGCTCAAGTAGACAAGATGGCATCTCATCTCAACAAGAAGCTTCAGAAATATTGTTCCAGGCCGAAAGACCCACAAGCAATAGCAGTGGATGCACTGGTGACCCAGTGGGAGTTCCAGTCGTTGTATGTGTTCCCTCCACTTCCACTAATACCAAAAATTCTCAAGATCATAAGAAGATAAAAAGTTTGGGCGATCCTCATTGTCCCAGACTGGCCAAGGAGGGCTTGGTATCCAGATCTTTAGGAGTTACTGATAGAAGATCCTCGGCATCTTCCTCTTCACGAGGACCTGCTTCAGCAGGGGCCGTTTGTTTATTAAGACTTACTGCAGCTACATTTGACGGCATGGCTGTTGAGCGCCAGATCCTAGCCCGAAAGGGTATTCCCAACAAAGTCATTCCCACACTTATTCAGGCCAGGAAAGAAGTAACGTCTAGACATTACCATTGTATTTGGAGAAATATATATCTTGGTGTGAATCCAAGAATTCTCCAATGGTGGTGTTTCAATTAGGACGTCTTCTCCTATTTTTACAGGCTGGTGTGGATGCAGGCTTAAGATTGGGATTTATCAAGGTCCAAATTTCGACCTTGTCCATTTTCTTTCAGAAACAGTTGGCTTCCCTTCCTGAGGTTCAAACGTTCGTGAAGGGGGTTCTGCGCATCCAACCACCATTTGTGCCTCCTACGGCACCATGGGATCTTAACGTGGTGTTGCAGTTCCTTCAATCGGATTGGTTTGAACCTCTGCAAGAGGTTGAGTTAAAGTTTCCCTCTTGGAAAGTGGTCATGTTAGGGGCCTTGTCTTACAAGAGCCCTTATTTGATTTTTCATGAAGAAAGGGCTGAACTAAGAAGAACGCGTCAGAAATTTCTTCCAAAGGTTGTGTCTTTTTTCCATATGAACCAACCTATTATGGTGCCAGTGGCTACTGACACCTCAGCTGTTTCAAAGTCATTGGATGTGGTCAAAGCTTTGAAGACTTATGTCACGAGAACAGCTCGTATAAGGAAAACAGAAGCATTGTTTATCCTGTATGATCCCAACAAGATTGGGTGTCCTGCTTCTAAGCAGACAATCTCTCGCTGGATCAGATGTACGATTCAGGATGCTCATTCCACAGCAGGATTGCCGATACCGAGTTCGGTAAAGGCCCACTCTACGAGGAAAGTGGGTTCTTCCTGGGCGGCTGCCCGGGGTGTCTCGGCTTTACAGCTTTGCCGAGCAGCTACTTGGTCAGGGGCAAACACGTTTGCTAAGTTTTACAAGTTTGACACCTTGGCTGCTGACGACCTTAAATTTGGTCAGTCAGTTCTGCAGGAACATCCGCACTCTCCCACCTGTACTGGGAGCTTTGGTACATCCCCATGGTACTAAATGGACCCCAGCATCCTCTAGGACGTTAGAGAAAATAGGATTTTAATATACCTACCAGTAAATCCTTTTCTCTAACGTCCTAAGTGGATGCTGGGGACTCCGTAAGGACCATGGGGAATAGCGGCTCCGCAGGAGACTGGGCACATCTAAAGAAAGCTTTAGGACTATCTGGTGTGCACTGGCTCCTCCCCCTATGACCCTCCTCCAAGCCTCAGTTAGATTTCTGTGCCCGACGAGAAGGGTGCACACTAGGGGCTCTCCTGAGCTCTTTGTGAAAGTTTTAGTTTAGGTTTATTATTTTCAGTGAGACCTGCTGGCAACAGGCTCACTGCATCGAGGGACTAAGGGGAGAAAAAACGAACTCACCTGCGTGCAGAGTGGATTGGGTTTCTTAGGCTACTGGACATTAGCTCCAGAGGGACGATCACAGGTTCAGCCTGGATGGGTCCCGGAGCCGCGCCACCGGCCCCCTTACAGAGCCAGAAGAGCGAAGAGGTCCAGAAAATCGGCGGCAGAAGACGATCCTGTCTTCAGATAAGGTAGCGCACAGCACCGCAGCTGTGCGCCATTGCTCTCAGCACACTTCACACTCCGGTCACTGTGGGTGCAGGGCGCTGGGGGGGCAGCGCCCTGAGACGCAATAAATCGATAAAAACCTTATATGGCTAAAATAAATGCATCACATATAACTCCTGGGCTATATGGATGCATTTAACCCCTGCCAAAACATACAGAAAAACGGATGATAAGGACGCCGAGAAAGGGGCGGAGCCTATCTCCTCAGCACACTGGCGCCATTTTCCCTCACAGCTCAGTTGGAGGGAAGCTCCCTGGCTCTCCCCTGCAGTCACTACACTACAGAAAGGGGTTAAAAAAGAGAGGGGGGCACAAATTAGGCGCAGTATAAACAATACAGCAGCTATAAAGGGAAAAACACTTATATAAGGTTATCCCTGTATATATATAGCGCTCTGGTGTGTGCTGGCAAACTCTCCCTCTGTCTCCCCAAAGGGCTAGTGGGGTCCTGTCCTCTATCAGAGCATTCCCTGTGTGTGTGCTGTGTGTCGGTACGTTTGTGTCGACATGTATGAGGAGAAAAATGATGTGGAGACGGAGTAGAGTGTCTGTAATAGTGTTGTCACCCCCTAGGGGGTCGACACCTGAGTGGAAGTACTGTTGAAATTGCATTACAGTGTCAACTTTGTATTAAAGACAGTGGTTGACATGAGACAGCCGGCTACTCAGCTTGTGCATGTCCAGACGACTCATACAGGGGCTCTAAAGCGCCCGTTACCTCAGATACAGACGCCGACACGGATACTGACTCCTGTGTCGACGGTGAAGAGACAACCGTGATTTCCAATAGGGCCACACATTGCATGATTGAGGCAATGGAAAATGTTTACACTTTTCTGATAATATGAATACCACCAAAAAAAGGGGTATTATGTTTGGTGAGGAAAAACTTCCTGTAGTTTTCCTGAATCTGAGAAATAAAATGAGGTGTGTGATGATGCGTGGGTTTCCCCCCGATAACAATTGATAATTTCTAAAAAGTTATTGGCAGTATACCTTTTCCCGCCAGAGGTTAGGGTGCGTTGGGAAACACCCCCTAGGGGGGATAAGGCGCTCACACGCTTGTATGAACAAGGGCTCTATCCTCTCCTGAGATGGCCGCCCTTAAGGATCCTGCTGATAGAAAGCAGGAGGGTATCCTAAAATGTATTTACACACATACTGGTGTTATACTGCGACCAGCAATCGCCTCAGCCTGGATGTGCAGTGCTGGGTTGGCGTGGTCGGATTCCCTGACTGGAAATATTGATATCCTAGATAAGGACAGTATATTATTGCCTATAGAGCAATTAAAAAATGCATGATGCACAGCGGAATGTTTGCCGACTGGCATCAAGTATAAGTGCGTTGTCCAATTCTACCAGTAAAATGGTCAGGTGATGCGGATTCCAAACGGCATTTGGAAGTATTGCCTTACAAAAAAAAAGGGGATGTACCCCTGGTCGCCTCTCAAAATAAGACGCCGTATTATCAGGCGCAGTCCTGGTTGGCAAGCGGACAAAAGGGTTCCTCTTTTCTGCACGTGACAGAGGGAGAGGAAAATGGCTGCAGAGATTAGCCAGTTCCCAGGAACAGAAACCCTTTTCTGCCTCTGCAAAGCCCTCAGTATGTCGCTAGGGCTTTACAAGTTCAGGCACGGTGGGGGCCCGTTCTCAATGAATTTCAGTGCGCAGTGGGCTCACTCGCAAGTAGACCCCTGGATCCTTCAGGTAATATTTTCAGGGGTACAAATTGGAATTCGAGACATATTCCCCTCGCCGTTTCCAAAAGTCTGTTTTACCGACGTCTCCCGCTGACAGGGAGGCAGTTTTGGAAGCCATTCACAAGCTGTATTCCCAGCAGGTGATAATTAAGGTACCCCTCCTCCAACAGGGAACGGGGTATTATTCCACACTATTGTGGTACCGAAGCCAGACGGCTCGGTGAGACCGATTTTAAAATCTAAAATCTAAAATCTTTGAACACTTACATACAGAGGTTCAAATTCAAAATTGAGTCACTCAGAGCAGTGATTGCAAACCTGGAAGAAAGGGACTACATGAGGTCTCGGGACATCAAGGATGCTTACCTTCATGTCAAAATTTACCCTTCTCACCAAGGGTATCTCAGGTTATGGTACAGAACTGTCACTATCAGTTCAGACGCTGCCGTAGGGATGGGCCACGGCACCCCGGGTCTTTACTGAAGTAATGACCGAAATGATGATATTCCTTCGAAGGAAGGGAATTTTAGTTATCCTTTACTTGGACGATTCCCTGATAAGGGTAAGATCCAGGGAACAGCTGGAGATCGGTGTAGCACTATCTCAGGTAGTGTTGCGGCAGCACGATTGGATTCTCAATATTCCAAAATCGCAGCTGGTTCCGACGACTTGTCTTCTGTTCCTAGGGATGATCCTGGACACAGTCCAGAAAGAAGGTGTTTCTCCCGGAGGAGAAAGCCAGGGAGTTATCCGAGCTAGTCAGGAACCTCCTAAAACCGAACCAAGAGTGCATCAATGCACAAGGGTTCTGGGTAAAAATGGTGGCTTCCTACGAAGCAATCCCATTCGGCAGATTCCACGCAAGAACTTTCCAGTGGGACCTGCTGGACAAATGGTCCGGGTCGCATCTTCAGATGCATCAGCGGATAACCCTGTCACCAGGGACAAGGGTGTCCCTCCTGTGGTGGTTGCAGAGTGCTCATCTTCTAGAGGGCCGCAGATTCGGCATTCAGGACTGGGTCCTGGTGACCACGGATGCCAGCCTGCGAGGCTGGGGAGCAGTCACACAGGGAAGAAATATCCAGGACTTAAGGTCAAGCCTGGAGACATCACTTCACATAAATATCCTGAAGCTAAGGGACATTTACAATGCTCTAAGCTTAGCAACCTCTGCTTCAAGGTCAGCCGGTGTTGATCCAGTCGGACAACATCCCTGCAGTCACCCACGTAAACAGACAGGGTGGCACAAGAAGCAGGAGGGCAATGGCAGAAGCTGCAAGGATTCTTCGCTGGGCGGAAAATCATGTGATAGCACTGTCAGCAGTATTCATTCCGGGAGTGGACAACTGGGAAGCAGACTTCCTCAGCACGACCTCCACCCGGGAGAGTGGGGACTTCACCCAGAAGTCTTCCACATGATTATAAACCGTTGGGAAAAACTCGACAGGTATTGCGCCAGGTCCAGGGACCCTCAGGCAATAGCTGTAGACGCTCTGGTAACACCGTGGGTGTACCAGTCAGGGTATGTGTTCCCTCCTCTGCCTCTCATACCCAAGGTACTGAGATTGGTAAGATGGAGAGGAGTAAGCACTATATTCGTGGCTCCGGATTGGCCAAGAAGGATTTGGTAACCGGAACTTCAAGAGATGCTCACGGAGGATCCGTGGCCTCTACCTCTAAGAAGGGACCTGCTCCAGCAAGGACCCTGTCTGTTCCAAGACTTACCGCGGCTGCGTTTGACGGCATGGCGGTTGAACGCCGGATCCTGAAGGAAAAAAAAAAAGGCATTCCGGATGAAGTCATCCCTATCCTGATCAGCCAGGAAGGATGTAACCGCAAAAACATTATCACCGCAATTGGCGAAAATATGTTGCGTGGTGCGAGGCCAGTAAGGCCCGACGGTGGAAATTCAACTGGGTCGATTCCTACATTTCCTGCAAACAGGAGTGTCTATGGGCCTGAAATTGGGGTCCATTAAGGTTCAAATTTCGGCCCTGTCAATTTTCTTCCAAAAAGAACTAGCTTCAGTCCCTGAAGTTCAGACGTTTGTAAAAGGGGTACTGCATATACAGCCTCCTTTTGTGCCTCCAGTGGCACTTTGGGATCTCAATGTAGTTTTGGGTTCCAAAAGTCACATTGGTTTGAACCACTTAAATCTGTGGACTTAAAATATCTCACATGGAAAGTGGTCATGCTGTTGGCCCTGGCCTGGGCCAGGCGCGTGTCAGAATTGGCGGCTTTATCCTAAAAAAGCCCTTATCTGATGTTCCATTCGGACAGGGCGGAATTGAGGACTCGTCCTCAGTTTCTCCCTAAGGTGGTTTCAGCGTTTCACCTGAACCAACCTATTGGTGGTGCCTGCGGCTACTAGGGACTTGGAGGACTCCAAGTTGCTAGACGTTGTCAGGGCCCTGAAAATATATGTTTCCAGGAGGGCTGGAGTCAGGAAATCTGACTCGCTGTTTATCCTGTATGCACCCAACAAGCTGGGTGCTCCTGCTTCTAAGCAGACTATTGCTCGTTGGATTTGTAGTACAATTCAGCTTGCACATTCTGTGGCAGGCCTGCCACAGCCAAAAATCTGTAAATGCCCACTCCACAAGGAAGGTGGGCTCATCTTGGGCGGCTGCCCGAGGGGTCTCGGCTTTACAACTTTGCCGAGCAGCTACTTGGTCAGGAGCAAATGCGTTTGTAAAATTATACAAAATTGATATCCTGGCTGAGGAGGACCTGGAGTTCTCTCATTTGGTGCTGCAGAGTCATCCGCACTCTCCCGCCCGTTTGGGAGCTTTGGTATAATCCCCATGGTCCTTACGGAGTCCCCAGCATCCACTTAGGACGTTAGAGAAAATAAGAATTTACTTACCGATAATTCTATTTCTCATAGTCCGTAGTGGATGCTGGGCGCCCATCCCAAGTGCGGATTGTCTGCAATACTTGTACATAGTTATTGTTACAAAAATCGGGTTATTATTGTTGTGAGCCTCTGTTATCATGCTGTTAACTGGGTTCAGATCACAGGTTATACGGTGTGATTGGTGTGGCTGGTTTGAGTCTTACCCGGGATTCAAAATCCTTCCTTATTGTGTACGCTCGTCCGGGCACAGTATCCTAACTGAGACTTGGAGGAGGGTCATAGGGGGAGGAGCCAGTGCACACCAGATAGTCCTAAAGCTTTCTTTAGATGTGCCCAGTCTCCTGCGGAGCCGCTATTCCCCATGGTCCTTACGGAGTCCCCAGCATCCACTACGGACTATGAGAAATAGAATTATCGGTAAGTAAATTCTTATTTTCTCGTAGTCCGTAGAGGATGCTGGTTTTTTTTCTTCTTACACAAGTTTATATGTATTAAGTTGTTATTCAGCAGTTGCTGAAAAGTTATTCATGCTCGTTGGCATGTTTTGAGTTGTATGCTATGTTGTGCGGCATGGTTGAATGGTGTGAGCTGGTGTGAATCTCGCCACTAGCTTAAAGTAAATCCTTCTCTCGAAGTTTGTCCGTCTCCTCGGGCACAGTTCCTATACTGAGGTCTGGAGGAGGGGCATAGAGGGAGGAGTCAGTTCACACTGTAAAAATAAGAATTTACTTACCGATAATTCTATTTCTCGGAGTCCGTAGTGGATGCTGGGGTTCCTGAAAGGACCATGGGGAATAGCGGCTCCGCAGGAGACAGGGCACAAAAAGTAAAGCTTTTCCAGATCAGGTGGTGTGCACTGGCTCCTCCCCCTATGACCCTCCTCCAGACTCCAGTTAGGTACTGTGCCCGGACGAGCGTACACAATAAGGGAGGATTTTGAATCCCGGGTAAGACTCATACCAGCCACACCAATCACACCGTACAACTTGTGATCTAAACCCAGTTAACAGTATGATAACAGAAGAGCCTCTGAAAGATGGCTCCCTAAACAATAACCCGAATTAGTTAACAATAACTATGTACAAGTATTGCAGATAATCCGCACTTGGGATGGGCGCCCAGCATCCACTACGGACTCCGAGAAATAGAATTATCGGTAAGTAAATTCTTATTTTCTCTATCGTCCTAGTGGATGCTGGGGTTCCTGAAAGGACCATGGGGATTATACCAAAGCTCCCAAACGGGCGGGAGAGTGCGGATGACTCTGCAGCACCGAATGAGAGAACTCCAGGTCCTCCTTTGCCAGGGTATCAAATTTGTAGAATTTTACAAACGTGTTCTCCCCTGACCACGTAGCTGCTCGGCAGAGTTGTAATGCCGAGACCCCTCGGGCAGCCGCCCAAGATGAGCCCACCTTCCTTGTGGAATGGGCCTTAACAGATTTAGGCTGTGGCAGGCCTGCCACAGAATGTGCAAGTTGAATTGTGTTACAAATCCAACGAGCAATCGACTGCTTAGAAGCAGGCGCACCCAACTTGTTGGGTGCATACAGTATAAACAGCGAGTCAGATTTTCTGACTCCAGCCGTCCTTGAAATGTATATTTTTAAAGCTCTGACAACGTCCAACAACTTGGAGTCCTCCAAGTCGCTTGTAGCCGCAGGCACTACAATAGGCTGGTTCAGGTGAAACGCTGATACCACCTTAGGGAGAAAATGCGGACGCGTCCGCAGCTCTGCCCTATCCGAATGGAAAATTAAATAAGGGCTTTTATAAGATAAAGCCGCCAGTTCAGATACTCTCCTGGCGGACGCCAGGGCCAGTAACATAGTCACTTTCCATGTGAGATATTTCAAATCCACATTTTTTAGTGGTTCAAACCAATGGGATTTGAGGAAATCTAAAACTACATTTAGATCCCACGGTGCCACCGGAGGCACCACAGGAGGCTGTATATGCAGTACTCCTTTGACAAAAGTCTGGACCTCAGGAACTGAGGCCAATTCTTTTTGGAAGAATATTGACAGGGCCGAAATTTGAACCTTAATAGATCCCAATTTGAGACCCATAGACAATCCTGATTGCAGGAAATGCAGGAAACGACCCAGTTGAAATTCCTCCGTCGGAGCACTCCGATCCTCGCACCACGCAACATATTTCCGCCAAATGCGGTGATAATGCTTCGCGGTGACTTCCTTTCTTGCCTTAATCAAGGTAGGAATGACTTCTTCTGGAATGCCTTTTCCTTTTAGGATCTGGCGTTCAACCGCCATGCCGTCAAACGCAGCCGCGGTAAGTCTTGGAATAGACACGGTCCCTGCTGAAGCAGGTCCTGTCTTAGAGGTAGAGGCCACGGATCGTCCGTGACCATCTCTTGAAGTTCCGGGTACCAAGACCTTCTTGGCCAATCCGGAGCCACTAGTATCGTTCTTACTCCGCTTTGCCGTATGATTCTCAATACCTTTGGTATGAGAGGCAGAGGAGGAAACACATACACCGACTGGTACACCCAAGGTGTTACCAGCGCGTCCACAGCTATTGCCTGCGGATCTCTTGACCTGGCGCAATACCTGTCCAGTTTTTTGTTGAGGCGAGACGCCATCATGTCCACCATTGGACTTTCCCAACGGTTTATTAGCATGTGGAAAACTTCTGGATGAAGTCCCCACTCTCCCGGGTGAAGATCGTGTCTGCTGAGGAAGTCTGCTTCCCAGTTGTCCACTCCCGGGATGAACACTGCTGACAGTGCTATCACGTGATTCTCCGCCCAGCGAAGGATCCTGGCAGCTTCTGCCATTGCACTCCTGCTTCTTGTGCCGCCCTGTCTGTTTACATGGGCGACTGCCGTGATGTTGTCCGACTGGATCAACACCGGTCTTCCTTGAAGCAGAGGTTCCGCCTGGCTTAGAGCATTGTAGATTGCTCTTAGTTCCAGAATGTTTATGTGAAGAGACTTTTCCAGGCTCGACCACACTCCCTGGAAGTTTCTTCCTTGTGTGACTGCTCCCCAGCCTCTCAGGCTGGCGTCCGTGGTCACCAGGATCCATCCTGTATGCCGAATCTGCGGCCCTCCAATAGATGAGCCCTCTGCAACCACCACAGAAGAGATACCCTTGTCCTTGGAGACAGGGTTATCCGCAGGTGCATCTGAAGATGCGTGCATTGATGTACAGACACCTTTCCTGGTTTTAGGAGATTCCTGACCAGGTCGGATAACTCCTTGGCTTTTTCCTCGGGAAGAAAAACCTTTTTCTGAACCGTGTCCAGAATCATCCCTAGGAACAGCAGACGAGTTGTCGGCATTAATTTGGATTTTGGAATATTCAGAATCCATCCGTGCTGCTTTAGCACCTCTTGAGATATTGCTAATCCCATCTCTAGCTGTTCTCTGGACCTTGCCCTTATTAGGAGATCGTCCAAGTATGGGATAATTAATACGCCTTTTCTTCGAAGAAGAATCATCATCTCGGCCATTACCTTTGTAAAGACCCGAGGTGCCGTGGACAAACCAAACGGCAGCGTCTGAAACTGATAGTGACAGTTTTGTACAACGAACCTGAGGTACCCCTGGTGTGAGGGGTAAATTGGAACGTGGAGATACGCATCCTTGATGTCCAAGGATACCATAAAGTCCCCTTCTTCCAGGTTCGCTATCACTGCTCTGAGTGACTCCATCTTGAACTTGAACTTCTTTATGTACAGGTTCAAGGACTTCAGATTTAGAATAGGCCTTACCGAGCCATCCGGCTTCGGTACCACAAATAGAGTGGAATAATACCCCTTCCCTTGTTGTAGAAGAGGTACCTTGACTATCACCTGCTGAGAGTACAGCTTGTGAATGGCTTCCAAAACCGTCTCCCTTTCTGAAGGGGACGTTGGTAAAGCAGACTTCAGGAAACGGCGAGGTGGATCTGTCTCTAATTCCAACCTGTACCCCTGAGATATTATCTGCAGGATCCAGGGATCTACCTGCGAGTGAGCCCACTGCGCGCTGTAATTTTTGAGACGACCTCCCACCGTCCCCGAGTCCGCTTGAGAAGCCCCAGCGTCATGCTGAGGCTTTTGTAGAAGCCGGGGAGGGCTTCTGTTCCTGGGAAGGAGCTGCCTGTTGCTGTTTCTTACCTCGACCTCTGCCTCGTGGCAGATATGAATAGCCCTTTGCTCTCTTATTTTTAAAGGAACGAAAGGGCTGCGGTTGAAAAGTCGGTGCCTTTTTCTGTTGGGGAGTGACTTGAGGTAGAAAGGTGGATTTCCCGGCTGTAGCCGTGGCCACCAAATCTGATAGACCGACTCCAAATAACTCCTCCCCTTTATACGGCAAAACTTCCATATGCCGTTTTGAATCCGCATCGCCTGTCCACTGTCGCGTCCATAAAGCTCTTCTGGCCGAAATGGACATAGCACTTACCCGTGATGCCAGTGTGCAGATATCCCTCTGTGCATCACGCATATAAAGAAATGCATCCTTTATTTGTTCTAACGACAGTAAAATATTGTCCCTGTCCAGGGTATCAATATTTTCAATCAGGGACTCTGACCAAACTACCCCAGCACTGCACATCCAGGCAGTCGCTATAGCTGGTCGTAGTATAACACCTGCATGTGTGTATATACTTTTTTGGATATTTTCCATCCTCCTATCTGATGGATCTTTAAGTGCGGCCGTCTCAGGAGAAGGTAACGCCACTTGTTTTGATAAGCGTGTTAGCGCCTTGTCCACCCTAGGAGGTGTTTCCCAGCGCTCCCTAACCTCTGGCGGGAAAGGGTATAATGCCAATAATTTCTTTGAAATTATCAGCTTTTTATCAGGGGCAACCCACGCTTCATCACACACGTCATTTAATTCTTCTGATTCAGGAAAAACTATAGGTAGTTTTTTCACACCCCACATAATACCCTGTTTAGTGGTACCTGTAGTATCAGCTAAATGTAACGCCTCCTTCATTGCCAAAATCATATAACGTGTGGCCCTACTGGAAAATACGGTTGATTCGTCACCACTGGAATCAGTGCCTGTGTCTGGGTCTGTGTCGACCGACTGAGGCAAAGGGCGTTTTACAGCCCCTGACGGTGTTTGAGGCGCCTGGACAGGCACTAATTGATTGTCCGGCCGCCTCATGTCGTCAAACGACTGCTTTAGCGTGTTGACACTATCCCGTAATTCCATAAATAAAGGCATCCATTCTGGTGTCGACCCCCTAGGAGGTGACATCCCCATATTTGGCAATTGCTCCGCCTCCACACCAATATCGTCCTCATACATGTTGACACACACGTACCGACACACAGCAGACACACAGGGAATGCTCTAAACGAAGACAGGACCCACTAGCCCTTTGGGGAGACAGAGGGAGAGTCTGCCAGCACACACCAAAAAGCGCTATATATGACAGGGATAGCCTTATAATAAGTGCTCCCTTATAGCTGCTTTATATATATCAAGATATTGCCATTAAATTTGCCCCCCCTCTCTGTTTTACCCTGTTTCTGTAGTGCAGTGCAGGGGAGAGACCTGGGAGCCGTCCTGACCAGCGGAGCTGTGAGAGGAAATGGCGCCGTGTGCTGAGGAGATAGGCCCCGCCCCTTTTTCGGCGGGCTCGTCTCCCGCTATTTTGTGAATACAGGCAGGGGTTAAATATCTCCATATAGCCTCTGGGGGCTATATGTGAGGTATTTTTAGCCTTTATATAGGTTTACATTTGCCTCCCAGGGCGCCCCCCCCCAGCGCCCTGCACCCTCAGTGACTGCGTGTGAAGTGTGCTGAGAGGAAAATGGCGCACAGCTGCAGTGCTGTGCGCTACCTTTAGAAGACTGCAGGAGTCTTCAGCCGCCGATTCTGGACCTCTTCTTACTTCAGCATCTGCAAGGGGGCCGGCGGCGCGGCTCCGGTGACCATCCAGGCTGTACCTGTGATCGTCCCTCTGGAGCTGATGTCCAGTAGCCAAGAAGCCAATCCATCCTGCACGCAGGTGAGTTCACTTCTTCTCCCCTCTGTCCCTCGTTGCAGTGATCCTGTTGCCAGCAGGAATCACTGTAAAATAAAAAACCTAAGCTAAACTTTCTCTAAGCAGCTCTTTATGAGAGCCACCTAGAATTGCACCCTTCTCGGCCGGGCACAAAAATCTAACTGGAGTCTGGAGGAGGGTCATAGGGGGAGGAGCCAGTGCACACCACCTGATCTGGAAAAGCTTTACTTTTTGTGCCCTGTCTCCTGCGGAGCCGCTATTCCCCATGGTCCTTTCAGGAACCCCAGCATCCACTAGGACGATAGAGAAAAAGTCTTAAAGTGCCAAAAGGCTCCTGCGGACCCGTCTATATCCCATGGTACTAAATGGACCCCAGCATCCTCTACGGACTACGAGAAAATAATTTACCGGTAGGTATATTAAAATCCTATTATTCCAACCTGTGCATTGTTGCACTCACGTGCATTAGGTTATCTCTCTTTGTCCGCAAATAGTGCAGCGGCATCTAGCCAGGGTTCTGTGTATGTCTCACCATACTGCAACCTACTCTTGCCCAGCCTCCAATAGCCCCCTTGTCTTTACATAAAACCTGGGGGCATCTGAGTACAGGGAGGACTTAATCTGCCTTTGAAAGGTGGCTGCAATAGGCAAAGTCTTTGGCTGCAGGAAGCTAAAAGACAAGGGTTATTGCGTGAGCGTCACCAAGAACCATCGGATAGCCATAGCACACCGTAGTCCACGTAACAGTCCATGAATGAAACTCTCCAGTTTGGCAGCTGTCATTTGGCCTGTTAAAGCCTTAGACATGTGAAAACCCTGCAAGCTACCCAGGTCGGATTCCCAGGCCACTGGACCTGGATTAACCCATATACACTGAGCTATGTTACGGATTAACCCGCCAATAACTCAGGTCAAAAGTTTGGTGTAATAGGGTTATTAGACTGATTCTACCAAGTGGGTCCCACACTTCCAGCACTCATGTGTACTAGGCACCAGTTAGTATTAACACTGCCAATAGCACCCTTATCCTCAGCCCAGTGTTTACTCTGTATGCTAGAAGTGCCACATATACAATATTATTTGTGACCTGTTTAGCTGCAAAGGTAGATAACAAATGTATAATTGATGGGCTTGGTTGTTTCCCCAGACTAGAAGTGGAACAATATCGCCACCCCCCACCCCCACACCACCTACACCAATCCATCCACTACCCCGCCCTATCTCGTGTGCAGATAAAAAGTCTGTTTTTCCCATCTTCTGGTGGAGAATAAAGTTCTAGTACCACAATTTGCTGGACCAAAGAGAGTTCTGAAAGTGGAAGGGAATATTTAAGGAAGTTGCTGGAACTGAGCACGACAAACAATAAATTTGCTTGCACCATCGAAAAAATTTTAAGTTCCTCTTTTGCAGAATATTCCTTTTACTTTCTGTTCTATTAATATGCAGAATAATTGCTAACCTCTCTAGAGTTCTGCTGAATTTTTCTCTGTTCCAAATTTTCCATGACGGATATAAAATTATATATTTTATTGAGCATATAATACTAAGAATATTCTTAAAAACATGATTCTAATTGAAAGCATTTAATGAATTGTAATATATATGCAATTACAAAAGCATTTCCTTTCATGGCTTCCCCCCTTTTCTTGTGCCACTGCCACTGCCCTTGGCCTAGTCCTTCAAGAAAAGTAATTTAAGTAACACGGTTTTCATGATGACCCATTTCCACCTTTGGCTCTGGGGCAGCTCTCAATGGGACACATTGGACCTTTCATCTATGTGCTCTACTTTCTTCCTCCCCTCCCCTCCCTGTCCTCTGTGTCTTTTATACCACATCCTTCAGCTGCACCTCCTTCTCTATGTTCCTCAGATGACTTCTTCTTTAAATATCTCCTTCCTTTCATCACTATACCACATGGCTTAAAATAAATCCGGCTGTGGTGGATCAACATTATTATGTGAACTTGTACCTGCTCACCTGCTGAAATACAAATTGTCAATCATTATATCTACTGCTGTTGAGTTCAAAATTCCTCCTGGTTCCCCAGCTGCCTCCTTCTTCCTCAAATATGTCTACAGCACAGTATGTCTTTTCTTTCATCCCGATGATGCCACTTGTCTGAAAATAAACTCTAACTGTGATTGATTGATTTATATTATGTAAAGCACTAGGAACCTTAAGTGGCCACATGGTGAAATATCATGTCTTTGCTAGTATATTTATTGTTTATGAATTAAAATGATCAGTTGGACACAATGCAAGATCATCCCACCATTTTTTAAGGTTAATCAGTCATTGACGTAGCCATTTCCCCTACTTCATTAGTGTTGATATGTGTGCAGGCTTGGACTGGCCCACAGGGTACAGGGGAAACCACCACTGGGACCCACCTCCTGCTCTAAGGATCAGGTTCTAGACTGTGCACTTGAATGATACATTATACATATGTTACCTTATACTGGACTATAGTGTATTTTCTACAGTGCATTGCTGTTATTAATCTGTTATTAATCTGGTACATTATCATGCATGCAGCAGCTGAATTTACTGTATATATTTATGAAGGGGCCCAGACGTTGCACTCTCTAATGGTTAGTCAAACCAATGAGGTGACAGGCCACACCCCCTCAGCAGACTGGCCACACCCCTAAACATTGGCCCCTACCCTGCATTCCCCCAGTGGGCCCTATATGCCCCAGTCCGACACTGTATGTGTGTGAAATTTTGGACTGTACGTGGTTATTAGAAAGCAGACACCTGCAGAAAGATTTTTTTGTAGACACTCCAGCTGGATAGACTTAACCAGGAGCTTGGGTTTATTACAGTTTATAGATAACAATTATACTAATATAATGGTTAAAAAATCAGGCGCACTAAATCAATTAATAATTAGTTGGTCACTTAATAAAAAAAATTTTTAGATATCCATTCATTTATCTATCCATTTAGTTTTTGGTTTAGTTTTTTCTTTCCTTTTTTTGGGCTATTTTCTAATACAGAGGTCCATGACAATAAACAAACAATATAAAATAAATGATTTATGATATGGAATTAGCACTCTATATTTGTTGCACATTTAGTGCTTATTTCTATTATGGGGACTGAATAATGCACAAACGGGCGGGTCAATTTAATATTAGAACAACAATATAGTGACCTACTGCTCTGTAGATTCATATACAAATGTTATCTTTCAGGTTAACTTGCTTCTGGTGTAAATTACAATTCAAATCCAATACTAAAAAACAAAACCACAAATTAAAATAAGATTTTACTTACCGATAAATCTATTTCTCGGAGTCCGTAGTGGATGCTGGGGTTCCTGAAAGGACCATGGGGAATAGCGGCTCCGCAGGAGACAGGGCACAAAAAGTAAAGCTTTTTCAGATCAGGTGGTGTGCACTGGCTCCTCCCCCTATGACCCTCCTCCAGACTCCAGTTAGGTACTGTGCCCGGACGAGCGTACACAATAAGGGAGGATTTTGAATCCCGGGTAAGACTCATACCAGCCACACCAATCACACCGTACAACCTGTGATCTAAACCCAGTTAACAGTATGATAACAGCGGAGCCTCTGAAAGATGGCTTCCTTCAACAATAACCCGAATTAGTTAACAATAACTAAGTACAATTTATGCAGATAATCCGCACTTGGGATGGGCGCCCAGCATCCACTACGGACTCCGAGAAATAGATTTATCGGTAAGTAAAATCTTATTTTCTCTATCGTCCTAGTGGATGCTGGGGTTCCTGAAAGGACCATGGGGATTATACCAAAGCTCCCAAACGGGCGGGAGAGTGCGGATGACTCTGCAGCACCGAATGAGAGAACTCCAGGTCCTCCTTAGCCAGAGTATCAAATTTGTAAAATTTTACAAACGTGTTCTCCCCTGACCACGTAGCTGCTCGGCAAAGTTGTAATGCCGAGACCCCTCGGGCAGCCGCCCAAGATGAGCCCACCTTCCTTGTGGAGTGGGCCTTTACAGATTTAGGCTGTGGCAGGCCTGCCACAGAATGTGCAAGTTGGATTGTGTTACAGATCCAACGAGCAATCGTCTGCTTAGACGCAGGAGCACCCATCTTGTTGGGTGCATACAATATAAACAACGAGTCAGATTTTCTGACTCCAGCTGTCCTTGCAATATATATTTTTAATGCTCTGACAACGTCCAGTAACTTGGAGTCCTCCAAGTCACTTGTAGCCGCAGGCACTACAATAGGCTGGTTCAGATGAAATGCTGACACCACCTTAGGGAGAAAATGCGGACGAGTCCGCAGTTCTGCCCTGTCCGAATGGAAAATCAGATATGGGCTTTTGTAAGATAAAGCTGCCAATTCTGATACTCTCCTGGTAGAAGCCAGGGCTAGAAGCATGGTCACTTTCCAAGTGAGATATTTCAAATCCACCTTATTTAGTGGTTCAAACCAATGAGATTTTAGAAAGTCCAAAACCACATTGAGATCCCACGGTGCCACTGGAGGCACCACAGGAGGCTGTATATGCAGCACTCCCTTAACAAAGGTCTGGACTTCAGGGACTGAAGCCAATTCGTTTTGAAAGAAAATCGACAGGGCCGAAATTTGAACCTTAATAGATCCCAATTTGAGACCCATAGACAATCCTGATTGCAGGAAATGTAGGAATCGACCCAGTTGAAATTCCTCCGTCGGAGCACTCCGATCTTCGCACCACGCAACATATTTTCGCCAAATTCGGTGATAATGTTGCACGGTTACTTCCTTCCTTGCTTTAATCAAAGTAGGAATGACTTCTTCCGGCATGCCTTTTTCCTTTAGGATCCGGCGTTCAACCGCCATGCCGTCAAACGCAGCCGCGGTAAGTCTTGAAACAGACAGGGACCCTGCTGAAGCAAGTCCCTCCTTAGAGGTAGAGGCCACGGATCTTCCGTGATCATCTCTTGAAGTTCCGGGTACCAAGTCCTTCTTGGCCAATCCGGAACCACTAGTATCGTTCTTACGCCTCTTTGCCGTATAATTCTCAATACTTTTGGTATGAGAGGCAGAGGAGGAAACACATACACCGACTGGTACACCCAAGGCGTTACCAGCGCGTCCACAGCTATTGCCTGCGGATCTCTTGACCTGGCGCAATACCTGTCCAGTTTTTTGTTGAGGCGAGACGCCATCATGTCCACCATTGGTCTTTCCCAACGGGTTACCAGCATGTGGAAGACTTCTGGATGAAGTCCCCACTCTCCCGGGTGAAGATCGTGTCTGCTGAGGAAGTCTGCTTCCCAGTTGTCCACTCCCGGGATGAACACTGCTGACAGTGCTATCACATGATTCTCTGCCCAGCGAAGAATCCTTGCAGCTTCTGCCATTGCACTCCTGCTTCTTGTGCCGCCCTGTCTGTTCACATGGGCGACTGCCGTGATGTTGTCCGACTGGATCAACACCGGTTTTCCCTGAAGCAGAGGTTCTGCCTGGCTTAGAGCATTGTATATTGCTCTTAGTTCCAGAATGTTTATGTGAAGAGACGTTTCCAGGCTCGTCCATACTCCCTGGAAGTTTCTTCCTTGTGTGACTGCTCCCCAGCCTCTCAGGCTGGCGTCCGTGGTCACCAGGATCCAATCCTGTATGCCGAATCTGCGGCCCTCCAATAGATGAGGACTCTGCAACCACCACAGAAGAGACACCCTTGTCCTTGGAGACAGGGTTATCCGTAGGTGCATCTGAAGATGCGACCCTGACCATTTGTCCAACAGATCCCTTTGGAAAATTCTTGCGTGGAATCTGCCGAATGGAATTGCTTCGTAAGAAGCCACCATTTTTCCCAGGACTCTTGTGCATTGATGTACAGACACCTTTCCTGGTTTTAGGAGGTTCCTGACAAGCTCGGATAACTCCTTGGCTTTTTCCTCCGGGAGAAAAACCTTTTTCTGAACCGTGTCCAGAATCATCCCTAGGAACAGCAGACGAGTTGTCGGCATTAACTGGGATTTTGGAATATTCAGAATCCACCCGTGCTGTTTTAGCACTTCTTGAGACAGTGCTAATCCCATCTCTAGCTGTTCTCTGGACCTCGCCCTTATTAGGAGATCGTCCAAGTATGGGATAATTAATATGCCTTTTCTTCGAAGAAGAATCATCATCTCGGCCATTACCTTTGTAAAGATCCGAGGTGCCGTGGACAATCCGAACGGCAGCGTCTGAAACTGATAGTGACAGTTTTGTACAACGAACCTGAGGCACCCCTGGTGTGAGGGGTAAATTGGAACGTGGAGATACGCATCCTTGATGTCCAAGGATACCATAAAGTCCCCCTCTTCCAGGTTCGCTATCACTGCTCTGAGTGACTCCATCTTGAACTTGAACTTCTTTATGTACAGGTTCAAGGACTTCAGATTTAGAATAGGCCTTACCGAGCCATCCGGCTTCGGTACCACAAAAAGAGTGGAATAATACCCCTTCCCTTGTTGTAGAAGAGGTACCTTGACTATCACCTGCTGAGAGTACAGCTTGTGAATGGCTTCCAAAACCGTCTCCCTTTCGGAGGGGGACGTTGGTAAAGCAGACTTCAGGAAACGGCGAGGTGGATCTGTCTCTAATTCCAACCTGTACCCTTGAGATATCTGCAGGATCCAGGGATCTACCTGCGAGTGAGCCCACTGCGCGCTGTAATTTTTGAGACGACCGCCCACCGTCCCCGAGTCCGCTTGAGAAGCCCCAGCGTCATGCTGAGGCTTTTGTAGAAGCCGGGGAGGGCTTCTGTTCCTGGGAAGGAGCTGCGTGTTGCTGTCTCTTCCCTCGACCTCTGCCTCGTGGCAGATATGAATAGCCCTTTGCTCTCTTATTTTTAAAGGAACGAAAGGGCTGCGGTTGAAAAGTCGGTGCCTTTTTCTGTTGGGGAGTGACTTGAGGTAGAAAGGTGGATTTCCCGGCTGTAGCCGTGGCCACCAAATCTGATAGACCGACTCCAAATAACTCCTCCCCTTTATACGGCAAAACTTCCATATGCCGTTTTGAATCCGCATCGCCTGTCCACTGTCGCGTCCACAAAGCTCTTCTGGCCGAAATGGACATAGCACTTACCCGTGATGCCAGTGTGCAGATATCCCTCTGTGCATCACGCATATAAAGAAATGCATCCTTTATTTGTTCTAACGACAGTAAAATATTGTCCCTGTCCAGGGTATCAATATTTTCAATCAGGGACTCTGACCAAACTACCCCAGCACTGCCCATCCAGGCAGTCGCTACAGCTGGTCGTAGTATAACACCTGCATGTGTGTATATACTTTTTTGGATATTTTCCATCCTCCTATCTGATGGATCTTTAAGTGCGGCCGTCTCAGGAGAGGGTAACGCCACTTGTTTAGATAAGCGTGTTAGCGCCTTGTCCACCCTAGGAGGTGTTTCCCAGCGCTCCCTAACCTCTGGCGGGAAAGGGTATAATGCCAATAATTTCTTTGAAATTATCAGCTTTTTATCAGGGGCAACCCACGCTTCATTACACACGTCATTTAATTCTTCTGATTCAGGAAAAACTATAGGTAGTTTTTTCATACCCCACATAATACCCTGTTTAGTGGTACCTGTAGTATCAGCTAAATGTAACGCCTCCTTCATTGCCAAAATCATATAACGTGTGGCCCTACTGGAAAATACGGTTGAATCGTCACCGTCACCACTGGAGTCAGTGCCTGCGTCTGGGTCTGTGTCGACCGACTGAGGCAAAGGGCGTTTCACAGCCCCTGACGGTGTTTGAGTCGCCTGGACAGGCACTAATTGATTGTCCGGCCGCCTCATGTCGTCAAATGACTGCTTTAGCGTGTTGACACTATCCCGTAGTTCCATAAATAAAGGCATCCATTCTGGTGTCGACTCCCTAGGGGGTGACATCCTCATATTTGGCAATTGCTCCGCCTCCACACCAATATCGTCCTCATACATGTCGACACACACGTACCGACACACAGCAGACACACAGGGAATGCTCCTAACGAAGACAGGACCCACTAGCCCTTTGGGGAGACAGAGGGAGAGTTTGCCAGCACACACCAAAAGCGCTATATATATATCAGGGATAGCCTTATAATAAGTGCTCCCTTATAGCTGCTTTGTTATATCAAAATATCGCCATAAATTTGCCCCCCCCTCTCTGTTTTACCCTGTTTCTGTAGTGCAGTGCAGGGGAGAGACTTGGGAGCCGTCCTGACCAGCGGAGCTGTGAGAGGAAATGGCGCCGTGTGCTGAGGAGATAGGCCCCGCCCCTTTTCTGGCGGGCTCGTCTCCCGCTATTTAGAAAAATCAGGCAGGGGTTAAATATCTCCATATAGCCTCTAGGGGCTATATGTGAGGTATTTTTAGCCTTTATAGGTATTCATTTGCCTCCCAGGGCGCCCCCCTCCCAGCGCCCTGCACCCTCAGTGACTGCCGTGTGAAGTGTGCTGAGAGGAAAATGGCGCACAGCTGCAGTGCTGTGCGCTACCTTTAGAAGACTGCAGGAGTCTTCAGCCGCCGATTCTGGACCTCTTCTGACTTCAGCATCTGCAAGGGGGCCGGCGGCGCGGCTCCGGTGACCATCCAGGCTGTACCTGTGATCGTCCCTCTGGAGCTTGATGTCCAGTAGCCAAGAAGCCAATCCATCCTGCACGCAGGTGAGTTGACTCCTTCTCCCCTCAGTCCCTCGCTGCAGTGATCCTGTTGCCAGCAGGAATCACTGTAAAATAAAAAACCTAGCTAAACTTTTTCTAAGCAGCTCTTTAGGAGAGCCACCTAGATTGCACCCTTCTCGGCCGGGCACAAAAATCTAACTGGAGTCTGGAGGAGGGTCATAGGGGGAGGAGCCAGTGCACACCACCTGATCTGAAAAAGCTTTACTTTTTGTGCCCTGTCTCCTGCGGAGCCGCTATTCCCCATGGTCCTTTCAGGAACCCCAGCATCCACTAGGACGATAGAGAAAATAACATTTGTAGTGGGTTTTGAACCCTAGTCTGCCTGAGTGGTGTTATAAGGCATCAGACCACTGAGCTATTAGCTCTCAACACAAGTATCTTGGGCTGCATCTGTACTTCAAACTTGCTAGTTTTCTAGCTAAAATATTCACCTATGTCTCTCCCTATTCTGAGCTATTACAGCTGACTGCGTTCAAATCCTTTGTAATAATTACCTACTTTGGCTTTGCCGTCTATTCACTGGCGTTTCTATAATGGGTGCAGTGTGTGCGGTGCACACGGGCCCCTGAGTCCAGAGGGGGCCCCCACCGCACACACTGCACCCATTTTTAAAATACTCACCCTTCCGAAGTCCAGCGCCGGCATCTGCAGCGCTGTTAGAACACCGTGACAATGGCTCAGCGGGCATTTTCACGGAGATCTGCGCATGCGCAGTAGAGTCTGAGCCCTCTAGTTCTCAGACTCTACAGCGTCTGGGCAGAGAGGAGGGGGCCCGAATGGAGGAGGCTGAACACGGGCCTCCTCCTCCTCTCTTAAAGCACCCCTGTGTCTATTATTAATATCTTTAGCTAAAGAACATTGTTGCCACTTGATTATATACTTACTTTTATGTATGGTATGCAGAGTATGAGTGATCCATATTCACCTCAATATAATATGTTTAAAATTACCTGGAGGTGCTCTCCATATGTGCACCTGTGGATCATTAATGATTTCTGCTTACTGATTGGTCACTTATACTTTAAATATGGATGGTTGAACACACTGGACTACCTTCTGATGAAACCGTGCATATTGCGATAACGGAGAAACGCGTAAAGGGACGGATCCACTACCTCTATGCTGTCCTGACCACATACAGACTTGAGGCTGCCGGCTGCTACTTGATACAGCTTTCAATCCGGAGCTGCGCCCTCCCTCCCCGTGGACATCACAGCGACCGCCGCTCCCACCCTGAGTCATCGGATCAGCCTACAGAGCGCTGGCCATGCTGAGACCTGCAAGATCCAGTGGCGGTGGGGAGGTGGTAGCACAGTGCCCCGCTCCGTGAGTCTGCCGGACATACATCCAGCTGTACACTGCACTCTCAGCACACTGTGCATCAGCATTGACTTACCTTTAACCCAGAAAACCACGCTTGGAGTCACATACAAATAGCACTTGAACTTTGCTTAAACATACATTATTGGACCGCCAACATTTTTTCATCTACATATATGTGGACGGTATAAATATACCATGTGGTAATAAGGACATATGTATTGCAGTGGTGATTATCAGTGTGTTCCATTGTTCTTATATATTGTTGATATTTTATCACATTTCATCCATTTTATCAATTAGAAATTTATGTGTATAAATAAATTGTCTTAGACAAATAATTTTAAATTGAAGCGCTCCGTGGTGCTATTTTGTACTTTTCTTTCTTCTTGTTTATTACAGTTCACAGTTTCAGTACAGCCATACTCACTGTTATGTACACAAGCAGCTGTTCACAGTTTCAGTACAGCCAGACTCACTGTTATGTACACAAGCAGCGGTTCACAGTTTCAGTACAGCCAGACTCACTGTTATGTACACAAGCAGCGGTTCACAGTTTCAGTACAGCCAGACTCACTGTTATCTACACAAGCAGCGGTTCACAGTTTCAGTACAGCCAGACTCACTGTTATGTACACAAGCAGCGGTTCACAGTTTCAGTACAGCCATACTCACTGTTATGTACACAAGCAGCGGTTCACAGTTTCATTACAGCCATACTCACTGTTATGTACACAAGCAGCGGTTCACAGTTTCAGTACAGCCAGACTCACTGTTATGTACACAAGCAGCGGTTCACAGTTTCAGTACAGCTAGACTCACTGTTATGTACACAAGCAGCGGTTCACAGTTTCAGTACAGCCATACTCACTGTTATGTAAACAAGCAGCGGTTCACAGTTTCAGTACAGCCATACTCACTGTTATGTACACAAGCAGCGGTTCACAGTTTCAGTACAGCCATAGTTACTGTTATGTACACAAGCAGCGGTTCACAGTTTCAGTACAGCCATACTTACTGTTATGTACACAAGCAGCGGTTCACAGTTTCAGTACAGCCAGACTCACTGTTATGTACACAAGCAGCGGTTCACAGTTTCAGTACAGCCATAGTTACTGTTATGTACACAGGCAGCGGTTCACAGGTTCAGTACAGCCATACTCACTGTTATGTACACAAGCAGCGGTTCACAGTTTCAGTACAGCCATACTCACTGCTATGTACACAAGCAGCTGTTCACAGTTTCAGTACAGCCATACTCACTGTTATGTACACAAGCAGCTGTTCACAGTTTCAGTACAGCCAGACTCACTGTTATGTACACAAGCAGCGGTTCACAGTTTCAGTACAGCCAGACTCACTGTTATGTACACAAGCAGCGGTTCACAGTTTCAGTACAGCCAGACTCACTGTTATCTACACAAGCAGCGGTTCACAGTTTCAGTACAGCCAGACTCACTGTTATGTACACAAGCAGCGGTTCACAGTTTCAGTACAGCCATACTCACTGTTATGTACACAAGCAGCGGTTCACAGTTTCATTACAGCCATACTCACTGTTATGTACACAAGCAGCGGTTCACAGTTTCAGTACAGCCAGACTCACTGTTATGTACACAAGCAGCGGTTCACAGTTTCAGTACAGCTAGACTCACTGTTATGTACACAAGCAGCGGTTCACAGTTTCAGTACAGCCATACTCACTGTTATGTAAACAAGCAGCGGTTCACAGTTTCAGTACAGCCATACTCACTGTTATGTACACAAGCAGCGGTTCACAGTTTCAGTACAGCCATAGTTACTGTTATGTACACAAGCAGCGGTTCACAGTTTCAGTACAGCCATACTTACTGTTATGTACACAAGCAGCGGTTCACAGTTTCAGTACAGCCAGACTCACTGTTATGTACACAAGCAGCGGTTCACAGTTTCAGTACAGCCATAGTTACTGTTATGTACACAGGCAGCGGTTCACAGGTTCAGTACAGCCATACTCACTGTTATGTACACAAGCAGCGGTTCACAGTTTCAGTACAGCCATACTCACTGTTATGTAAACAAGCAGCGGTTCACAGTTTCAGTACAGCCATACTCACTGTTATGTACACAAGCAGCGGTTCACAGTTTCAGTACAGCCATACTTACTGTTATGTAAACAAGCAGCGGTTCACAGTTTCAGTACAGCCAGACTCACTGTTATGTACACAAGCAGCGGTTCACAGTTTCAGTACAGCCATACTTACTGTTATGTAAACAAGCAGCGGTTCACAGTTTCAGTACAGCCATACTCACTGCAATGTACACAAGCAGCGGATATGAAGCTGAGCATCTTAGTAAAGGAGCAGATGCTTCAGTTATGGAGAATCATGGCGGCAGCGCAGTAGCGCACTTCATAAACCAACACTTCCATTGCTGCAAGCTCTCTCCATGTCACAAAAACATAAAGTATTGGTACCTTGCGGCATTGGGGTTCACAGAATGTGATATGTGCAAACTCCTCATATCTTTTGGGTGGTTTTCCCCTGTTCTAGCAAAAGTTATTTTCTGTGTTTGGATATCCACCCTGGTAGTTTCTTGTAAAAGCTGCTGGCATATCCGATGTCACATACTTTTACTGCAACTCCAGTTACTGTACAGCTGTTTTTTTTTAAGTGGTGATGTTTCTTGGAATATAACATCTCTTGATTTTATAAGCTTTCTCCTTTTAGAGTTCCCAAGTCTGTATTATTTATACTCTTGGTAGTATCCAAGCATGATACACTTCACGGATATGGGATCCAGCTTGCGTATCTTCTACTTGGGGATATGTACATACTGTATACGCAATGCACCCAAAGGTTCTGAGATGATTGACGTTTTAGCATAATCGAGCCTTCTCCACTATGGTACAATTTGCATCCTCATTGACACCGTTCTGCTCCGGCATGTATGCAATGGTCTGTTGATGATCAACATCATGCTTTTTTAGGAAGGCTTCAACATCTTTGTTTAGATATTCTTCTCCATTGTCAGAGCACAAAACCTTTAGTTTCAGTGTCTACTGTTCTCTTGTCTACTGATCTCTTGTAGTCTGCAGTCTTGATCATTATTTAATTATTTTCCTTGATGAAATAATATGTGTGGCATTCTGGTGAAGTCATCAATGAATGCTATGAAGTATCTGTATCCACTTATCGATTTTGCTTCTGTTGGACCACACACATCTGTAGCACCAATTCCAGGGGTACCTCAGTTCTGTTCACTGATTTTGGAAAGGTGGAACAGCTTTGCTCGACTAGTATACAGCTCTCACACAAAGGCCTTTCAGTGTTGTTCACAGATATACCAGTCACCAACCCTTCTAGAAATTTCTGGATGCTATCATATCCAAGAGGACTTAACCTTGTGTGCCAGTGTTCCATAGTCTGTGAGTCAGAAGTCATAATCGCATAACACTCCTCTGTAGTTATTACAGTCCCTCTCTTGTTCCCCACAATGCACTTTCCTTCTGTGAACTGAACTTTAATTTCTTTCTGCTCTAGGATACTTATAGCTATGAGGTTTGTTCCCATATCTAGTACATATAACACATCTTGGATTTATGTGACTTTGGTTTCAGCTACTATTCTCAGAAGGGCTGTTGCTGTCCCAACTTTTGTAGGTGTACGTATTTTATCTCCTATTCCTCTGACTTTGAGAGGATCACATGTCAATATATACCAACAATCTTATATGTGACTGTCTGTGACACTTAAAGCTGACTCATTTTAGTTGTTACACTTCTCATCCTGTGTAGCATTCACATTTCCTAGTTTGCATTCAGTTGCTTTGTGGCCTGTCTTATGTGATACATAGCACTTGTACTTTATTTTTCTGGGCTTTACATCTTTAGTGTGTAATGCAGTATTCTCAGCGTGTAATTCAACTGGCACATGTTCTTGGAACTGTGGCAGTTTTGTCCTAACATCCTTGTAGATAGCTTGCCTGTATTAGCTTCTAGAGCTACTGTACCACTAGAAAATGAAATTCAGATGTTCTGTAGCATCGTCATAGCAATCTGCTCATCATCCACTTGGACTCCTACAGACATTTATTGGTGAGATATGAAAATCATCTTATCAATGTAGTCACTCTTACTTGTGCATTCACTAGTGTATTCACCTCAGATTCCTCTCATGAGGCCCTTAGCCTAATATGTTGCCTGCACTGCTGTCCGCATGTCACGCAATTAAATTAAGTATTCTTATGTATCATAGAATAAATATGTTGTTCAACACTTAAGACTATTGTTCCCATGGCTTTATCTACATCACCTGGGTTTGGATTGTCACCTGGATTAATTGTAACTTTCCACAGCTTCTCACTCTTAAGTTGCATTTCCATTGCAAACTTCCAAGTGACATAGGGCCTGATTCATGATTGTAAGAAATTGTACAGCCACAAGAAAGCAGCTGTGCAATTCCGTGTCATTCAAATGCAAATGCAGCAGGAGGCGCCAGTAGGAGATAGAATCATCCTGTTTGCATTAACAAGAATCCAAGTGCTGCATCTAAAGACACAGCCTCAGATCACCATCGCGTCCTTCAGTCGTGATTCGTGATGGTTTTAGGCAGTGGCCAGCCAGTGTAAGATGATTGCTTCATGAATAGACCCTATTGTTGTGAAATTATATCAGAAGCTAAGAGTATACATGAGTGAGAGAGTAGCTAGAATAGATCTAAATAACTTGTGGCTCTCAAGCTGTGAGAGGCACTACAGATCACAGCATACCCAGAACTTGTTGGAACTAGTCTTTAAAGGGAAAAATTTCTGTTATAGTTACAGTTTCATTTATTGAGTTTTAAATGTTCAGTGAATTTTATTGTTAACCAGTCCACATAAGCTTCTATGGTTCCTGCTAAATTGTGAAATTAAGCCCGGTAGATAATGCCATCTTCAGATAGAATTGGATACTGTATTGCAATTATTTTATGGAGAAGGATACTTCTGATCCCTCCCCGTCAGTCCGTTCTGATATATGCACAGAACAGTGGTCACACATGCACATTAGGCTCACCGGATTCACACCCAGAAGCAAAGTGAAGCAGCAGCTTCTAACACTTCACCAAGACAGGGCTTTCTTGGAAACTCTGTCCCAGCACCACAACTATGAAAAAAATGTGAGTGAAAATATTCATATTGCAATTTTGGATGAAATTGTATCACATCGCAACCATAAGATTTGATTAAGACCCTACAAGTGGCAATAAAGTGGCATACCAACTGGCTTTTGGCATTAAAAAAAATGCTGCTTTAAATCCAACGGCAAAATCTCAGAAAAATGTGTACTTTTGTCAAATCAAAAACAGCTACATTTGGCCCTTCCTGTCTATCAGCAAGAATGGCTGACCACAAACTACTATAACTATGAATATGCAATGGCGCATACATGAGATATACCTGCATACGTGTGGATATTAAGATTCCTGTTCATTGTAGATAAAGGTGTAGTGGCCATTAAGGCGAGAGTGTTAAGGCCCGTCCACACTAGAAGAATTTTTTTACAGCGATTTGAGCAGTAACAATGGTATAATCTATTGTTCAAATTGTCTAGTGTGTACACAGTGAACGATAAACATTGCGCACACCCACGCTCGTTTGAAGTGGGTCGTCAGTTGTCCATGCATGCTGATCAATCCCCTTAATTCCAGCAGAGCGTTCGTTGTTCTTTCAAGTCTTCTAGTGTGTATGGGCCTTACGAGCTACTGTTTAATACTGGTTAATCTGACAAATAGAATTTAATGCATTTGATGTAGCTTAGAAAGATATACACACACACACACACACACACACACACACACACACCTTACCGAAACACTAGGGCTATCAGAGATAAGATGCCTGGATATAACACATGTCAGGGAGAATTAGTGACAAGCAACGAATGCAGTCTGGAATAAATCCTATTATCAGCCACTTCAGTTGTTAGATAAATGACTTGTCTTCCTGCTTCCCAGGCACCAAGACAGATTGTAAGCTGTAATGTGATTGAAAACTGTGCCTGAAGTATTTTGTATACTGTATAAATTATTATTATTGGGTACCCCAGGAGGGCGATAGATATCTGCAACACGCAAAGAGAATGGGGTGAAAATACTGATAGAGTGAACTTCAAATGATGTGAATGTGAGTGATGGAACCTGAAGTAGAACTGTGTATGTGAAAAATTGGGACAGTAATATTCCAACCCCACCACCTTTACTATTACTAGGCCTGGAGGTGTGTGTGAAGTGGAGACCACCATGTGACAGTGCTGCAGGGGAGGCTGTGTCTAATTGTGTGAGTCATGTTTCTGTTATAGCCAGCAGATTGAAGTTGCAAGAGAAACTATAGCACAATATGCACACTTTGTGCATAGCCAAGGCTGTCTTTTCGTATGGGCTCAATGCGCAGTTGCCCAAAAGCCTCGGGAGTATAAGGGTCTTAGGCTGATAGTTGAGGATCCCCTCTTTCCAGGAGCAACATATTTTTGAAAAACGGCCCTGGGGAACCGGAGATATCCAACTTCAAAGCAGTGGTACCAATCCGAGCCTGTTAATTGCTATTCCCAGCCAGATATCTAAGGTTCTGTCTAACTTCATCGTTTTTCTGAGGGTATATTCCAAAAGCTGGGACTCTCCCCTTTCGGTGGACACTGTCAGCTTCTCTCTTATATGCCCAAAACCAGAGATATCAGCCTTCCAGCAGCTGGTCCCTGCTCCAGCTCCACACTCCTGGTATGCAGTTTTATATTTTCATCAGTGGATTGCTCTGGCTCCTGAACTCTGATCCCCAAGTCCACTGTACCTCCTAAAAGGTGGGACTCTCTAGATTTGTGTATCTCATTGAAAGCTAAGAAATCTATTTCCAGGAACTGGAGATATCTGCAGTCAAGCAAGCTGCCCTCCCATCGGAAAATGATGAATATTAAGCCCACTCCACTATCGACCCATCCCCTGCGTATTAAACACCCCCTACCACCCTGGAAGTCATGTACCGGGGCCGCTTTATTCAGCCCAATGCTCCTTCTACAGTTTAGTGTTCTCCCTACTGCCCCATCTCCCATCATCTGTGCAGTAAAGAAGTAATTAGCAGAAATTACTGCTCCAGGACCTACATGCTGAGCGGAAGATAGAACACCCCCTACCACCCGCAGGACATCACAGTGGTCACTGATTGCACCCCCCTCGTAGAGGCCCTAGTGCATTGCTGTGCCCAGGGGCCTACACTGGTGTTAAGATGGCCCTGTGCATAGCATATCATTTAATCATGCATATATATGTGCATATAGTACACGTGTGTGTGTGTGTGTGTGTGTATATGTATATATATATATATATATATATATATATATATACACATATTTATAGTATGGGGGTTGTAAATATATATTGTGATGATATGGGGTAATTAGCTCAGTAGAGGGGTGTATTGGTGCAGTGTCTATGTGCTAGATCAGGATCCAAAGACAGCTTTTCCAGTGACTAAGTGAAATAATCAAGTTCTACTGGCAGCATTCAACACATATGACCAGAAAATAACAAACTCCTAGCCTCCCTTCAGGACACTAACTCACTTCTTCACCCCTGATTATAATTGTGCATCTAGTCTGCAAACAAAGGGCCTAATTCAGTAAGGATTGCATTTGCAAAACTGTAAACTTTAGCAATTCAATCTGACAAATCGCAACGCAGTCCGTGGCCTTCCCTGTCTCCTACAGGTATAGGCTCAGGCAGTGTTGGACTGGGCCATGAAGGGCCCACTGGGAGAATGCAGTCGTAGGGACTAATATATATATACGGGAGTGGCCAGTCTCCAGAGGGGGGGTGTGGTCAGATGCCACAGAGGCTTGGCTAACCATTACAGAGTGCATGGTCTGGCCCCCTTGATAAATATGTATAGTAAATACTGCTAGTGCATGTATGATAATGTACTAGATTAATAACAGCAATGCAGTGTAAAGAATACACCACATATGTGTGCAGTATAATGTAACATATGCATAATGTACTGTATAATTCAAATGCACAGTCTGTAACCTGATCCCTAGAGGGGGTGGAGGTGATGGCAGGCAGTGGGGCCCACTGGGGGTTTCCCCCCTGCACCCTGGTGGGCCAGTTCAACCCTGGGCTCAAGCCTCCTGGCCCAAAGTAGCTTCCTAGCATACTGAGCTGTGACTGGTTTACCCATCCCCAGTTGGGCAGGATACAGAGGAAACAGCATATCCTGACTGCAGAGTAAACCAGACTAACTCTCCATTACAGCCATTAGGTGTACTCAATGCCTTTTCTTCCCTGTGTGGGTGGACCACTCCAGCTCCACGCAGAGTCTGTGGTTCACCATCGCCACATAGCTTAATTCTAATATTTATATATATATATATATATATTAGAGATGAGTGATTCAGAGGTTCAGGTTCCTTGGAATCTGAACAGCTCCAAATGTCTGTGATTCAACTCTATCTGAGCTGCAGCTCGGGTATTATTACTGCACCCCAGTATGCTGTACCCCAGTGTGCTTTGTTCACTACACATACACTTCACAAAAAGTACAAAAGTTTACACACAAAAAAAAATAATAAAAAAAAAAATGTATAATTTGTTTGTACTGTTCTGCGCACTGCACCCCAGTACACTGTACCCCAGTGCAACTTTGTTCAAGGACAATTCCATCTTGAACCACTTTTTATTTTTGCCACTGCTGTGTGGCAATGTTTCTTAGATTTGGTATAAGCTGCCATGTGTTTGTGCCACTGCTTGGTCGCTTAGTAACCAGCCAGCTCGCTGCAGCCTTTGGCCTAAAGAGGATAAAAACAATATTGTGAGCTGTTAGGTGGTCAACATTTACTGGAAATGAGTGGAAATTAGGGATGTGCGCCGACCCAAATCTCTGGTTTTGGGTTCTTGTTTTGGATCTGTATCTACTTCGTGTTTTGGATCTGAATTTGTTTTGCCAAAACCTCCCTTGCGAGTTTTGGATCTGTATTTAAAACAAAATAAATCATAAAAGACAGCTAAAATCACAGAATTTGGGCCTGTTTCTGTTCCTACGGTATTATTAACCTCAATAAACCCTCATTTCCAGTCAATTTTGACCACATCACAATATTGTTTTCATCCAGCATGGAATCTTGCAGGTTTTGAATTCCATATAAGGGAGCCGCATCCAGGACCCGGCGCGTTGCGCTCCCTTTCAGTGGCAAACGCAGGATTTCTAGAGGGGGGTTTCCAAATGCAATCCATAATCTCCCACTCTGCGGAGCAAGTGCAGGAGTCTGGGGGAGCTGTAGAAGAACCTAGTAATGACCCTGAGCATTGGTACTTTTTATACATTTATATAAATATATTTAATATTTAACGCTATAGATTGTCTATAGTATAGGCAGTATCAAACATATTTAAACAATATAAATAAGATAAGTGGTCAGGAAAAGGTTAAACATGCCATACTAAATAAATAAACAAACATAATAGAACCAGTAGTAGACAGAAGTGCACTTTCTAAGCACACATTCTCCCACCTCATGGAAAGGCTCCTGTCTCTTCTTCCTGGCAGCTACCTTCATATTATATACCATTGCTATTGTTATAATTTGAGCCACTTGCCAAGAGGAGGAGGGTTTCCAGGCAACCAGAGACCCCCCCCCCCTGCGTTTGCCTATGCCTTTCCCACAATGTCTGCAATAAAGTGCTAATATGTTGAATTAATACAAAAAATAGTTATGTATATTGGTAAAAAAAACATTAACATGTTACTACATACCTTGCATAAAGCTGGATGAAACGGAACCTTCTCCAGGTCGAACATAACTTTCAGGAACTGATCCTACATTGAGGCTGAAAATAATCTGTACAGATGATTACAGCATCTAAAAATATATATTGTACAATATATATTTTTCATTGTTTGTACTGCGGTCAAAATTGCCTGGAAATGAATGTTACTGAGCAGGGGCGCATCTACCCATTGGCCAGCATGGCACTCGCCAGGGGCGCAAGCCGAGCAACGACAGTGCCACCCTCAGCCAATGGGTGGAATCCCTTAAACCATAGTGTCTGGCAATACCTGCTGTGCCAAGCTGCCTGGGATGGAAGGCGGAGAATCGCTCAGCAGGCAGGAGCTGGCGCCGGTGTCCAGCACCGCAATGCACTACAGGGAAGACACTGAAAATAAACTACAACTCCCAGCAACCCTTGCTGTCGGGCGCTCCCAGCGGCAAGGGCTGTTGGGAGCTGTAGTTTATATTCAGTTTCTTCACATAGTTTGGTGCAGTGCCGGACAACGGCTGCATAGCGATCCTCCGCTCTCCATCCTAGGCAGCTCGGTACAGCAGGTATTGCTGGGCCGCCACCTTGCAGACACCGTGGAGAGAGAAGAGCGCAGCATTTGCTTATCCTGTCCTGCCCCCTTAAGTCCGTAGACTGGCAGTCTCACCCCCATTTTGAGTCCGGCGGCTGCGTGTACTCAAACGCTGGTTTGTGAGCCAATCAACTTGCGAACCGGCAGCCAATCAGGAGCCGCCGCTGCCAGACCGCGAGCTTTGATTGCCTCGCAGACCGACGCCAGAATATGAGCTACAGGATGCCACCGCCACCTCAGGAAGGACAGACTGAGGGCAGGAGAGGCGCGTGCTGCGCTCTCTTCTCCCCGACAGCAGCAGCAGACAGTGCTGGACCCAGGCAGCAGCGTCAACAATGGCGAGTTGCGCTTCTGGGGGCATATCTGGCACTATTAGGGCATATCTGGCACCGTGGGGGCATGTGTATCTGGAAATGTGGGGACATATCTGGCAACATGGGGGCATCTCTGGCAGCGTGGGGGAATATGTGTATCTGGCACTGTGGGGGCATATCTAGCACTGTGGGGGCATGTGTATCTGGCAATGTGGGGGCATATATGGCACTGTGGAGGCATATGTGTACATGGCACTTTGGGGGCATATCTAGCACGTGGAGGCATATGTGTATCTGGCACTTTGGGGGCATATCTGGCACTGTGGAGGCATATGTGTATCTGGCACTGTGGGGCATATGAGTATCTGGCACTGCACTATTGGGGTCATACTGTATGTGTATCACGCCCCCATTTTCATTGGCCACACCCCATGTGGCATGTGGCCACACTCATTTTTTTGCGTGCGTGCCTTCGGCACACACACACAGTGCCACTAAGATTTTTTTTCTACTTGCACCACTGGGTAGTGCACTGCACTGCACTTCTTTGCACTACTATTTGATAATACTACCAGGCCATGGGTGCCATTGCCTCCTCAGCCAGGCCAGGCACTGCTGATGTCTCCTCAGTGTTATAAGAATTACTGTGTGGGCATAATGTGTAGAAGGAACTGCTACTGTGTGGGCATGATGTGTATAAGGGTTACTACTATGTAGCGTAATATGAATTGGGGGGAACTATTGTATGGTCATGCACCTTTCCCACAAGATCATGTCCCTTTTTTGCACATGCACCTTCCCTATTTCAAATATGGGGGACGCCAGTCCCTTACTTTGCCAGGGCCGCCCAGACCCCTAGATACACCCCTGTTACTGAGGTTAATAATACTCTAGGAACAAAAAAAAGCCAAATCATGTGATTTTAGCTGTTTTTTGTAATAAAAAAGAAAAAAATTAAACCAAAATCAGCAAAAATGGTCTGACACTGATCTTTAGCAATAACGGGATCAGGGGCCCAAAGGAGGTAAGGGGGTACACACAGAGAGATCCGTGCTTTAATTCTAAGCAATCTGAAAAGATTACTTAGAAGTTAAGAACGGATCTGTCCGTGTGTATCCCCTACAGCGATAGCGATGCGCGGCCCCGCGTGTCACTATCGCCGGTGCTAGATTGGCCTGCATGCAGGCACAATCTAGCAGGTTCATTTCACCGCTGGATGTAATGAGCGCCCCCCCCCCCCCTCCTGTCCCCCCCCCCCCCCCCCCCGCCCTCCACGCTCAGCACACATCGCACTGTGTGCTGAGCTGGGGGAGAGATGGGGGCTGAGCGGTCTGTGACAGGTCGCTCAGCACACATCTCTGCCCGTGTGTACGGGGCTATAGAGTATGTATGTTGTAGAAGGAAGGATTGATTAGTAATTTAATTTCATTTGTTTGATTTAAAAAGTTTAAATCAATCATGGGGGGGGGCATTAGTGACAGTCTTTAATGCATAGACAACAATTTTTATTGGTTATATTATTGCACTAATCTGACTTTTACTAATCTTACTTTTACTTTTTCTTAGATTTTACATACCCTGAATTAAGCTGTCTGTGTCTTTCCTCTCAATTGTTTGTCCTCCAAATCTATCAACAAACACAAACCAAGTTGGGTACAGCACACACCGTAAATTGTAAAAATTTGTACCACCTACAGTATCATGTGTATGAGTCAGAGATAATAATCGAACGCTATGTTTTAATTCCACCAACAGTGTCGCACAATACGTGTATGAGTAGGAAATAAAATATATTACTGTGGTACCACCTTCACCCACAGTGTCACACAATACGTGTGTTAGTCAGAGATAATAATCTAATGCTATGGTTTAATTTCACCAACAGTGTCGCACAATATGTTTATGAGTAGGAAATAAAATATAATACTGTGGTACCACAGGTGCCTGGGGGGAGGGTTTAGCTAGAAACTACGGGTCTAGCAGTGAGAATAGTAAGGATGGAGGTAGTGAGCTGAATGGGGATGGAGAAGGGTGGAGGGAAAGAGCAGCCGGCAAGGGTAATACCAAAACACAAAGTAACAATGAATATGGATTGCCAACATTGCATATAGAAAATGATGTTCCTAGCATAAGAGGATATACTAAACTTAATTGTCTGTATGTAAATGCTTGAAGTCTTACAGGGAAAAATGGAGAATTTGAAGTCATTGCAGCAAACAGTATGATGTTATAGGTATTACTGAAACTTGGTGGGACAAATCTCATGATTGGACAGTAAATCTGGAGGGTTATACGCTGTTAACAAGAGACAGATTAAACAAACGGGATTGAGGGGCATGTCTTTATGTAAAGCCTTTTTAAAACCCTAATATAAAGAGACTTTATGGGTAGAAATTGCATGCGGGGGGATAAGGGAACTAAAAAGCTACTAATAGGGATATGCTACAAGCCGACTGATATTCATATGTCTGATGAGGAATGTTAATGAAGCAAATTGAAAAAGCATCAGGATTAAGAGATGTAATAGTGATAGGAAATTTTAACTATCCAGAGATTACTAAAAAAGGAAATCAGAGCGTCTACAATAGAATCTGAAAAGCTAATAGCAAAGGAAAGTAAATAAAACCCCAAAAAGTTTTTTAAATACATCAACAGCAAAAGATTAAAGTAGAGTATAGGCCCTTTAAAAGACAAGTTGGGAGTCCTAATCAAAGACGACAATGACATAGCGAAAATTATAACGAGTTTTTCTCATCTGTATTCACAAGAGAGTACCAGATGGCGGGATTAACGCATAACCTCAGCAACGATGATGTCTAACTGCTAAATGTTCATTTACAGTAAGTGAGGAAGTAGTCTGTGACCGATTTAAAAAAATTAAGATTGATAAATCACCTGGTCCCGATGGAATTCTCATGGTGCTACACTGTGAATTAGCAAGACCCCTGTATTTGATTTTCAATTACTCGCTTACATCAGGCATGGTTCCCAAAGACTGGCGTATAGCGGAAGTAGTGCCGATATTTAAAAAGCGAAGTAAATCTGAACCATGTAACTATAGATCAGTAAGTCTTACATCTATAGTGGGGAAAGTACTGGAAGGTATTTTAAGGGATAGTATACAGGAGTTTCTTGAAGCCAATAATAAGAATTTACTTACCGATAATTCTATTTCTCGGAGTCCGTAGTGGATGCTGGGGTTCCTGAAAGGACCATGGGGAATAGCGGCTCCGCAGGAGACAGGGCACAAAAAGTAAAGCTTTACGATCAGGTGGTGTGTACTGGCTCCTCCCCCTATGACCCTCCTCCAAGCCTCAGTTAGGTACTGTGCCCGGACGAGCGTACACAATAAGGAAGGATTTTGAATCCCGGGTAAGACTCATACCAGCCACACCAATCACACTGTACAACCTGTGATCTGAACCCAGTTAACAGTATGATAACAGCGGAGCCTCTGAAAAGATGGCTCACAACAATAATAACCCGATTTTTGTAACTATGTACAAGTATTGCAGACAATCCGCACTTGGGATGGGCGCCCAGCATCCACTACGGACTCCGAGAAATAGAATTATCGGTAAGTAAATTCTTATTTTCTCTATCGTCCTAGTGGATGCTGGGGTTCCTGAAAGGACCATGGGGATAATACCAAAGCTCCCAAACGGGCGGGAGAGTGCGGATGACTCTGCAGCACCGAATGAGAGAACTCCAGGTCCTCCTTAGCCAGGGTATCAAATTTGTAGGATTTTACAAACGTGTTTGCCCCTGACTAAATAACCGCTCGGCAAAGTTGTAAAGCCGAGACCCCTCGGGCAGCCGCCCAAGATGAGCCCACCTTCCTTGTGGAATGGGCATTTACATATTTTGGCTGTGGCAGGCCTGCCACAGAATGTGCAAGCTGAATTGTATTACACATCCAACTAGCAATAGTCTGCTTAGAAGCAAGAGCACCCAGTTTGTTGGGTGCATACAGGATAACAGCAAGTCAGTTTTCCTGACTCCAGCCGTCCTGGAACATATTTTCAGGGCCCTGACAACATCTAGCAACTTGGAGTCCTCCAAGTCCCTAGTAGGTGCAAGGCACCACAATAAGCTGGTTCAGGTGAAACACTGACACCACCTTAGGGAGAGAACTGGGGACGAGTCCGCAGCTCTGCCCTGTCCGAATGGACAAACAGATATGGGCTTTTTTGAGAAAAAACCACCAATTTGACACTCGCCTGGTCCAGGCCAGGGCCAAGAGCATGGTCACTTTTCATGTGAGATGCTTCAAATCCACAGATTTGACTGGTTTTAAACCAATGTGATTTGAGGAATCCCAGAACTACGTTGAGATCCCACAGTGCCACTGGAGGCACAAAAGGGGGTTGTATATGCAATACTCCCTTGACAAACTTCTGGACTTCAGGAACTGAAGCCAATTCTTTCTGGAAGAAAATCGACAGGGCCGAAATTTGAACCTTAATGGACCCCAATTTGCGGCCCATAGACACTCCTGTTTGCAGGAAATGCAGGAAACGACCGAGTTGAAATTTCTTTGTGGGGCCATCCTGGCCTCACACCACGCAACATATTTTCGCCACATGTGGTGATAATGTTGTGCGGTCACCTCCTTTCTGGCTTTGACCAGGGTAGGAATGACCTCTTCCGGAATGCCTTTTTCCCTTAGGATCCGGCGTTCCACCGCCATGCCGACAAACGCAGCTGCGGTAAGTCTTGGAACAGACATGGTACTTGCTGAAGCAAATCCCTTCTTAGCAGCAGAGGCCATAAGACCTCTGTAAGCATCTCTTGAAGTTCCGGGTACCAAGTCCTTCTTGGCCAATCCGGAGCCATGAGTATAGTTCTTACTCCTCTACGTCTTATAATTCTCAGCACCTTAGGTATGAGAAGCAGAGGAGGGAACACATACACCGACTGGTACACCCACGGTGTTACCAGAACGTCCACAGCTATTGCCTGAGGGTCTCTTGACCTGGCGCAATACCTGTCCCGTTTTTTGTTCAGACGGGACGCCATCATGTCCACCTTTGGTATTTCCCAACGGTTTACAATCATGTGGAAAAAACTTCCCGATGAAGTTTCCACTCTCCCGGGTGGAGGTCGTGCCTGCTGAGGAAGTCTGCTTCCCAGTTTCCATTCCCGGGATGAAACACTGCTGACAGTGCTATCACATGATTTTCCGCCCAGCGAAAAGTCCTTGCAGTTTTTGCCATTGCCCTCCTGCTTCTTGTGTCGCCCTGTCTGTTTACGTGGGCGACTGCCGTGATGTTTTTCCCACTGGATCAATACCGGCTGACCTTGAAGCAGAGGTCTTGCTAAGCTTAGAGCATTATAAATTTACCCTTAGCTCCAGTATATTTATGTGGAGAAAAGTCTCCAGACTTGATCACACTCCCTGGAAATTTTTTCCTTGTGTGACTGCTCCCCAGCCTCTCGGGCTGGGCTCCGTGGTCACCAGCATCCAATCCTGAATGCCGAATCTGCGGCCCTCTAGAAGATGAGCACTCTATAACCACCACAGGAGAGACACCCTTGTCCTTGGATATAGGGTTATCCGCTGATGCATCTGAAGATGCGATCCGGACCATTTGTCCAGCAGATCCCACTGAAAAGTTCTTGCGTGAAATCTGCCGAATGGAATTGCTTCGTAGGAAGCCACCATTTTTACCAGGACCCTTGTGCAATGATGCACTGTTTTTAGGAGGTTCCTGACTAGCTCGGATAACTCCCTGGCTTTCTCTTCCGGGAGAAACACCTTTTTCTGGACTGTGTCCAGAATCATCCCTAGGCACAGCAGACGTGTCGTCGGGATCAGCTGCGATTTTGGAAAATTTAGAATCCACCCGTGCTGTTGTAGCAGTATCCGAGATAGTGCTACTCCGACCTCCAACTGTTCCCTGGACTATGCCCTTATCAGGAGATCGTCCAAGTAAGGGATAATTAAGACGCCTTTTCTTCGAAGAAGAATCATCATTTCGGCCATTACCTTGGTAAAGACCCGGGGTGCCGTGGACAATCCAAACGGCAGCGTCTGAAACTGATAGTGACAGTTCTGCACCACGAACCTGAGGTACCCTTAGTGAGAAGGGCAAATTTGGGACATAGAGGTAAGCATCCCTGATGTCCCGGGACACTATATAGTCCCCTTCTTCCTGGTTCGTTATCACTGCTCTGAGTGACTCCATCTTGATTTGAACCTTTGTAAGTGTTCAAAAATTTTTTAGAATAAGTCTCACCTAGCCTTCTGGCTTCAGTACCACAATATAGTGTGGAATAATACCCCTTTTCTTGTAGTAGGAGAGGTAATTTAATTATCACCTGCTGGGAATACAGCTTGTGAATTTTTTCCCATACTGCCTCCTTGTCGGAGGGAGACCTTGGTAAAGCAGACTTCAGGAGCCTGCGAAGGGGAAACGTCTCGACATTCCAATCTGTACCCCTGGGATACTACTTGTAGGATCCAGGGGTCCTGTACGGTCTCAGCGCCATGCTGAGAACTTGTCAGAAGCGGTGGAACGCTTCTGTTCCTGGGAATGGGCTGCCTGCTGCAGTCTTCTTCCCTTTCCTCTATCCCTGGGCAGATATGATCTTATAGGGACGAAAGGACTGAGGCTGAAAAGACGGTGTCTTTTTCTGCAGAGATGTGACTTAGGGTAAAAACGGTGGATTTTCCAGCAGTTGCCGTGGCCACCAGGTCCGATGGACCGACCCCAAATAACTCCTCTTCCTTTATACGGCAATACACCTTTGTGCCGTTTGGAATCTGCATCACCTGACCCCTGTCGTGTCCATAACATCTTCTGGCAGATATGGACATCGCATTTACTCTTGATGCCAGAGTGCAAATATCCCTCTGTGCATCTCGCATATATAGAAATGCATCCTTTAAATGCTCTATAGTCAATAAAATACTGTCCCTGTCAAGGGTATCAATATTTTTAGTCAGGGAATCCGACCAAGCCACCCCAGCTCTGCACATCCAGGCTGAGGCGATCGCTGGTCGCAGTATAACACCAGTATGTGTGTATATACTTTTTATGATATTTTCCAGCCTCCTGTCAGCTGGTCCTTGAGGACGGCCCTATCTATAGACGGTACCGCCACTTGTTTTGATAAGCGTGTGAGCGCCTTAGCCACCCTAAGGGGTGTTTCCCAACGCGCCCTAACTTCTGGCGGGAAAGGGTATACCGCCCCTAATTTTCTATCGGGGGGAACCCACGCATCATCACACACTTTATTTAATTTATCTGATTCAGGAAAAACTACGGTAGTTTTTTCACATCCCACATAATACCCTCTTTTGTGGTACTTGTAGTATCAGAAATATGTAACGCCTCCTTCATTGCCTTTAACGTGTGGCCCTAATAAGGAATACGTTTGTTTATTCACCGTCGACACTGGATTCAGTGTCCCTGTCTGTGTCTGTGTCGACCGACTAAAGTAAACGGGCGTTTTAAAACCCCTGACGGTGTTTTTGAGACGTCTGGACCGGTACTAATTGTTTGTCGGCCGTCTCATGTCGTCAACCGACCTTGCAGCGTGTTGACATTATCACATAATTCCCTAAATAAGCCATCCATTCCGGTGTCGACTCCCTAGAGAGTGACATCACCATTACAGGCAATTGCTCCGCCTCCTCACCAACATCGTCCTCATACATGTCGACACACACGTACCGACACACAGCACACACACAGGGAATGCTCTGATAGAGGACAGGACCCACTAGCCCTTTGGAGAGACAGAGGGAGAGTTTGCCAGCACACACCAAAAACGCTATAATTATATAGGGACAACCTTATATAAGTGTTTTCCCTTATAGCATCTTTATTATATATTTCTAACGCCAAATTAGTGCCCCCCCTCTCTGTTTTAACCCTGTTTCTGTAGTGCAGTGCAGGGGAGAGCCTGGGAGCCTTCCCTCCAGCCTTTCTGTGAGGGAAAATAAGAATTTACTTACCGATAATTCTATTTCTCGGAGTCCGTAGTGGATGCTGGGGTTCCTGAAAAGACCATGGGGAATAGCGGCTCCGCAGGAGACAGGGCACAAAAGTAAAGCTTTCCGATCAGGTGGTGTGCACTGGCTCCTCCCCCTATGACCCTCCTCCAAGCCAGTTAGGTACTGTGCCCGGACGAGCGTACACAATAAGGGAGGAATTTTGAATCCCGGGTAAGACTCATACCAGCCACACCAATCACACCGTACAACTTGTGATCTAAACCCAGTTAACAGTATGATAACAGCGGAGCCTCTGAAAAGATGGCTCACAACAATAATAACCCGATTTTTGTAACTATGTACAAGTATTGCAGATAATCCGCACTTGGGATGGGCGCCCAGCATCCACTACGGACTCCGAGAAATAGAATTATCGGTAAGTAAATTCTTATTTTCTCTATCGTCCTAGTGGATGCTGGGGTTCCTGAAAAGACCATGGGGATTATACCAAAGCTCCCAAACGGGCGGGAGAGTGCGGATGACTCTGCAGCACCGAATGAGAGAACTCCAGGTCCTCCTTAGCCAGGGTATCAAATTTGTAGAATTTAGCAAACGTGTTTGCCCCTGACCAAGTAGCTGCTCGGCAAAGTTGTAAAGCCGAGACCCCTCGGGCAGCCGCCCAAGATGAGCCCACCTTCCTTGTGGAATGGGCATTTACATATTTTGGCTGTGGCAGGCCTGCCACAGAATGTGCAAGCTGAATTGTATTACACATCCAACTAGCAATAGTCTGCTTAGAAGCAAGAGCACCCAGTTTGTTGGGTGCATACAGGATAACAGCAAGTCAGTTTTCCTGACTCCAGCCGTCCTGGAACATATTTTCAGGGCCCTGACAACATCTAGCAACTTGGAGTCCTCCAAGTCCCTAGTAGGTGCAAGGCACCACAATAAGCTGGTTCAGGTGAAACACTGACACCACCTTAGGGAGAGAACTGGGGACGAGTCCGCAGCTCTGCCCTGTCCGAATGGACAAACAGATATGGGCTTTTTTGAGAAAAAACCACCAATTTGACACTCGCCTGGTCCAGGCCAGGGCCAAGAGCATGGTCACTTTTCATGTGAGATGCTTCAAATCCACAGATTTGACTGGTTTTAAACCAATGTGATTTGAGGAATCCCAGAACTACGTTGAGATCCCACAGTGCCACTGGAGGCACAAAAGGGGATTGTATATGCAATACTCCCTTGACAAACTTCTGGACTTCAGGAACTGAAGCCAATTCTTTCTGGAAGAAAATCGACAGGGCCGAAATTTGAACCTTAATGGACCCCAATTTGAGGCCCATAGACACTCCTGTTTGCAGGAAATGCAGGAAACGACCGAGTTGAAATTTCTTTGTGGGGCCTTCCTGGCCTCACACCACGCAACATATTTTCGCCACATGTGGTGATAATGTTGTGCGGTCACCTCCTTTCTGGCTTTGACCAGGGTAGGAATGACCTCTTCCGGAATGCCTTTTTCCCTTAGGATCCGGCTTTCCACCGCCATGCCGACAAATGCAGCTGCGGTAAGTCTTGGAACAGACATGGTACTTGCTGAAGCAAGTCCCTTCTTAGCGGCAGAGGCCATAAGACCTCTGTAAGCATCTCTTGAAGTTCCGGGTACCAAGTCCTTCTTGGCCAATCCGGAGCCATGAGTATAGTTCTTACTCCTCTACGTCTTATAATTCTCAGCACCTTAGGTATGAGAAGCAGAGGAGGGAACACATACACCGACTGGTACACCCACGGTGTTACCAGAACGTCCACAGCTATTGCCTGAGGGTCTCTTGACCTGGCGCAATACCTGTCCCGTTTTTTGTTCAGACGGGACGCCATCATGTCCACCTTTGGTATTTCCCAACGGTTTACAATCATGTGGAAAAAACTTCCCGATGAAGTTTCCACTCTCCCGGGTGGAGGTCGTGCCTGCTGGGGAAGTCTGCTTCCCAGTTTCCATTCCCGGGATGAAACACTGCTGACAGTGCTATCACATGATTTTCCGCCCAGCGAAAAGTCCTTGCAGTTTTTGCCATTGCCCTCCTGCTTCTTGTGTCGCCCTGTCTGTTTACGTGGGCGACTGCCGTGATGTTTTTCCCACTGGATCAATACCGGCTGACCTTGAAGCAGAGGTCTTGCTAAGCTTAGAGCATTATAAATTTACCCTTAGCTCCAGTATATTTATGTGGAGAAAAGTCTCCAGACTTGATCACACTCCCTGGAAATTTTTTCCTTGTGTGACTGCTCCCCAGCCTCTCGGGCTGGGCTCCGTGGTCACCAGCATCCAATCCTGAATGCCGAATCTGCGGCCCTCTAGAAGATGAGTACTCTATAACCACCACAGGAGAGACACCCTTGTCCTTGGATATAGGGTTATCCGCTGATGCATCTGAAGATGCGATCCGGACCACTTGTCCAGCAGATCCCACTGAAAAGTTCTTGCGTGAAATCTGCCGAATGGAATTGCTTCGTAGGAAGCCACCATTTTTACCAGGACCCTTGTGCAATGATGCACTGTTTTTAGGAGGTTCCTGACTAGCTCGGATAACTCCCTGGCTTTCTCTTCCGGGAGAAACACCTTTTTCTGGACTGTGTCCAGAATCATCCCTAGGCACAGCAGACGTGTCGTCGGGATCAGCTGCGATTTTGGAATATTTAGAATCCACCCGTGCTGTTGTAGCAGTATCCTAGATAGTGCTACTCCGACCTCCAACTGTTCCCTGGACTATGCCCTTATCAGGATATCGTCCAAGTAAGGGATAATTAAGACGCCTTTTCTTCGAAGAAGAATCATCATTTCGGCCATTACCTTGGTAAAGACCCGGGGTGCCGTGGACAATCCAAACGGCAGCGTCTGAAACTGATAGTGACAGTTCTGCACCACGAACCTGAGGTACCCTTAGTGAGAAGGGCAAATTTGGGACATAGAGGTAAGCATCCCTGATGTCCCGGGACACTATATAGTCCCCTTCTTCCTGGTTCGTTATCACTGCTCTGAGTGACTCCATCTTGATTTGAACCTTTGTAAGTGTTCAAAAAATTTTTTAGAATAAGTCTCACCTAGCCTTCTGGCTTCAGTACCACAATATAGTGTGGAATAATACCCCTTTTCTTGTAGTAGGAGGGGTAATTTAATTATCACCTGCTGGGAATACAGCTTGTGAATTTTTTCCCATACTGCCTCCTTGTCGGAGGGAGACCTTGGTAAAGCAGACTTCAGGAGCCTGCGAAGGGGAAACGTCTCGACATTCCAATCTGTACCCCTGGGATACTACTTGTAGGATCCAGGGGTCCTGTACGGTCTCAGCGCCATGCTGAGAACTTGTCAGAAGCGGTGGAACGCTTCTGTTCCTGGGAATGGGCTGCCTGCTGCAGTCTTCTTCCCTTTCCTCTATCCCTGGGCAGATATGATCTTATAGGGACGAAAGGACTGAGGCTGAAAAGACGGTGTCTTTTTCTGCAGAGATGTGACTTAGGGTAAAAACGGTGGATTTTCCAGCAGTTGCCGTGGCCACCAGGTCCGATGGACCGACCCCAAATAACTCCTCTCCTTTATACGGCAATACACCTTTGTGCCGTTTGGAATCTGCATCACCTGACCACTGTCGTGTCCATAACATCTTCTGGCAGTTATGGACATCGCATTTACTCTTGATGCCAGAGTGCAAATATCCCTCTGTGCATCTCGCATATATAGAAATGCATCCTTTAAATGCTCTATAGTCAATAAAATACTGTCCCTGTCAAGGGTATCAATATTTTTAGTCAGGGAATCCGACCAAGCCACCCCAGCTCTGCACATCCAGGCTGAGGCGATCGCTGGTCGCAGTATAACACCAGTATGTGTGTATATACTTTTTATGATATTTTCCAGCCTCCTGTCAGCTGGTCCTTGAGGACGGCCCTATCTATAGACGGTACCGCCACTTGTTTTGATAAGCGTGTGAGCGCCATATCCACCCTAAGGGGTGTTTCCCAACGCGCCCTAACTTCTGGCGGGAAAGGGTATACCGCCCATAATTTTCTATCGGGGGGAACCCACGCATCATCACACACTTTATTTAATTTATCTGATTCAGGAAAAACTATGGTAGTTTTTTCACATCCCACATAATACCCTCTTTTGTGGTACTTGTAGTATCAGAAATATGTAACACCTCCTTCATTGCCTTTAACGTGTGGCCCTAATAAGGAATACGTTTGTTTATTCACCGTCGACACTGGATTCAGTGTCCCTGTCTGTGTCTGTGTCGACCGACTAAAGTAAACGGGCGTTTTAAAACCCCTGACGGTGTTTTTGAGACGTCTGGACCGTTTGTCGGCCGTCTCATGTCGTCAACCGACCTTGCAGCGTGTTGACATTATCACGTAATTCCCTAAATAAGCCATCCATTCCGGTGTCGACTCCCTAGAGAGTGACATCACCATTACAGGCAATTGCTCCGCCTCCTCAACAACATCGTCCTCCTACATGTCGACACACACGTACCGACACACAGCACACACACAGGGAATGCTCTGATAGAGGACAGGACCCACTAGCCCTTTGGAGAGACAGAGGGAGAGTTTGCCAGCACACACCAAAAACGCTATAATTATATAGGGACAACCTTATATAAGTGTTTTCCCTTATAGCATCTTTTTTATATATTTCTAACGCCAATTTAGTGCCCCCCCTCTCTGTTTTAACCCTGTTTCTGTAGTGCAGTGCAGGGGAGAGCCTGGGAGCCTTCCCTCCAGCCTTTCTGTGAGGGAAAATGGCGCTGTGTGCTGAGGAGATAGGCCCCGCCCCTTTTTCGGCAGCCTCGTCTCCCGCTCTTAACGGATTCTGGCAGGGGTTAAATATCTCCATATAGCCTCCGGAGGCTATATGTGAGGTATTTTTAGCCAAAATAGGTATTCATTTGCCTCCCAGGGCGCCCCCCTCCCAGCGCCCTGCACCCTCAGTGACTGCCGTGTGAAGTGTGCTGAGAGGAAAATGGCGCACAGCTGCAGTGCTGTGCGCTACCTTTAGAAGACTGAGGAGTCTTCTGCCGCCGATTCTGGACCTCTTCTTACTTCAGCATCTGCAAGGGGGCCGGCGGCAAGGCTCCGGTGACCATCCAGGCTGTACCTGTGATCGTCCCTCTGGAGCTGATGTCCAGTAGCCAAGAAGCCAATCCATCCTGCACGCAGGTGAGTTCACTTCTTCTCCCCTAAGTCCCTCGTTGCAGTGATCCTGTTGCCAGCAGGACTCACTGTAAAATAAAAAACCTAAGCTAAACTTTTCTAAGCAGCTCTTTAGGAGAGCCACCTAGATTGCACCCTTCTCGGCCGGGCACAAAAATCTAACTGGCTTGGAGGAGGGTCATAGGGGGAGGAGCCAGTGCACACCACCTGATCGGAAAGCTTTACTTTTGTGCCCTGTCTCCTGCGGAGCCGCTATTCCCCATGGTCTTTTCAGGAACCCCAGCATCCACTAGGACGATAGAGAAAATGGCGCTGTGTGCTGAGGAGATAGGCCCCGCCCCTTTTTCGGCGGCCTCGTCTCCCGCTCTTAACGGATTCTGGCAGGGGTTAAATATCTCCATATAGCCTCCTGAGGCTATATGTGAGGTATTTTTAGTCAAAATAGGTTTTCATTTGCCTCCCAGGGCGCCCCCCTCCCAGCGCCCTGCACCCTCAGTGACTGCCGTGTGAAGTGTGCTGAGAGGAAAATGGCGCACAGCTGCAGTGCTGTGCGCTACCTTTAGAAGACTGAGGAGTCTTCTGCCGCCGATTCTGGACCTCTTCTTACTTCAGCATCTGCAAGGGGGCCGGCGGCAAGGCTCCGGTGACCATCCAGGCTGTACCTGTGATCGTCCCTCTGGAGCTGATGTCCAGTAGCCAAGAAGCCAATCCATCCTGCACGCAGGTGAGTTCACTTCTTCTCCCCTAAGTCCCTCGTTGCAGTGATCCTGTTGCCAGCAGGACTCACTGTAAAATAAAAAACCTAAGCTAAACTTTTCTAAGCAGCTCTTTAGGAGAGCCACCTAGATTGCACCCTTCTCGGCCGGGCACAAAAATCTAACTGAGGCTTGGAGGAGGGTCATAGGGGGAGGAGCCAGTACACACCACCTGATCGTAAAGCTTTACTTTTTGTGCCCTGTCTCCTGCGGAGCCGCTATTCCCCATGGTCCTTTCAGGAACCCCAGCATCCACTAGGACGATAGAGAAAAGGTTATTAATAGGAACCAACATGGATTTGTGAAGGATAGATCATGCCAAACTAATTTAACAGGCTTTTATGAATAAGTTCTCGATCAGGGTAAATAGATGGATGTAATCTTTTTAGACTTTGCTAAAGCTTTTGATACGGTACCTTACATGAGGCTTATCTACAAATTAAGAGAACTTGGGCTAGGGAGCACAATATGCTCTTGGGTTAGAAATTGGTTGGATAAAAGGGAGCAGCGAGTGGTGGTAAATTGAACTTTTTTTGGAATGGACTGAAGTACTAAGTGGTGTGCCACGGCCCACAAGGGTCTGTATTTGGACCACTACTGTTCAACATTTTCATAAATGATCTAGAGCAGTGGTTCTCAAACTCGGTCCTTAGGACCCCACACAGTGCATGTTTTGCAGGTAACCCAGCAAGTGCACAGGTGTATTAATTACTCACTGACACATTTTAAAAGGTCCACAGGTGGAGCTAATTATGTCACTTGTGATTCTGTGAGGAGACCTGCAAAACATGCACCGTGTGGGGTCCTGAGGACCGAGTTTGAGAACCTGTGATCTAGAGGTAAGTCTAGAGAGCATGGTGTCAATTTTTGCAGACGATACAAAACTGTGTAAGGTTATAAATTCAGAGGGGGATGCCGAGTCTCTTCAGAACAACTTATTTAAACTGGAAGCATCGACAGCAAAATGGAGAATGAGATTCATAATAGACAAATATATGGTAATGTACTTTGGTAGCAAGAACAAATATACTACCTACACACTAAATGGGGAAAAACTAGGGGATTCGGTATTGGACAAAAATTTAGGAGTTAACATAGATAACAAACTTAGCAGTAGTACCCAAAGTAAGACTGCAACAAAAAATAAGATTTTACTCACCGGTAAATCTATTTCTCGTAGTCCGTAGTGGATGCTGGGGACTCCGTAAGGACCATGGGGAATAGCGGCTCCGCAGGAGACTGGGCACAGCCAAGAAAGATTTAGGACTACCTGGTGTGCACTGGCTCCTCCCACCATGACCCCCCTCCAGACTTCAGTAAGGATACTGTGCCCGGAAGAGCTGACACAATAAGGAAGGATTTTGAATCCCGGGTAAGACTCATACCAGCCACACCAATCACACCGTATAACTCGTGATAATATACCCAGTTAACAGTATGAACACAACAGAGCCTCTCAAAGGATGGCTCAACAATAACCCTTGTAGTTAACAATAACTATATACAAGTATTGCAGACAGTCCGCACTTGGGACGGGCGCCCAGCATCCACTACGGACTACGAGAAATAGATTTACCGGTGAGTAAAATCTTATTTTCTCTGACGTCCTAGTGGATGCTGGGGACTCCGTAAGGACCATGGGGATTATACCAAAGCTCCCAAATAGGCGGGAGAGTGCGGATGACTCTGCAGCACCGAATGAGAGAACTCAAGGTCCTCCTCAGCCAGGGTATCAAATTTGTAGAATTTTGCAAACGTGTTTGCCCCTGACCAAGTAGCAGCTCGGCAAAGTTGTAAAGCCGAGACCCCTCGGGCAGCCGCCCAAGAAGAGCCCACTTTCCTCGTGGAATGGGCTTTTACAGATTTAGGCTGCGGCAGGCCAGCCACCGAATGCGCAAGCTGAATTGTGCTACAAATCCAGCGAGCAATAGTCTGCTTTGAAGCAGGAGCACCCATCTTGTTTGGTGCATACAGGATAAATAGCGAGTCAGTCTTCCTGACTCCAGCCGTCCTGGAAACATAAATTTTCAAGGCCCTGACTACGTCCCGTAACTTGGAGTCCTCCAAGTCCCTAGTAGCCGCAGGCACCACGATAGGTTGGTTCAAGTGAAAAGCTGATACCACCTTAGGAAGAAACTGGGGACGAGTCCTCAATTCTGCCCTATCCATATGGATAATCAAATAGGGGCTTTTACATGACAAAGCCGCCAATTCTGACACACGCCTTGCCGAAGCCAAGGCCAAAAGCATGACCACTTTCCACGTGAGATATTTTAAATCCACGGTTTTGAGTGGCTCAAACCAATGTGATTTCAGAAACTCCCAAAACCACATTGAGATCCCAAGGTGCCACTGGGGGCACAAAAGGAGGCTGAATATGCAGAACTCCCTTGACAAAAGTCTGAACTTCAGGCAGTGAAGCCAGTTCTTTCTGGAAGAAAATCGACAGGGCCGAGATCTGGACCTTAATGGAACTCAGTTTTAGGCCCATAGTCATCCCTGACTGTAGGAAATGCAGGAATCGACCCAGTTGAAATTCCTCCGTTGGATCCTTCTTGGCCTCACACCAAGCAACATATTTTCGCCAAATGCGGTGATAATGTTTTGCGGTGACATCCTTCCTGGCCTTGATCAGGGTAGGGATGACTTCCTCCGGAATGCCTTTTTCCTTTAGGATCCGGCGTTCAACCGCCATGCCGTCAAACGCAGCCGCGGTAAGTCTTGGAACAGACAGGGTCCCTGCTGCAGCAGGTCTTGTCTGAGCGGCAGAGGCCAAGGGTCCTCTGCAAGCATCTCTTGAAGCTCCAGGTACCAAGCCCTTCTTGGCCAATCCGGAGCCACGAGAATAGTTCTCACTCCTCGCTTTCTTATTATTCTCAGTACTTTGGGTATGAGAGGTAGAGGAGGAAACACATAAACCGACTGGTACACCCACGGTGTCACTAGAGCGTCCACAGCGATCGCCTGAGGGTCCCTTGACCTGGCGCAATATCTTTTTAGCTTTTTGTTGAGGCGGGACGCCATCATGTCCACCTGTGGTTTTTCCCAATGGTTTACCAGCATCTGGAAGACTTCTGGATGAAGTTCCCATTCTCCCGGGTGGAGGTCGTGCCTGCTGAGGAAGTCTGCTTCCCAGTTGTCCACTCCCGGAATGAACACTGCTGTCAGTGCTAACACATGATTCTCTGCCCATCGGAGAATCCTTGTGGCTTCTGCCATCGCCATCCTGCTTCTTGTGCCGCCCTGTCTGTTTACATGGGCGACCGCCGTGATGTTGTCTGATTGGATCAGTACCGGCCCGTTCTGAAGCAGGGGTCTTGCTTGGCTTAGGGCATTGTAAATGGCCCTTAGCTCCAGAATATTTATGTGAAGCGAAATCTCCTGATTTGACCACAGTCCTTGGAAATTTCCTCCCTGTGTGACTGCACCCCAGCCCCGAAGGCTGGCATCCGTGGTCACCAGGACCCAGTCCTGTATTCCGAATCTGCGGCCCTCTAGTAGATGAGCCCTCTGCAGCCACCACAGCAGCGACACCCTGGTCCTTGCCGACAGGGTTATTCGCTGTTGCATCTGGAGATGGGACCCGGACCATTTGTCCAACAGGTCCCACTGGAAAGTCCTTGCGTGGAACCTTCCGAATGGAATCGCCTCGTACGAAGCTACCATTTTTCCCAGGACTCGTGTGCATTGATGTACCGACACCTGTCCCGGTTTTAGGATGTCTCTGACTAGAGATGACAACTCCTCGGCTTTTTCCATTGGAAGAAACACTTTTTTCTGGTCTGTTTCCAGAATCATTCCCAGAAACAGAAGACGTGTCGTCGGGATCAGCTGTGACTTTGGAATTGAGAATCCAGTCCTGCTGTTGCAGCACTTCCCGAGAAAGTGCTACCCCCTTACCAACTGTTCCTTGGACCTCGCCTGTATCAGGAGATCGTCCAAGTACGGGATAATTAAAACTCCCTTCTTGCGAAGGAGTATCATCATTGCGGTCATTACCCATGGTAAAGACCCTCGGTGCCGTGGATAATCCAAACGGCAGCGTCTGGAACTGATAGTGACAGTCCGGTACCACAATCTTGAGGTACTCCTGGTGAGGAGGGTAAATGGGGACATGCAGGTAAGTATCCTTGATGTCCAGAGAGACCCTGTAATCCCCCTCGTCCAGGATCGCAATAATCGCCCTGAGCGATTCCATCTTGAACTTGAATCTTTTGTTATATGTGTTCAAGGATTTTAAATTTAAGATGGGTCTCACCGAACCGTCCGGTTTCGGTACCACAAACATTGTGGAAAAGTAACCCTTTTCCTGTTGAAGGAGGGGTACCTTGATAATCACTTGCTGTGAATACAGTTTTTTTGGATAGCCACCAACACTGCCTCCCTGGCAGAGGGAGTTGCCGGTAAGGCAGATTTTAGGAAACGGCGGGGGGGAGACGTCTCGAATTCCAGCCTGTACCTCTGAGATACTGTTTGAAGAACCCAGGGATCCACATGTGAGAGAGCCCACTGTGCGCTGAAATTTCTGAGACGGGCCCCCACCGTACCCGGGTCCGCCTGAGCAGCCCCAGCGTCATGCTGTGGACTTACCGGACGCAGGGGAGGACTTCTGCTCCCGGGAACTAGCTGTGTGCTGCAGCTTTTTCCCTCTACCTTTTCCTCTTGGCAGAAAAGATGAGCCTCTAGCCCTCTACTTTTCTGGGGCCGAAGGGACTGTACCTGATAATACAGTGCTTACTTTTGCTGTGGGGTAGCTTGTGGCAAAAGTTTTGATTTCCCAGCCGTAGCTGTGGAAACGAGGTCTGAAAGACCATCCCCAAACAGTTCCACCCCCTTCTAGGGCAAACTTCCATGTGCCGTTTTGAATCGGCATCGCCCGACCATTGCCGAGTCCATAACCCCCGCCTGGCGGCAATGGTTTTACATAGCGCTTATTAGTGATGCCAGTCGGCAAATATCCCTCTGTGCATCACGCATGTATAAGACAGCGTCTTTTATATGCTCTATTTTCAGCAAAATACTGTCCCTATCTATAGTATAAATATTATCCGACAGGGAATCTGACCACGCAGCTGCCGCACTGCACATCCATGCCGAGGCAATAGCAGGTCTCAATATAATGCCCGTGTGTGTGTATATAGCTTTAAGGGTAGTTTTCTGCTTTCTATCAGCAGGTCCTTCAGGGCGGCCGTATCCGTGACGGTAGTGCCACCTCTTTTAATAAGCGTGTAACCGCTTTATCTACCCTAGGGGTTATTTCCCAACGTGACCTATCCTCTGGCGGAAAAGGGTACGCTGCTTAGAAATTATGAATTTCTTATCGGGGGAAGTCCACGCTTCCTCACACACCTCATATCAATTCCTCAGATGCAGGAAAACTACTGGTAGTTTTCTGTCACCAAACATAATACCCTTTTTTGTGGTATCTGGGGTATTATCAGAAATGTGTAATACATTTTTCATTGCCTCAATCATGTAACGGGTGGCCCTATTGGAAGGTACACTAGTCTCATCATCGTCGACACTGGAGTCGGTATCCGTGTCAACATCTGTGTCTGCCATCTGAGGTAGCTCGCGTTTTAGAGCCCCTGATGACATGTGAGACGCTTGGACAGGCACAAGCTGAGCAGCCGGCTGTCCTATGTCGTCAAACCTTTTATGTAAGGAGTTGACACTGTCACGCAATTCCTTCCATAAGTCCATCCACACCGGTGTCGACCCTGCAGGGGGTGACATCCCATTCACAGGCATTTGCTCCGCCTCCACATCATTATCCTCATCATACATGTCGACACAGCAGTACCGACACACAGCACACACACAGGGAATGCTCTGACAGAGGACAGGACCCCACAAAGCCCTTTGGGGAGACAGAGGGAGAGTATGCCAGCACACACCAGAGCGCTATATATCACAGGGATATCACCTATAGAGAGTGTTTTCCCTTATAGCTGCATAATATATATATACTGCGCCTAATTTGTGCCCCCCCTCTCTTTTTAAGCCTTTTCTGTAGTGCAGGACTGCAGGGGAGAGCCAGGGAGCGATCCCTTCAGCAGAGCTGTGAGGGAAAATGGCGCCAGTGTGCTGAGGGAGATGGCTCCGCCCCTTTTTCGGCGGGCTTTCTCCCGCTATTGTAAAAGTTCTGGCAGGGGTTAATAAACACCTATATAGCCCCTGGGGCTATATATGGTGTCAGTTCGCCAGCCAAGGTGTTAATATTGCTGCTCAGGGCGCCCCCCCCAGCGCCCTGCACCCATCAGTGACCGCAGTGTGTGGTGTGCATGAGGAGCAATGGCGCACAGCTGCAGTGCTGTGCGCTACCTTGGAGAAGACAGAAGTCTTCAGCCGCCGATTTTCCGGACCACCTTCTTGCTTCTGGCTCTGTAAGGGGGACGGCGGCGCGGCTCCGGGAACGGACGACTAGGTCGGGTCCTGTGTTCGATCCCTCTGGAGCTAATGGTGTCCAGTAGCCTAAGAAGCCCAAGCTACCACCACTTAGGTAGGTTCGCTTCTTCTCCCCTTAGTCCCTCTGTGCAGTGAGCCTGTTGCCAGCAGGTCTCACTGAAAATAAAAAACCTAACATATACTTTCTTCCTAGGAGCTCAGGAGAGCCCCTAGTGTGCATCCAGCTCAGCCGGGCACAGAAATCTAACTGAGGCTTGGAGGAGGGTCATGGGGGGAGGAGCCAGTGCACACCAGGTAGACCTAAATCTTTCTTTAGAGTGCCCAGTCTCCTGCGGAGCCCGTTTATTCCCCATGGTCCTTACGGAGTACCCAGCATCCACTAGGACGTCAGAGAAATAAAGCAGCCAGTATGTACTCTGCACAGAAACAAAACAGCCCACCCAAATCTAACTCTTTCTGCAAATGTTATATCTGTCCCACCTGCAGTGCACATGGTTTTGTCCATTAGCTAACAAATTTGCTGCTGCGATCAGATCTGAATTAGGGGGTCATTCTGACCCGTTCGCTCGCTGCTTTTTGTCGTAGCCGAGCGAACGGGTCCCTACTGCGCATGCGCTGGCGCCGTAGCAGGGATGCGATCGCCTCTGCCTGATTGACAGGCAGAGGTGGTCGTTGGGTGGGAGGGGGCAGAACGGCTGCGTTTGGCCGCCATTTCGTGGGTGCGGTCCGGCCAACGCAGGCGTGGCCGGACCGAACGGGGGGCGGGCCGCAGCGGCTGCGTTACGTCACACGCAGCCGCTTCGGGCCCGGGAGTGATGAGTAGCTCCCGGCCAGCACGCTAAAGCTGCACTGGCCGGGAGTTACTCTTGAAGTGCAAAGGCATCGCCGCTGTGCGATGCCTTTGCACTTCTGAGGGGGGGGGGGGGGGGGGGGGGGACTGACATGCGCGGCGGATTAGCCCTGTGCTGGGCGTCCCCCCGCATGTCAGTGTGATTGATCGTAGCTGTGCTAAATTTAGCACAACTAAGATCAACTCGGAATGACCCCCTTGGGCCCTTGGTGTCTACCTGGACGAGATGATTGGCAGTCCCATGCGTGTGGACATTCCTGTGTACTTTTACTGGCTATTTATATTTGATGTAATTTTATATGCTTTCATTTATATACCTGGTGATAGCGCATGATTTGTTTTATATATATATATATATATATATATATATATATACTAGGTGCTTCATCGCGCCCTACGGGCGCTCTTCACACCGTCGGAAGGGGCTGCGCCCCTTTAACCCCTGCAGAGACGCGGGGCGGCGGGGAGGGGACACAAAGACGCAGGGCGGCGGGGAGGAGACAGACGGGGAGGGGACACAGAGATGCGGGGCGGGGACACAGAGACGCAGGGCGGGGACACAGACGCAGGGTGGCAGGGAGGGGATACAGAGAGGCGGGGCGGCAGGGAGGGGACGCAGAGAGGCGGGGCGGCAGGGAGGGGAGGCAGATACGCGGGGCGGCAGGGAGGGGACGCAGAGACACGGGCGGCAGGGAGGGGACGCAGAGACGCGGGGAGGGAGGGGACGCAGAGACGCAGGGTACCAGGGAGGGGACGCAGAGATGTTGGGCAGCAGGGAGGGGACACAGAGAGGCGGCAGGGAGGGGACGCAGAGAGGCGGGGCGGCAGGGAGGGGAGGCAGATACGCGGGGCGGCAGGGAAGGGACGCAGAGACGCGGGGCGGCAGGGAGGGGACGCAGAGACGCAGGGAGGGGACACAGACGCGGGGCAGCAGGGAGGGGACGCAGAGACGCGGGCGGCAGGGAGAAGACGCAGAGAGGCGGGCGGCAGGGAGGGGACGCAGAGAGGCGGGCGGCAGGGAGGGGACGCGGGCGGCAGGGAGGGGACGCAGAGACGCGGGTGGCAGGGAGGGGACACAAAGACGCAGGGCGGCGGGGAGGAGACAGACGGGGAGGGGACACAGAGATGCGGGGCGGGGACACAGAGACGCAGGGCAGGAACACAGAGACGCAGGGTGGCAGGGAGGGGATACAGAGAGGCGGGGCGGCAGGGAGGGGACGCAGAGAGGCGGGGCGGCAGGGAGGGGAGGCAGAGAGGCGGGGCGGCAGGGAGGGGAGGCAGATACGCGGGGCGGCAGGGAGGGGACGCAGAGACACGGGCGGCAGGGAGGGGACGCAGAGACGCGGGGAGGGAGGGGACGCAGAGACGCAGGGTACCAGGGAGGGGACGCAGAGATGTTGGGCAGCAGGGAGGGGACACAGAGAGGCGGCAGGGAGGGGACGCAGAGAGGCGGGGCGGCAGGGAGGGGAGGCAGATACGCGGGGCGGCAGGGAAGGGACGCAGAGACGCGGGGCGGCAGGGAGGGGACGCAGAGACGCAGGGAGGGGACACAGACGCGGGGCAGCAGGGAGGGGACGCAGAGACGCGGGCGGCAGGGAGAAGACGCAGAGAGGCGGGCGGCAGGGAGGGGACGCAGAGAGGCGGGCGGCAGGGAGGGGACGCGGGCGGCAGGGAGGGGACGCAGAGACGCGGGTGGCAGGGAGGGGACGCAGAGACGCGGGGTACCAGGGAGGGGACGCAGAGACGCAGGGTACCAGGGAGGGGATAGAGAGACGTGGGGCAGCAGGGAGGGGACGCAGAGACGCGGCGGCAGGGAGGGGACGTAGAGACGCGGGTGGCAGGGAGGGGACGCAGAGACGCGGGCGGCAGGGAGGGGACGCAGAGACGCGGGGCGGCAGGGAGGGGACGCAGAGACGCGGGGCGGCAGGGAGGGGACGCAGAGACGCGGGGCGGCAGGGAGGGGATAGAGAGACGTGGGGCGGCAGGGAGGGGACGCAGAGACGCGGGCGGCAGGGAGGGGATGCAGAGACGCGGGTGGCAGGGAGGGGATGCAGAGACGCGGGCGGCAGGGAGGGGACGCAGAGATGCGGGCGGCAGGGAGGGGACGCAGAGACGCGGGGTGGCAGGGAGGGGACGCAGAGACGCGGGGTGGCAGGGAGAGGACACAGAGACGCGGAGCGGCAGGGAGGGGATGCGGGGCGGCACGGAAGGGACGCAGAGACGCGGGGCGGCAGGGAGGGAACGCAGAGACGCGGGCGGCAGGGAGGGAATGCAAAGAGGGGGCGGCAGGGAAGGGACGCAGAGACGGGACACAGACGCGGGGCAGCAGGGAGGGGACGCAGAGACGCGGGCGGCAGGGAGGGGACACAGAGACGCGGGCGGCAGGGAGGGGACGCAGAGAGGCGGGCGGCAGGGAGGGGACGCAGAGACGTGGGCGGCAGGGAGGGGACGCAGAGACGCGGGCGGCAGAGAGGGGAGGCAGAGATGCGGGGCGGCAGGGAGGGGACGCAGAGACGCGGGGTACCAGGGAGGGGACGCAGAGACGCGGGGTACCAGGGAGGGGACGCAGAGACGCGGGGTACCAGGGAGGGGACGCAGAGACGCGGGCGGCAGGGAGGGGATAGAGAGACGTGGGGCGGCAGGGAGGGGACGCAGAGACGCGGGCGGCAGGGAGGGGACGTAGAGACGCGGGCGGCAGGGAGGGGACGCAGAGACGCAGGCGGCAGGGAGAGGACGCAGAGACGCGGGCGGCAGGGAGGGGACGCAGAGACGCGGGCGGCAGGGAGGGGATAGAGAGACGTGGGGCGGCAGGGAGGGGACGCAGAGAGTTGGGGCGGCAGGGAGGGGATGCAGAGACGCGGGCGGCAGGGAGGGGACGCAGAGACGCGGACGGCAGGGAGAGGACGCAGAGATGCGGGCAGCAGGGAGGGGACGCAGAGACGCGGGGTGGCAGGGAGGGGACACAGACGCGGGGTGGCAGGGAGGGGACACAGAGACGCGGGGCGGCAGGGAGGGGATGCGGGGCGGCAGGGAGGGAACGCAGAGACGCGGGGCGGCAGGGAGGGAACGCAGAGACGCGGGGCGGCAGGGAGGGAACGCAGAGACGCGGGGCGGCAGGGAGGGAACGCAGAGACACGGGGCGGCAGGGAGGGAACGCAGAGACATGGGGCGGCAGGGAGGGAACGCAGAGACACGGGGCGGCAGGGAGGGAACGCAGAGACGCGGGGCGGCAGGGAGGGGAACGCAGAGACGCGGGGCGGCAGGGAGGGGAGCGCAGAGACGCGGGGCGGCAGGGAGGGGAACGCAGAGACGCGGGGCGGCAGGGAGGGGACGCAGAGACGCAGGGAGGGGACGCAGAGACGCGGGGCGGCAGGGAGGGGACGCAGAGACGCGGGGCGACAGGGAGGGAATGCAGAGAAGCGGGGCGGCAGGGAGGGGACGCAGAGACGCGGGGCGGCAGGGAGGGGACGCAGAGACGTGGGGCAGCAGGGAGGGAATGCAGAGAAGCGGGGCGGCAGGGAGGGGACGCAGAGACGCGGAGCGGCAGGGAGGGGATGCAGAGACGCGGGGGGCGGCAGGGAGGGGACGCAGAGACGCGGGGCGGCAGGGAGGGGACGCAGAGACGCAGGGAGGGGACGCAGAGACGCGGGGCGGCAGGGAGGGGACGCAGAGACGCGGGGCGACAGGGAGGGAATGCAGAGAAGCGGGCAGCAGGGAGGGGACGCAGAGACGCGGGGCGGCAGGGAGGGGACGCAGAGACGTGGGGCGGCAGGGAGGGAATGCAGAGAAGCGGGGCGGCAGGGAGGGGACGCAGAGACGCGGGGCGGCAGGGAGGGGACGCAGGGAGGGGATGCAGAGACGCGGGGGGCGGCAGGGAGGGGACGCAGAGACGCGGGCGGCTGGGAGGGGACGCAGAGGGGCGGAGCTGCCTGTGCACTCTCACCTGTGAAGTTGGTGTAGCGGCCACATTAGCAGGCGCGCTGTCCCCCGTCTCTGGCCTGTGGAGCCGGCAGCCCAGGCCCTGTGGTGTACAGTCCCGGAATCTGGGGATGGTGGGAGGCCACGTTGTGTTCGGTGTGCGGAGGCGGCAGCGGGTGTCTGTACCGGCGCAGGGGGGGCTATGAAGCCTTCTCCTGCGCCACCCGACCCTCCTGATGTGTATGGCGGCGGCAGCAGTTACAGGCGCGAGTGATGCTGCGCCGTAACTGCAATCTCTTCGTCCGTTGTGCGGACGGCGTCTGGCGGGACAGTGGGTCCCAGGCGCGGCTGCAGTGCGGGAGCTGGCGTTGGGGGGGTGTGGAGGGCGGGAGGGATGGTGCGGGCTGCGGCTGTCTGGTCGGCCGTGGTGCGGGCGGCAGGGCCCGGCCACCGTGTCCGTGGCGCGGATGGCTGTGGGAGGTGCTGGCTTGTGCGGCGGGTGGGTTCGGTGCGGTGGGTTAGGCTGGGCAGTATGTGCTGGTGAGTTATGCAGGCGTCGGGGTCGGGGGTGTCTGGGCTGTCAGTGGCTGCTGGAGGGGGGTTTGGGGTGTGTGGTGCGGGTGGAATTGGGGTGTAGGTGGCACGGGAGGGGTCTGTGGTTACCTAGCAGTGTGGGTTGTCCATGCCCTGGTGGCTTCTGGCTCAGTGGCAAACGCAGGATTTTCATGGGGGGGTTTCCGTGCGCGCGCGTGTATATGTGTGTGTGTGTGTGCTCGTAACTGAGTAGCCAGCACACTGCACAAGCTGTGTGTGTGTGTGTGTGTATATATATATATATATACATACACACACACACACACACATATACATACGTACATACACACACACATACATATTTAAACACACACACACAGAACATCTGTACATAGACATACACACATACTGTACACAGCATACATGTGTACACACACAGTTTACATGCACACATCATACACACACACAGTATACATACTAACAGTATACATGCAAACATACAAACATAGTATACATGCACACAGCCACACACGCACAGTATACATGCAAACACACACACACAGTACACATGCATACAGCATATATACATACACACACAGCATACATAGTTACACACTATACATGCACACAGCATACTGTACATACACACAGTATACATGCACACAGTACACATGCATACAGCATATATACATACACACACTATATATGCACACAGCAAACATACATAGTTACACACACACACACACTATACATGTACTTAGCATACATACATTAATACACACACACACTATACATTTTACATAGCAATACACACATCCATTAACATTGAACAGAACCCCCTCCTCACCTTACACTACAGTGGGAGCCGAAAACAGCAGACACTGCCTCACGTAGCTCTGTCTCATGGCCCCTTGGACTGCCTGAGAGGAGCTGCGCGCTTCCGCTGCAGCTCCCCCTACAGGCAGCCAGCAGCGGCAGCAGCCAGGTTCACACTGTCACTCGGACAGTGTAAAGAGAAGGGAGCTGCTGCATAAGCTTCTCCTCATTTAAAAAAATAAATAAAATCGGACGGGAGCGCCGATGGATCGGAGACCAGGGGGGGGTTCTAGGTACTCGGAAACCCCCCCTGCGTGCGTGTATGTTGGTGGGCGGATTATGTGTCTGCAGCTCCGTCCTGCTAGTGGTGTGCTGGGACAGGGCAGGAGCTGCTAACTCCGCCCACCACTGTGACTCCACCCAGCGTTAGAGGGCCAGGCACAGTCACAGGGCAAATATATAGGAGATATATATATATATATATATATATATATAATTTTTATTTTTTATTGTTTTAAACCCGCAACCAAATCCTTCTTGTCATAATGCCCCGATGCCCTCCAACGCTGGAAGCAAGATGTGGGTAGTCGTGGACTGGCGGCACTCAATAGGGACTGTAGCAACAACAGTAAAATAAAGAGACCACACTCTTGTCTAAATTGGCCAGGAGCGTGGTTCCTTTATTTTACTGTTGTTCCTACAGTCCCTATTGATTGCTGCCAGTCCACGACTACATATATATATATATATATATATATATATATATATAAATTATTTTTGGAACTAAGCACACAAATGTCAAAGAATTATAAATTCTAAATTTATAGAATTAATTATTAAGGAACACTCCCCATTAATATCTATGGGTGGCTACTAGTAAACAGTGTATTTGCAAATCACGCATAAAATAGTAAAACATTACATTCTAAAGCTCCTACTAGTGCAAACATACAAAGTGCAAAATGTGCTCAGGTGAACAAATATTTTGGGAATAGACTTAGCTTCTTAGTTAGCGTCTTCAGTCGTCAGACCAGCATATAATTAGATGTATATAAAAGAAAAGAGAAAATGTAGAGACATCTATCGTGTGTAACATCTTAACTCTGCATATTTGTTTAAAAGCAACAGATACTGTGTAAAATCTAGGGAAAGCAATCAAAACCAACAAGGTTTTTCCTTTTTTCAAAAACACAGTTTTAATCTCAATAAATACATACTTAAAAACAAATAACAAATAGCAGGTAATGGTAGGAAGCACAAGTACAAGAGGTCACAAATATAAAGGCTTATCTGTCCACGGTGGCATTCCTGGATACAGCAAGAGTCCCTGGGCCACAGTGCATCCAGAAAGTATTCACAGCGCTTCACTTTTTCCACATTTTGTTATGTTACAGTCTTATTCCAAAATGGAATAAGTTCATTTGTTCCCTCAAAATTCCACACACAATACCCCATAATGACAGCGAGAGGACTATACCAGAAAGTTATAAATTAAGTAAACTAACACCTTTACTAATAAGAGGATTTTATTCCAAGATCCTGTCTCTCCATTTACAAATCGATTAGCTGGGACTGCTGATCCCAGAATATAATAGGTCACTAAAAAAGGACTTCAAGTTCATGAGGGCCAATTTATATTCAGCCACTCAATCCATTTTGGAAAGGAGAAAACGTCTGATCATTAAGTATTACCAAAGACACTAATCTGGTTAAAAATCCAATTGGAAAGGACCACACTATTAGCAGAGGGGTGGTCTTCAGTATGCCGGCGGTTGGGCTCCCAGCGACCAGCATACCGGCGCCGGGAGCCCGACAGCCGGCATACCGATACTTATTCTCCCTCGTGGGGGTCCACGACCCCCCTGGAGGGAGAATAAAATAGTGTGGCGCGCGTAGCGCGGCGAGCGCAGCGAGCCCGCAAGGGGCTAATTTGCGCTCGCCACACTGTCGGTAAGCCGGCGGTCGGGCTCCCGGCGCCGGTATGCTGGTCGCCGGGAGCCCGACCGCCGGCATATCGTAGTGAACCCTTAGCAGAGAGTTCACTAATACGGACTCATTGTGTAATACACCCCTGATGAAATCATAGATGACGAAATGCGATGGGTGATATAGTGTCTGGACTCAAAGTGAAAGACAAGAGCTGCTTTCAAATATTTAGAAATTTAAGTGTACCTATGTATTAGTACAAATTATTGTTCTATTGCCATAAGATCTTAATATTTTAAGATATTTTAAGGAAGTGTTTTAATAAATTTATACACATTTTGAAGAGTAAGCAATGTGGTTGTATTCAATGTATAATCTGTTGTAATAAATCGACCAATCTCTGTATCACATATACATGTTTAGTGTTAATATGTACAAATCTATACAATAGGCGCCCCTAATGATACAATATCCCTATATCTATCTAGATGGCCCTTTCAGGCAGAGGACCAATCTGTGGGGTTGCTGCCGTCTATAATAAATAATAAGAACAATCTGGATACAGTAATTGTAATCAAACCAAACAGTAACACCATTAGAGGTGTTCAAGCGCAGCACCAGTTACCAAACATTATATATATATATATATATATATATATATTTATACAGATGCAAGTTACATATGCTTTGTTGAAGCAAAATAACTGAAGTCACTGTTTAACCCTAGAAAAATCAGCAGACACCCCAGATGCTGCTGCCGCCGCACCTCCTCCTCCTGAAGTCCCAGAAGCCCCTGCACCGACGAGTTCTGAGGCACCTACCCCAGTTGTAGAGGAGAAGAAAGATGAAGCACCAGCTGCCGGTAAATAAAACACATGGAACTACTGATTTCACTCAACGTAACCCTCTTATTATTACACCACCAGCCTTTTCCTCAACCTCTTAATTTTCATAAACGACATTTACGGTACATTACCTTTTAAAATAAATTGACTTTACTTATTCAATACATCAATTATCTGTGGTAAATTTTTCCCAAGGAAAAAAAAAAAAAGTCAAGATTTTTTGCCCAATTTTATTTTTGGGGGCAATTCAAGTAATGGCCATTTTTTTCTGGAAAAATTTACCTGTTTCTGTGTGAACAACTCAGGATCTGGGATAAGTTCTTAGATGCAGGTGTTTTTGCAATCACGGGCACAAAAAAATGGCACTTAGTTATCACAGATTTTGTTTCTCCTGCCCCTGGGCAGGTGCAACAAAATCCCTGATAATGCCGGCTGTTGGCATCAATTGAATTACCCCTCTGGGATCAATCAGCTGTGGTAGTTTACCACAGCTGATTGAATACCCCTGAGTGTTACTCTCAGCACCGAAGCATACCTGTGCTTGTACAGACTACCCACATATCTCCTTAGGCCAAAGATTGAAAGACACTTCTGTTGGGCTAATCCCATATTTATTTTTCAAATTTTAGCTACATCTTCTGTTTTTTTCATTGGAAGATAGCAAGGAAGGGTTAAATACTATATAGGAGATCTATAGAGGGTAGTCGATTTGTCAGGTGACAGAAGCTGAAATGTACCTTTAATACACTTAAAGGGGGGGGGAATTCAATTGTTTGAAAAGTCGGTTGAGTGTCTGTTTTTTCCTATTAGATAGGAAAAAACGGACACCCAACTGACTTTTCAATCAATTGAATACCGCCCAGTGTGTCAAACAATGACTAGCTGAAGGGATATGTATCAAGCCAGAGAGAAATAAAGTTGAGAAGTTGCCCAAAGCAACCAATGTATTTCCAACTGTCATTTATCTAGCACAGTGTTTGAAATGACAGATTAGATGTATTTGGCAACTTCTGCATTTTAACTCTCTCCAAAGCTTGATACATCTCCCCTTAAATAAGACAAGACAAAATTGTAATGTGTGATCTAAAGTGTTCTCCTAGATCTGAATATATAACCCTGCTGGCTGAATCTAGGCAGTAATCAGCTGAACCTCATTGTCTCAATAGTTGTTTTCTCTCTGTACTGTGTCTATGATTAGGTATTAGAGAAAATATAAGCGTAATATATTCCGAGCTGTATTAGATATGAATTGGGGTCTTGTGCCAGTTTCTATTGCAGTAGAGATTATGTTTCCATTTTGTGTACAACTTTACAGCTCCTATCCTTGAAACAGAGGCTGCTAAGAATGACATTGGGCTGTTCTTGGAGAGACCGGTAGATGGAGAGATCACTGTTGGTTAGTGTTGCAGCATTTCATTGGATTAATCACAAAAAATGTATGTCCCATGACTCACACATGACTTATACCTGATCTCCTGTACGATCATTTCAAACTATAGGCGAAAACATCAAATTTACGGCAAGGGTGAATGGCACCAACTTGATGAAGAAGCCCGTGGCGAAATGGTTTAAAGGCAAATGGATGGACTTGTCTAGCAAAGTGGGCAAACATCTGCAGATCTCTGAGACCTATGATCGCAACACTAAGGTAATGGGTCCAACACTGGGCAGAACAAGTGCACAGGAGGGATCTAGAACTTCCATGAGTCGCTTGTCCCAGTATAAGCTCTCACAACTACCTCTATGTCTGTCTATTATTACCACGTTTGTTCTATCACTGTTTCCAATTGTAAAGCGCAACGGAATATGGGTGGTCATTCCGAGTTGTTTGCTCGCTGCCGGTTTTCGCAGTGCAGCGATCAAGTGTACAAAACGGCAAAAATACACATGCGCATGGTACGTAGCACGCATGCGCTAAGTACTTTCACACAAAACTTTGTAGATTTACACAAGCTCGAGCGACGTTTTTTCATCGCCCGAGTGATCGTAGTGAGATTGACAGGAAGTGGGTGTTTCTGGGCGGAAACTGGCCGTTTTCAGGGAGTGTGCTAAAAAATGCAGGCGTGCCAGGTAAAAACGCAGGAGTGGCTGGAGAAACGGGGGAGTGGCTGGCCGAACGCAGGGCGTGTGTGTGACGTCAAACCAGGAACTAAACGGACTGAGGTGATCGCAGTCTAGGAGTAGGTCTGGAGCTACTCAGAAACTGCAAGGAATTATTTAGTAGCAGTTCTGCTAATCTTTCGTTCACTATTCTGCTAAGATAAGATACACTCCCAGAGGGCGACGGCCTAGCGTGTGCAATGCTGCTAAAAGCAGCTAGCGAGCAAACATCTCGGAATGACCACCATGGTGCGCTATATAAGAAACTGTTCATTAAATAATAATAATAATAATAATAACTGAAATTAATATCTGATTGGTATAAACGGAGGACTGCACATGGGATCTTGTGTGACCTGTTTTGATGATGACTCCAGATAATGTTATTACAAGCTACAAAACATACATACTTATTTTTGCATTGTCTGCAAATGTCCACGCTGTTACATGTTTTCGTGTTACATTACATATATGTTTCCTAGATGCAGGGCCGAACTACCCATCTGGCACTTCTGGCAAATACCAGAAGGGCCGATGGGCTGGTGGGACGGTCCTGTCACACAGAGACTGGTCTGGCCAGTCCCCCACCCCCCTGCCTGTCTCCATGTAAATGGAGGTGTGCCGCGAGTCCATGCCCCCTGACTCGCAGCACGCCCCCGCCCATCTCCATGGAAATTGGGCACGCCCCCGTTGGTAGTGTCCGCGTGCCTCCTTTTGTGGTGCGCGCACCCCTGTCATGTGCACGCGCATGTCAGGGACGATTTCAGCCCCCAGTCCGTACCTGCCTAGATGACTAAGAGACCATCAATGCTAATTTCTGTCGACTGTAATTATCGAATGTTTTTAGAATGGGGTAGTGTGCCTTGTGTATTTGGATCTCACTAACTTGCTAAAAGCATTTGTATACATATTACTATATCTTACTGCTAAAGCAGAGGTTCCCAAACGTTGTCCTCAAGGCACCCCAACAGTCCAGGTTTTAGGTATATCCATGTCTCAGCACAGATGGTTAAATCAAATTGACTTAGGTGCTAATTAAGTCTCCTGTGGCCAAGCATGGATACATTTAAAACCTGGACCGCTGGGGTGCCTTGAGGACTGTGCTTCGGAACCTCTGTACTAAAGTATAGTAGGGATATGGTCATTAGGTCGACAATTATTGGTCGACATGCATTAGGTTGACATGGTCACTGGGTAGACATGGTCACTAGGTCAACATGTATTAGGTCAACATGGAAAAGGTCGACATGTGTTTTTCACTTTTTTAAACTTTTTCATACTTTTCAATCCACGTGGACTACGTTTGGGAATAGAAACCTGTGCTGAGTGCAGCGGCAGCAGAGCGAGGCACCTTGCATGAAGCATGGCGAGGGGACACGGTGCACTAATTACGGTTACCTGTCACTTTACAAAGAAAACAACACCATAAAAAGTTTTTAAAAACTCATGTCGACCTTGTTCACGTCGACCTAATGACTGTGTCGACCTATTTCAGGTGTCGACCTAGTCACTGTCGACCAATAGAGATCGACCTAATGACTGTCGACCAAGTGTGGTCGACCTAAAGAACCATACCCGAATAGTGCATGTAATGGACACAAATGGATATGGCACTTCTGCTAACCAGGGCCAGCATTAGATATAGCAGTGCTTGGTACTAGGAAGCGTGGGCAAGTGTGTAGGGGCATGGCCGCACCTGTTGTGATTACTGGTCCCTCATTATATGCTGTGCCACTAGTTGGAGGGGGTGTGGTCATTTATCCTGCAGCAACGGTTGCACCACCTTAGCGGCTTGGGCCCTCAGACAGGCCTGGGCCTGGGTACTATGCACTAACACATAGACCTAAACCAATCACAGCTCTCTTCACCTCCAGACACAACTCCTAACACAAGCAACAACATGCTCACATCAGTCAACCTAGATTGCCACCTATAGTCTTCTCCACTCTCCCCCTGAGCTGACCTCCCTGGTCCCAACCTGCCACATTTCCTCCTTCAGTACCATAACTCCCAACTTATGTGGAGTAGAGTGGAAGTCAGGACAAAAGTGTGCTGTAGGCGTGCATCTGAAATCAGGTGGCATGACTTAGCAGTAAGGAGGCGTGGCCTTACGGGGAATGTCGTACCCTTGAGCCACAACCCCGTCTTGATCATGTTGGGGTATGTCCAGCACTCTGGGAGCTGCTGACAGCTCCCAGCCTCTCCCATGTGCGCGTCATCCATTCTCCACTGCTCTGCAGCGGTGTCCTTCCCAAACACCCCCCACCAGCAGACAAGTTATTGGGTTATTGCACGCGAACACACATCAGTCCGGGATTTTGCTCAGTGGAAAACCTCCAGTTAGCAGGGTAGCCGATCCTGGTAAATGGCAAGATTTCACCCTGCAAGGACGCAAGTGAGCTGCAGTGTAAATAGGTAACCTGAGTTGTACATCCCAGGACCCATTAACAACATGGGGAGAGACACTTTCCCAGTGCAAGGAGATGATGTCATCTCGAGCTCCAGCACTGCACCCGTGCCATGTGCAGTGTGAACGGCGCCATTCTGGGAATAACCCAGATCTGTTCCATGGTGCAAAGGGGAACTGTGTTCTATATCCCGGTTGAGACTTAGGTGGAAAAGGGGTATAAGTGGGGCATTACGAAGGGAGATATCAGTTCCTGTCAATGGGCTTTGCAGAAAAGTGGCTGCTGATTTCTGACAATGGGCTGTGTGCATTGGCGTTTCTATAATGGGTGCAGTGTGCAATGCACACGGGCCCCTGAGTCCAGGGGGGGGGGGGGGGGGGGCACACCGCACACACGGCACCCATTTCTCCTATACTTACCTTTCCGGAGTCCATCGCTGACTGTGTGTGGGCCCCCTCCTCTCCCGTAGCCGTCGCGCCGCTGCTAGCGCACTAACCACTAGATCCACTGGCACAGTGCCAGAGTCTACAGCGCATGCGCAGGACTCCGAAAAAATGGCGCAGCGGTCATTTTCCAGAGTCCTGCGCATGCACTGTAGACTCTGGCACTGTGCCAGAGTCTACAGCGCTCAGGGCGCTAGCAGCGGTGCGACGGCTACGGGAGAGGAGGGGGCCCACACACGGAGTCTGCACACAGGTCCCCTCCTCTCTAGAGACGCCCCTGGCTGTGTGTAATGTGTATGTAAATGTAATGTGTGCTTTGCAATGAACACTATGCAACGTGTCAGGCAATGTGCTTTCTTCAGTGTGGATGATGGGAATACCTGACAATTTTATGTATTAACATTGACATAAAGGTGGCATTATATATTCCATTAGGCTTTATTGGGCATTCTACAATGCACTGAAACTGTGAGAGGCAAACCATGAAATTCAGCTGCTGCAGTCAGACCCTTGAAGCCGTCAACTGTACCTTTACCGCACGTCCCTGCACTGTACGATATGACGTTGTATGAAGACAAGATGCTTAGGATGTAACACATTTTCAGTGGTTTACAAAATGTTATAAAAAACATATTATACCCAATCCTCACCAGATGGATAGACTATAATTGCTGATACATTGTTATGGTATGGTTCCAGACTGCTGAGAGAGCAGCAAAACTTCAAAAAAAGGTGTGTACCTGCCTCCAGGTGTACCGATACAGTACATGCAGGGTGGTACGTAGATGGCTTTCTGAATCCTCTATGTGTCACAGATCTAAGAAGCATGCAATTAATGGTACTCTAATCTAATTTTCCATTTATCTAATACAACATGAATGGGTCTCCAGTTAGTGTTGGGTATGAGTGTCGTCAAAAGTCCTCACATGGGGTAGCTTTGAGAATGGAGGAACCTGGGGGCCAGTGGGGTTACAGGGATACCAGTAACATGACACATGTCAGTTAATAATATGTTGGAGAGAGCGCTCCTATATAGATTATTATTCCTTATAGATTATTATTCCTGGTCATATCTTTACTCAAATAAATAGTGATCCATCTCAGTGGCCCAGATTTATTAAGGCTTGGTGAGTGATAAATTACACGGTGATAAAGTATCAGTCAATCAGCCCCTAACTGTCATGTTAGAGGTTAGGAACTGATTGGTTGAGACTTTGTCACCATGCAATTTATCACTCGCCAAGGCTTGATAAATCTGGCCCCAAGACTGTTGCGGAGTGATAATTCAATTAGTGCCCACTTGATGATGCAAATGACATCATCAGGTCACACCCAGCTCTTTTCCTACCTTCATCTCCCAGAGTAAAGGCAGGTAAGTGTTATTGCACATTGGTACGAGTTATTTAAAAAACTCTCTCACTCTCTCTCTCTCTCTCTCTCTCGCTGATGTTCTACTCCTCCTTTAGATTTACACTTTCGAGATCCACATTATTAAGGCCAAGACCACCTATGCAGGAGGCTACCGCTGTGAGGTGTCCAGTAAAGACAAATTTGACAGCTGCAATTTCAACTTGAATGTTCAAGGTACTGTGAGACAACAAACTGTGGAAATCAGACGTGTGGGTGTTGATCCAATTAGGTGTGACAGGGACGAGTTGCTGTTAGAGTGGTGTAGAAATGGCGGCAATCTCACTGCAACTTGTCGTCCGTCCGTCACCCCCTCCCCACCTGGTGGCCCAAAGTAGCTCCGTGCTAACAGATTTTTGTATGCAGCCATATGGTGCTGAAATGAAAAATCAACCAGTCCAGAGGTATCATAGGTGCATCATATAACCGCACTTAACGGTGCCACGGGGGGACTCATGGCTAATAGGATCTATGACATGGTCTATGTACAAGAACTGCTGCTATTTACTAATGTTTAAAATAAAAGTAACACAAACTAGTTTTATGTTGGGGGGAATTATCCCAGGTAATTAGTTAGTGCAGCTGTAACGATTTGAACGTGTACATGGAATATATTGAATGTAGATGTGTCCTCATACATCTAGCCTCAATACACCACTCAGCAGGAGATGCCTGGCGTGAGTGAGCTGACAGGCCCCGTGCAACTCCGCTAGTGTTGTGCATCTTTTTTGCCAAAAATGCATCTTAGTCGCAACGTCATGTGATTGGGATGCATCAGGAGACTGTGCTGCTTTATGTGATATATGACACCTGTATATTGCGTGTGACTGACTCTGTATATGGAGCAGAACAGCACTTGTATTGGACAAAAGCTGCGGCTGCTACATTGTAGCACTTTGTGTACAGACTCAAAGACTTAATCGCACACAAATTTGCAAGTGTCACATATCAAATGAATCAGCACAGTCTACTAAAGCATCCTAGTTGCAAAAAAAACACATAAGACGTTAGCAGAATCTCACGGTACCTACCGTGCCAAGAGGGGCTGTTTGGCGTGACCGCAGCACAGATGTATGTGAGGACTCATCTGTACAACGTAAAGGACTCATGTAAAGGACTCATCTGTACAACAAATTAATGCCAGGCTTGTCCTGCTTGAGCAGATATCTCTAGAATATCTCAAAGAATACCAGGACACCCTGACCCTCTACGTACCTAAGATGTAAGAAGATTTTCTTTAATTGGACTTTAATCCCATGTGTCCTAATGGATGTATTATTCAACATTGATGAGTCTCCAGACAGTGTTTTATACAGCATGTTTTGTATAAGTCATGTGGCATCCAAAGTCCTCACACATGGTGGATCTGAGAATGGTGGAACCTGTGGTCCCAATTAAGTGATTGGGACCCCAGGAACAGGGGGTTGCAGTTAAAATGCCAGCTGTCGGGATCCCGGTGGTTTAGGATACCGACAGCTGACAATGCCTACAGCATAGAATCCCGGCGCACCAGGGCTGTTCCCACATGTAGGTGTCCACGACACCCATAGAGCGTGAATAGATCCTGGGTGAGCACAGCGAGCCCGCAAGGGGACTCTCAGTACTCGCCCCGCTGCCGGCATTCTGGTGGGCAAGTTGCCACTGTGGGGATATTGACAGCCGCCATCCTGTCCGCCGGTAAAACATGTAATCCGGAACAGGACACATGTCAGTTATTACATGTTGGAGAGAACACTCATTTATAGATTATTACTCCTTGTGATTTATTAAAATAAGAGGTGTTTTAGTGTAATCTCTTTTACTGAGTTCTCCTTTCCTCTTTTGTAGAAGCCGCTAATGCTGGAGATGTAGATATCCGCTCAGCATTCAAACGCACGTAAGTATCCGTCTAAAGCAAGTTCTCTTGTAATGGTCTTCTGCAAGGTAGAAATTAAGGCGTCTTCTGAAGCTTTAATGTAGTAATTAGGTATCATTTAAGTGGATTGATCAAATGAATGGCTGCAATAAAGGAATTCACTAGGGGAATTCAAGCGATGATCTAATTGTTTTCTCAGACAAATATTTTTATTAATATTATTTTTATTATTATCATCATCCTTTATTTATACGGTGCCACAAGGGATCCGCAGCGCAAGAAAAAGCACTTACAGTTTGTTTGTTAAACAGATTTTTCCAATAGTGGGACATGAGCCCCAAATTATTTGTTGTTTCAACGTTTTCAGAAGTCTCAGCTTTGCTAATTCACATACAGAAGTTAACGTAGAAAGTAAATTTTTATAAACCACCAGATAATATTAGGATTTTCTTTCTGCTCCCTTGTGGGGGAGAAGTAATATTTAAATTATCAGCTTACCTGCAGAAAAGTAGATGCATTAAAACATATATAAAAGCTTCTAATTTCTACCACATAGTAGCAGAAAAATAGAAAGAAATCATCTGCAAATGATCCGGCATCTTTTGCGTGACACGGAAAAACAAAAATTAAGTGGACGTTTTAATGTCTAGAACAGTGGTTCTCAAACTCGGTCCTCAGTACCCCACACAGTGCATGTTTTGCAGGTAACCCAGCAAGTGCACAGGTGTATTAATTACTCACTGAAACATTTTAAAAAGGTCCACAGGTGGAGCTAATTATTTCACTTGTGATTCTGTGAGGAGACCTGAAAAACATGCACCGTGTGGGGTCCAGAGGACCAAGTTTGAGAACCTGTGGTCTGGTTCTCAAACTCGGTCCTCAGGAACCCACACAGGTCCCGTTTTGCAGGTCACCCAGCAGGTGCACACATTACTCACTGACACATTTTAAAACATCCACAGGTGGAGCTCATTATCTCACTTGTGATTCTGTGAGGAGACCTGGAAAACATGCACTGTGTGGGGTCCTGAGGTCCAAGTTTGAGAACCTGTGGTCTAGCACAAATAGTGTGACTTTGGCACAAGAGAGTCAAGTATTACTTCTTTCAATTTAAAAATCCACAGAAAAGTTGTTCAAACAATATTATGAAAGATATTTTAAAAAAAATGTTATTTATTATTGGAGAATGTGGGGGAGATGTATTAAACCTTCTGAAGGGGACAGGAGGAGAAGTTCCCTATCAGCTTATATCTTTCATTTCATAGAATGTACTTGAGGAATGATAACTGAAAGCTGATGGTTGCTAAGACCTCCTTCTTCACTCCTCATTACAAGGTTTGATACATATCCATGTACATGTTTTGTGAAAACAGTATTTTGGATTCAACTGGGACAATACACTATGAAAAATACAATTGCTTTTTTGTAACTATGAAATAGTGAACATGTGTGCCTCTAAAACTTGTCTAAAACATGCAGGAGCATAGTAGGACCATCAAGAAGAAGGATATCCATTGCCAGGTAGATAACCTTTGCTCCAGCAAATTATCTGAAACATTCCAATGACCGCCTTCCTAGACTGACATTGATGAAATCCGCTGTTATATTAAAACTGGGATACTTGCTTAGAGAAACGTTATTCCAAGGCTTCTTTGTGGCATTGACTCGGCAATAAGGATTGTTTCCAGTCTGACATGACCACTCAACCTAAAGAACAGGTTGTAGTATGTAAAAAAGCTACTGATACCATTCCCAAATAAATATATATATATATATATATATATATAGATAGGAATTAGTGAATACAAGCGCCCAAGAGTGTGGTTTGTATCAAGGTGGATGAAGGTGACAAGGAAGGGTATGGTAAAAACTGGTTTAGACCACTTATCTGATAACCAGAGAAGCTTTGCTCAAGCGGTACTTCTTTGTCGCTTAATACATGTGAATAAAGCAAAAGAAAGCAAACATAGTGTGTACCGGTTAAAATTTCTAATCGTATCACTGCAAAAATTCCATAGGCTCAATTAGGGAACCAGTATATTCCCAGAACACAATCAATGTATAGCCTGAGCAGTGTATATATAAAAAGATACAAATATTTAATACACGTAATGACATAAAAATACATAAAAATACATAAAAGTACATAAATAGCTGTATAGCATGCGTACAGAATAAGAAATTATATCAAGCTTATCTGTCCATAAATATCTGGAAAACATGCGTACAGAGTTCAAAATGTATATGGCTTATCTGTCCATAAGAGGAGATGTCCGCAGGTAGTCCCAACGCGTTTCGTCCGTCAGCAACAGGACTTCATCAAGTCATATATACACTGCTCAGGCTATACATTGATTGTATTCTGGGTATATGCTGGTTCCCTAATTGAGCCTATGGAATTTTTGCAGTGATACGATTAGAAATTTTAAACGGTACACACTATGTTTGCTTTCTTTTGCTTTATTCACATGTATTAAGCGACAAAGAAGTACCGCTTGAGCAAAGCTTCTCTGGTTATCAGATAAGTGGTCTAAACCAGTTTTTACCATACCCTTCCTTGTCACCTTCATCCACCTTGATATACAAACCACACTCTTGGGCGCTTGCATTCACTAATTCCTATAATTAATTATATGTGCATGCCAAGCACATGTGTATGTACTATAAGCAGCCGCTCATATAACATATTGAGAAGTGTTATTTATCTGCTTGTTAAGGGTTACTTATACTTATGGTATAGATATCACAAAACTGCACCTAAGTGCCGTAGTCTTCATTTCTATATATATATATCTATATATATCTATATATATCTATATATATATATATATATATATATATATATATATATATCACTAAGCAGGCATACCTTAATTGGTAGTAGGCAGACTATGTTATATTTACATTTGTTATGGATTTAAGTGCAAGCTCTTTTCATTGCTAGTAGCTGGATAAAGAAAGCAATTCAATTATGAGTGATGTGTTTCTAAAATGCACTGATATATCTGGCTGCTAATTTAATATGGTAGCCAATCTTCACTTCCTGTGTACTTCTATAGTGGGGGTGGCCATCGACCATCGATTATTCAAAAGCATTGATGGTTTATGGTCAATGTTGAATACTTTTACCATTGATGAGGGAGAACCAGATGAGATGATTTCCTGCCATCGATAGTATAGAACCACCCCCCTCCCCCCTAGGGGTGCAGAGACAGAGACAGAGAGCATACCTCCGCCCCCTGACTCCCATGAAGCCCTGGCTTTTGATTGGCCCTCGGGCCAGTCACTGGAAGTACAGGTATGACCATTGGGTTGTGTAACTATCGATGGTCATCGAGTGAATAGTATACAACCATTGATAGACACATGCAATTTGTTTGACACATGCACTATAAGGTGCATATGAAAATAATGAAGATAATGGTTATAGAATTCCATTGCACAGCTGTTCTGGTGGCACTCTGTGCATTTTGCACAGAAGTGAATTGCCGCAGAGAGTCTATCTACTGTGTTCTATGATTTCAATGTGTAATTAGAGGCACAAAAAAGAAAAATATCTTCCATAACTATCACTTATATGTCTTATTAACCTTTCTGAAAAGTTATTCGTAGCTGTTCTATATTGGGGTACTTATCTTTTAGGTTTAGTGGTCCTTCATGTTGAGAGCTTAATAATTTTAAGCTGTTTTAATGAGATATTAAACATGCCAGAATCTACCAACCAGTTACCTAGGTAATTACAAATGTCACTGTGTATGAACTCGAAATGATAGTGTATCTGGATCTTTCATTGGTCCATCAGGATTGGCATAATAAGCAGCAACCCGATTCGCCTGGGAGTCAAATGACCTCATCTTTCCAATTTGGTCATATAAGTGTGATCACATTGGACATAAATCTGACCTCTTGATCCTAATGTTGAGTGCCCTAATATGCCAAGCATGGAATTTGTTTTAGTAATTAATTTAAGACTATGGGTGTTATGTAATAGGTTCCAAGATTAGGGAACGGATGCGATTTCAGCGACTGTGTCTCTAAATTTAAGGGGGCAATCAGTTATGAGGCAAAACAAGCCTTAACTGAGTTCCGCTTTAAGTTTAGCTCGGAACTCACTGAAATCACATCTGTTCCATAATACTTTATGAATTAAATCTTATAAAAAAATGTCATACAATAGGCTCAGTTCACGTCTGCTATTTGCGAGCTTTAATAATGGACCTGCGTCAGGATCACTAGAAATAGTACCTGATCGGTGGATTACTGGCGCAACAGCTGTGAAAAGTTGTTCTTCACTCAATTATATTGTCATTGAAAAGCTGCTTAGTCATCCTAGAGGGTGTGATACAAGATACCAGCGTTTGGCATCCCGATGTTCAGCATCCTGACAGGGGTCAGGTAAGTATACTCCCCCTCCCCCCACAACAGTAACCCTCCCTGCAGCCTAAACCTAACCCTCCCTTCCCCGCAGCCTAACCCCAACCCTAACCGTAACCCCCCTCCCCTCAGCCTATCACTCCCTCACAGCCTAACACTGACCCCGCAGCCTAAACCTAACCTACCCCCAATATTCCTCCTCCCCCTCCGCAGCCTAAACCTAACCCTCCCTTCCCCGCAGCCTAACCCCAACCCTAACCGTAACCCCCTCCCCTCAGCCTATCCCTCCCTCCCTCACAGCCTAACAATAACCTTGCAGTCTAAACCTAACCTGCCCCCAATATTCCCCCCCCCCCTCCCCCTCCCTCGGCCTAAACCTAGTGGTCCCTGGCATACTTACGGTCAGGATGTTGGCTGCCAGGATTTTGAGCGCCGGCACCCAGACTGCTGACATCCTGACCCCATCCCATACTCGGAGCCTGGCTAATGCTAGATGTTGTTAGCAACTGTAGCCTATACAGTGTGCTACACAAATGGTAAGTAACCCTTTCACAAGCGCAGTCCGATGTCCAAGCATGAACATTTAGCAAACCTGACCTGAACACAGTAGTAAAGTAATAACACTATAAATTCGTCCTCATACATCCAGCCTCAATACGCCATGTAGTGCCAGATGAATGGCGTGAGTGAGCTGCGTCTGTTTTTTTTAGGGATTCTTGTCAGGACAAATGTGTTTTGGAGATTTCTCTTACCAGACAGTGTAAGAAGCCCCTAGTTACTGTATACAGGAAGTCTGGATTAGCGTTTGTGAAAATATTAGCAAGATCCAACTGTTCAAATTAGTATAAGAGCGAAGTAATGTCAGTAAGGAGGAGCGTTTTTCATTGTCATTGGGATGATTGCTGAGCAAATAAACATCCAGAATTCTGTGTATGTTGTCGCGGAAGATGCAATTTTTCCTTTGACTTTCAATACAACTCAATTCTGGGATTTTGATTGATAGACTATGTGTTCCATTCACACACTCAGCACTGTTATTCATACTAGTAATATTGCACTTGTCACATGATACCTGCACCCCGGTCATAAAACTCCACTTCTCCCAGCATGCCTTCTGCCCCCCATGCACGCATCTCATTGCACCAGATTTACTGCACTTTCAGTCAGGAAGCTTGTGTTACACGTGTCACTAACAGATTAATGTTTCTCTTGAAGGACTAGGAACACTACAGCGTGTAATGTCTATATATTGCCATATGCTATGTCTGCTCCTTGCAACACAAGCACATTTTACACTTATATGATGTCACTTTGTCTACTGTTTTATTAGTATATAATCATTTACTTTATTTCTTCTGCTTTTGTTACAGTATAGAAGCAGCTTTCAGTGATTATTATTTCTGTATGCTATATGTTGTATGCTCATGTCCGAATTTAGGTGCTATTTTCCGAGTCTCAGGGGTATATTTACTAATGTTCCATTTTGGGTGTTTACATTCGATTTTGCAATGTAGACAGGGTTGGACTGGCCCACCGGGGCACATGGGGAAACCCCCTCCTCCTCCAGGGATCAGGTTCCAGACTATGTTCCTGAATGATACATTATATATACAGTATGTTACCTTATACTGCACAGGACTACGGTTTATTATCTACAGGGCATTGCAGTTATCAATCTGCTACACTACCATGTATGTACTAACAGTATTTACTAAATATATTTATCAAAGGGCCCAGACCACGCATTCTCTAATGGTTAGAAAAACCAATGTGGCTGCTGGCCACACCCCCTTTGGAGACTGGCCACACCCCTACCACTGTGTTACTCCTGCATGCGGAGATTTATGAAAGGCAAATTTTAATGTAAAATAAAATATAAACAAAGTCCCAAAATAGAATATAAACAAAACCCTATTCAAAGTTAAATATCGGTACTTTTACATAGACTAATATAGTATTCCCTGATTTACTAACATTTGATTTAAAAATCAAACACAAATCGAACACAAAATCGACAAAGAAATCCCCATAATAATATTAATAATAGATTTAGAGCAGACAGGTGACTGTAGCTTCTAAACAACATTCTGTTCCCTAAACCTTCATTATGATGCCTATAAAAGTAGAGATGATGGACGTATGCGCCAAAGTCTAATAGTGATGCCGCTCGCAGCGCTTACCTTTGCGCAGAGCGAGTGACAGCGTCATCTCCCATCACTGCTCCATTTTTTCTAAAGTTTAAAAAGTGTCAGACAGGAAACTCATTCATGGGACACACTGTTTGCCTCTCTCCTACCAATCACTGCCTTGTCCACCCCTTCTTTCCAGTGGTGACGGAGCGGATGAAGCTGGAGAACTGGACTTCAGTGCTCTTCTCAGGAAAAGGTGAGAGTAATGTAGCAATATATCCACCTCTAAGATCAGTTCCCTGTATACACACTCCATACTTACAGTCATTCTTACACAACTATATATATACATGCTGATATGGCTGATACATTACTGTACATTATTACTCTGTAAGCTACTCCTCTCACACAGTTATTACACATGTACATTGTTTCATATCATCAGTATGTCATGAATCATTCTGGCACTGTTCTGTATCTCCCTCATAAAGCATTGCTACACTGGGCATATCCCAAGCAAATCGTACTCCTGTTATTCCATATCTTCCTCATGACTCCTGGGTACTCTGTGCAGGGCCTTAACTAGGGGTGGGCAAGTGTTGCTACTTCCCATAAGTTGTTTGAAGCTTAGTGCAAACCAAATAGGAATGCAACTGGGCCAAAATATGAATTGCATAATTGTATAATTAATATTTATTTATCACCAACAAATAAATCACTAATGTAGTGAGAGCAAAGGGAGGGGGATATAAAAATGCAAAAGTTCCATTTTGTGATGTCACATGGCAAGTTTGGTGCAAAACACACCCATGCTCCGTGCAGGCTAGGCACAGTGTATGCACCCAATATGCAACATATACACCCACATGCATTGTGTGTAACCAATCGCATACCTCACAACCATCCTGACTGCAGTGTTATGGGATCAGTCCTGCAGTCATTTAAGAGATAAATGAGTTTACAACAAGCAGTAAACATGTTTAAATGAATGAAGAGGCAGTCCTAAAGTAGTAGTACTGGAGACTGGTCTACTTTATATAGGGATTTTTGGGTCTATTTCCACCGTGCCTGACCTGCTGTCTCACAGTAGTGGGAGCACATTGTGTTTCTTCTAGGGGCAGTTCCACAAGCTGTCATGTGACTGCACCTCTGAATGGGCTATTCAGACTATTCAGCGTATTGGGGACTTTGGATGTTTTGCACTTTTGTAATCGCCCTTTATTGAGAGCTAGACAATGTACTGATGTCCCCTATCCTTAAGTCTTGCTATCTGACATATCACACCACTTTTCGGAAACCCATATTTTTTATCATGATGGCACAACACTGCAGGTGGTACTAATGATGTGATCTTTGCAACATCTGATGTTAAAAGACAGATTCTTGATATGAGTGTGTTCATTATCATCGTTATGTCTTTATTCCCTTCTGTTCCGAATCCCTACCAGAACTGTATGCTCTCTAAATGTTTGCTTTCTCTTCCCAATATACTGTATACTGTATATATAAATATAGCTTTATATACTTTCCTTGCCTCGCTCAATGTATTTCATTTCATCCAGCTCTCTTGCAATGCTTGCTGCCTCTCAATTTGCTGGTCTCTTGCAATGCTTGCTACGCTAAGTCGCTAAATTCTATTTCATCCAATTAGTTTGCAATAGTTGCTGCATTCCACTGTAGTGATTGCTGCAAACATTTCATCCACTTTGCTTGCAATGCTTGCTTCACCAATGTCACCTTGCTTTCTTGCAATGCTTGCTGCATCTCTCTCACCCTGCTCTCTAGCAATGCTTGCTGGACTCCTCTCACCCTGCGCACTTGAAATGCTTGCGGCATCTCTCTCACCCTGCTCTCTAGCAATGCTTGCTGGACTCCTCTCACCCTGCGCACTTGCAATGCTTGCTGCATCTCTCTCACCCTGCTCTCTAGCAATGCTTGCTGGACTCCTCTCACCCTGCGCACTTGAAATGCTTGCTGCATCCCTCTCTCTCACCCTGCACTCTTGCAATGCTTGCTGGGCTCCTCTACCATTCTCTCTTGCAATGCTTCCTGCACTCCTCACCCTGTGCTCTTGCAATTTTTGCTGCACTCCTCTCACCCTGCTCTCTCGCAGTGCTTCCTGCACTCCTCTCACCCTGCGCTCTATCAATGCTGCTGTTCTCTCACCCTGTTCTCTTGCAATGCATGATACATTCTTCTCACCATTCTCTCTTGGAATACTTGATGCACCCATCTTACCCTGCCCTCTTCCATTGCGTGCTGCACTCCTTTCACGCTGCTCTTTTGCAAAGCTTGCTGCACAACCACTCCTCTCACCCTCTGCTTTTGCAATGCTGGCTGCACTCCTCTCACCTTGCGCTCTTGCAATGCTTGCAGCACTGCTCTCATGCTGCCCTCTCTTGCAAAGCCTGATGCATCCCTCACACCCTGCTCTCTTGCAATGCTAACTGCACCCATCTCACCCTGCTCTCTTGCAGTGCTTGCTGCACTCCTCTAACCCTGCACTCTAGCAAAGCTTGCAGCATTCCTTCACCCTACGCTCATGCACAGCCTGCTGCATTCTTAAAATGACACAATGTTTACTGCACCTCTTTAATATCTACAGTATAATTGTTTGCCCTTTCTGTTCGCTATCACACTTTAAATCAACTTACACTTGCATCTCTTTCTTTTTGTAATTATCTTCTTATTTTCCTCTGTCCTTCATGATACGTATAGAGAGTAAGTTCTCCGTCATATGCATGCTGTATGCATGATAGAGCTTTACTGACGCTTTAGACAAACTGACTATGCCAGTGGCTCTGACTGATGTCTGGAGGCCTGTAATATGCATTTAATAATGCTTAGCGAATGTCGCCACTCGTATTTTGATGCTGCAGTTCAGTTCTTACTCGTGAGTCATTGTCATTGGTTCTGCTAATCATTTATATATATAGATAGTGAGCCAGTGGTGCCACTGCTCAGTTGTATGATCAATGTCCATAAAACAGAGAAACTATGGAAAACCACATAAGGCAGCTGTCTTGGAGGGACTGGCACCTCTCTCTGTGGAAGTGGCAGCTGACAACCAATGAGTAATAGGATAGTGTGCATCACAGTCTGGAGAAAGAGCTGTGTTACTATATTAAACCCCTCTCCGACTTCTGGTCAAAAATATCTCTCGTCACCGCACAGCTTGAACGGGAAAGAGGTAGACAGCAGAACCAATGAGAAAGCCTTCTGGGCAGAAGGGGGCATGGCTACTTCCACAAGAATGGGGCAGCTATATAATATTTTGTGTACCATCAGGTATATGATATGTTTTACAAGTAAAGAGCTAAAGATAGAATAAAATTTCCCAAGTGATCTTTAAAAGAAAAAAAAAATCAAAGTACAATCTACTGTACCCAGGATAATTAGCTGCTGAACCATTTGTAAATTACTTAACACAATCTAGGATGCAGAGGCGTAGCCAGAACCCCTGTGGGCCCCACAGTAACATTTTGTACTCATTACCAGTAAGTAGTGAAGGCAGTCATTTTTAGGTTAAATTAATTATTATGAGAAATCAGTTTATCAACGTACTAAGAGCTAGTGTCCAACATCTGCACATGAATTAAAGGAATCTGTTTTGTGGAAAGACTCAGTGTTCAGCGTGACACAATGGAGCTTATGTATTGCCTGCAACCTGCAGGCCGTGTTCATTCTGGCGAGTCTGTCCATATTTTAAAGCGGAAATCATTTACATGACAAAACCAACCAAATGATTGCCGCTTTAAAAATAAAAAATCTCCCAAATTCCTTTAGTTGCAAACACTGTGTGTGACTCACAGGGGTAAATTTACTAAGGTGGGAGGTTTTTAGATCTGGTGATGTTGCCCATTGCAACCAATCAGATTCTATTATCTTTTGGAAGCAGCTAGATAAATGTTAAGTAGAATCTGATTGGTTGGTATGAGCAACATCACCAGTTCTAAAAAAAACTCCCACCCTAGTAAATTTACCCCACATACTCAAGCCATGCAGATTTACTTTGGCAGTTAGGCCAAAGGGACAAGGATAAGTTGTATGTATATATACATATATAAATATCCACAGGGGATGTAATCAGGATCCCGGCGGTCAGAATACCAACGCCGGGATCCCGACCACCAGAATGCCGGCAGCGCCGCCACAGCTATTCCCACTCCTGGATGTCCGCAACACCCATGGAGTGGGAATAGAACCTGTGGCAAGCACAGCGAGCCACCAAGACCGCATCGTAGCGAGTGCAGGGGGCTTCATTGCACTCGTCCCCCTGCCGGCATTCTGGCGGTCAAGATCCCAGCGTCGGTATTCTGGCCGTTGGAATCCCGACCGCCAGATTACCTACCAAACCCATCTACAGGACCATACTGCCAGCTCAGGCACAATTCAGACACTTTAAGCGGCTACAATCATAAAAGTGGGTACCTGCAACTGTTTTGCTGCGCCCGTCAGTCAAGCTACTGTATGAATGCTGTCACAGATACGGAGTTGAATGGTGTCTAATGCTTTTACTAATGCTTTTAGTGGTATGTTGTGTAGCATACACACTGTTGAGGTTTCTCTTGCACTGAACCTATATTGCAACGATTTTAATTTTTGTACCCACAATTTGCATGGACTCCTATTTGCCATATTTCCTCTTTGCATGGCCTGATACAGCAGTTTGCCTTATCTACTGCATGTCCGAGAAATCGTGTCTGAATTTCTGTCTTCCTCTGCCTGGTCTCAGCCAGTGAACAATGGTGTTGATGGTTTCCTTGCACTGACTTGTCTTGCTCTTTCTTGCTCCCGGTGATGCGGTTGTTGTCTCCGATGCATGTTTTTCTGAATGCCTCTTTGCAAGTCCAGCAGTTTCCTGCGTTCCGTAAATCGGTAAGACCCAGAACCTACAATGGTCTACCAAAAAGGTGCAGCGGTGGTCTGTGATCAGGAACCGTTTACGTTTAAAAACAGTTATATGTAATGTGTACCCCATGATATATCCATTACAAGAGCTTAATTAGAAACAGCTCAGAATACTTTGTCAAGCAGATTGTCAGCTTTAAAATGCTGTCAGGAGGCAATGTACATCAATTGTATACAAGCAGAGAGATACATAGTAGGAGGGTGACAGGTCTTGGTAAGTAGAGAGTGAGATGTTCCCTATCTTGAAGAGTTCATTTGATTGATGTACATTGTACAGTATTTAGCCTCCTCTTTAAAAGAGGATTTACTGTCCTTAACAACATGAAGTGCTGTGAGAGTAATATCCCCTGTAAACACATGTGCTAATTGCAATCCACAGTGTAATATATACAGGAATACAGTATCCAATCTTATCTGAACATAGGCCAAAGCACGTTGGTTTTTAAAACGTTTCTATTTGCAGTCTACTTTATTACAAGTGAGCACCAGCTCTATTACCTTGTAACTAAATTCACAGTACAGTAGCTGGATAACCTCACAGACATTTGTCATATCACAACCGTCCAATCCCACTGCTGCATAATTCCAGCCATTCCACTCTTTAAAAGTACTGTGCAATGTATCATACACATACTGTATGCTAATAAGTGTCATTTACTAAGACTGCAATCTGCCCTAAAATCCCAGCAACCAATCAGCAATGACCTTTTATTCTTTAAGGCAAGGTAAAAATATCTTGTTAGTTGCAGTGGTTTAGTACAAACCTATACCTAAACACAATGTTAGCAAATAACTGTCACAGACTATTCCCTCAAAACTTGGTGGCATGATGCTCATGTTTGAGGTATTCATCTCTGGCCTCATCAGAGGCTAGAGGCCACCTTGGCTGCTTGTTGACTTGATGTTCTCTGACAGCAATGAGGCCAAGATGGAAGTCGAGCCAGATGTGGATGTTTGGGACATCCTCCGTAAGGCACCACCCTCCGAATATGAGAAGATTGCTTTCCAGTATGGTATTACCGATCTGCGTGGCCTCCTCAAACGTCTCAAGAAGATGAAGAAGGAGGAGAAGAAGAGCACAGGTGAGGATGGTTACCCAAAAACCCCTCATAATAGAAATGTCACCTACATATGGTGGAGGTCATCTTTTTGTATATTGCACCAGTACAAATTTAATAGATAACCGTAACATCACTAGTGAGTGCTAGAACTGAGGTCACGGAAATACTTCCCTGTGGGACTGAAGCCCATAAAATGTGTCTATAATTCTGACTCTTGAGAATCGTTTGGATATAGACAACTGTGTTATAAA